>NW_028227260.1:112761960-113431960 GCF_978045245.1 Mus caroli | reverse complement strand
TATTCATGTCAAGAAGACCCAATGCTCAGTCTACAACAAACACTCGCTGCCACCACCCACTCAGAAAATCCTTATATTGGAGAAACGTGGGATTGGGGGAAGCCGAGGATTTCAAACATCTGCAGATTTTTAGTTCAAGGCTTGCCCAAGCCAGGCCAGCCTGAGCTACAAAGGAAGATCCCTTTCTACAGAAATAAAACTGAGAGAAAACGCTGAACTTGGTGGTGCAAGTCTTTAATCCCAATACATGGGCGACTGAGACAGGAGGATCGGTGCTCAGAATCCTTCCCAGATTACTTATTAATCTCTTGCAATGTCTCCTCTTCTTCTTTTCATTCATTCTTCCTACACCACTCCCTTCTCTGCAATGTCCATAGAGTGTATACCAAAGGAACACACCATAGAGAAGACAATGAAGAGGGAGGAATCCTCAGTGTATTTCTAATGGATCCCGGTCAGCACACAGGACAAGCACCAAGTTGGACCCTAAGGCTCCTTACAGCACACAGGACAAGCTCCAAGGCTCCTCACTCACAGACCCATGCTCCCTCGACCCCCAATCCTGCAGCCAGCTCGCTGATCCTATCCCCAGGACCCAAGATTGTGTCCTCCAAGGGTTCACAATCCTCCAAGGCCCTGACCTATTCAATCCTCTGCCATGAATATGGTCCTCCACCTTCATTTAACAATCAGAAGCCATAGGAAATGGGGACCAGGAGGCTTTTCCTCACATAGTGACCACCTGGGCCTGATATGCCACACCGTGACACACCTCGATTAACTGTCCAACAACCCTGATCAGAGCAAATTATCACTTACAGGTTATCTCAAAGGTGAACACTTTCCCAACAGCACCCTTCCGTGCTCAGCTCCTCAACGGTAAAAAACCGTTGTCAGCAGAGATGCCTGGACAGAGGCTTCTGAGGACCCTTTGTGACACAAGCTGGAGTAAACAGGTCTCACCCAGGGACTGCACTGATTGGCTGAATATATCCTGCGCATGCGTACATGGAGTACCAGGCACCATTGCTTCAAAGGGAGTTTTCAGGAGGTGGGAATGAACTACTACTGTCTTTAAGACACTTTCTAGGTTCATAAGTCCATACAGACTTGAAAAACTTGAACAAACGTGAAACATACGAAACAATGCAAATGACACTACTTTATTTCAAATGTAGAGGCTCTTGTATGCAATTTTGGTTTCTATTTATTTATGTGCATAACATTTAATGTGTGTGGACTTTTTCTGAATGTACTTACGCACACCACAAGAGTTTATTCTGTCCTAAGGGATCAGAAGGGAGCATCCAGATCCCCTCTATCCCCTGGTACCCTCCTGTCTCCACCTTCCTAGTACTGACCTTGATTACAAGAATGTGCCTGACCCTTCTGGCCCTCTCTCTCACTTATGCCTCTGTTGCCTATAGAGTCTGGAAGTGTGCACTGATTCTCTGAAACTTTAGCTGTGCATAAATTGTGATCCAAGATATGGGTGTTTTGTGCCCGGTCATCTGCATAGAACAGGTGCTTTTAACAGCTGAGTCATTTTTCCAAGCACTGTTTTGTGCACTTATTTGCACTCCTCTGGCCTCTTCTGGTACCAGGCATGCATCCGGTGTGTTTAAATTTATGGTGACCCAACACCCACCCACACACCCCTACACACATTCACACACACACACACACTGTACATACACATATGCCCAATGATAATTTTTAATTTTCATATTTCTCTATAACTCCTTTTGTACTATTTCATGCCTTGTCCAACTTTATTGTGAGGTGTATTCCTTTTCTTTGTTTTTTGATTGTTTTCAATTTTTTACTAGATATTTTCTTCATGAACATTTCAAATGCTATCCCGAAAGTCCCCTATACGCTCCCCCTCCCTGTCCTTCTCCCCTACCCATCCACTCATACTTCTTGGCTCTGGCACTCCCCTGTACTGCAGCATATAAAGTTTGCAAGACCAAGGGGCCTCTCTACCCAGTGATGGCCAACTAGTCCGTCTTCTGCTACATATGAAGCTAGAGACACAAGCTCTTGGGATAATGGTTAGTTCATATTGTTTTTCCACCTATAGGGTTGCAGACTCCTTCTGCTCCTTGGATACTTTCTCTAGCTCCTCCATTAGGGCCCTGTGTTCCATCCAATAAATGACAGTGAGCATCCACTTCTGTATTTGCAAGGCACTGGCATATCCTCCTATGAGACAGCTATATCAGGGTGTGTTCAGCAACATCTTGCTGGCATGTGCAATAGTGTCTGCTTTTGGTGGATAATTATGGGATGGAAGCCTAGGTGGGTTAGTCTAAGGATGGTCCATCCTTTTGCCTTACCTCCAAATTTTGACTCTGTAACTCTTTCCATGGGTATTTTGTTCCCTATTCTAAGGATGTATGACGTAGCCACGCGATGATTTTCATTCTTGATTTTCTTGTGTTTTGCAAATTGTATATTGGGTATTGTAAGTTTCTGGGTTAGTATCCACTTATCAGTGAGTGCATTTCAAGTCACTTCTTTTGTGATTTGGTTATCTCACTCAGGATGATATCTTCCAGATACATCTATCTGCCTAAGAATTTTATGAATCCATTGTTTTAATAGCTTAGCAGTACTCCAAAGTATAAATGTACCACATTTTCTATATCCATTCCCCTATTGAGGGACATCTGGGTTCTTTCCAGCTTCTGGCCGTTATAAATAAGGCTGCCATGAACATACTACTGCATGTGTCCTTACTACCAGTGTGACCATCTTCTGGGTATGTGCCCAGGAAAGGAATTCCTGGATCTTCAGGTAGTACTATATCCAATTTTTTGAGAAACTACAAGACTGATTTCCAGAGTGGTTGTACAAGCTTGCAATCCCACGAACAATGGAGGAGTGTTCTTCTTTCTCCACATCCTTGCCAGCATCTGCTGTCACCCGAATTTTTGATCTTAGCCATTCTGACTGATGTGAGGTAGAATCTCAGTTTTGTTTTTATTTCTATTTCCCTGATGTTTAAAGATGTTGAACATTTTTTTTCAAGTGCTTCTCAACCCTTCGGTATTCCTCAGTTGAGAATTCTTATTTAGCTCTGTACCCCATTTTTAATGGGTTATTTGAATTTCTGGAGTCCAGCTTCTTGAGATCTTTGTATATATTGGATATTAGTCCCCTATCAGATTTAGGTTTGGTAAAAATTCATTCCCAATCCCTTGGTGGCCTTTTTATCCTATTGACAGTGTCTTTTGTTTTACAGAAGCTTTGCAATTTTTTTCTGGTCCCATTTGTTGATACTTAGTCTTAAAGCACAAGTTATTGCTGTTCTGTTCAGGAAATATTCTCCTGTGCCCATATCTTCGAGGCTTTTCCCCACTTTCTCCTCTATAAATTTCAGTGTCTCTGATTTTATGTGGAGGTCTTTGATCCACTTAGACTTGAGATTTGTACAAGGAGATAAGAATGGATCAGTTCTCATTCTTCTACATAATAACCACCTGTTGTGCCAGCACCATTTGTTGAAAATGCTGTCTTTTTTCCACTGGATGGTTTTAGCTCCCCTGTCAAAGATCAAGGGACCATAGGTATGTGGGTTCATGTTTTAATTTTATTTGGTATTTATTTCATTTAAATTTCCAATGCTATACCAAAAGTCCCCCACAAGCTCCCCTCACTACCCCCTTACTTACTCCCACTTCTTGGCCCTGGCATTCCCCTGTACTGAGACATATAAGTTTGCATGACCAATGGGCCTCTTTTTCCACTGATGGCCAAATAGGCTAACTTCTGATATATATGCAGCTAGAGACATGAGTTCTGGGGGGTACTGTTTAGTTCATATTGATCTTCCACTTATAGGGTTGCAGATCCGTTTAGCTCTTTGGGTACGTTCTCTAGCTCCTCCATTAAGGGCCCTGTGATCCATCCAAAAGCTGACTGTGAGCATCCATTTCTGTGTTTGCTAGGTCCGGGCATAGTCTTTCAGCAAAATCTTGATGGTATATGCAATGGTGTCAGTGTTTGGAGGCTGATTATGGGATGGATCCCCGGATATGGCAGTCTCTAGATGGTCCATCCTTTCGTCTCAGCTCCAAACTTTGCCTCTGTAACTCCCTTGCATGAGTGTTTTGTTCCCAATTCTAAAAAGGGGAAAAGTGTCCACACGTTGGTCTTTGTTCTTCATGACTTTCATGTGTTTCTCAAATTGTATCTTATGTTTTGGGTATTCTAACTTTCTGGGCTAATATCCACTTATCAGTGAGTACATATTCTGTGAGTTTTTTTGTCATTAGTTTACCTCACTCAGGATGATGCCCTCCAGGTCCATCCATTTGCCTAGGAATTTCATAAATTCATTCGTTTTAATAGATGAGTAGTACTCCATTGTGCAAATGTACCACATTTTCTGTATCCATTCCTCTGTTGAGGGGCATCTGGGTTCTTTCCAGCTTCTGGCTATTATAAATAAGGCTCCTATGTACATAGTGGAGCATGTGTCCTACTTTCTGGTCAGAACATCTTCTGGATATATGCCCAGAAGTGGTATTGCGGGATCCTCTGGTAGTACTATGTCCAATTTTCTGAGAAACCACCAGACTGATTTCCAGAGTGGTCGCACAAGCTTGCAATCCCACCAGCAATGGAGGAGTGTTCCTCTTTCTCCACATCCTTGCCAGCATCTGCTGTCACCTGAATTATTTAGCCATTCTGACTTATGTGAGGTGGAATATCAGGGTGGGTTCATTTCTGTGTCTTCAATTCTAATCCATTGATCTACCTGTCTTTTGCAGTACCAGTTACATGCAGTTTTTATCAGGTAGTACAGCTTGAGTTCAGCCATGGTGATTCCTAAAGAGGTTCTTTTCTTATTGAGAATAGTTTTTGCTATCCTAGTTTTTTTGTTGTATTTTTGTTTTTTGTTTTTTGGTTATTTTTGTTTGTTTGTTTTGTTGTTTTTGTTTTTGTTACTCCAGATGAATTTGCAAATTGCCCATTCTAACTCAGTGAAAAATTGAGTTAGAATTTTGATGGGTATTGCATTGAATCTGTAGACTGTTTTCGGCAAATAGACATTTTTTACTATATAAATCCTACCAATCCATGAATATGGAACATCCTTTAATAATCTGAGTTCTTCAATTTCTTTCTTCAGAGACATGAAGTTCTTGTCATATGAGACTTTTCACTCCCTTATTTACAGTCACACCAAGGAATTTTATATTTTTTGACTATTGTGGAGGGTGTCGAATCCCTATTTTCTTTCTCATCCTCTTTATCCTTTGTGTAGGGAAAGGCCACTGACATGTTTGAGTTAATTTTATATTCAGCTACTGCACTGAAGTTGTGTATCAGGTTTAGGATTTCTCTGGTGTAATTTTTGGGGTTACTGATACATGCTATCATATCTTCTGGAAATAGTGATATTTTGCCATCTTCCTTTCCAATTTGTATTCATTTTTTATCCTTTTGTTGTTGAAATGGTCTGGCTAGGACATCAACTAGTATGTTGAATAAGTAGGGAGAAAGTGGGCAGCCTTGTCTAGTCCCTGATTTTAGTAGGATTGCTTCAAGTTTCTCACCATTTACTTTGATGTTGGCTACCGGTTTGCTGTCTCTTGCTTTTTCTATGTTTATGTATGGGCCTTGAATTCCTGAATTCCTCAACTTTTATTATAAATGGTGTAGCATTTTATCAAATGCTTTTTCAGCATCTAATGAGATGATCATGTGGTTTTTTCTTTGAGTTTGTTTCTATAGTAGATTAAGTTGATAGATTTCTGTATACTTAACCATTCCTACATCACAGGGATGAAGCCTACTTGATCATGATATATTCTTGGATTCAGTTTGCAAGAATTTTATTGAGTATTTTTGCATTGATATTCATAAGGGAAATTGGTCTGAGTTTCCTTTCATTGGGTCTTTGTATGGTTTGAGTACAATTGTAATTCTGGCTTCATAGAACAAATTGAATAGTGTACCTTCTCTTTTGATTTTGCATAATAGTTTGAATAGTATTGGTATTAGGTCTTCTTTGAACATCTCATAGAATTTTACGCTAAACCCATCAGATCCTGGGCTTTTTTGTTGTTGTTGGGAGACTATTGATTACTGCTTCTATCTCTTTAGGGGTTATGGGAGTATTTCCAGGGTTTATCTGCTCCTAGTTTCAATTTGGTACCTGATATCTGTCTAGATATTTGTCCAATTCATCCAGATTTTCCAGTTTTGTTGAGTATAGGCTTTTGTAGTAGGATTTGATGATTTTTTTTGGATTTCCTAAATTTCTGTTGTTATGTCTCCCATTTCATTTCTGGTTTTGATAATTTGGATACTGTCCCTGTGCCCTGTAGTTAGCCTGGCTAAGGGTTTATCTATCTTGTTGATTTTCTCAAATAACCAGCTCCTCGTTTGGTTGATTCTTTGTACAGTTTATTTGTTTCCACTTGGTTGATTTCAGCCCTGAGTTTGATGGTTTCCTGCCTTCTACTCCTCTTGGGTGAATTTGCTTCCTTTTGTTCTAGAGCTTTTGGTTGTGCTGTCAAGCTGCTCCTGCATCCTCTCTCCAGTTTCTTTTTGGAGGCATTCAAAGGTATGAGTTTTCCTCTTAGGACTGCTTTCATTGTGTCCCATAAGTTTGGGTATATTGTAGCTTCATTTTCATTAAACTCTAAAAAGTCTTTAATTACTTTCTTTATTTCCTCCTTGACCGAGTTATCATAGAGTAGATTGTTTTTCACCTTTCACGTGTATGTGGGTTTTCTGTTATCTATATTTTTTATTGAATTTCAGCCTTTTTCTGAGGTAATCTGACAGGATCCATGGGATTATTTCAATATTTTTATATCTGTTGAGGCATGTTTTGTGACTGATTAAATGGTCAGTTTTGGAGAAGGCATCATGAGGTGTGCAGTACAATATGTGTTTTGTGCTTTACTAAATTTCTTTTATGAATGTGGATGCTTTTGCATTTGGAGCATGGATGATCAGAATTGAGTTTTCATCTTGGTATATTTTACCTTTGATGACTATGATTTCCCCCCTTTGTCTTTTTTAGCAAATTGTATCTTATATCTTGGGTATCCTAAGTTTTGGGCTAATATCCACTTATCAGTGAATACATATTGTGTGAGTTCTTTTGTGATTGTGTTACTTCACTCAAGATGATGCCCTCCAGGTCCATCCATTTGGCTAGGAATTTCATAAATTCATTCTTTTTAATAGCTGAGTAGTACTCCATTGTGTAAATGTACCATAATTTCTGTATCCATTCCTCTGTTTAGGGACATCTGGGTTCTTTCCAGCTTCTGGCTATTATAAATAGGGCTGCTATGAACATAGTGGAGCATGTGTCCTTTTTACTGGTTGGGACATCTTCTGGATATATGCCCAGGAGAGGTATTGCTGGATTCTCCGGTAGTACTATGTCCAATTTTCTTATATATTTTGTTGAAGATATTTGCTGGACGTTTAAGTTGAAATTCTTCCTTCTCATCTACACCTATGTGGTCTGTGAATTTTTCATGGGCATACTGAGCTTCTGGGCTAATATCTACTCATCAGTGAGTGCATATCATATATTTTGTGATTGGGTTACCTCCCTCAAGATGTTATCCTCCAGATCCATCCATTTGCATAAGAATTTAATAAATTCATTTTTAAATAGCTGTGTAGTACACTATTGTGTAAATATACCACATTTTCTTTATCCATTCCTCTGTTGAAGGACATCTGTGTTCTTTCCAGTTTCTGGCTATTACAAATAAGATAGCTATGAACATAGTGGAGCATGTGAAATTACTACAAATGGGAACATCTTCTGGGTTAATGCCCAAGAGTCGTATAGCTGGGTCCTTAGGTAGTATTACGTACAATTTTCTGAGGAACTACTAAAATGATTCCCAGAGTGGTTGTACCTGCTTGCAACCCCACAAGCAATGGAGGAGTATTCCTCTTTCTCCACATTCTTGCCAGCACCTGCTGTCACCTGCGTTTTGATCTTAGCCATTATGAATGGTGTGAAGTGGAATATCAGGCTTGTTTTGATTTCCAATTCCTTGATTACTAAGGATATTGAACATTTCTTTAGGCGCTTCTCAGCCACTAGATATTTAATAGGTGAGAATTTTTTGTTTAGCTCTGTACCCCATTTTTAATAGGGTCATTTTTTCTCTATCATTTAACTTCTTTAGTTCTTTGTATATATTGGATATTAGCCTTCTATTGGATGTAGGATTGTTAAAATTCTTTTCCCAGTTTGTTGGTTTCCATTTTGTACTACTGACAATGTACTTTGCCTTACAGAAGCTTTACAATTTTATGAGGTCATATTTGTTAACTCTTGTTGTTCAGGATATTGTCCACTGTGCCCAAGTGCCCAAGGCTCTTCCCAATGTACTTGTCTATTAGTTTCAATGTATCTGGTTTTATGAGTAGGTCCTTGATCCATTTGGAATTGAGCTTTGTTCAAGGAGATAAGAATGGATCAATTTGCATTTTTCTACAAGCTAACTTCTAATTCAAAGAGCACCATATGTTGAAATGCTCTCTTTTTTCTACTGGGTTTTTTTAGCACCTTTGTCAATAAACACATGACCACATGTGTTTTGATTCATTTCTGGTTCTTCAATCCCATTCCACTGATCTACATGCCTGTCTCTGTACCAATACCATGCAGGTTTTTTAAAATTATTATTATTATAATTGCTCTGTAATACAACTTGAGGTCAGAGAATGTGTTTCCACCAGACGTTCTTTTATTGTTGAGAATAGTTTTCACTATCCTAGGTTTCTTGTTATTATCAATGAATTTTCAAATTGTTCTTTCTTTTGAGATAACCCCCAATCTTGTTCTTCAGGACCCACATGAAGACAAAGCTGTACATCTACTACCTTTAAGCTAAGAGGCCTAGATCCAGCCTGTGTACTTTGTTAGTTACTTAGAAGCAGAATAGTTAATATAGTTTGTTGTTCAAGAGCTTTGGTTTTATTCTTGCATTATTTGTTCTTCTCTCTCATGGAACTATACACTTAGCATGTGTGCACTACACATTCAACTCCCAAAGTAAATTTCATCAAATCTCCAAACTCAGAGGTTATCAATGAGTAGTCCACTAAATCCTACTTATTTCTGTTGTGTTTTTTAACAATTGGAGAAGATTGACAGTCCATGTGTAAACTCTATCAATCATGGTCTAATCTCTCAGTAAGCAAAAGGCATGAGTGGTATGTGGATACTCCATCTTTATCCCCTACTATCTTTTTATCTTCTATTTTTATTTTATACCAAGCCGAATTCCCCTTATAGCTTTTGTACCAGTCACAATGTATTATGATACAATCCTCCTAAGGCCAATGATACTCAGGCTTTTATGTCTCCAGGAACATGCTATTCTGTCTATTTGGGCTTTTGTTACCTTATCTGCCTAAAAACTAATAATCATTAATCATATCAATTTGTTCTATTTATACACACACTGTGCATGTATGTTATATGATTATCATTATTATTACAAAAGGCATATTTTTAAAATTATTTTATTAGGTATTTTTCTCAGATACATTTCCAACGCTATCCCAATATCCCCCATACACTCCCCCCCCCCCCCACTCCCCTACCCAACCAGTCCCACTTTTTGGCCCTGGTGTTCTGTATATGCCCTGTACTTGGGCATATAAAGTTTGCAAGTCCAATGGGCCTCTGTTTCCAGTGATGGCCGAATAGGCCATCTTTTGATACATATGTAGCTAGAGTCAAGAGCTCTGGAATAAGGGTTAGTTCATAATATAGTTCGAAGAATAGGGTTGAAGATTACTTTAGCTCCTTGGGTACTTTCTCTAGCTTCTCAATTGGGGGCCCTGTGATCAATCCAATAGCTGACTGTTAGCATCCACTTCTGTTTTTGCTAGGTCTCAGCATAGTCTCACAAGAGACAGCTATATCTGGGTCCTTTCAGCAAAACCTTGCTAGTGTATGCAAATGTGTCAGAGTTTGGAAGCTGATTATGTGATGGATCCCCGGATAAGGCCGTCTCGAGAGGGCCCGTCAAAAGGGATCATTTTTTATATTTTCAAAGGACTCTGATGAACAAATGTGAAGATTAGATTACCCCACAGATGATCAAATTTGACACAGTAGAAATATACTGAGACTTCAATGTCTCCAGCTTGCCAACCAAGTTCTCTTTCACACATAGTCTGTCTTTTTATGTTTCTATAATATATTTTTATTACGTATTTTTCTCAATTAAATTTCCAATGCTACCCAAAAGTCTAGCATACCACCCCCATTCCCTGACCACCCAGTCCCATTTTTTGGCCCAAGTTTTCCCCTGTGATGGGGCATATAAAATTTGCAAGTCCAATGGGTCTCTCTTTCCAGTGATGTCCGACTAGGCCATCTTTTGATATATATGCAGCTATAGTCAAGAGCTCCAGGGTACTGGTTAGTTCATAATGTTGTTGCACCTATAGGGTTGCAGATCCCTATAGCTCTCTAGGTATTTTCTCTAGCTCCTCCATTGGGGGCCCTGTGATTCATCCAATAGCTGACTGTGAGCTTCCACTTATGTGTTTGCTAGGCCCTGGCGTAGTCTCACTAGAGACTGCAATATCAGGTTACTATCAGCACAATCTTGCAAGTGTATGCAATGGTTTAAGCGTTTGGAGTCTGATTATGGGATGGATCCCTGGATATGGCAGTCTCTAGATGGTTCATCCTTTTGTCTCAGCTCCAAACATGTCTCTGTAACTTCTTCCATGGGTGTTTTGTTCCCAATTCTATTAGGGGCAAAGTTTCCACATTTTGGGCTTCGTTATTCTTGATTTTTAAGTGTTTTGCAAATGGTAACTTATATCTTGGGTATCCTAAGTTTCTGGGCTAATATCCACTTATCAGTGAGTACATATCATTTGAGTTCTTTTGTGATTGGGTTACCTCACTCAGGATAATGCCCTCCAGGTCCAACCATTTGCCTAGGAATTTCATAAATTCTTTAGTTTTAATAGCTGATAGTACTATATTCTGTAAATGTACTATATTTTTGTATCCATTCCTCTGTTGAGGGGCATCTGGGTTCTTTCCAACTTCTGGCTATTATAAATAAGGCTGCTATGAACATAGTGGAGCATGTGTCCTCCTTACCGGTTGGCACATCTTCTGGATATATGCCCTGGAGATGTATTGCGGGATCCTCCAGTAGTACCATGTCCAATTTTCTGAGAAACTGCCAGACTGATTTCCAGAGTGTTTGTACAAACTTGCAATCCCACCAACAGTGGAGGAGTGTTTCTCTTTCTCCACATCCTTACCAGCATCTGCTGTCACCTGAATTTTTGATCTTAGCCATTCTGTCTGGTGTGAGATGGAATCTCAGGGTTGTTTTGATTTGCATTTCCCTGATGATTAAGGATGCTGAACATTTTTTCAGGTGTTTCTCAGCCATTCGGTATTCCTCAGTTGAGAATTCTTTGTTTAGCTCTGAGCCCCATTTTTTAATGGGGTTATTTGATTTTCTGGAGTCCACCTTTTTGAATTCTTTATATATACTGGAAATTAGTCCTCTAACTGATTTAGGGTAGGTAAAGATCCTTTCCCAATCTGTTGTTGGCCTTTTTGTCTTATTGACGGTGTCTTTTGCCTTACAGACACTTTGCAGTTTCATGAGGTCCCATTTGTCAATTCTCGATCTTAAAGCACAAGCCATTGCTCTTCTATTCAGAAATTTTCCCCTATGCCAATATCTTTGAGGCTTCTCCCCACTTTCTCCTCTATAAGTTTCAGTGTCTCTGGTTTTATGTGGAGCTCCATGATCCACTTAGATTTGACCTTAGTGCAAGCAGATAGGAATGGATCAATTCCATTCTCCTACATCATAACCACCAGTTGTGCCAGCACCATTTGTTGAAAATGCTGTCTTTTTTCCACTGGATAGTTTTAGACCCCTTGTCGAAGATCAAGTGACCATAGGTGTGTGGGTTCATTTCTGGGTCTTCAATTCTATTCCATTGGTCTACTTGTCTTTCGTTATAAAAAGTACGATGCTGTTTTTTTTTTTTTCCACAATTTCTCTGTAGTAAAGCCTTAGGTCAGGCATGATGATTCCACCAGAGGTTCTTTTATCCTTGAGAAGAGTTTTGGCTATCCTAAGTTTTTTTGTTATTTCAGATGAATTTGCAGATTGTTATATGTAATTCGTTGCAGAATTGAGATGGAATTTTGATGGGGATTGCATTGAATCTGTAGAATGCTTTTGGCAAGATATCCATTTTTACAAAGTTGATCCTGTCAATCCATGAGCATGGGAGATCTTTCTATCTTCTGAGATCTTCTTTTATTTCTTTCTTCAGAGTCTTGAAGTTCTTATCATACAGATCTTTCACTTCATTAGTTAGCATCACGCCAAGGTATTTTATATTCTTTGTGACTATTGAGAAGGGTATGGTTTTCCTAATTTCTTTCTCAGCCTGTTTATCCTTTGTGCAGAGAAAGACCATTGACTTGTTTGAGTTAATTTTATATCCAGCTACTTCCCCGAGACTGTTTATCATGTTTAGGAGTTCTCTGGTGGAATTTTTAGGGTCACTTATATATACTATCAGATCATCTGCAAAAAGTGATATTTTGTCTTCTTCTTTTCCAATTTGTTTTCCCTTGATCTCCTTTTTTGTTCGAATTGCTCTGGCTAGGACTTCAAGTACAATGTTGAATAGGTAGGGAGAAAGTGGGCAGCCTTGTCTAGTCCCTGATTTTAGTGGGATTGCTTCCAGCTTCTCACCATTTACTTTGATGTTGGCTACTGGTTTTCGGTAGATTGATTTTATCATGTTTAGGTATGGGCCTTGAATTCCTGATCTTTCCAAGACTTTTATCATGGATGGGTGTTGGATTTTGTCAATTGCTTTCTCCGCATCTAGTGAGATGATCATGTGGTTTTTGTCTTTGAGTTTGTTTATATAATGGATTACGTTGATGGATTTCGGTATATTAAACCATCCCTGCATTCCTGGAATAAAACCTACTTGGTCAGGATGGATGATTGTTTTGATGTGTTCTTGGATTCGGTTAGTGAGAATTTTATTGAGTATTTTTGCATCTATATTCATAAGGGCAATTGTACTGAAGTTCTCTATCTTTGTTGGATCTTTCTGTGGTTTAGGTATCAGAGTAATGAATATAGAATGAGTTGAGTAGAGTACCGTCCACTTCTATTTTGTGGAATAGTTTGTGCAGAACTGGAATTAGATCTTCTTTGAAGGTTTGATAGAACTGGAACTAAACCCATCTGGTCCTGGGCTTTTTTTGGTTGGGAGTCCATTAATGACTGCTTCTATATTTTAGGGGATATGGGACTATTTAGATCGTTAACTTGATCCTGGTTTAACTTTGGTACCTGGTATTTGTCTAGAAATTTGTCCATTTCCTAAAGGTTTTCCAGTTTTTTTGAGTATAGCCTTTTGTACATGGATCTGATGGTGTTTTGGATTTCTTCAGGGTTTGTTGTTATTCTCCCTTTTCATTTCTGATTTTTTTTCACTGTTTTTTTTTTTATTACATATTTTCCTCAATTACATTTCCAATGCTATCCCAAAAGTCCCCCATACCACCCCCCACTTCCCTACCCTCCCATTCCCATTCTTTTGGCCCTGGCATTCCCCTATATTGGGGCATATAAAGTTTGCAAGTCCAATGGGCCTCTCTTTCCAGTGATGGCCGACTAGGCCATCTTTCGATACATATGCAGCTAGAGACAAGAGCTCCGGGGTACTGGTTAGTTCATCATGTTGTTCCAACTATAGGGTTGCAGATCCCTTTAGCTCCTTGGGTACTTTCTCTAGCTTCTCTATTGGGAGCCCTGTGATCCTAAATCAAATAAGGGACTAATATCCAATATATATAAAGAACTCAAGAAGGTGGACTCCAGAAAGTCAAATAAACCCATTAAAAAATGGTGCTCAGAACTAAACAAAGAAATCTCACCTGAGGAATACCGAATGGCAGAGAAGCACCTGAAAAAATGTTCAACATCCTTAATCATCAGGGAAATGCAAATCAAAACAACCCTGAGATTCCACCTCACACCAGTCAGAATGGCTAAGATCAAAAATTCAGGTGACAGCAGATGCTGGCGAGGATGTGGAGAAAGAGGAACACTTCTCCATTGTTGGTGGGATTGCAAGCTTGTACAACCACTCTGGAAATCAGTCTGGTGGTTCCTCAGAAAATTGGACATAGTACTACCGGAGGATCCAGCAATACCTCTTCTGGGCATATATCCAGAAGATGTCCCAACCGGTAAGAAGGACACATGCTCCACTATGTTCATAGCAGCCCTATTTATAATAGCCAGAAGCTGGAAAGAACCCAGATGTCCCTCAACAGAGGAATGGATACAGAAATTATGGTACATTTACACAATGGAGTACTACTCAGCTATTAAAAAGAATGAATTTATGAAATTCCTAGCCAAATGGATGGACCTGGAGGGCATCATCTTGAGTGAGGTAACACAATCACAAAGGAACTCACACAATATGTATTCACTGATAAGTGGATATTAGCCCAAAACTTAGGATACCCAAGATATAAGATACAATTTGCTAAACGCATGAAACTCAAGAAGAATGAAGACCAAAATGTGGACACTGTTCCCCTTCTTAGAATTGGGAACAAAACACCCAGGGAAGGAGTTACAGAGACAAAGTTCGGAGCTGTGATGAAAGGATGGACCATCTAGAGACTGCCGTATCCAGGGATCCATCCCATAATCAGCTTCTAAACGCTGACACCATTGCATACACTAGCAAGATTTTGCTGAAAGGGCCCAAAGATAGCTGTCTCTTGTGAGACTATGCAGGGGCCTAGCAAACACAGGAGTGGATGCTCACAGTCAGCTATTGGATGGATCACAGGGCTCCCAATGGATTTCTGATTTTTTTAATTAGCATGCTGTCCCTGTGCCCTCTAGAGAGTCTGACTAAGGGTTTATCTATCTTGTTGATTTTCTCAAAGAACCATCTCCTCATTTGGTTGATTCTTTGAATAGTTCTTCTTCTTTCCACGTGGTTGATTTCACCCCTGAGTTTGATTATTTCCTACTGTCTACTCCACTTGGGAGAATTTGCTTACTTTTTTCTAGAGCTTTTAGTTGTGTTGCCAAGCTGCTACTGTGTGCTCTCTCTAGTTTCTTTTTGGAGGCACTCAGAGCTATGAGTTTCCGTCTTAGAAATGCTTTCATAGTGTCCCCATATCTTTATGTATGTTGTGGCTTCATTTTCATTAAACTCTAAAAAGTCTTTACTTTCGTTCTTTATTCTTTCCTTGACAAAGTTATCTTTGAGAAGTGTGTTGTTCATTTTCCACGTGATTGTTGGCTTTCCATTATTTATTTTGTTATTGAATATCAGCCTTAGTCCATGATGGTCTTCTAGGATGCATGGGACGATTTCAATATTTTTGTATCTGTTGAAGCCTGTTTTGTGACCAATTATATGGTCAATTTTGGAGAAGGTCCCGTGAGGTGTTGAGAAGAAGGTATATCCTTTTGTTTTAAGATAAAATGTTCTGTAGATATCTGTTAAGTCCATTTGTTTCATCACTTCTGTTAGTTTCACTGTGTGCCTGTTAAGTTTCTGTTTCCACGATCTGTCCATTGATGAAAGTGGTATGTTGAAGTCTCCCACTATTATTGTGTCAGGTGCAATGTGTGCTTTCAGCTTTACTAAAGTGTCTTTAATGAATGTGGCTACCCTTGCATTTGGAGCATAGATATTCAGAATTGAGAGTTCCTCCTTGAGGATTTTAACTTTGTAGAGTATGAAGGGTCCCTCCTTGTCTTTTTTGATAACTTTGGGTTAGAAGTCGATTTTATTCTATATTAGAATGGCTATTCCATCTTGTTTCTTCAGACCATTATCTTGGAAAATTGTTTTCCAGCCTTTCTCTCTGAGGTAGTGTCTGTCTTTTTCCCTGAGATGGGTTGCCTGTAAGCAGCAGAATGTTGAGTCCTGTGTGTGTAGTCAGTCTGTTAGTCTATGGCTTTTTATTGGGGAATTGAGTCCATTGATAGTAAGAGATATTAAGGAAAAGTAATTGTTGCTTCCTTTTATTTTTGTTTTTAAAGTTGGCATTCTGTTTTTGTGGTTGTTTTCTTTTTGGTTTCTTTAGGGATTAATTTGTTGCTTTTTCTAGGGCGTGGTTTCCGTCCTTGTATTTTTTGTTGTTGTTGTTGTTTTTTTTTTTTTTTTTTTTTCTGTTATTATCCCTTGAAGGGCTGCATTTGTGGAAAGATAATGTGTGAATTTGGTTTTGTCATGGAAAAATTTGGTTTCTCCATCTATGGTAAATGAGAGTTTGGCTGGGTATAGTAGCCTGGGCTGGCATTTGTGTCCTCTTAGGGTCAGTAACACATCTGTCCAGGATCTTCTGGATTTCATAGTCTCTGGTGAAAAGTCTGGTGTAATCTGATTGGCCTGCTTTATATGTTACTTGACCTTTTTGCCTTACTGCGTTTAATATTCTATCTTTATTTAGTGCAGTTGTTGTTCTGATTATTATGTGTTGGGAGGAATTTCTTTTCTGTTCCAGTCTATTTGGAGTTCTGAAGGCTTCTTGTATGTTCATGGGCATCTCTTTCTTTAGATTTGGGATGTTTTCTTCTGTAATTTTGTTGAAGATATTTGCTGGCCCTTTAAGTTGAAAATCTTCATTCTCATCTTCTATTATCTGTAGGTTTGGTCGTCTCATTTTGTCCTGGATTTCCTGGATGTTTTGAGTTAGGATCTTTTTGCATTTTGTATTTTCTTTGATTGTTGTGCCAATGTTCTCCATGGAATCTTCTGCACCTGAGATTCTCTCTTCCATCTCTTGTATTCTTTTGCTGGTGCTTGCATCTATAATTCCAGATTTCTTTCCTAGGGTATCTATCTCCAGCGTTTCCTCACTTTGGGTTTTCATTATAGTGTCCACTTCCCTTTTTAGGTCTTGGATGATTTTATTCAATTCTATCACCTGTTTGGTCATGTTTTCTTGCAATACTTTAAGGGAATTTTGTGCTTCCTCTTTATGGTCTACTACCTGATTAGCCGTGTTCTCCTGTATTTCTTTAAGTGAGTTATTAAAATCCTTCTAGATGTCCTCATGAGATCATCATGACCATCATCATGAGATATGCTTTTATACCCGGGTCTAGTTTTTCAGGGTTGTTGAGGTGTCAGGACTGGGTGGGGTGGGAGTGTTGTGTTCTGATGATGGTGATTGGTCTTGGTTTCTGTTAATAAGATTCTGATGTTTGCCTTTCACCATCTGGTAATCTCTGGAGTTAGTTGTTGTAGTTGTCTCTGGTTAGGTCTTGTTCCTCAAGTGTTTATGTTAGCCTCTATCAGCAGACCTGTGAGACTAGTTCTCTCCTTAGTTTCAGTGCTCAGAGTACTCTCTGCAGGTAGGCTCTCCTCTTGCAGAGAAGGTGCCAAGATATGTGGTGTTTGAACCTGCTTCCTGGGTGAAGATGTTAACCACTCACAGAGGTCTTAAGATCCAGTGGAGGGTCCTGTTTATACCTAACAGTTGTCTGCAGACTCCATGCCCAAGGTGCCTTTGTGCTGGCATGGATGGTCCAGAAGTGATTTGTTCCCAGATCAGGCCAAGTTTTCTGCTTCCCTAATTAATGCAGACTCAGGTCCCACGGAATTGGATTGTGCAGACTTTGTGTTCCACTCACCAGAGGTCTTAAGATCCCGTGACAGGTCTTGTGGGTAGCTGGCAGGTGTTAGCCGACTCTGCACCTAAGCTACCCCAGTGCTGACGAGACCGGAAGGGACTTGTGCCTCTGATCAGTTCAGGTTTTCTGCTTCCCTATCTAATGCAATCTCAGGTCCTGCACGACTGGATTGGAGCAGACGCGGTGTTCCAATCACCAGAGGTCTTAAGATCCCATGGCAGGTGATGTGGGTAGCTGGCGGGTGTCAGCCCACTCTGCACCCTAGCTACCCCAGTGCTGGCAGGACTAGAAGGGCACCATAATATTTTCATACTCTTTTCATTGGTTCTTTTTTCCTTTGTTCTGAGAACCAGTGAAGTTAGAAAAATGTTTTTATTCATCTTTATTTAAAGAACATATTATTATTAATTATTATTATTATTACTGTTACCAATTTTTTATTTACATCTCAAGTATTGTCCTGCTCCCACACCCCCTTGCACAGTTTTTCACACTTTTCCCTCTCACTTTGCCTCTGAGATGGGTATCATCATGGTGGTCCCCCTTCCCTGGGCCAGCAAGTCTTTACAGAATTATGCAGAACCTCTCCCACTAAGGCCAGTCAAGGCAGTCCATTGCTACATATATATTGTTGGCCTCAGTCTAGATTTACTTGCTCTTTATTTGGTGACTTTATCTCTGGGAGCTCCCAGCAGTACATATTAGTTGACACTGTTGGTCTTCCATGTTGCCAATCCCTTCAGTTCCTTCAATCCTCCCACTAACTCTTACATACATGTCTCTGACCTCACTCTAGTAGTTGGATATAAGCATCTACATCTGTCTCATTCAGTTGTTGGTATAGCATACAGAGGACAGCATTGCTAGGATTCCTCTCTGAAAGTACAACAGAGCATCAGTAATACTGTCAGGCTTTGGTACTTGCCCATGGGATAGATCCCAAGTTGGGCTGGTCACTAGTCTGCCATTCCTTTAGTTATTACTCCATTTCCCCCTGCATTTCTTTTAGATAGAAACAATTTTAGGTTGAAAATGAATAGACTCAATACAATTCCCATCACTATTCCAATATAATTCCTCCCAGACATGGAAAGAAAAATTTTCAACATCATATGGGATAAAAAAAACCCAGGATAGCCAAAACAATTCTGAACAATAAAAGAACATCCAGAAGAATCACTTAAGCAAAAGTAATAATAATAATAATAATAATAGTAATAATAATAATAATAATAATAATAATAATAATAATAATAATAATAATAATGAAGCACATGGAATTGGTACAGAGACAGACAGGTTTGTCAATGAAATAAAAATGAAAACCCAGGAATAAACACATACACCTATGGTCACTTGATCTTTGACAAAAAAAAAAAAAAAGCTAAAACCATACAGTGGAAAAAAATAAGGCATAAACAAATGGTGCTGGTCTAACTGGCAGTCTGCCTGTAGAAGAATGCAAACTGATTCATAATTATCACCATGCACAAAGTTTAAATCTAAGTGGATCAAGGACCTCATCATGAAACCAAATACACTGAATTTAATAGAAGAGAATGTGGAAAATAACATCAAACACATTGGCATAGTGAGAAATTTCCTGAATATAACACACCAATAGCTGAGACTCTAATCCATAAATGGGACCTTATAGACCTTCAAAACTTCTGGAAGGCAAAGGACACTGTCAACAAGACAAAAAGCAAGGGTACAGAAAATTTTATTGTGTGGAGTCTTACTTCAACTAGATAAAACAAGTCTGTTTATTAGGAAATATGTAATCATATCTTGACCATTGTATAAAGGCCTGTAGTATTTTCAGAGGACTATTACTTAAACTCACTTGGTATTACCTTGAATCTGGTAGCTTATTTGTATCATTTATTACAGTTGTCCTCAACCTTCCTAATGCCAGCAATCCTTTAATACTGTTCCTTATGTTGTGATCACCCCAAACAAAAATATATATTTTTTTTGCTTCTTTTATAAATGTAATTATAAAAATTTGCTTCAATTGTTCATGGTAAAATGTTGTTTTATGAAGATTGTGCAGAACAATATAGACTCCTTTATAGCCAATTATAATGTAACCTTAAAAGGAAAGACTATGATAATATCTCAAATTTTATTCCTATTGAACGAAAGAAAACTAAATTTAAGACATTACAGCCCTACCCAGAAAGTTTATTCAAAGTCCATATCTCATGTGGCATGCTATTTAGGAGCGCTTTTTAGCTTAGAGCAAAGAACAAAGGCTGTAAAGTCATCCCAGAAACCAACTAGCCTTTGAGATAAGAAAGGCATGCAAGGACAATCCCCCCAGGACAAGCTCAAGATGAGTAGTGGACCACCTGCTGATATGGTTTGGGCTTAGCCAAATGTCCTGCAGACCAAGATAAAAACCCTCTCTTTAGAGTTACTCTCTGATGTTTAAATTGCCCATTTGTGTGTAACTGCACCAATTCTTCACCTACCCACACTCCCTTCCTACATAAACCCCTTTACTATATATACTTTTGAGCCTTGAGGCCAACATCTGTTATCTCCTGTGTGAGATGCATGTCTGTCCTGGAGCTCCATCATTAAACTACCTCGTGTATTTACATCAAGACAGTCTGTTTGTTCATGATTTTTGGGTGCACACCGAATCGGGAGTCAAGTGGGGGTTTCCCCACTAGGTTCTTTCACTATCACTCTTGTTCTTATGATCTTGAAGAAAAATGTTGGTGGAAGTTATGTCAGAATGTACATTTATGACACATACAGAAGTAAGTGGTTGCTTAAGGGCCAGCTTCTATAAATATTTTAAATTAGGTAAAGAAATCATTTACATATACCAATTGCAAAGCCACAGATGAGAAAAATATCAGCCAATGTAAGTTGAAGGCAATTTTCTAGAAGCATATTTTATTTTTATGTTTGTCTCATGTACATAATTTCCATTATTTCTTTCAAATTCTGGGCTGTGTTGGGGTTATCTGTATGCTGCCTGGTTGGTGACTCTGTCTTTGGGAGCTCCCTGGGTTCTGGGTGAGTTTAGGCTGCTAGTCTTCCTATGGGTTTGCTCTCCTGAGCTTTTTCCAGCCTTTCCCTATTCCAACCACAGTGATCCCTGACTTCCATTGGTTGGGTTAAAGTATCTGCAACCTTCTCAGTCAGCTCCTTGTTGATCCTCAAAGAGAATAGACGTGCTAGCGTCCTGTCTGTAAGTATACCATAGCATCCATAATAGTATCAGGCCTTGGGGCCACTCTTCGAAGAATGGCCCCAAGTTGGGCTAGTCAAAGTGCCTCCTTTCCCTCAGTCTCTTCTCTATTATTTGTCCCTGCAATTCTTTTAGATAGGAATAATTCTGGGTCAGTGTTTTTAACTATGGAATGGCAATATTTAAATATAACTTATAAAATGATGAGAAAA
Organism: Mus caroli; assembly: GCF_978045245.1. NCBI lineage: Eukaryota > Metazoa > Chordata > Mammalia > Rodentia > Muridae > Mus > Mus caroli. The sequence goes on along the minus strand of NW_028227260.1, from coordinate 113,410,835 downwards.
GATTACCTGTAAATTAAGTTTCTCTATACATAAACATAGTTTCCTCTTTTATTTAACTAAACATAGTAGTATTTTGATGCCTTTGAACTGCTGTATTCTCTCAAAATTGTTTTTGAAATTTACGAATATATTTTCTGTACCGATTAATTTCTTTTCATGGTTTTAATGGACATGGTGAATATAATAATATATGTTATGTTGGTTTGGTTTTTATCAAGATAAGCTTTATTATTTATTCGTGGAACCTGCTACCTTAAGATACATATCTTTATTAAAAATTAAATTTAGATAATTATTATTTCAATTGAATTTCCATCAGTGCTTATTAGTGTAAGTGTAGTATTAAGTATCCTTTGGTTTTCAAAGTACCTTAATGACATTTCATTTTTCATTACTGTCAAAGGATTTCAATGGTGTTCATTTTTCTTGTATTTTTATCAGTTTCTCTCCCAGTACTCTGTTCCTCCATCTCTCTCATGCACTCACTCATTCCTCCTGTTTTCATCCTCACCTGACTCAAATCTACCACAAAATTTGTTTTCCTTCCTAGGAGATCCATAAATTCCCCCCCCTTGAGCTCTTCTTGTTTTGCTTAGGCTCGCTGTATCTGAGGATTGTAGTATTATTTTCCTTTAAAGAAAAACTAATGTTCAAATATAAATGAGAACATTCCATGTGTGTTTTCCTGTGTCTGGGTTACCTCATGCAGTATAATCTTTTCTAGTTCCATCCATTTGTCTTCAAATTTAAGGATGGTATCTTTTTTTTTCCTCAAAGAATAGTATTCCATTGTGTATATTCACCACTTTTTCTTTATTCACTATTCAGTTGAGGGACATCTAGTTTGTTTACAATTTCTGACCACTATGAGTACAGCTGCAATGAAGATGAATAAGGAAGTGTCCTTGTGGTAATATAGAGAGTAGTCTAGGTAAATTCTCAAAAAGGTATATCTGGATCTTGAGACAGAACAATTTCCAATAGTCTGAGGAACCATTATGATGATTTTCATAGTGGCTGTACTAGCTTGCTGTTCCATCAGCAATGGAGACACATTCCCCTTGTTCCAAATGATTGCCACCATCTGCTATTCCTTGTGGATTGAACTTAGGCATTCTGATAGGTGTAAAATGGAATCACAAAGTTGTTCTAAAGTGCACTTTCCTGATGGCTATAGACATTAAGAATTTTTAAGCATTTCTTTGCCACTTGATATCCTCTTGAGAATTCTCATTTTAGATGAGATAACCCATTTTTAATTGTATTATTAGTTTTCTTAATATCTGGTTCCATGGGTTTCTTATACATTAGCTCTCAGTCAGATTTGGGCTTGATGAAAATATTTTCCCATTCTGTGGGTTACTGTTTTTGTCACTCGGTGTTGTTCTCTGCCTTATAGAATCTTTCCTGTTTCACAGGGAACCATGACAGTTTCAGTTATTCATATGATGGATTACATTTCTGATTGTTGTATGTTGATCCACCTCTGCATCTTGGGAGGAGATGTACAATAACATGATGTGTGATATCGATGTCTTTTTGTTTGGTGAGTATTTTATTATGAGTATTTTTGCATTAATGTTCATGAGGGAAATTGTTCTGTGATATACTTTCTTTGTTAAGTATTTGTGTGGTTTAGGTGTCAGGATAAATGTTGCCTCATAAAATGAACTTGGAAATATTCTGTTTGTTTATATTTTGTGAATGGATTCGAGTAGTTTTGGCATTATCAGTCCTTTAACAGTGTGATAAGAATTTGTATAATTTAAGTTTTAGTGCTGTTCATTTTGTTGACAAATGCCAGTACCCTTGCTTTTATGGCATAGATGCTAAAAATTAAAAGATTACCTTGGTGAAACTTTTTTAAAATATTTTTTATTACATCTTTCCCTCAATTACATTTCCAATGCTATTCCAAAAGTCCCCCATACCCTCCCCCCCACTTCCCTACTCACCCATTCCCAGTTTTTTGGCCCTGGCATTCCCCTGTACTGGGGCATATAAACTTTGCATGTCCTATGGGCCTCTCTTTCCAGTGATGGCCGACTAGGCCATCTTTTGATACATATGCAGCAAGAGTCAAGAGCTCCAGGGTACTGGTTAGTTCATAATGTTGTTCCACCCATAGGGTTGCGGATCCCTTCAGCTACTTGGGTAATTTCTCCAGCTCCTCCATTGGGGGCCCTGTGTTCCATCCACTAGCTGAGAGTGAGCATCCACTTCTGTGTTTGCCAGGCCCCGTCATAGTCTCAAAAGAGACAGCTATATCTGGGTCCTTTCAGCAAAATCTTGCTAGTGTATGCAATGGTGTCACTGTTTGGAAGCTGATTATGGGGTGGATCCCTGGATATGGCAGTCTCTAGATGGTCCATCCATGAAACTTTTTTTTTTAATGAATATGAAGTGTCTTTTTTGTGTTTGCATTAATTTATTTTGGTTTGCAATTTTTCTTTTTCTTTTTTGGATATTAGAGTGGATAAACCAAGTTGCTTCTTAAGTCCATTTGTTTATACATGTTAGATCAGGGTAGTGAGAGCTCACATCATGAACTGAAAGCAGAAAGCAGAGAGAATCAATTGGTGGTAGTGAGATGATTATTTTCCTGATATACAGCCTGCAATAATATATGTCTTCCTAACCCCTATTCCAAACCTGCAAGCAACACTAACCATTTGGACCCAATTGTATAAATTCTAAAGATGATTGGAAACATTTCTTAATTAAATCACAACACTACCTTCTTTTCTTAACGTTAAGAGGTCACCATGGAGAAAATAGTTGAAAGATAGCAAGAACCAAAAGTAGTGAATGACTACAAATAAAGTCTGTTTTCCAGAAACAATAAGGTATTTGTACATGTAAAGTGATAGTGACTATAACTATATGTTGAAGAAAAATTCAACATCAAGCCAGACAAAGCCCAGCATGTAGGGGTGAGATCTTTAGAACATCCCATTGCTGGCTAATGATTATAAACCACTTTTTTTTTTTTTGGTGTTAACTTTTGGGAGATATAAGTTAGCTTTTTCTTTTTTTATGGATATGAAGCATGCACCTAATGACAGCAGAGCCTGAATATGGTGGGTTAAAGAAGAAATGTCTCCTATAGGCTTAAACATTTGAATACTTCATCCTCTTTTGGTGCTGGTATTTCCGAAGGTGCAGTTATTTATGGTGATTCCTGAAGAAATGTGTAACTGGAGGCTGGTGTTGAGAATACTTAACACTGCTGGATTTCCAATTTAGTCCCCTTCTTTTTGCTTGTGAAAGAAGAGGGCTCAGTGTATCCTCCTCATTCTATTCCTGACACTTGCTGACATACAATCCTACCATCATGAAGTCTTTTCTATCTGAAAGTTTATGGTCAAAATATATTCCTTCTGTAAGGTGCCTTCGTCATGTTATTTTATCATAGCAGCTGGAAAGGAACTAATATTGGGTTTAACAGAAAAAACACATAAAATATGAAGGAGACATTTACTCCTACAGGGATATGTAAGGAATAGAAAGGATAAAACGTGGAATGGAACCTAAACACCCTTGACGTAAGAATAAGAAAATTAAATAACTTTAGTCAATAGATATTAGGCTTCTTATTAGATTCAAGGCTCACAACACAGGAGAGGAAACATGCTCATTAATGCAAAATTGACCAAAAAGCAGTAGCTCAGGGTGTGATAGGACATAGGGGATAACCTACTGTTATTATTTTTAGCTAGATGTATACAGTATCAATAAATCCCCACATGAAAAACAACATGCATATTTGGGTAATATTTAGCAGTAATATGAACCTAATTTTATTATTTGAAGCAAAACATATATAAATAGAAAATGTTATATAATTTGAAATAAAAGATACATAAACAATTGCATACATTGGTTTAATAAGTAAATTGAAACTGTAAAGTTCTAATTAAACTGTACATGCTCATTTACTTATAGCTTATTTGAGGTATAGGTTTTTACGTAGTTACTTAGTAGTGAGATTTCTTATGACTTTTGCAGATATCCTTAGTTTATCTTACCTTCTTCTATATTCCTTCTACATTAATCTTTCTCATTAGAACCTGACTCTCCAAAGTATCCCCAGAAAATATGACAATCACAATTACCCATGCTGCCATCAGTAGCCATATTGAAACCCACATTTCATGTTGCTTCTGAAGATATTGTTAATGTCAAGGATCCCAGAAGCCATCAGAATATACAGTGAACTTCACAGTCAGTAAAGCTCCCTCAGATCATGTTGAGTTAAATGTTCTGAGATATGATTTGTTGAGGTCACATATATACTGGCAACAGAGAATGCATGGCCATGATACTTTAGGCCTCTAGAAACAATCATGTCAGTGATCCCTGCTGCATTATGGGACTACATTAATATGACAGTCTTGAACTGCATTAGAATAATTACTGATGTGAATTATCTATAATTCTGCCACATTCATAAGTGTTCTGCCATTTATAAACATTTTTATGTCCTATTTCATTCTGTCACTAGACAAGAGGCTTCAGTCATGGTCATCCCAGCTATCTGAAATTTTCTTGATATCCCTGTTATTCCTGGCAACATACACCATGGTATATTTGAGATCCATTCTGCTACAGGCAACCAGGACATGAATGAATCCTCTTACCTACTTGAATCTGCTGATGACATAAAAAATACCAACAGTCAAGAAAAATATATTAATATTACTCATACATGATGCCACTAGTAACCATATTGAGATCTATAGTCAGTTTTGTATAAGAAGAGCTCCCTGATATCTGAGAACCCAAGGCCAAATGAGTCTATAGTGAACATCATTGTCAGTATTACTGCCTGTGGTCATAATTAGGTAAGTGTTGTGTGATGCTACTGAAGAAACCATTGATGCCAGTGATCCTACCTGAAACCTGAAGCTATGTTGAGGTCAGTGCTGCATGCTGTCACCAGTAACACGATGGAGTCGATTTTTAATATTGCTGATGGAGATCATGGTGATGACTATGATCTGTACTGCTTCTGGAGAAACTGCTGAATTCCATGGTCCATACTGATAACCAAGATCATTATGAGGTAAGTATTCTGAGCTGGCACTGAATAACAGATCAGTGGCTGAGATTCTACATATTATAAGGAATTCTGTTGATGTTCCTGATTCATCAATTTTGCCCTCAATTTTGAGCAAACAATGTATTTTGAGGTTTGTGGTCCTACCTGTAAGAAGAAGCTATACTGATGTCAGTGATACATTTTGTGAACAGAAACTGGGCAGGAGTCCATTATATCTATTGCTGATGGAGATGCTGATGATGGCTATGATCTGTGTTGCTGCTTGAGAATCTGATAAATTCCAAAGTCCTTACTGATGCTTGAATTCATATTGAAGTAAGTTTTCCTAGTTGGCACTGAAGATCAGACTGATGTCTGAGATCATACCTGATACAGGAAATTCTCTTTAGGTTTACTGATGAATGCATATAGCCGCAGATGTTAAAAATGAAATTATTACAGATATATGTTATCCATATTTCTGCTCAAATAGTGAGAAGATTCTCGCCATCTATAATAATTTTGATGTCACTATGCATCCTGCCTCTTGAACTACCATGATGTCCTAGATTCTTCTTGGCAACAGACTCCACTTTGTATGCCAGATGCCTGGTGTCATAGGCAACCAGGTTAGAAGTGAATCTTACTCCCACTTTAGACAAATTATTGACACCAGAGACCCCAAAGCAAAGTGAATCTTGCTCCTACTTTAGACTAATTAATGACACCAGAGACCCCAAAGCAAAATGAAGCTTGCTCCTACTTTGGACTAATTAATGATATCAGAGATCCCAAAGGCCATATAGTCATTCATCCATGATGTCACTGGTAACCATGTTGAGATTTATACTCAGAGATTGTAGTAGGAATGGTGTAGCAACAAGAATTATCTTTGAAGAGCTCCATGACATCTGAGATGCCCCAATCATAAATGTCTATTGTGAACATCATTGTCAGTACTGCTCCCTAAGTTTATAATGACAAAAGAGCTGTATACTGTTATTGAAGTTCCCTTTGATGTCAGTGATCACATCTGCATGCTGAAGCTTTGCTGATATCATTGCTGTTTGTTGTGATAAGCAAGCATAATGGAATCTATTACATGACGTTCCTATTACTAATGGAGACCCTGGTAATGGTTATGAGCAATGTTGCTTCTAGAGAAACTGCTGAATTCCAAGGTAAATGCTGATACACAATACCATATTGAAGTAAGTGTTGTTATCTGACACTGGATATAAAATTGATGTCTGGGATCCTACCCACCACAGGAAGTTCTGTTGATGTCCCTGATGCACTCATGTAGCTCCTGATGTGAAACATGCATGGTATTTTCATTATTATGATTCTACTTGTAACAAAAATCTATGTTGATACACCAGTGATGTATGCTGTGATCAGCAATTTTGATGGAGTCCATTATTCCTATTGCTAATGGAAACCCTCATGGTGGCTATGATCTGTGTTACTGCTTAAGAATATAATGAACCTCAAGGTCCACATTAATGTCCAAGTTCGTTTTGAGGGAAGTATTCTTATTTGGTACTGGAGGTCAGATTGATATCTGGAAACCTACCTGCAACAGGAACATCAGTTGGTATTCCTCAAGTATGTGTGTAGCCCACAATATCGAACATGTGATAAATATTGATACTTGTGATTCTGCTGGAAACCTGAAGCTATTTTGAAATCAGTGCTGCAGCTATGACCAGCAATCATCATGGGGTCTTTTATTCCTGTTGCTAATTGAGACCCTGGTGATGGCTATGATCTGTGTTTTTTCTTGAGAACCTGATGAATTCAAAGGCCCATAGTGAAATGCTAGAATATATTGAGGTTAGTGTTCTCAATAATGGAGATCAAATTGATATCTGAGATCCTAATGGTCACTAAAATTCTGTTGATGTCACTGATACATGAATACATTGCATAATCTTGACTAAGTAATGTTCAAGATCCTTACTGCCACCCGAAATAATGTTGATATCAGGGATTTATCCTGCAACTAAATGAGGTAGTTATGACAATGATTTATTCTGCCCTGTGAATTGATGTTGATGTCATTGATATAAAAATGTCTGAACACCCCATCGGATTGCAACCCCATCCATTTGCAACCTGGTTGCCTGTGATCCCTGCTGCCCCTGGTTACCATGTTAATATCACTATTACCAAGTTCCTGTAGAAACTATGATGATATCAATCATCCATTCTGCCTCAAGTAGCCATGTTGAAACCCACAGTCCATGATGCTTCTTGGATTATTGTTAATGTCAAGGATCCCTGAGGCTAGCAGGGTTTTAGGTGAAGTTTTAGATAATTTCTGCTGCATCATATCATGTTGAATTATATGTTCTGAGATATATTATATTGAGGTCACATATAGTGTGGCAATGGACTCTGTTGCTTGTTACATATACTTCAGGCATCCAGCAGCCATGTCAGTGATATCTTCTGCCTTATGGGACCAAATTAATATCACTGTCTCCTACTGCCAATGGATTCATTATTGATGTCAATTATCAATGCTTCTGTCAAATTTATGTCAAGTATCCTGTTACCTGAAAACATTTTGATATCATGATTCAAAGTACCACTAGGGGAGTTCTTTACATGATCATATCTACCTTTTGAAACTGTATTGATATCCTTGGCAACAGATACCATGGTATATTTCAGATTCCTACTCACACAGGCAACCAGGCAGTGAGTGATCACTACTAACACTTTGGAACAAATTGGTATCAGTGATCCCAACTGCTAGGGAAATTGGCCAAGGGAATTGGGAAATTGATGTCACTCATCCATGCTGCCACTGGTAACCATGTTGAGATCCTCAGTCAGTGTCTTTGAAGACGGCATGATGTCTGTGATAACTCAACCAGAATAATGTGTTGTGAAGTTCATTGTCAGTACTGGTGCCTAAGGCCATAATGATATAAGTTCTGTGTGCTGCTACTGGACACATGTTTGATGCCACTGAACATATTTGCAACCTGAAGCTATGTTGAGGTCAGTGTTGTATTCTGCAACCAGAAATCATGATGAACTCAATTCTTATTGCTTATGGAAACCTTGGTCATGTCTATGATCTGTGCTTCTTCTAGAGAATATACTGAATTCCAAGATCCAAACTGACACTTGATGTCATGTTGAGGTAAGTGTTCTTATGTAGCACTGGAGATCAGATTGACATCTGAGATCCAACCTGCCACAGGTAATTTTGTTGACGTCCCTGATGCTTTCATGTAGCACCTGCTATCATCTATGAAATGTACAATATTCTTACTACCACCAAAAGAGGTAGTGATGTCAGTGAACTATCCTGTTCCTGGAAAAGCATTTTATGACCCTAATTTCTTCTGCCCTCTGAATCAATGCTGATGTCACTAATATATACCTGGCAACAGACCCCATGGTATTGTCTGAGATTATTGTTCGCAATGGCAAAATTATTGTCAGTTACCCTAGCTGACACTGGAACTATATTGACTTCACTAATGCACAATTGCCACAGGAAAGTGGATGATGTGAATCATAAATCCCGCCTCTAGTAGCCATGTTGAAATCCATAGTCTGTGTTGCTCCTGAAGGGACTGTAAATGGTAAGAATCCCTGAGACCATCAGAATCTTCAATGAAGTTCATTCAATAATGCTATCTTAGGTCATGTTGAGTTACATGTTCTGAAGTATGTTATGTTGAGCCAATATATATATATATTGGCATCAGATACCACTGTATGCCCATGATACTACAGGCCTGTAGCAGACAGTAAGTCAGTGATCCCTGATGACTCTTCCGCCCAAATTAATATAACTTTCATTAACTGCCAATGGAATTACTACTGATGTCGCTTATCTATTCTTCTGTATAAAATCCCAGAAGTGTCTTGCCATTCATAAGCAATTTGATGTAACGATGCATCAGGCAACTGGAAAAGAGATTTGTTTACATGAAACCCTCTGAAAGTATTTTTATGTCCCTTGTACTTACTGGCAATGGACACCATGTTATATCAGGGTTCCATGCTGCTATAGACAAACAGATTAGGCGTGATCTCTACTCCCACTTTGTCAAGATTGATGACATCTGTGATCCTGACTACCAAGGAAAATATATTGACATTACTAATCCATGCTGTCACTGGTAACTATTTTGACACCCATAGTCTGTGTGGTCATTGAAAAGCTACATGAGGTCTGTGATAAATCAACCATAAGAATCTGTTGTAGAGTCCATGGTAAGTATTGCTGCCTAAGTTCATAATGAGGTAAGTGTTGATTGCTCCTACTGGAGACTAGTTTGATGCCTGTGATCCTAACTGAAACCTGAAGATACCTTGATTTGAAAGCTGCATGCTGTGGCCAGCAATAATGATAGAATTCATTTTTTCTATTGCTGATGAAAAACCTGGTGATGGCCATGATCTCTCTTATTGTTGGGAACCTGCTGACTTACAAGGTTCATGTTGATGGTAGAGGTCATGTTGAGATAAGTGTTCTGAGGTGACACAGTAGATCAGATTGTTGTCTGAGATTCTATTTTCCACAAAAAATTCTGTTGATGTTCCTGCCTGCTATCAACCATGTAATGTACATGGTTGTTACTGCCTCTGGAATTGTGCTGTCAACATAAATAGTGCTACCTGATAAGAGGTTTATGATCATAACTTTTCTGCCCTTTTAATTTATGCTAATGTCACTGATATATAAACGGCAATAGATTCCACCATATGGCCTTAGTTACATGCTGTCATTAGCCACCTTGTCATTAGTGATCCCTGCTACCACTAAGGTCTATATTAATGTCATTCATTTAATGTGCCTACAGAAAATATGATGATATCCAGTATGCTGCCTTCAGTGGCCTGTTTACACCCATAGTCCATGATACTTCGGATGAGATTGTTAATGTCCAGGATCTATGAGACTATCTGAACATAAGGTGAAAATTTAGGTCATACTGTTCCCCCATGTCATGTTGAGTTCCATATTCTGTTATACTGAGGACACATAGTGTCAAAAGATAATATTTTTATATTCATGACAATTCAGGCCTCAAGCAGCTGTGATCACAGTAATCTCTGCTAACTTATGGGGCAACATAAATATGAGCATCTCCAAATGCCAATAGAATCTTTACTGATATCAGCTATCCAAATTTTTCTGCTGTTATTTATGAGAAGTGTGCTTTCAGCTGCAACAATTTTTATGTCAAAGATCCATCCTGCCAACAGAGAAGAAGATTCTGTACAGTCATTCATGGCCTCTTAAATATTTTGATGGCCTTGATACTTCCTGACAACAAACGAGGTGGTATATACCAGTTCCAAGCTGCCACTGTCAACCAGGTCCTGAGGGATTCTTACTGCCTCTTTGGAACAGGTAATGACATCAGAGATCCCAACTTCCCAATTTTCAAGATAAAAGTATTGACATTACTTATCCATAAAGCATCTGGTAAACATGTTGAGATTCATAGATAGTCTTGTCTTTGAAGAATTCTGTCCTGCCTATGATCCTTTAGTCAAAGAGTCTATTGTAAAGTTCATGATCAATATTGCTGCCAAATGCCATAATGAGGTAAGTGCTGTGTGCTGCTACTGGAGATACTTTGGACACCTGGGATGGTACCTGAAACCTGATACTATGTTGATACAGGTAATGACTGGTTTGACCAGCAGTCATGATGGATTTCATTGTTTCTATTACTGAAGGTGATGGAGACCCTGATCATAAGGATGATCTCTGCTGCTGTTTAAGGGAATCCCATATTTTATGGTCCATACTGACACTGGACATCATATTGAGGTACAGGTTCTGAGGTACACTGGAGATCACATTGATATCTGAGATCCTACGGGCCACCGGAAATTCTGTTGATATCCCTGATGTATGCATGTAGCCCCTGTTGTGGACCATGAGTTCACTATTATATACATCATCGGAAGACAAATCATTCTATGTCTATACTCTTTGATAGCAAAAGCAACAATGTTGTCATTGATCCTTTCTCACATTTAGGGCCACATTAATATGAGTGACTCCAACTGTCATTGGAATCGATACTGATGTCAGTGAAGCATGCTTCTCTCACCTGTGGGAATGTCCTTTATGAGATATATACTCTTAGCTGTAATAATTTTGAAGTCAATGATCCATTCTGACACTATAGATGTGATTTCTGTTCATGGTTCTCCCTGTTCTCTGAAACAATCACGATGTTCTGATTCTTCCTGGCAATAGATGCCATGGTATATCCAAGAACTTTGATGCCAGAGGCAACCAGGATGTTAATGATACCTACTGACACTTTGGACCAGATTGTGATAGAAATTGTCCTATTTGCTAAGATAAATATGTTGATTTTACTCTCCCATTGTACCTTTTGTAACCACATTTAAATTCATATTCAGTGCTGACTCTGAAGAGCTTGGTAATGTCTATGATCACTGTGGACAAAAGAATCAATTATGAAATGCATGGTCAGAAATTCTACCCAAGATCCCAATGAGGTTAGTAGTGTCTTTTCCTATTGGAAACTTGTTTCAAGCCTCTGATGTGACTTACAAACTGAACCTATGTTGCTGTCACTGCTATATGCTGAACCCAGGAAACATGAGGGTATCCATCGTTTCTATTCCTTGGAAGACCCTATTGATGTCAATGATCTGTTTTGCTGCATGAGAACAGACTGAATTCCAAGGTTCATATTGATGTACAAAGTTATACATTGAGGTGAATGTTCTGAGCTGGCATTGGGGATAAGCTTGATGTCTGAGAGCTTACCTGCTGCTGAAAAATGTGCTGATGTATCTGATACATGAATGCATTTTCTTTTTGTAGACCTTGTTGTGGGTAATATCCTTGCTGCTCCAAGAAGAGATTTGATGTAATTGATCCCTCTTGCCCCCAGAGAAAAGATTTATGTCCATAATTCAACCTTTTCAATATCAGTGATACACTTGTCTGCAGACACCATACTATATTTACAATTCTTGCTCACAATAGCAAACAATATTAGAGATTTGTGCTGCCACTTTGGACCATGATGATCCCAACTGCCTACTGTAATATTATGATGGTAGCCATCCATATTGCTACATGTAACTCTGTTCTTATCCATAGACAGTGCTGCCTCTGAAGATCTTGTTAAAATCTATTATCCCTACTGCTAGAAGTCTCTGTCTTGAAGTTCACGGTAAATACTGTTGCCTAAGTCATGTTTACTTAAGTGTACTGTATTATAATCAGTTATGATTTTCATGCCTATGACCTGACATGTGACATGTAGCAGTGTTGATGTCAGTGCTGCCTTCTGACATCAGTAATCACGACAGTGATTATTGTTACTCTCAAGGTATTATGGTGCACAGGAATCTATGAAATGTCCATGATTTATGGAAATAGCCCCTCCTGTTTTTTTAATAATTTATATGCTCCTTACTGCAACCAGAAGAACTGATCATGATATCATTGATCCATCCTGGCAATGGAGAAAATGCTTATGTTAATACAATTCCCAGGTTCTGAATCTATGCTGATGTCAAAGATACACCTGGAAACAGTAACCAAGTTTTTTCCAAGATCTGTGCTACCACGGGCAACCTTGATTTCAGTGACCCCTGTTGCAAATGAGTATCATATTAGTATCATTAATTCAAAGTATTGTCAGAAAGTATTTTGATGTCCATAACCAATGATGGCACTAGCATCTATATTGAAATGCATAGTCTGTGTTGCTTCTGATGGAATTGTTCATATCAAGGAGTCCTGTGGCCACCAGAGTCTATTCTGAAGTTTAAGGTCAATACTGCTGCTTAAGGTCATGTTGTGAAGTGTTCTAAGATATGTTATATTGATTTCATTGATATAATGTGGGAAAAGATACCGTTGTTTTCTGTCCACAATGATTGATACCAGGATCATCCATGGATGTCCATGTTCTCTGCTGCCACTTGGAACATTAATACAAGCTACTCCAATTGCCACCAAAATATATACTGATATCATCAATCCACACTTCTGCCATCTGACACCATGTTAGGTATATGATGTGTACTGCCAGCTCTAACCAATTTGATGTCAAAGGCCTATCCTGCCACTGGACTGGACATTACTGTCTATGGTTTTATATGTCCTCTGAAAATGTGTACAAGCCAATGATACTTCCTGGCAACAAACAACATGGATTATCCCAGATGATGGCTGCCATTAGCCACAAGAAGATTAGGGATTCTTGCTGTCACTTTGGACCCTATTGATTATACCATTGATCTCAATTGCATAGGAAAATATCTTGATGTCACTTAATCTTGCTGCCTGTGGTAATCATGTTGATATCCCAAGTCAGTGTTTGCTCTCAAGAGCTTGGTGATGTCTGTGAGCCCTACTGTCATAAGAATCTATCTTGAAGTTCATGAACAATACTGCTACCTACTTCATGTGGAGTGTTCTGAGTTCCACCTCAGATATGTGTGTGATCCTACTTGCAACTGGAAGCTATACTGATATCAATAATATCTGCTTTCACCAGCAAAAAAGATGGTGTACATAGGTATTATTGAGATCCTACCTGCCACAGGTGACTATAGTGAATTCCTTGATGCATGCATGCAGCCCTCAATGCAGACCATATTCATTAAATACCCTTTTTAACACCAGATTTGCTATTGATGTCAATGATCCATCCTGCCACTGGAGAAGAAATTTATTTGCATGATCTCTTCTACCCTCTGAGTCTACGATGATATCACAGATTTATCTTGCAATAAACACCATGGAATCTATACTGATGTTGGACCTGCACTCTGCAACAAATGTGTGCGATCCCCAGGTTCAGCCTGTGTATGGTACTTGGTTGCTATTTCAGTATCTGAGAATCTCACTGATCCAAGTTGTTTGATTGTGTTGGTATTCCTTTAGAGTTCTTATCCCCCTTGGGGCCCTCAATTTTTCCCCCAACTCTACCATAAGAGACCCAAGCTCCATTCAATATTTGGCTGTGGGTGTCTGTATCTGTCTGAGCCAACTGCTGAGTAGAGCCTCCTAGAGGACAACATGCTTCTGTCTGCAATCCTATCACTGTATCATTAATGCTGTCAGGGATTGGTTGTTGCCCATAGGATGGGTCTCTAGTTTGGGAAGTTATTGCTTTGCCATTGCATTAGTGTTTTCTCTATCCCTTGTCCATGTATTTCTCATAGACAGAATAAATTTTAGGTCCAAAGTTTGAAGATGTGTTCGTGTGACAATAGCTTCACTGGAGTTCCTACATAGTTACAAGAGGTGGACCATTCAGATTCCATAGCCCAATATTGTGAGTCACAGTTAAGATCACTCACATTGATATTTGAGTACCTTCCCTTTCCCAGGTCTCAGTCTCATCCTCAACATGTCACACCCCTACACTCTATACCCCTGCAATTTTCAGTTTTCCCTCCATTCTCATGGTCATCTAGACATCTACCCTGCCCCTACCCACACTGGATTCTGAACACTGTCATGCCATTACCCATTCTTTCTCTCACCCAGTTAATTTTGCCCATCTGCTTCCCATGATTTTTTTTTTTAAGTGAGATTCAAGCATCCTCACTTTGTCCTTTCTTCTTGTTTAGCTTCCTTGGGTCTTTGGAGTACATCAAGTTTGTCCTGTATTTTAAGACTAATTTCAACTAATATGTGACTACATGCCATACATGTCCTTTGGGGTCTGGGTTAACTAGCTCAGGATGATATTCTCCATTCCATCTATTTTCCTACAAAATCCATGTTGTCTCTGATTTTAATACCTGTATAGTACTCCACTGTGTAGATGTGTCACATTTTCTTTATCCATCTTTCAGTTAAGGGACATCTAGGCTGTTTCCAGTCTGGCTATTATGAATAAAGCTATGAACATGGTTGAGCAAGTGTTCTTTTGGGGACAGTGGAATATCTTTTGGGTATATGCACAGGAGTGTTAAGCTGGCTCTTGAATAGAACTATTTACAGTTTGCTAAGAAACACCAAATTGATTTCCAAAGTTGATGCAGAAGTTTGCAGTTCCGCTAGCATTTGATGTATGTTCCCCTTGATCCACATCCTCACTAACATGTATTACCACTTGAATTTGTGATGTTACCCCATATGATTATAGTATGATAGAATCTCAGAAATGTTTTGATTTGCATTTCCCTAATGACAAAGCACATTGAACATTTATTTAAGTGCTTCTTGGCCATTCAAGATTCTTCTGCAGTGAACTATCTGTACCTAATTTTTCACCTACGTTATTTGGGTTTCTGGAGGTTAACTTCTTGAGTTTTTGGTAAATTTTGGATATTAGTCCTCTATTGGATGTCAGGTAAGTGAAATTTTTTCATAATGTGTAGGTTGCTGACTTGTACTATGGGCTATGTCCTTTGCTTTACAGAAGCTTTTCCAGAAGGGGCACAGTGTCCACATTTTGGTCTTCATTCTTCTTGAGTTTCATGCGTTTAGCAAATTGTATCTTATATCTTGGATATCCTAAGTTTTGGGCTAATATCCACTTATCAGTGAATACATATTGTGTGAGTTCATTTGTGATTGTGTTACCTCACTCAAGATGATGCCCTCCAATGGCTTGTGCTGTAAGATCGAGAATTGACAAGTGGGACCTCATGAAACTGCAAAGCTTCTGCAAGGCAAAAGACACCATCAATAAGACAAAAAAAACCACCAACAGATTGGGAAAGGATCTTTACCTATCCTAAATCAGATAGGGGACTAATATCCAATATATATAAGGAACTCAAGAAGGTGGACTCCAGAAAGTCAAATAACCCCATTAAAAAATGGGTGTCCTAGTTAGGGTTTTACTGCTGTGAACAGACACCATGACCAAGGCAAGTCTTATAAAAACAACATTTAATTGGGGCTGGCTTACAGGTTCAGAGGTTCAGTCCATTATCATCAAGGCATCAAGGTGGGAGCATGGCAGTATCCAGGCAGGCATGGCACAGGAGGAGCTGAGAGTTCTGTCTTCATCCAAAGGCTACTAGTGGAAGACTGACTTCCAGACAACTAGGGTGAGGATATTATACCCACACCCACAGTGACACACCCATTCCAACCAGGTCACACCTATTCCAACAAGGCCACACCTTCAGATGGTGCCACTCCCTGATCCAAGGATATACAAACCATCACATTCCACTCCCTGGTCCCCATAGACTTGTTCAAAAACATGAGTCTATGGGGGCCATACTTAAACATAGCATAATGCAAAATGCATTTAGTGCAACTTTCAAAGTCCTCATAGTCTATAGCAGTTGCAACAATGTTAAAAGTCCAAAGTTCAAGGTCTCTTCTGAGATTCATTCAACTTAATTAACTGTAATCCCCAAAGCAAGGCAGGAAACCAGCTGGGCAAACTCCAAACTCTGCATCTCCATGGCTGATGTCAAAGTGGTCTTCAGATCTCCACTCCTTTTTCATCTTTTTTGACTGCAACAAACTGCTTCCTCCTGGGCTGGTTCCACTCCCTGTTAGCAGCTTTCCTCAGCATGTATCCCATGGCTCTGGCATTTTTAACATCTTTGAGTCTCCAAGGCAATTTCAATGTTACATCTTCTTCTTTCAGTGTCGGGGATTCCACTTGATGCCTAAGGGCTGGCATCACTTCTCCATCTCTGTCCTCTGTAGCACTCTATGCTCAGGTTGATCCACTCTATTACGGCTGCTGTTCTTGGTGATCATCCCATGGTACTGACATCTTCAATACACTGGGGTGTTCCACTCCAACTAGGCTTCACCAATAGCCTCTCATAGGCTCTCTTCAGGGTGCCAAGCCTCAAATCCTTTGCATGACCCCTTCAATCCTGAGCCATCAACTACAGCTGAGGCTTCACCTTCTCCACTGGGCTTCCCTTGCCTCTCACAGTGCTAAGCCTCAGCTTCTCTCCATGATCCCTGCATTCCTTCACAAGCAGTACCACCTGAGTGACTCTTACACATTACCAAGTCCAGCCGCAGCATGAGGTACAACCTTGGGTATCTCTGGAACACAGCTTCTTTGTGATCCCAGAAAACAATTTCCAGAAGATTTCACCTCAACGATGCTGGTCTCTTCTTAATCACCGCTAATTCCTTAGCTCCAGCTAACCAGCATCAATTTTCCCAGTAGATCCTTCCATTCTTAACTCTAGAGCCAGAGGCACATGGCTGAAGCTGCCGAGTTCTGCTGCTTACAGGAACTAGAACATGATCCCCTTGTATTATTACATTATCACTAGCTTTATGTTTTCTAAATCCTTCACTGCCTAAGCTTGGCTATCCTGGTTCTTGCTCTGTAGATTGACCTTGAATGTAGAGATCAGCATGCTTGTCTCATGGGATTAAAGGTGTGTACCACCATGCCTGGATCTAATTTAGCTGGGTAGGATTTTGCCCCAAGGTCCCACTCCCTTAATCTTTATCTTCTAGAACAAAAGATTTTGCTCTATTTCACTTCCTGGTACTCCTTTAATACTCAAACCGTATATTTTATATTTTTCCTTTCTAAGCTTGCTATGCTTGTTCAAACTTTTCTTCATAAGACTTAACCAGAGAACAAAGTCTCTGCCGGGCTTTTTTGAAACTTCTTTTGTCAATGCAATTAATCCAAGTCTCTTTACCTTAGCCTCAGGCAAACTTTTCAGACAAGGGCAAAAAGTAGCCACATTCTTCAACAAAATACCACAAACCCAGTCTTTATGCCACATTCTGAAATTCTTCTCCTTTGAAATCTCTTGGGCCAGGTCAACACAGTTCAAATCAATCCCAGCAACAAAGTCTTCCATATTCCTACTAGGATGACCCATTAAGCCCCATTTAAAGCATTCCACTGCTTTCCAAATCCAAAGTCCCAAAATCCACATTCTTTCAAATAAAAGCATGGTCAGGCCTATCACAGCAATACCCCACTCCTGGTACCAACTTGTCCTAGTTAGGGTTTTACTGCTGTGAACAGACACCATGACCAAGGCAAGTCTTATAAAAACAACATTTAATTGGGGCTGGCTTACAGGTTCAGAGGTTCAGTCCATTATCATCAAGGCATCAAGGTGGGAGCATGGCAGTATCCAGGCAGGCATGGCACAGGAGGAGCTGAGAGTTCTGTCTTCATCCAAAGGCTACTAGTGGAAGACTGACTTCCAGACAACTAGGGTGAGGATATTATACCCACACCCACAGTGACACACCCATTCCAACCAGGTCACACCTATTCCAACAAGGCCACACCTTCAGATGGTGCCACTCCCTGATCCAAGGATATACAAACCATCACAATGGGGCTCAGAACTGAACAAAGAATTCTCACCTGAAGAATACCAAATGGCAGAGAAGCACCTGAAAAAAATGTTCAACATCCTTAATCATCAGGGAAATGCAAATCAAAACAACCCTGAGATTCCACCTCACACCAGTCAGAATGGCTAAGATAAAAAATTCAGGTGACAGCAGATGCTGGTGAGGATGTGGAGAAAGAGGAACACTCCTCCATTGTTGGTGGGATTGCAAGCTTGTACAACCACTCTGGAAATCAGTCTGGTGGTTCCTCAGATAATTGGACATAGTACTACCGGAGGATCCAGCAATACCTCTCCTGGGCATATATCCAGAAGATGTCCCAACCGGTAAGAAGGACACATGCTCCACTATGTTCATAGCAGCCCTATTTATAATAGCCAGATATCCCTCAACAGAAGAACGGATACAGAAATTATGGTACATCTACACAATGGAGTACTACTCAGCTATTAAAAAGAATGAATTTATGAAATTCCTAGCCAAATGGATGGACCTGGAGGGCATCATCCTGACATTACTACTGATGCAATGGTTTGCTGACAGACAGGAGCCTAGCATTGTTTGGCCTCCTAGAGACCCAAATAGCAGCTGAATAATTCAGTTGCAGATACTTATACCTAGAAATTGGACTGAAGTCGGGACCCCTATGGTGCAATTAGAGGAAGGATGGAAGAAGCTGAAGGGAAGAGTGACCCCATAGGAATACCAGCAGTATCAACTCATCTGGATGCCTAGAAGCTCCCAGAAACTGAGCCACCAACAAGGCAGCATGCCAGAGCTGGCTGGAGTATCCTGACACACATATAGCATAGGATTGCCTAGTCTGGCCTTACTGGGAAAATATGGGCCTAATCTTCAAATGACTTGAGACCCCATGGAGGGTGAAGTTCCAGTGTATGTGTGGGAGCATCCTCTTGGAAGAGGGGCAAGGGGGAGGAGGAATATGATGAGGAACTGTGAGGGGGTACCAGGGGCAGAAACAAAGCCAGGATTGATATATATATATATGCGCATACATACAATATTCAAGGTCATCTTCAGCTCCATAGTTAGTTTGAAGCCCACCCTGAGATACATTAGACCCTGTCTCATAAAAATATTATTAACTATACTCCTGTTAATAGAAATATAATTCCAGTTGGAATTGCCCCACTTAAATCTAGGATAACTAAGAGCTTTGCTGGCTTCTATTTGCCCTGAACTTGTGATAACTATTGTTTTTCAACCTGTCAAGAAAAAAATGAGACCTCTAATGTCCTATAATCAAAGGGTGTTCCTATGACATTGACCCAGAGGGAAGGAAACCTATGATAAGCAGACTGGAGTTAAAATGCTTAATCCGGCTCCCAGTGTGGAGACAGTGTCTTTTTGTGTCATTCTGATTTTCTTAACAATTGGATATTTTATTCACTTACATTTCAAATGTTATCCCTTTCCAGGTTTCCCCTCTGCAAACACCCTCTTCCAACCCCCTTTACCCTACTTCCATGAGGGTGCTCCCCCTCTGACCTAGCTACTACTGCCTCACTGCCCTAGCATTCCTCTACAATGGGACATCAAACCTTCACAAAACCAAGGGCCTCCTCTCACATTGATGCCAGATAAGGCCCCTTCAGCTTCTTGAGTACTTCTCCTTACTCCTCCACTGGCTTCCCTTTGCTCTGTCCAATGGTTGGCTGTGAGAATCCACATTTGTATTGGTCAGGATGTAGAAGACCCTCCCAGGAGACAGTTGTATCAGGCTCCTGTCAACAAGCACTTCTTTCTTTATCAGCAATAGTGTCTGGGTTTGGTGTCTGCATGTGGGATGGATCCCCAGATAGGGTAGTCTCTGGATAACGTTTCCTTCAGTCTTGATCCACTCTTTTTTTTTCTTGTATTTCCTATAGAAAGGAGGAATTATGGATTAAAATTTTGGAACTGAGTGTGGGGTCCCATCCCTCAACCATGCCAACCTCTGGATATGGTCTTTAAAGGTTCTCTCTCCCCTTTTGTGGTGTATTTTGGCTAATGTAATCCTGTTGGAGTCCTGTGAGTCCTTTGCTTTTTGGCATTGGGGACTTTCGGGTTGCTACATCCAGTTCCCCATCCCCATTTGCTATACACTGCTATTCAGGTTCCCGACCCACATTACATTTCCTCCATCTCCTCTGATATATGATTCTTCCCTCTTTTTCACCTACCCCTCTTCTCTTACATCCCAGTCCCTTTCACCCTCTATTTCCCATGAGTATTTTGTTCCCCTTTCTAAGTAGGGCTGAAGCATTCACACTGATCTTCCTTCTGCTTGAGCTTCATTGGCTCCATGAGTTGTATCTTGGGTATTCCATGTTCTTTGACTAATATTCACTTATCAGTGAGTACATACCATGCATGGTCTTTTGTGACTGAGTTACCCCACTCAAGACAATAGTTTTTAACTTTTTTAAATTTGTATTAGATATTTTCTTCATTTACATTTCAAATGCTATCCTGCAAGTACCCTATACCATGTTCCATGCACTGCTCCCCAACCCACCCACTCCCACTTCTTGGCCCTGGATTCCCCTGTACTGGGGCATATAAAGTTTGCAAGACCAAGGGGCCTCTCTTCCCAATACTGGCTGACTAGGCCATCTTTTGCTACTTATGTAGCTAGAGACACAAGATCTGAGGGCACTAGTTAGTTATTTTGTTGTTCCACCTATAGGGTTGCAGACCCCTTCAGCTCCTTGGGTATATTCTCTAGCTCCACCATTGGGGCCCTGAGTTCCATCCAATAGATGACTATGACCATCCACTTCTGTATTTGCCAGGCACTGGTATAGCCTCACAAGAGACAGCTATATCAGGGTCTTTTCAGCCAAATCTTGCAGGCATGTACAATAGTGTCTGCGTTTGGTGGCTGAATATAGGATGGATCCCTGGATGGTGTAGTCTCTAGATGGTCTATCCTTTCATCTTAGCTCCAAACTTTGTCTGTGTAACTCCTTCCATGGGTATTTTGTTCCCAATTCTAAGAAGAAATGAAGTATCCACACATTGGTCTTCCTACTTCTTGATTTTCTTGTGTTTTGCAAATTGAATCTTGGATATTCTAAGTTTCTTGGCTAATATCCACTTATCAGTGAGTGCATATCAAGTGGTTCCTTTTGAGATTGGGTTACCTCACTTAGGATAATATCCTCCAGATACATCCATTTGTTGAAGAATTTAATAAATACATTGTTTCTAATAGCTGAGTAGCATTCTCTTGTGTAAATGTACCACAATTTTCATATCCATTCCTCTGTTGAGGAACATATGGGTTCTTTCCAGGTTTTGGCTTTTATAAATAAGGCTGCTATGAACATAGTGGAGCATGTGTCCTTATTACCAGTTGGAACATCTTCTGGGAATATGCCCAGGAGAGGTATTGCTGCATCTTCCAGTCGGACAATGTCAACTTTTCTGAGGAACTGCCAGACTGATTTCCTGAGTGTTTGTACAAGCTTGCAATGCCACCAGCAATGAAGGAGTGTTCCTTCACATCCATGCCAGCATCTGCTGTCACCTGAATTTTCACACTTAGCCATTCTGACTGGTGTGAGGTGGAATCTCAGGGTTGTTTTGATTTGCATTTCCCTGATGATTAAGGATGTTGGACATTTTTTCAGGTGTTTCTCATCCCTTCAGTATTCCTCACTTGGGAATTATTTGTTTAGCTCTGTACCCCATTTTTAATGGGGTTACTTGAATTTCTGTGGTCCAGTGTCTTGAGCTGTGGAAAGCCGCTCCCACATTCGCCATTCCAAGATAGCACATGAGCTGGGTGTTTGAACAAGTAAAAAGGCTTACTGCACATGTCTCTGGATAGTCCCTGTCTGCGAGGACATACATCCCTTAAGTACATTATCTTGTCCGTTTGGAAATGGCCCTGTGAGGATGTGCCACGTCAGAGGCGGGTCAAAAATTCTATATAAGGCACAGAGCTGGGTTCCTCAGAGTCTTCGCATCCGTGTGTAAGCTTATGCTCTCCCTCTCAAGATGCATTAAAGCTTGGCTGCAGAAGGATCCTACTTGTGTGCCATGTCCTTCTTTTTGGTCGAGTCCGACGCACGCAAGATTGAGCTCCTTGTAGATATTGGATATTAGTTCCCTGTCAGATTTAGGATTACAAAAAAATCCTTTCCCAATCTGTTGGTGGTCTTTTTGTTTATTGACAGTATCTTTTGCCTTACAGAAGTTTTGCAATTTTATGAGGTCACTTTTGCTGAGTCCTGATCTTACTGCACAAGCCATTGCTCTTCTGTTCAGGGATGATTCCACTTTGCCTATAACTTCCAGGCTTTTACCTACTTTATCCTCTACAAAATTTAGTCTGGTTTTATGTGGAGTTCTTTGATCTACTTAGACTTGAGCTTTGTACAAGAAGATAAGAATGGATCAATTTGCATTCTTCTAAGTGATAACCTCCCTTTGTGCCATCATCATTTGTTGAAAATGCTGTCTTTTTTTCCAATTCATGGTTTTAGATCGATCCCTTGTCAAAGGTCAAGTGACCATAGATGTGTGAGTTCATTGCTGGGTCTTCAATTCTGTCCCATTGATCTCCCTGTCTGTCGCTGTACCAGTACCATGCAGTTTTTATCAAAATTGTTCTGTAGTGCAGCTTGAGGTCTGGCATGGTGATTCCACCAGAGTTTCTTTTATTGTTGAGAATAGTTTTTGCCATCCTAGGTTTTTTGTCATTCCAGATGAATATGCAAATTGACCTTTCTATCTCAGTGAAGAATTGATTTGGAATTTTGATGGGAATTGCATTGAATATGTAGATTGCTTTTGGCAGGATAGCCATTTTTACTATATTAATCCTGCCAATCCATGAGCATGGGAGACATTTCCATCTTCTGAGATCTTCAATTTCTTTCGTCAGAGACTTGAAGTTCTTGCCATACAGATCTTTCACTTCCTTAGTTAGAGTCACACCAAGGTATTTTATATTTTTTGTAACTATTGTGAAGGGTGCTGTTTCACTAATTTCTTTCTCAGACTATTTATCCTTTGTGTAGAGAAAGGCCACTGATTTGTTTGAGTTAATTTTATATCCAGCTACTGCACTGAAGCCATATATCAGGTTCAGGAATTCTCTGGTGGAATTTTTAGGGTCACTTATATATACAATCATATCATCTGCAAACAGTCATATTTTGACTTCTTTCCAATTTTTATCCCCTTGATCTCCTTTTGTTGTGGTATTTCTTTAGCTAGGACTTCAAGTACTATATTGAAAAGGTAGGGAGAAAGTTGGCAGCCTTGTCTATTCCCTGATTTTAGTGGGATTGCTTCCAGTTTCACTCCATTTAGTTTGATATAGGCTAATGGTTTGCTGTATATTTTTTTTATTATGTTTAGGTGTGGGCCTTGAATTCCTGAGTATATTATAGATGTCACTGAAGTCCAACTTGGTGGACCAATGAATTTTACTGGGATTCCTTACAGGAATATGTGTGAGGGGTTACTTACAGGAGCAGAAATGACTCAAAGGCAGCTGCATCACCAAAGCCCACCACAGCATGGGCGAGAGCTCACAAAGCCGGGGACCTGGAGCACACTGCACAGCCTGCAGGCAGCACAACAGTTTGGAGAGAGTCTTCCACGTGCCTCAGTGGGTCTATACCTCTTCCAGGCAAGGTAGCTCCAGCTTTGCTGGTTTCTACTTCTTTCGGGAAACTAGTCTCATCTTCCAAGCTAATCCTCAATTGTAGCTCAGCTTTCTGCATCTGAGAAGGACTCTCAGCTTTTAGTCCTTCCTCTGGCATGGAGGAGCCTAATGACTGTTTTAAGTTTGGGGGACTCCTTGAAGCTGTTTGGAGGTGTTTGCCTTGGAGGAAAGGCCCCTTGTTGGTAGGACCATCTCTGGGCTGTTAGTCTTGGGTTCTATAAGATAGCAGGCTGAGCAAGCCAGGGGAAGCAAGCCAGTAAGGAACATCCCTCCATGGCCTCTGCATCAGCTCCTGCTCCCTGACCTGCTTGAGTCCCAGTCCTGACTTCTTTCAGTGATGAACAGCAATGTGGCAATGTGAGCTGAATAAACCCTTCTCCCCCAACTACTTCTTGGTCATGATGTTTGTGCAGGAATAGAAACCCTGACTAAGACAAATTGGTACTGGGAGTGGGGTATTCCTGAGAAAACCTGACCATGTTTTGGGGAGGACTGTGGAAGGACTTTGGAACTTTGGACTTGAAGATCCATTTGTTGTTAAGAGCTCTGTCAGATGTTGTATAGGAGCTTGGAAGACAATGTTGAGAAAAGTACAGAAGATGGAGTTCTGGTTTGTGAAATTTCAGAAGGAAAATTAAAGACACTTTCAGGGCCATTGCTGTTTTGATTGTGAAGATTTTGTATCTCTGGTTAGCTGGGGCTGAAGAATCAGCTGTGGTTAAGAAGATACCAGAACTACTAGAGCAAAAACTTTGCATTACTGGGACTATTGATGCTGGTTAGCTGGAGCTAAGAATTTAGTGGTGATTAAGAAGAGAAGAGCATCATTGAGGTGACATCTTCTGGGAAGTGTTTTCTGAAAGCACCAAGAGGGTGTGCTCCAGAGATAGCCAAGATTGTACTCCTGCTGAAGCAGGACTTGGTAATATGTAAGGGTCTCCCAGGTGGTACTGGTTTTGAAGGCATGAAGGGATCACGCAGAGCAGCTGAGGCTCGGCACTGTGAGAGGCTATGAAAGGCCATTGGTGAAGGTGTAGCCTCAGTTGCAATTGAAGGCCCAGGACTGAAGGGGTCATGCAGTGTTTTGGACATGCCAGTTACATGAGATGACCACCAAGAGCAGCAGCAGCAGTGGAGTACAGTTATCTGGAGCTCAGAGGATGACACGTGTGCTACAAAGGGCATGGCTAGAGAAGTGACCCAAGCCCTTGGTGGAGCCCAGAAGATCGTGAGTTGGATCCCAGATATTGGATGGTTGGAGATTAATTTTTGCTTTGATTGTAACTGTGCCTTTATATTTTCCCTCTTGAAGGAAGAAACTGTTTTAGTGGAGCCCACAGTTAAGAGACTTTTAATTGTAAAACTACTTTGGATTTTAAAAGAGATGGATATTTTAAAGATATTGAAATTTTAAGAATATGTAAAGACTGTGGGACTTTTAAAGTTATTTTATATCTTGGGGATGAATAAGAATGCAAGGGTTGAGGCTTACTAGTGATGTGTTTGTGTGTCAAGTTGACAAGGGGTCAATTGTACTGGCTAGATTTGTGTCAACTTGACACAGCTAGAGTTATCACAGGGAAAGGAGCTTCAGTTGAGGAAATGCCTCCATGAGATCCAACTGTAAGGCATTTTCTCAATTAGTGAACCAGGGGGAAAAGCCCCTTGTGGGTAGGACCATCTCTGGGCTGTTAGTCTTGGGTTCTATAAGGGAGCAGGCTGAGCAAGCCAGGGGAAGTAAGCCAGTAAGGAACATCCCTCCATGGCCTCTGCATCAGCTCCTGCTCCCTGACCTGCATGAGTTCCAGTCCTGACTTCTTTCAGTGATGAACAGCAATGTGTGAGAATATTGCTTTCTTTAAAAACCCAGTAATGTTATATGAGTACTTTTTTTGTTTTGTTTTGTTTTAATATCACGTGTGTCCCCAGCTGCACATAGTTTATGTTTGAAATTCTAGGGACTCTTGAGAGGGTACAAATGCAAGAGCTCCTGAGAGGACCTGGGGCAGTTGCTGCTAGTCCTGTTGCATTTGCTTGTTATCGCTGGTTTAAATGAACAGTGCTCTAGCCACTGGAGCAAGGTTGTGGATTTATGTGTGTCAAAGGGCAATGATAGATATACATTGTTTCAAGAAGAAAAACAATTCCAAAATTCAGCTCACAAAGTAGGGTATTACCTTGATATAAAAACTGTTTAATGTTAATTAAAAAATAGTTAGATAGGGGCTAGGAAGTTGGCTAACTGGGTAAAGTGCTTGCACTCACAGTAAATGCTAAGTGTGCCAGCACTTGTGTGTAACCCAGCCCTGGAGGAGTGGAGAGAGATAGATGCCGGGGCTTGCTGAAGTACCAGTGTAGCTGAAAGGGCCAGCTCCAAGTTCAATGAGAACAACTATCTCAAAATAAGATGGACAGAAATAGAGAAAGTCACTCAGCAGCTTATCTAGAATGATTAATTCATTTAAGTAAATTTAGAAAAACAGTATGATTAATTTAAAAGAAATGTTGAAATACTGAATATTTGGTAAAACAAATTTTTTAATTCTTTCTATCTATAAATGAATATTTGAAATAATGAGTAATAAAAATTAACAGCTTAAGAATGAATCTAAACACAATGAACAGGCCACTGACACAGTGTGTGCATATTTGTGAGTTTTAATTATGATATATTTTCAATACACAGTGTAGTATGTTGGATTATATATATATATATATATATATATATATATAATATATATATATATATATATATAATATATATATATGTTGAATCTACCTGAATAAATAAAATACTAAATCTAAAAAAAAATGAATCTAAAAATCAAACTTCTATATGTTTGCTGAACATCAAAATAGAAGATATTCTTGATAATTTATGTTTGAGACACATGTGAAGCATTCTTTTTTTAGTTTTTTATTTATTTTTTTAATTAGGTATTTTCTTCATTTACATTTCAAATGTTTTCCCAAAAATCCCCCAAATCCGCACCCCCACTCCCCTACCCACCTACTCTCACTTCTTGGCCCTGGTGTTCCCCAAATACTGAGGCATATAAAGTATGCAAGATGTTGAATATGCCTGAATAAACAAAATACTAATACTAAAAAAAAAAGAATGAATCTAAAAATCAAACTTCTATATGTTTGCTGACCATCAAAATAGAAGGCATTCTTGATAATTTATGTTTGAGACACATGTGAAGCATTCTTAATCATTAGGTAAGTTTAGGTGTCATTTATCTGAAGGCCAAGCACAATGAAATGATGTTTTGATGCCTTTATGAGAACACAAAAATCCATGTCTCAAACTAATATTTATACATTTTTTCAGTTACATTTAATGTGTTAGTGTTATGAAATATAACATGGCAAGGGAGTACCTTTGGTGGGCTAATGCCAGGTGTTCCCCTGAGAAATTATACCATGCAACAGACCTGGTATAAAATGGATTTATTGGGGGAGGGGAGAGGAGTGAGGAACTGGGGAAGAGATAGAGGCAGACAGACAGAAGCAAAGCCATTAGGTCAGAAAATGTAGGGCAGAGAACAGATAGAGGGGAAGCTGGGAACAAAGACAGACAGAGATCTCAGAAAGAAGAACAATGGGAACAGAGAGAAGGGGCTGGGCCTGAAACAGTGAGAGGGGACTAATCAGTCCTTTTGTCCTGCCTCACAGTTAGCAGTTTAGTTTGTTTCAAGAAACAAATACACTTTCTTTCAATGAATTTTGTAAGTGAACAGGAAATATTCTCATCTCTCAGAGCTGACAGTGTTAATTTTATAATGTTTATAGGAGATTTTTGTGGGACTATTTTCTTAAAAACAGTGTAAGCCAGATATGTTGTCACATACCTGTAATAGCACCTACATGGAATGCTGGGATCACCTTGAACCTAAACATTCTAGACCTTCCTGGACAATAAACAACATACTAAGTGGCTATCACAAAAATGAAATGAAATGAAATAAAATCAAACCAATGAACCTTCTATATTTGTATCTCATACCTTTGGGAACTAATAAGATAATGGTTAAAAAATAAATTTCAATTATCTTTATCAATAAAAAGAATTAGAAATGTTATGAAGGTTAAAAAAAATCACAACAGGGAGGGGGGGAGGGACCTGGGTGTGAAAGGGGACAAGGAGGGGAAGAGAGGAAAATGATCAGGTATTGCGGGGGTGGGGAAAAGAACTGAAGCGCTTAGGACCAGCAAAAAGAATGGAAAGAGGCATGTTTGATAGGTAGGAGGTTATAAAACCCTCTAGTGTAGGAAGCTGTGATAATATGTGCCGTCACTAGATGGTTCTAAGCTTCATTGTGCTCATGTGCAGGAGCAAATGCCTGCCAAGTCACTAGTCCATCCCCTGGGACATTTGAGACTGTGGGTGGAACTGCCAGTAGTATTAACACGTCACACCTGTGGGTATATATAGCAACGCGTTTCTATCCTTCTTTGTTCTACCTCACGATTATGAATAAAGTGTAACCAGGAAAGGTCTTGACTTGTGTTCTGTGTGCGTTCCTGCGGGATGGGAATAGCACAGGACAATTGGTGTAGAAATCCTGGGAAAAAGAAGCCTGACCAATCTGCAGTGGCCAGAGGAGAACCCCTCCCACAACATTGGAGGAAAACCTGAATGTGGTGGAAGGTAAGCTCCAAAAGACAAACTGGCTTTGATCTCTCTAATCCCTCCCTGTAACTGGAAGCTTTTGTTCTCTTGTTGGCTGTGTTAACTCTATACCTCCCGGTTCTTTCCTACACTCACCAGAGGTGGTTCTGAATTTTGACTGCTGCTAAGCATGCTCATACGGACGTACATAAGCCGCTGTGCTTGTCCTGTACTTAAGCTCTCCTGTATATAAAGGAGCAGTATGGGAACAGTCTGTCTTAAAACAACATGACATTAAAGTATCTACAAAAATACTACAAACATTCATTAAGGAAATTGAACGTATCTCACGTTGGTACGAGTGTTCAGGATCATTAACACCTACCTCTTGGGAGAAATTAAGGGAAGACTTAATTAAGGAACAACAGAATGGGAAATTAAAGATAGGGACCATGGAATTATGGAAACTAGTGAAAACATGCCTGGAAGATGAGAAGTGTCTTTTAACTGTTAGGACAGTACAAGGGATTTTGGAAAAATTACAAGACAGTATGCCAGAATTGGAGCGGGACCATAGGTTAAGAGCTCAAAAAAGGAAACGTGCACGTGAAAAAGTAAGCCCTTCCACAGACCTTGGATCTGAGGAAGTGAAAGGTTTGGGAATAAATTCCCAGGGAGAGAAAAAAGATAAGGAGAAAGTTCAGGAAAAGAAAAGCCTTTATCCAGTAAAGGAACTGGAGGCTTTGAAGCTTGATAGATTAAAATCAGAAGAGCTTAGCTCCTCTGAGGAAGAAGAGTTAGAATATGAGACAGCTTACTATAAAAAAGAAAGATATCCAGAAGAAAGGCAAGTAAAGAAATCAGAGAAAATGTTAGACCTAGTGGGGAAACCCCCACCCCATTCCCGATTCGGCGTGCACCCAAAAAATCACGAAGGACCATCTCTTGCTGTAATTACATGAGGACGTTTAATTACGGAGCTCCGGTCCGACATGCATCTCACACAGGAGATAATGGATGCAGGCCACGAGGCTCGAAAGCTAGGAGTTTTTATGGAGTAAGGGGCTTAGGGGTGTGGAATTCAGCATAGCAACACACTATTGGCTTATTTAAACATTAACAGAAGGATTACAGAGCAACAGGACTTTGTTCCTGTGGGCTGGGGGCTTATCTTTGTTCACATAGCAACCAGTTGATGTATGACTTTTACCTGGCGCCAAGGGGCAATAGACAGAGGGGGAGGTTCCGGCCAAATGGTGGGGACTCAGACAAGATAGCCTTGCCTGCGACCTTGAATTCTTTTCATCTTCACAGTTAAGATGTTCTTAGGAATGCCTTAACAGCCCTGCCCTGGCAGGCCTGGGGGCTGTTCTGCTTTGTTCTCAGTCCCAGGCCTGGGCAGTGGGCTCTTAAACAACTCACAAGTTACAATATTTTACCTTCCTTCAAAAAAATTAAAAGTTAATGGGGACACAGAGCAGGCTACCTCTAGGCCTTCTGGTCTCAATACTCCTCCACCTTATGTGGAGAATTTTTCTGATTCTTTCCTCTCCAGGGAGGAAAAGAAAAAACTTTTATCAGGCATTCCCTGTCTATGAAGTTGCTGATGGAGGGCGAGTACATGGACCTGTGGAGTATATTCAGATAAAAGAACTTGCTGAGTCTGTATGTAATTACGGATTTAGTGCCAATTTTACCATATCTCAAGTTGAAAGGCTTATGACCTTGGCCATGACTCCAGGAGACTGGCAGACAACAGTGAAGGCTGCACTCCCTAATATGGGGCAGTACATCGAATGGAAGGCGCTGTGTCATGACACTTCTCACGCACAGGCAAAAGTCAATGCCACTGCTGAAGGCGATCAGACAAACTGGACATTTGAATTATTAACAGGACAAGGGCAGTATGTTAATAATCAGACGAATTATGATTGGGGAGCATACAATCAAATCTCCACTGCAGCCATTAAGGCGTGGAAAGCACTTTCCAGAAAGGGAGAAGCTAGAGGATACTTGACAAAAATCATACAAAATCCTCAGGAGTCATTCTCAGACTTTGTAACTAGGATGACAGAGGCAGCAGGCAGAATCTTTGGAGACCCTGAACAGGCAATGCCGTTAGTGGAACAGTTGATTTATGAACAAGCCACACAGGAATGCAGAGCAGCGATTACACCCAGAAAGAGTAAAGGACTGCAGGTCTGGTTAAGGGTATGTCGTGAGCTTGGAGGCCCCTTAACTAATGCAGGGCTAGCAGCTGCCATCCTGCAGAGCCAAAGGCGTTCAGATACAAGTAATCACAAGATCTGCTACAATTGTGGCAAACCAGGACATATAAGAAGAGACTGCCAGGCCCCCGTAAAAAAGAAAGTGCTAGGACTGTGTACTATGTGTGGAAAACGTTATCATCAAGCCAGTGAGTGTTGCTCAATTAGAGACATCAAAGGCATACTTATTCAGTCTGGACCTCCTCAGGCAGAAAGAAGTGAAGACAATTCAAAAAACGAGTTTCTGGGCCCCAGGTCTCAGGGCCCCAAAACATATGGGATCCCAGCTCACAACAGACGGACACTACAGTCCACAGAGCTGCAGAAGTCTCACCAGGAGTGGATATCTGTTCCACAATTTGATTCATGCTGACACCTCAGGTGGGGGTGCAGCCCATTCCCACTGACTACAAAGGGCCTCTGCCATCTGGAAGCGTCGGCCTGATACTGGGCCGGGCATCCCTTACTTTACAAGGCCTCACTGTTCACCCTGGAGTCCTAAATCAAGACTATGAAGGGGAACTTCAAGTTCTTTGTTCTTGTCCTCAAGGTGTTTTTTCTATATCACAAGGAGATAGAATAGCTCAGCTAATAATCTTGCCAAGCCTACATGGCTACTCCCCCTCCTCTGGTGTCCTTCAAGCTGCTAGAGAAATTGGCTCTACTGGCAAAGATTCTGCTTACTTAATAATGCCTCTTGATTCCAGGCCATCCTTAGAGTTAGTTATAGAAGGGAAACAGTTCAAAGGGATTTTGGATACAGGAGCAGATAAAAGTATCATCTCCTCCCACTGGTGGCCAAAAGCTTGGCCCGTTACTCAGTCATCACATTCACTACAAGGGTTAGGATATCAGTCCTGCCCCACTATCAGCTCTCGATCCTTGAGCTGGCAAGCACCTGAAGGTCAAACGGGACGATTCACTCCCTATGTCTTACCACTCCCAGTTAATCTTTGGGGGAGAGACATCTTACAGGCAATGGGAATAACCTTGACTAATGAATACTCACCACAAGCTGTACAAATGATGAAGAAAATGGGCTATAAAGAGGGAAAGGGACTAGGGAAAGGAGAGCAGGGTAGACTTGAACCTATTCCTCAAAAAGGTAATAATGGAAGACAAGGCTTGGGTTTTTTCTAGGATCAGCTGTTGAGGGTTCCATGCCCATACCATGGCTTACAGAGGAAGTTGTATGGGTTCTTCAATGGCATCTATCCTCTGAAAAATTAGAAGCAGCCACAAAACTGGTCTCTGAACAGCTATGCTTAGGTCATTTAGAGCCCTCTACCTCACCTTGGAATACACTTATTTTCGTAATTAAGAAAAAATCTGGCAAATGGCATTTATTACATGATCTTAGAGCAATTAATGCAAAAATGCGCCTGTTTGGGCCAGTTCAACGAGGGCTTCCATTGCTCTCTGCACTACCTAAAAATTGGGAAATTATAATTATAGATATTAAAGACTGTTTTTTCTCTATACCTTTATGTCCTCAAGATAGGCAAAGATTTGCATTTACCATCCCAGCCATTAATCATTTAGAGCCTGATCATAGATACCAATGGAAGGTCCTACCTCAGGGGATGGCAAATAGTCCTGCCATGTGTCAACTGTACGTGCAAATGGCACTTAAATCAGTTAGGAATCATTTTCTATCTCTACTCATATCAATTTATATGGATGACATACTCCTTTGCCATAAAAATTTACAGTTATTGCAAGAAGCATACCCTATATTAATAAAAAGGTTAGGGCGATGGGGATTGCAGGTGGCTACTGAAAAGGTGCAAGTTGCTCAAATAGGAGCCTTTTTAGGAACACTCATTTATCCTGACAAAATTGTTCCTCAAAAATTAGAGATTCGCAGAGATCATTTACACACCTTAAATGATTTCCAAAAATTATTGGGAGATATTAATTGGCTCAGACCATTTTTAAAGATTTCCTCTGCTGAGTTAAAACCTTTATTTGATATTTTGGAAGGGGATTCTCATATCTCCTCCCCTAGAGCCCTTAATCCTGCTGCCAATCAGGCATTGCAGACAGTAAAAAAAGCTTTGCAAAAGGCTCAATTACAACGCATTGATGAGTCACAACCTTTTGATTTGTGTGTCTTTAAGACAGCCCAGTTGCCAACCGCAGTTTGTGGCAAAATGGACCTTTATTGTGGGTTCATCCAAATGCATCTCCTGCTAAAATAATAGATTGGTATCCTGATGCAGTTGCACAGCTTGCCCTTAAAGGCCTAAAAGCAGCTATTACCCACTTTGGACAAAATCCTAAAGTCCTAATTGTACAAATACAATATGTTTTATTAAATAGAAGATTCCCTGTTTATATTACTCATGTCAGGGCACATTCAGGCCTCCCTGACCCTATGTCTCTGAGAAATGATTTGGCAGATAAAACCACTAAGGTTATAGCTGTTGCTCTGTCTTCCCAGGCAAAAGCAGCAAAAGAATTTCATAAGCGCTTTCATGTGACAGCTGAGACTTTACGTCACCGCTTTGCATTAACTAGAAAAGAAGCTTGAGAAATTGTTACTCAATGTCAGAATTGCTGTGAATTTTTACCTGTCCCTCATGTGGGAATAAACCCACGTGGCATAAGGCCTTTACAGGTCTGGCAAATGGATGTCACGCATGTTTCCTCCTTTGAGAGAAATCAATATTTACATGTTTCTATTGACACCTGCTCTGGTGTAATGTTTGCCACACCTTTAACAGGTGAAAAAGCCTCTCATGTTATACAACATTGCCTCGAGGCATGGAGTGCTTGGGGAAAACCCAAACTCCTTAAGACAGACAATGGACCAGCTTATACCTCTCAAAAATTTCAACAGTCCTGTCGCCAGATGGAAGTGACTCATCTGACTGGTCTCCCATATAATCCTCAAGGGCAAGGCATTGTGGAACGGGCTCACCATACTCTCAAGTCCTACTTAATTAAACAAAAGGGGGGAGTCGAGGAGGCTCTACCCCCAGTACCAAGAATAGCTGTTTCTATGGCACTCTTCACTCTTAATTTTTAAAATCTCGATGCCCAAGGCCACACTGCGGCTGAACGTCATTGTTCAGAGCCTGACAGGCCAAAAGAGATGGTAAAATGGAAAGATGTTTTAACTGGTCTCTGGAAAGGCCCAGATCCTATATTGATAAGATCCAGGGGAGCTGTTTGTGTTTTCCCACAGGAAGAAGACAACCCATTCTGGCTGCCAGAACGACTGACAAGAAGAATTCTGACACCTGAAGATGACTCCCGGATGGATCCCTTGGAAACTACCTCTAGCCCTCGTGCTACCTCTGTGGATTTGGGTTCCTAGTATATTTGGAGACTATAGATGGGCAATTCTGTCTGCTTCCCTAAGCCCATGCCTGTCCGTCATGATACAGCTGTTTTTCCCAAGTTTTTTACGACCAATAAAACTTTAGGCCTGCCATACCTACCATATGACCCTATCTGGGCACCACTGGGAGAAAAACGCTCCTTTAAGGAATGAGGTTCTCTCTGTTTCCAAATTAATGAATTGGGAGATTGTATCAGACTCACCAGATGAGCTTTGGGAATGTTTATTAAGCACCGAGGAGGTTGGGTAAATACAACCCAAGACACCTCCAACAGAGATATAACCCTTACAAATCGGATTTTCTGGCAGGAGGCAATTTGGGTTAATGGTACATTTCTACCACCTAACTTTTCAGACAAAGAACGCCCCAGTCAAACAAAACTGGCTCCTCATTGTGACTTGGAAGATGAAGGGCTGATCCCACCTTGGTCTGATTGTCAATCCTCCATCACTCGTTGGGCAGATAAGAGTAAAACCTTTTCCCTTTCTCCCAACATGATAGGTGACCCAGAAAAGAAATATGTTATGAAAAAGGGACTTTTCATACAAGACTTTAAAATGCATCCTTTTAATAAATGGGTACTTTGTGGGATTAATGGTAGCTGTACAGATATTAATCCCTTGGTTTTCCTCCAAGGAGGAGCTGCTGGAAAAGCGATTTTTACTGGTATTTCAAAATTTGCTCAGTTTCATCAAGTTCTATTACCTGATAGAACCATTTATCAAAATTCTACTACTGAAATCACTGGACTTAATAAGACCTTGGTAAAACAAATTAATTATCCATATACTCCAGTTTGTGTGTACACCCCTTTCTTGTTTATTCTTTCTAATGGATCCTTTGAATCCTGTACTAATGAAACCTGCTGGATGGCACAATGCTGGAACCTTAAGTGGGCCAGCCGTGCAATGCTTGCCAAGATTCCACGATGGATTCCTGTCCCTGTGGAGACTCCTTCCACCGTATCTTTGCTCAGGCCAAAGCGAGACTTT
The DNA here is from genome assembly GCF_978045245.1 of Mus caroli. Taxonomy (NCBI): domain Eukaryota; kingdom Metazoa; phylum Chordata; class Mammalia; order Rodentia; family Muridae; genus Mus; species Mus caroli. Next base: position 113,375,575 of record NW_028227260.1, on the reverse strand, counting down.
GGCATCACTGCAGCTGTTGTGGTGGCAATAGCTGCCAGTGCGGTGGCAGCTACGGCTGCTGGAATTGCTATGACAACATCAGTCCAGTCAAGCACAACTATCGAGCAGTTGTCCTCCTCTGTGGCAGATGCGATTGATCAACATTCAGTGCTCAGTGCCCAATTAAAAGGTGGGCTAATGATAGTGAACCAGCGCATTGATCTGGTGGAGGAAAGGCTGGAAATTCTGCTCCAAATGGCACAGCTTGGCTGTGATAAGAAATCAGGAGCCTTATGTATTACTAGTGTCCAATATGAAAGTTGGATGCGTGCAGCTAATCTATCTAAAGAATTGTCTTTGTTTCTTACAGGAAACTGGTCTGAAGGATTTGATGAAGAGATTGAGGCGCTACATATAGCAGTGATGGCGATTAATTCCACGCGTGAGGACCCGTCATTGGTTGATGGAATAAAAGGACTTACTTCCTGGATGTCTTCTGCATTCTCATATTTTAAGGAATGGGTGGGAGTAGGCCTATTTGGGGCAGCCCTGTGTTGTGGATTAGTGTTTTTACTATGGCTGGTTTGCAAACTCAGATCTCAACAGAGACGTGACAAGGTGGTAATTGCTCAAGCACTTGCTGCCATAGAGCAAGGAACCTCTTCTGATATTTGGCTATCCATGCTCAGAACTTGATTGGCATCTGAGTTCTCTGCTATTACATTCCAAGGATCTGTGGATCCATTGCACTGGAATGAGAGAGACTCATTGATCTTTGATCAGCCTTTTACATCGCTGAGGTTTCCTCATTGCACGCGATGGGATGAGCATGATTTCCCCACTAATTCATTTTTTTTTTTTTGGCTGGCCTCTTTTGTAGAGTTCGCCCTAGGTCATTTAGCAGTCACTGTCACACAGTACTGTGGTATCCAAAGACGGGCAACTTTCCTCATGCACAGACCAACCTAAGGCATGGGGCCCAGTGGCGATAGGGTTTTCCAATGACAGGTAAGGCTGTGACATTGGAGGAACGACCTAAAACAGGAGCCACAGTAGATGGACATAACTGCATTGCCTAGACCAGCCTTGTTTTATTATAACTAGAAGGGGGAGATGTAGGAAGCCGTGATAATAAGTGCCGTCACTAGATGGCGCTAAGCTCCATTGTGCACATGTGTCGGAGCAAATGCCTGCCAAGTCACTAGTCCGTCCCCTGGGACATTTGAGACTGTGGGTGGAACCGCCAGTAGTATTAACACGTCACACCTGTGGGTATATATAGCAACACGTTTCTATCCTTCTTTGTTCTACCTCACGACTATGAATAAAGTTTAACCACGAAAGGTCTTGACTTGTGTTCTGTGTGCGTTCCTGCAGGACGGGAATAGCACAGGACACTCTAGAATGTACAAGAGACCTGAGAGGTGAGAGAATCTCAGGACTCAAAGGGAGGGACCTTAGATGAAATGCCCTGCAGTGGGGTGAGGGAACTTGTAGAACCCTCCAGTGGAGAAACAGGACATCAAGTGGAAAGATTGGGTTGCCATCCCACAGTCAAAAGCTTTAACCCAGAATTGTTCCTGTCTGAAAGAAGGACAGGGACAAAAATGGAGAAAAGCCTAAGGAAAAAGAGATCCAGAGACAGGCCCAAATTGGGATGCAGCTCAAGGAGAGGCATCAAAGCCTGACACTATTACTGATGCTATGGTGTGCTCACAAAAATGGGCCTATCATGACTGCCCTCTGAAAGACCCAACCAGCAGGTGAAAGAGTCAGATGCAGACATTTACATGCAACCAATGGACAGAAGCTGGGAACCCCTGTGGTTGAATTAGGGAAAAGCTAGAAGTAGCTGAGGAAGAGGGCGACCCTGTAGGAGGACCAACAGTCTCAAATAACCTGGACCTCCCAGGATCTCTCAGACACTGAGCCACCAACCAGGCTGCATACAGCAGCTGATTTGAAGCCCCCAACACATATACAGCAGAGGACTCCCGGGTTTGACACAGTTAGAGAAGGTGCATCTAACCCTCAAGGGACTTGAGGCCACAGGGAGTAGGGAGGTCTGGTGGGGTGGGGGTAGGATGGTGGGGACATCCTTTTGGAGATGGGGAGTGGGGGCGTGGGGGGCATGGCAGAAGGAGTTATGGCATGTGGAACAGTCAGAGGGCAGACAAGGAGGGGGATAAAGTCTGGACTTTAAAAAAAGATTAAAGAATAAATTTTAAACAATTCACTACATTAGTGTGTGAAAGTTCGGTACAAAGGAATATTTGCCACTCACTTATTCATTTAGATTTTGTTTGGAAGTTAATATAAAGAGGCTCTTACACTTAAACAAGAAAATGATTAAAGATGTTTAAAAATAAAGGAGTTCTATTTTGACTCTAGAGGTATACCTCCTAGTTGACTTTATAATCACATCAGTGGGGTGTAACATCCTTCTTAGAATCATCAGAATAACAAGGATTAAAGAGTCTTTCAAACTCAGTTTCATAGGGGAAAAAAAGTTAGCAAATTTTTTTATTTGGTTACAAATGTACCAGCAAGTAAAAAATATGTATGCTTCATTAGTCTGAAGATGGGAAAGTAGATGAGTACTTCAGAGTATGCTTCATAATGTCTCTTTTAAACACAGACATTTATTTTCTCAGTTCTCCATCTACATCAAAAAGCATATTGTCGTTGTTGGTCTCCGAGTTCATCAAACCCTAAAACAGAAAAGCACTTCTTACTAAACAAACTCCCAAGCATACAAATAGGAAAGATTCTGTGCAAATGATGTATAGACGTGCTATATATAGTTAAGCCAGATAATTATACTGTTAATAAACTATGAGGTACATCTGAGGTCAAATTCCCAGTTTATCATTTCATGTCTTCAATAATTCCTACAAAGTCATTAGGATTTTACAGATAATATCAGTCACTTCAGTCAGAAATAATTCAAAATAGCAAGTAGTTAAACTTTTTGATTCCTAAAACATATTTAGTTTCCTAAGGACATTTTATTGACTATGCGCATACCTCCATGCACACCTCCATGGACTTCTCATTCATGTCTTTAATTGCTTCCAGGGTCTGGCTCTGACTACATTTGGACAGTTTTAATGCTTGTTGCTCTTTTTGATAATTGCTCTACAAATGTAAAAGGAAAACATTACTATAACAATTCTGTTCATTTTGTTGTTACTGCCATGCAGCATGAATGCTAGGCTAAGATTCAACCACTAAATATATCTCCAATACTAAAATGTTTACGTGAGCAAAAATAATTCAATATGAAACTTAAAAGGAATAGTTTTCTACGTGATTTAACATTTTAACAACTATGACTAAATATACTTATATTTTTAAGTAACATGAAATACAACTATACTACCAATTGTGGGTTAATAAAACTTTTTTTTAAATGAGAAAGTGTTTGCCATGCTGCAGAGACTGGCCTTAGCATCTCAAGTACTTAGGTTTATAGGCATGCACCATGTAAACATGAACTTGGTAAAATCCTAGCCCTGGAAGCTTAACTCTAGCTAGTGTTAATGCTTTTATCATACAATGGCCTCCTTTTACTAAATAGCAGAAGCAATCCCAAGAGTTGGTTCACTACCTCATCTCTGTATGTACCCCCAACCTAAGGTGTATGTGCCACTTCTTCTACTTTCTATTCCTTTCTTAAGGATGCCTTACACTATTCTTTACTAAGTCCAACATCTTCACTTGTCTCAACTATTGTCAAGAGTTTCAGCAATTGTAACTGTTATTTTAAATTTATGACTTAGCTGGCTGTCAATGTAATGCCTATAAAACTAACTTTTATAAAGTTTGAGTTACAATGATCACAAGATCATGAATAGTCTTGATCACTTAAAGACATCCTACCTCAAAATAAAGTGTAAAGAGATGTCTGGGGATAAAGTTTAGTGGTAGATTGGTTTTCTCTAGGTTTCAATCTCAAGTAACACATGGAAGTAGTAATATACATTTCTCTTTGTATTCTTTATGTTGGCACACAACCATGGTAATTTGCATTTTATAAAAAATTAAGACAAGCTCTTTACACCTTTTCTCCTTGGGACACTACATTCCTATTTTGTCCTTTATTTATTGTGATCAGTTTAACCTCACATATCCACTCAAATCATCCTGATTATGTACAATGACCTCCACTTTGCGTATTTTCCATTTAAAAATCATACACATGCATACATATGGAGACAAAGGATTAATATTGGGTGTCTTCTTTGGTTGCACCCTACTGTTTGGGAGACAGGATCTGACTGAACCTAGAGCTCATCCATTAGGCTACACCTGGTGGCTAGGAAGCTCTGGGAATCTTCTTATCTCTGAACTAAATCTGAGTTTGGTGGTTCTAAAATGCTCACCACCACACTAACTTTTATTGTTGTGGTGGTTTGTTTTTAGTTTTGCTAGTTTGTTGGTGGTGGTTGTGTAGGTGGTGGTAGTGGTGGTGGTCTGTGCATGCATGCCTACTCAGGGAATATAAGCTCGGGTCTCCATGCCTACACTGAGAAAGATTACCAAATAAACCATTTTCCAGCCCTGCAAATCTATCTTATTTGGCCCATTAGCAACATATGACACAGTTAGTGAACTTTTCTTCCTTAAAAGTTTTCCTTCACTTATGGTAGTATTCTTTCTACCAATTGTTCTCTTCCCTTGCTGGTTCCCTCTCAACCCCTCCCCCCCTTGCCCCATGCAGAATTACAAATATTTAAGTTCTCTGGGGGTCTGTCTTTAGATTCCTCATTTACACTGATGATCACTCCCCCTTGAAATTTCATCCAGAGTTCAAGGTATAAAAATTGCCTTCAATTGGAGTATTTTTTTTTTATCTTCAGTCCCTATCTCTTTCTTGAACTGACATATAATGGCAGCTTCCTCAATGCCTTCCCAGGCAGGAATGGATCTCCTGTTCCTTTCAAATGTAATACTTCTGAAACTATTAAACAATCAAATAAAAATGTAGTTAATATGGTCATCATCTCAGGTCTTACTTGGAAACCATGTGATGACTACAGTCATTGGTACAGTAATGGAGAGATGATCTAAGATAGTTTGGTGATATTCTTCCACAGGAATATTCTGCTAGGGTCGTTGAGACAGCCTGATGGAAACAGGTTGTTTCCATCCACTGTTGTTACTAAATCTGTACTAAGTTATGATGGTAAGAACTGATTTACCAGTTTGAATTGGCTTTCTAATATTAACAACAGAGTCCAGATGACACCAGTAACTAAGCTTTCACTCTCCTATCAACTGTACCTGAGGCTGACATACTGTGCTCACTTTTGTAAAAAGTGGTAATCCTCTTTTCATTTTCAGCAAATGTCTGCCTCTTGAAAATTTATGATCTTGACTACCATAAAATACCTAGTGGTTTTCATTGATATAGTAGTATGTGATCATACTTCTCTGGTTTACAATTCAGTAGGACTAGAACAGAACCAAGGATAGATAGATAATGAAACTTAATTTAGGTTCATGTGCCCAACACAAGGCTAGTTTCTCCATTCCTACCTGATACTTAGTTATACTAGGTTAATTATAAAGTTAGTTATAATACTAACCATTGATTTTTCTTGTTCTTCATTGAATTTCTGTATATCCATATCAAACTTCTGAAATGTAGTTATATCCTGCTCACACAATTTGTGGTTGATCACCTCGCTGTAAAGCAAAGTAATGAAAGCAGTCACATTTCATACCAATATGAAAAAAGAACACTCAAAACAAATTAAATAGCCCATTTCATACTATAAAAAGAAAAACAGCAGTACAAAATTATCTAATGGGAAATCATTACAGATTTTTCCCTAACAGATTATCAGAGAAGTTTTCTTTTATGTTTTAGCTTTTCAAAATTAAAGAGGTTTTAATACATATACATCTTAATTTAGGAAATTAATTGTATTTCAAAGTATTTTTTCATTAATTTCTACCAAATATAAGGTCTAATTTATTTTCCTATATTTATTCAGTTAAGACTTAGTGCAAAACATAAGTCAATTAAAATATATAAATTGTCTGCATATGTAATTGATCCTTTTCCATATTGTTATAATAAACCATAAATTACATTTCTAAGATTTTGTGCAAGACTTCTGTGTTTCCACAATGAAATTAAATCAAATTTTAAAATCTAATTAACAGGTACTTAAAGTAGAAAATAAAAATTTTCACAGATTTCTGAGATTAGATTTAGTTTCCTTGAAGGCATGAAGTTATAGGGTTAAATGCTTAGACAAAATCAAAGACACACATTTTTTACTAAAATCTCAGACATGGCTTTTTTTTTTTTAACTCAGCCATATATAATTTTTTAAATGATACAAATGTGACCCTACCAAACTAAAACCTCTACCTCTCCCATTTGTTCATTTGCCAAAGTCATTCTAATTTCTGGTTGCTTTCTTTGAAAGATTCTTTGATATAAGGTTCCATGTTTTTCTCTTTATGTGGCTCCAGGTCCAAGGTATCTCAAATAATCATCTGATATCTATGGGCAACAGGCACATATGTGGTGCACATATATACCTATAAGCAAATCACTAATATACAAATATGTCTGAAAAATAAGTATTAAGAGCATTGTTTCCTAAGCCATGTAAGATGTTTTGGGCCTATGATCCTAGTCTAGGAAGCTTAAGCAGGAGATTTCCAGTGTATAGGACAACATAGATTACATAGCAAAATTTAGGCCAGCCTGAACTACATAGTGAGACCATATCTCAAAGAAAAATTATTGTCTTCTAAGAAAGCTAATGTAACATTCAATTACATATAATTTAAAACAGATTCTTTTGGATCTGAGTATCATTCTCTCACTGGTTAGTAAAGCTGTCTTTTACTTTCAGTTACATAATTCATTTTATGAAAAACAAAACCAAACCAAACAAAAAACAGTGAGGGGATTGGAGAGATGATTCAGTAGTTAGGAGCACTGGTTCCCTTCCAGAGATCTGAGATTGGATTCCCAGCACCTCCAAGATGGCTCACTACCTATAACTCCAGTTCCAGGGGAATCAATGCCTTCATCTGGCCTCCTCAGGTACCAGACATACAAGCTGTGTGCAAGCAAAACAAACATACCCATAAAATAAAATTTTAAAAAAGTAATAAGGGTTACATTAAAGAATTCAGTTTTGCACTGTGTCAAATAAAGAAAGAAGCACAGAGGAGTCCTAGAAAAGAAAATGTCTTAATATAAAATTAATACTAGGTCAATGAAAAACTGTTGAATGTACAGAATTTTGTATACATATCACTTAGGTTTGAATACATGGAACTATAAAAGAGTTTACATCTTTTTTTTCCTCTAAAATCCCTTCAAAGCAGTTATGAAGATACCTCAATAGTTAAGAGGGTTTACTGTGAAAGGAGGAAGTTCGCAAATTTGAATCTAGTACCCATCTAGAAAACCAACCATGGATGGTTGCTTCTACAATGGCAGCACTGTGGTAGGCAAAGTGAGAATTGCTAGGACTTGCTGACTGCTTGTCTAACTGGATGTTCAGTGACAGAGCCTGACTTAAGGGAATAAGGTGGAAAGTAACAGAGCAAAACCCAACATCCTCCTCTGCCCTCCACATTTGTATATATGCACCACACACACAAACATACAAAAAATAAAAATTAAGTTTAATTAATGTCACACCTCTGCAAAAAGCATCATTTTCACTTCTGTACCACAGGAAAAAGTAAGTCCATGATGCTAAATCAAAAATATTTGCAAGAGTCTGTGTCATGAGTAGACCTTGGGTGCTGAATCTGCAACTAGTCCCACAATACCCAGAGGAAGCTCAACTCCAAGGTGCTCTAACACACCCAGGATCACAGCAATGGCATCAACATCAGGAGTAACTTGAGTCCCTACGGATCCAGGGACACAGGAACTCCTGCCTTGCCAGTGGCATGGATTCCTTCTGGTCTGAAACTGCACCTGGATCAGACCTGGGTTACTGGCTCTGCACCCACTCTTAAAACACCCAGAGGAAGCATGACTACCAGGTATTCTGAAATGCCCAAGATCACAGGATTACAGAGGAAGCTCGACTCCCAGGAGATCAGAGACACCCAGGAACACTGGAGTTCTGACAGAAGATCACAGCTGAGGGCATGACATCTTTCCCAACACCCTGTGTATGTGGGACCCCCACAAGAACCAGGGAAACAAATCATCCTCCCAGCCAGAGGCACAGGTTCCTTGCAGCATGCAACTGTGTCTAGAGAAAACATAGGGCTCTGGCACCCCACCAAATCTTGCAACACCAAGAAAAAGCTTAACTCCCAGGAGCTTTGACACAGCAGGATCTCACTAGATTGTTCACACCAGGATATCAGGATCCAAGAGGCAGCATGACTTCCAGGAGTTCAGACACACCCAGAATATCAGGATTGCAGGATCCCAGGATCCCAGATAGCTGGACTCCAATGAGTTCTGACACAACCAGGATTACAGGAGGGATAGGCTCCAGTCAGAGACTGCAAGGGAAGGTAGCACCAAAGAAAATTAGATAGCAAGAGTTAAGTGCAAGAATATAAATAATAGAAACCAAAACTAGTCGGCATCATCAGAACAGGTGAAGGAATTGAACAAAAACCATCTAGGATCTAAAACTGGAAATAGAGTTTAAAAACTCACAAAGACAGATGAACCTGGAGAAAGAAAACCTAGGAGACATAGATGCAAGCATCTCCAACAGAATACAAGAGATAGAATAGAGAATCGCAGGTACAGAAGATACCATAGATACACTGACAGAACAGTCAAAAAATGCAAAATGCAAAAATCTCCTAACCCAAAACATCCAGGAAATTCAGGACACAATGAGATGACAAAACCTAAGAAAAATAGGTATAGAGGAGAGAAAAGATTACAAATCAAAGGGCCAGCATATATCTTCATCAAAGTCATAAATGAAAACTTTCCCAATCTAAGGAAAGAGATGCACATGAACAAACAAGAAGCCTACAGAAATCCAAATAAACTGGACCAGAAAAGAAATTCCCGCTGACACATAATAATCAGAACAACAAATGCACTAAATAAAGATAGTATATTAAAAGCAGTAAGGAAAAAAGGTCAAATAACATGAAAAGGCACACCTATTAGAAATACACCAGACTTCTCACCAGAGACTATAAAACCAGAAGATTCTGGACAGATGATACACAGACCCTGAGAGAACACAATTGCCAGCCCAGGTTACTATACCCAGCAAAACTCAAAATTACCATAGATGGGAAAACCAAAATATTCCACGATAAAACCAAATTCACACAATATCTTTCCACGAATCCAAACCTTCAAAGGTAGATGGAAAACTACAACACAAGGAGGGAAACACTACACCATACAAAAATCAAGAAAGAAATCTTCTTTCAACAAACATCAAAGAAGGTAGCAACATAAACATAATTCCACCTCAAACAACAAAAGTAACAGGAAACAACCAACAGTCACTGGTCTTTAATATTTCTTAATAGCAATGGATTCAATTCCCCAATAAAAAGACATAGATTAATAGACTGGATACATAAACAGAACCCAGGATTTTGCTGCATACAGGAAACCCACCTTAGTGACAAAGACAGACATTACCTCAGAGGAAAAGCCTGGAAAATCTTTTCCAAGCAAATATTCCCAGGAAACAAGCTGGAATAGCCATTCTACTATGGAATAAAATCAACTTAAAACCAAAATAATTTTTTGTTGTTCATTTTGGTTTTTGTTTTTTAAAGATAAGGACTGTCACAATATTTGTCAAAGGATGAATCAACAAAGATGAACTCACAATTCTGAACATCTATGCTCCAAATGCAAGGAAACCCAAATTCATAAAAGAAACTCTACTAAAGCTCAAAGCACATATTGTACCCTATAATAATAGTGGGAAAATTCAACACCCCACTCTCAACAACGGACAGATCCTGGAAACAGAAACAAAACAGAGACACTGTGAAACTAACAGAAGTTTTGAAACAAATGGATTTAACAGAGGTCTATATCTATAGATATCATAGAACATTTTATCATAAAACAAAAGAATATCCCTTCTTCTCAACACCTCATGATGCCTTCTCCATTACTGACCATATAATGTGTCACAAAACAGGCTTCAAAAGATATAAAATTATTTAAATAATCCCATGAATCCTATCAAGTCATCACTGACTAAGGCTGATCTTCAATAATAATATAAATAATCCAGGCATGGTGGCATATGCCTTTAATCCCAGCACTTGGGATGCAGAGGCAGGCATATTTCTGGTTTGAAGGCCAGCCTGGTCTACAAAATGAGTTCCATGACAGCCAGGGTAAACAGAAAAACCCTGTCTTAACCCCCATAATAATAATAATAATAATAATAATAATAATAATAATAATAATAATAAAATAGAAAACCCATATACACGTGGAAGTTGAAAAACAGTCTACTCAATGATAAATTGGTCATGGAAGAAATAAAGAAAGAAATTAAAGACTATTTTGAGTTTAATGAAAATGAAACTACAACATATCCAAACTTATGGGACACAATGAAAGTATTCCTAAGAGAAAAACTAATAGCTCTGAGTGCCTCCAAAAAAGAAACTGGAGGGAGCATACACTAGTATCCTGACAGCACCATTAAAAGCTCTAGAACAAAAGGAAGCAATTTCACCCAAGAGGAGTAGAAGGCAGGATAAAATCAAACTCCAGACTGAAATCAAACAAGTGGAAACAAAAAGAACTATACAAAGAATCAACCAAACCAGGAGCTGGTTCTTTGAGAAAATCAACAAGATAGATAAACCCTTATCCAGACTAAAGAGAGGGCACAGAGTCAGTATCCAAATTAACAAAACCAGAAATGAAAAGGGAGACATAACAACAGAAACTTAGGAAATCAAAAAAAAAAAAAAAAAAAAAAGATCCTACTATAAAAGCCTATACTCAACAAAACTGGAAAATTTGGATGAAATGGACAATTATCTAGACAGATATCAGGTACCAATTTAAATCAGGATCAGATAGACCCTGCAAACACTCCCTGAACCCCTAAAGAAATAGAAGCAATCATTAATAGTCTCCCAACCCCCTCACCAAAAATAAAAACCCAGGATCTGATGGGTTTAGTACAGAATTCTATCAGACCTTCAAAGAAGACCTAATACCAACACTCTTCAAACTATTACGCAAAATTAAAAAGAGAGGGAACACTATTCAATTTGTTCTAAGAAGCCACAATTACACTTATACCCAAAACATACAAAGACCCAAATTAAGAAAGGAAACTTGAGACCAGTTTCACTTATGAATATTGATGCAAAAATACTCAATAAACTTTTGGTAAACCCAATTCAAGAACATGTTACAATGATCATCCTTCATGATCAAGTGGTCTTCATCCCATGGATACAGAGATGGTTCAATATATGGAAATCCACAATGTAAAAAATGGCAAGGAAAAAATCCACAGTATTATCTCATTAGATGCTGAGAAATCATTTGCAAAAATTCAACAACACTTCATGATAAAATTCTTGGAAAGATCAAGAATTCATGGCCCATACCTAAACATAGTAAAAGCAATATACAGCAAACCAGTATCCAACATCAAAATAAATGGAGAGAAACTTGATGCAATCCCACTAATATCAGACAAGACAAGACTAGATAAGGCTTCCCACCCTCTCCCTACCTATTCACAGTAGTATATAATATAGTAGTATTCTATAGCACTAGATGTTCTATCCATAGCAACTAGACAACAAAGAGAGGTCAAATGGATAAAAATAGGAAAGGCAGAATTCAAAATATCACTATTTGCAGATGACATGATTGTATATGTAAGTGACCCCATAAATTCCATCAGAGAACTCCTAAACCTGATAAACAAATTCAGCAAAGTGGCTGGATATTAAATTAACTCAAACAAATCAGTAGCTTTCCTCTCCTCAAAGGATAAACAGGCTGAAAAAGAAATTATGGAAACAACACCCTTCACAATAGTCACAAATTATCATACCTTGGTTTGACTCAAACCAAGCAAGTGAAAGATCTGTATGACAAGAACTTCAAGTCTGAAGAAAGAAATTGAAAATCTCAAAAGATGGAAAGATCTCCCATGCTCATAGATTGGCACAGTTAATTTAGTAAAAATGGCCATCTTGCCAAAAGCAATCTACAGATTCAATGCAATCTCTATCAAAATTCAAACTCAATTCTTCATAGAGATAGAAAGGGCAATTTGAAAAATCATTTGGAATAACAGAAATCCAGGATATCAAAAAAACTATTCTCAACAATAAAAGAACTTCAGGGGGAATCATCCCCGACCTCAAGCTGTATTAAAGAGAAATAATGATAAAAATGTATGGTAATGGTACAGATACAATGACTTCATGAAATTCACAGGCAAAAGGATGGATCTAAAATATATCATCCTGTGTGAGGTAACCCAATCCCAAAAGAACAAACATGGTATGTACTCACTGATAAGTGGATATTAGCCTAAAAGCTCAGAATACCCAAAATGTAATTCACAGACCACATGAAGCTCAAGAAGAAGGAAGAGGACAGTGTGGGTGTTTCAGTCCTTCTTAGAATGCGGAACAAAATACTCCTTGGAGGAAATATGGAGACAAAGTACAGAGCAGAGACTGAAGGAATGACCATCTAGAGTCTGCCCATCCTGTGGATCCATTCCATATACAGACACCAAACCCAGTCACTATTGTGGATGCCAACAAGTGCTTGCTGACAGGAGCCTAATATGGCTTTCTCCTGAGAGGCTCTGTCAGAGCTTGGCAAGAACAGAGGCTGATTGTCACAGCCAACCATCAGACTGATCAATGGGTCCCCAGTGGAGGAGTTAGAGGAAGGACTGAAGGATCTGAAGGGGTTTGCAACCTTATAGGAAGAACAACAATATGAACGAACCAGACCCCCCAGAGCACTCAGAGACTAATCCACCAACAAAAGAGGGGGTCCCATGGCTCCAGTTGCATATATAGCAGAGTATGACCTTGTCAGACATCAGTGGGAAGAGAAGTCCTTGGTCCTGTGAAGGTTCAATGCCCCAGTGTAGGCAAATGCCAGGATGGGGAGGTGGGAGTGGGTGGGGGGTGAACACCCTCATAGAAGCACAGGGATGGGTTATGGAATAGGGAGTTTCTGGGGTGAAACCAGGAAAGGGCTATTATTAGAAATGTAAAGGAAGATAATAGAGAATAATAAATAAATTAAAATAAAAATATTCACAAAATACTACATATAAATAGGAATAATTCATTAAGATGTCATATAGTATATTAACTAATATTTCCTAATATGTAAATTATGTTAATACTATATAGTTTTAAACACATTATATATCCAAAAAATGTACCTTCAAATTTTCCCAGAATATTTTGTACTGGAGATCTATGAAGTAATTAAAGCTTTAAAAAGTAAGGATACCTTTTGATGGCTCAGCTTTTGTCCTACAGCAGGACGATGAGAGTTTGACCCACAGCAATACACCCTCCAAGAAAACCATTCAAATTAAGGATTAATCTTACGGAAATATTGTTTATAATATATATCATTTTCTAATTATTAATATAGATTACTTGCTATACAATCAATAAAACTTTTCTGGAAGTACTTACACTAAGAAGGAAATAATAAGTTTGAACATATTACCGTGTATCTCCAACTATTCCTTCAGGATTTGCATTCCCATCATCATGAGTTACTGGATTCTGTACTGGGTTGGTAATAAAACAAGATATTAAAACAATTATGTTATTTTGAAAATTTTAATGAAATGCTTTGTGATCATTCAGGCATAGTGCCAACATTAGGTTTTAAAGCAGATCTATGATTTGTCTAGAAGTTAAACAAAATCAAGTAATGTCTAATTGTCATCTAGAAATATATTTTAAGCTATTTATTTACATGTTGTGATTAAAGACAAGAGATGCAATATGAGATTTTTGATCTTCATTACAGTCCTAAGAAGAATAACTAGAAAAAAGGAAGTGTAACATCAATGCCCAACATAAGATATCTGGTATCTTCCATAAGGTCCAATTCTGAAGCATTCCCATCTTGCTGTTCACCACTTAACAAATTACAGTTTTCCATTGGTGTCTATACAGAACGTGCAAAACGCTGCCATTCCACTGAGAAACTTACGTTTTCAGATTTAAAATAAAAAAATAAATTTTCTCAAGCCATTTGAATCAAAAAAATCACTTAAACTAATAAAATTGAAATATAAAATAACATTAAGGAATGAATTTTACAAAAGCAGCACTTTATAATTGGGATTATAAAGGTATAGGAATATATAGATATAGGTAAAATTAGAAATGAAGTATATGAAATCTCTTAGAAAAGACTTGTTCCATTGCAGGTGAGTTGGTAAAAGTCTAAGAAACTGCAGGACACAATCAATACCGAAGACTGGATATACTATACCTTCAGAATGAGCCTCATCCAAAACATTTATGTCATCTTCATCTTCATCATAGTCAAGAAGTAATAAGTAACCGTTCTTTGGTACCACCCACATTTTCTTTGCCATTTTTCTCTTAAGCACTCAGTTGTCTTCTCAGTTACAAAAATAAAAAGGAAAAAAGAATAAAAACATAGCAATCTGAATCCAAAGGTATCATTTAAATAGTTAAAAATGTCAAAAAGTCAAATAATTATCTTAGCTCATTGAAAGATTGTTTCTTTTGTTTTTTAACACTTATATTTTTAATAATTTGTCTTTATCATAGAGTTTTGAATACATATTCAATATAATGACATATATATATACATATGTATACACACACACACATACAAACACACACATATATATATATATACATACATATATATATGTATATATATATATATATATATATATATATATATGCTTTCCCTTACAATTTCCTCCATGTATCCCATTTCTCATGTCCCTCTCCCTCCCAACTTTGTTTTAAAATCTTCTTTAATTTACGTATTTAAAAACCTTCTTTAGAACCCAAGTTAACAATCTACCATTTCTCAGTTTAAAAAAAGGCAAAAACAGGCCAGCCTTTAATGTGTGAGTCCTCCCCTTCCCACCAAAAATGTTGAGCAAAATGTGTTTGCATTTAAACTTTGAGGCATCTGAATTTTGATCCTATATCCCAAAGATTCTTTTTAAACAAAACATCAGCAATTCCGTTTTTCAGTGTATCTCAGTTTTAAAGTAAATTCACAGTACTATTCAGAAAGATAACGAGCATGGTAACTATATATTCATGTCAAGAAGACCCAAGAGTGTTTGTCTACAACAAACACTCGCCACGACCACCCACACAGAAAATCCTTATATTGGAGAAACGTGGGATTGGGGGAAGCCGAGGATTTCAAACATCTGCAGATTTTTAGTTCAAGGCTTGCCCAAGCCAGGCCAGCCTGAGCTACAAAGGAAGATCCCTTTCTACAGAAATAAAACTGAGAGAAAAAGCTGAACTTGGTGGTGCAAGTCTTTAATCCCAATACATGGGCGACTGAGACAGGAGGATCGGTGCTCAGAATCCTTCCCAGATTACTTATTAATCTCTTGCAATGTCTCCTCTTCTTCTTTTCATTCATTCTTCCTACACCACTCCCTTCTCTGCAATGTCCATAGAGTGTATACCAAAGGAACACACCATAGAGAAGACAATGAAGAGGGAGGAATCCTCAGTGTATTTCTAATGGATCCGGGACAGCACACAGGACAAGCACCAAGTTGGACCCTAAGGCTCCTTACAGCACACAGGACAAGCTCCAAGGCTCCTCACTCACAGACCCATGCTCCCTCGACCCCCAATCCTGCAGCCAGCTCGCTGATCCTATCCCCAGGACCCAAGATTGTGTCCTCCAAGGGTTCACAATCTTCCAAGGCCCTGACCTATTCAATCCTCTGCCATGAATATGGTCCTCCACCTTCATTTAACAATCAGAAGCCATAGGAAATGGGGACCAGGAGGCTTTTCCTCACATAGTGACCACCTGGGCCTGATATGCCACACCGTGACACACCTCGATTAACTGTCCAACAACCCTGATCAGAGCAAATTATCACTTACAGGTTATCTCAGAGGTGAACACTTTCCCAACAGCACCCTTCCGTGCTCAGCTCTTCAATGGTAAAAAACCGTTGTCAGCAAAGATGCCTGGACAGAGGCTTCTGAGGACCCTTTGTGACGCAAGCTGGAGTAAACAGGTCTCACCCAGGGACTGCACTGATTGGCTGAATATATCCTGCACATGCGTACATGGAGTACCAGGCACCATTGCTTCAAAGGGAGTTTTCAGGAGGTGGGAATGAACTACTACTGGCTTTAAGACACTTTCTAGGTTCAAAAGTCCATACAGACTTGAAAAACTTGAACAAACGTGAAACATATGAAACAATGCAAACGACACTACTTTATTTCAAATGTAGAGGCTCTTGTATGCAATTTCTGTTTCTATTTATTTATGTGCATAACATTTAATGTGTGTGGACTTTTTCTGAATGTACTTACGCACACCACAAGAGTTTATTCTGTCCTAAGGGATCAGAAGGGAGCATCCAGATCCCCTATATCCCCTGGTACCCTCCTGTCTCCACCTTCCTAGTACTGACCTTGATTACAAGAATGTGCCTGACCCTTCTGGCCATCTCTCTCACTTATGCCTCTGTTGCCTATAGAGTCTGGAAGTGTGCACTGATTCTCTGAAACTTTAGCTGTGCATAAATTGTGATCCAAGTTATGGGTGTTTTGTGCCCGGTCATCTGCATAGAACAGGTGCTTTTAACAGCTGAGTCATTTTTCAAAGCACTGTTTTGTGCACTTATTTGCACTCCTCTGGCCTCTTCTGGTACCAGGCATGCATCCGGTGTGTTTAAATTTATGGTGACCCAACACCCACCCACACCCACCCACACACATTCACAAACACACACACACACACACACACACACACACACACACTGTACATACACATATGCCCAATGATAATTTTTAATTTTCATATTTCTCTATAACTCCTTTTGTACTATTTCATGCCTTGTCCAACTTTATTGTGAGGTGTATTCCTTTTCTTTCTTTGTTTTTTGATTGTTTTCAATTTTTTACTAGATATTTTCTTCATGAACATTTCAAATGCTATCCCGAAAGTCCCCTATACGCTCCCCCTCCCTGTCCTTCTCCCCTACCCATCCACTCATACTTCTTGGCTCTGGCACTGCCCTGTACTGCAGCATATAAAGTTTTCAAGACCAAGGGGCCTCTCTACCCAGTGATGGCCAACTAGTCCGTCTTCTGCTACATATGAAGCTAGAGACACAAGCTCTTGGGATAATGGTTAGTTCATATTGTTTTTCCACCTATAGGGTTGCAGACTCCTTCTGCTCCTTGGATACTTTCTCTAGCTCCTCCATTAGGGCCCTGTGTTCCATCCAATAAATGACAGTGAGCATCCACTTCTGTATTTGCAAGGCACTGGCATATCCTCCTATGAGACAGCTATATCAGTGTCTGTTCAGCAACATCTTGCTGGCATGTGCAATAGTGTGTGCTTTTGGTGGATAATTATGGGATGGAAGCCTAGGTGGGTTAGTCTAAGGATGGTCCATCCTTTTGCCTTACCTCCAAATTTTGACTCTGTAACTCTTTCCATGGGTATTTTGTTCCCTATTCTAAGGATGTATGATGTATCCACGCGTTGATTTTCATTCTTGATTTTCTTGTGTTTTGCAAATTGTATATTGGGTATTGTAAGTTTCTGGGTTAGTATCCACTTATCAGTGAGTGCATTTCAAGTCACTTCTTTTGTGATTTGGTTATCTCACTCAGGATGATATCTTCCAGATACATCTATCTGCCTAAGAATTTTATGAATCCATTGTTTTAATAGCTTAGCAGTACTCCAAAGTATAAATGTACCACATTTTCTATATCCATTCCCCTATTGAGGGACATCTGGGTTCTTTCCAGCTTCTGGCCGTTATAAATAAGGCTGCCATGAACATACTACTGCATGTGTCCTTACGACCAGTGTGACCATCTTCTGGGTATGTGCCCAGGAAAGGATTTGCTGGATCTTCAGGTAGTACTATATCCAATTTTTTGAGAAACTACCAGACTGATTTCCAGAGTGGTTGTACAAGCTTGCAATCCCACGAACAATGGAGGAGTGTTCCTCTTTCTCCACATCCTTGCCAGCATCTGCTGTCACCCGAATTTTTGATCTTAGCCATTCTGACTGATGTGAGGTAGAATCTCAGTTTTGTTTTTATTTCTATTTCCCTGATGGTTAAAGATGTTGAACATTTTTTTTCAAGTGCTTCTCAACCCTTCGGTATTCCTCAGTTGAGAATTCTTTTTTAGCTCTGTACCCCATTTTTAATGGGTTATTTGAATTTCTGGAGTCCAGCTTCTTGAGATCTTTGTATATATTGGATATTAGTCCCCTATCAGATTTAGGTTTGGTAAAAATTCATTCCCAATCTGTTGGTGGCCTTTTTATCCTATTGACAGTGTCTTTTGTTTTACAGAAGCTTTGCAATTTTTTTCTGGTCCCATTTGTTGATACTTAGTCTTAAAGCACAAGTTATTGCTGTTCTGTTCAGGAAATATTCTCCTGTGCCCATATCTTCGAGGCTTTTCCCCACTTTCTCCTCTATAAATTTCAGTGTCTCTGATTTTATGTGGAGGTCTTTGATCCACTTAGACTTGAGATTTGTACAAGGAGATAAGAATGGATCAGTTCTCATTCTTCTACATAATAACCACCTGTTGTGCCAGCACCATTTGTTGAAAATGCTGTCTTTTTTCCACTGGATGGTTTTAGCTCCCCTGTCAAAGATCAAGGGACCATAGGTGTGTGGGTTCATGTTTTTATTTTATTTGGTATTTATTTCATTTAAATTTCCAATGCTATACCAAAAGTCCCCCACAAGCTCCCCTCACTACCCCCTTACTCCCACTTCTTGGCCCTGGCATTCCCCTGTACTGAGACATATAAGTTTGCATGACCAATGGGCCTCTTTTTCCACTGATGGCCAAATAGGCTAACTTCTGATATATATGCAGCTAGAGACATGAGTTCTGGGGGGTACTGTTTAGTTCATATTGATCTTCCACTTATAGGGTTGCAGATCCGTTTAGCTCTTTGGGTACGTTCTCTAGCTCCTCCATAAGGGCCCTGTGATCCATCCAAAAGCTGATTGTGAGCATCCATTTCTGTGTTTGCTAGGTCCGGGCATAGTCTTTCAGCAAAATCTTGATGGTATATGAAATAGTGTCAGTGTTTAGAGGCTGATTATGGGATGGATCCCCGGATATGGCAGTCTCTAGATGGTCCATCCTTTCGTCTCAGCTCCAAACTTTGCCTCTGTAACTCCCTTGCATGAGTGTTTTGTTCCCAATTCTAAAAAGGGGAAAAGTGTCCACACGTTGGTCTTTGTTCTTCATGACTTTCATGTGTTTCTCAAATTGTATCTTATGTTTTGGGTATTCTAACTTTCTGGGCTAATATCCACTTATCAGTGAGTACATATTCTGTGAGTTTTTTTGTCATTAGGTTACCTCACTCAGGATGATGCCCTCCAGGTCCATCCATTTGCCTAGGAATTTCATAAATTCATTCGTTTTAATAGATGAGTAGTACTCCATTGTGCAAATGTACCACATTTTCTGTATCCATTCCTCTGTTGAGGGGCATCTGGGTTCTTTCCAGCTTCTGGCTATTATAAATAAGGCTCCTATGTACATAGTGGAGCATGTGTCCTACTTTCTGGTCAGAACATCTTCTGGATATATGCCCAGAAGTGGTATTGCGGGATCCTCTGGTAGTACTATGTCCAATTTTCTGAGAAACCAACAGACTGATTTCCAGAATGGTCACACAAGCTTGCAATCCCACCAGCAATGGAGGAGTGTTCCTCTTTCTCCACATCCTTGCCAGCATCTGCTGTCACCTGAATTTTTTAGCCATTCTGACTTATGTGAGGTGGAATATCAGGGTGGGTTCATTTCTGTGTCTTCAATTCTAATCCATTGATCTACCTGTCTTTTGCAGTACCAGTTACATGCAGTTTTTATCAGGTAGTACAGCTTGAGTTCAGCCATGGTGATTCCTAAAGAGGTTCTTTTCTTATTGAGAATAGTTTTTGCTATCCTAGTTTTTTTGTTGTATTTTTGTTTTTTGTTTTTTGGTTATTTTTTTTTGTTTTGTTGTTTTTGTTTTTGTTATTCCAGATGAATTTGCAAATTGCCCATTCTAACTCAGTGAAAAATTGAGTTAGAATTTTGATGGGTATTGCATTGAATCTGTAGACTGTTTTCGGCAAATAGACATTTTTTACTATATAAATCCTACCAATCCATGAATATGGAAGATCTTTTAATAATCTGAGTTCTTCAATTTCTTTCTTCAGAGACATGAAGTTCTTGTCATATGAGACTTTTCACTCCCTTATTTACAGTCACACCAAGGAATTTTATATTTTTTGACTATTGTGGAGGGTGTCGAATCCCTATTTTCTTTCTCATCCTCTTTATCCTTTGTGTAGGGAAAGGCCACTGACATGTTTGAGTTAATTTTATATTCAGCTACTGCACTGAAGTTGTGTATCAGGTTTAGGATTTCTCTGGTGTAATTTTTGGGGTTACTGATACATGCTATCATATCTTCTGGAAATAGTGATATTTTGCCATCTTCCTTTCCAATTTGTATTCATTTTTTATCCTTTTGTTGTTGAAATGGTCTGGCTAGGACATCAACTAGTATGTTGAATAAGTAGGGAGAAAGTGGGCAGCCTTGTCTAGTCCCTGATTTTAGTAGGATTGCTTCAAGTTTCTCACCATTTACTTTGATGTTGGCTACCGGTTTGCTGTCTCTTGCTTTTTCTATGTTTATGTATGGGCCTTGAATTGCTGAATTCCTCAACTTTTATTATAAATGGTGTAGCATTTTATCAAATGCTTTTTCAGCATCTAATGAGATGATCATGTGGTTTTTGTCTTTGAGTTTGTTTCTATAGTAGATTAAGTTGAAAGATTTCTGTATACTTAACCATTCCTGCATCGCAGGGATGAAGCCTACTTGATCATGATATATTCTTGGATTCAGTTTGCAAGAATTTTATTGAGTATTTTTGCATTGATATTCATAAGGGAAATTGGTCTGAGTTTCCTTTCATTGGGTCTTTGTATGGTTTGAGTACAATTGTAATTCTGGCTTCATAGAACAAATTGAATAGTGTACCTTCTCTTTTGATTTTGCATAATAGTTTGAATAGTATTGGTATTAGGTCTTCTTTGAACATCTCATAGAAATTTACGCTAAACCCATCAGAACCTGGGCTTTTTTTTTGTTGTTGTTGTTGTTGGGAGACTATTGATTACTGCTTCTATCTCTTTAGGGGTTATGGGAGTATTTCCAGGGTTTATCTGCTCCTAGTTTCAATTTGGTACCTGATATCTGTCTAGATATTTGTCCAATTCATCCAGATTTTCCAGTTTTGTTGAGTATAGGCTTTTGTAGTAGGATTTGATGATTTTTTTTGGATTTCCTAAATTTCTGTTGTTATGTCTCCCATTTCATTTCTGGTTTTCATAATTTGGATACTGTCCCTGTGCCCTGTAGTTAGCCTGGCTAAGGGTTTATCTATCTTGTTGATTTTCTCAAATAACCAGCTCCTTGTTTGGTTGATTCTTTGTACAGTTTATTTGTTTCCACTTGGTTGATTTCAGCCCTGAGTTTGATGGTTTCCTGCCTTCTACTCCTCTTGGGTGAATTTGCTTCCTTTTGTTCTAGAGCTTTTGGTTGTGCTGTCAAGCTGCTCCTGCATCCTCTCTCCAGTTTCTTTTTGGAAGCATTCAAAGGTATGAGTTTTCCTCTTAGGACTGCTTTCATTGTGTCCCATAAGTTTGGGTATATTGTAGCTTCATTTTCATTAAACTCTAAAAAGTCTTTAATTACTTTCTTTATTTCCTCCTTGACCGAGTTATCATAGAGTAGATAGTTTTTCACCTTTCACGTGTATGTGGGTTTTCTGTTATCTATATTTTTTATTGAATATCAGCCTTTTTCTGAGGTAATCTGATAGGATGCATGGGATTATATTAATATTTTTATATCTGTTGATGCATGTTTTGTGACTGATTAAATGGTCAGTTTTGTAGAAGGCATCATGAGGTGTACAGTACAATATGTGTTTTGTGCTTTACTAAATTTCTTTTATGAATGTGGATGCTTTTGCATTTGGAGCATGGATGTTCAGAATTGAGTTTTCATCTTGGTAGATTTTACCTTTGATGACTATGATTTTCCCCCCTTTGTCTTTTTTAGCAAATTGTATCTTATATCTTGGGTATCCTAAGTTTTGGGCTAATATCCACTTATCAGTGAATACATATTGTGTGAGTTCTTTTGTGATTGTGTTACTTCACTCAAGATGATGCCCTCCAGGTCCATCCATTTGGCTAGGAATTTCATAAATTCATTCTTTTTAATAGCTGAGTAGTACTCCATTGTGTAAATGTACCATAATTTCTGTATCCATTCCTCTGTTGAGGGACATCTGGGTTCTTTCCAGCTTCTGGCTATTATAAATAGGGCTGCTATGAACATAGTGGAGCATGTGTCCTTTTTACTGGTTGGGACATCTTCTGGATATATGCCCAGGAGAGGTATTGCTGGATCCTCCAGTAGTACTATGTCCAATTTTCTTATATATTTTGTTGAAGATATTTGCTGGACGTTTAAGTTGAAATTCTTCCTTCTCATCTACACCTATGTGGTCTGTGAATTTTTTCATGGGCATACTGAGCTTCTGGGCTAATATCTACTCATCAGTGAGTGCATATCATATATTTTGTGATTGGGTTACCTCCCTCAAGATGTTATCCTCCAGATCCATCCATTTGCATAAGAATTTAATAAATTCATTTTTAAATAGCTGTGTAGTACTCTATTGTGTAAATATACCACATTTACTTTATCCATTCCTCTGTTGAAGGACATCTGTGTTCTTTCCAGTTTCTGGCTATTACAAATAAGATAGCTATGAACATAGTGGAGCATGTGAAATTACTACAAATGGGAACATCTTCTGGGTTAATGCCCAAGAGTCGTATAGCTGGGTCCTTAGGTAGTATTACGTACAATTTTCTGAGGAACTACCAAAATGATTCCCAGAGTGGTTGTACCTGCTTGCAACCCCACCAGCAATGGAGGAGTATTCCTCTTTCTCCGCATTCTTGCCAGCACCTGCTGTCACCTGCGTTTTGATCTTAGCCATTATGAATGGTGTGAAGTGGAATATCAGGCTTGTTTTGATTTCCAATTCCTTGATTACTAAGGATATGGAACATTTCTTTAGGCGCTTCTCAGCCACTAGATATTTAATAGGTGAGAATTTTTTGTTTAGCTCTGTACCCCATTTTTAATAGGGTCATTTTTTCTCTATCATTTAACTTCTTTAGTTCTTTGTATATATTGGATATTAGCCTTCTATTGGATGTAGGATTGTTAAAATTCTTTTCCCAGTTTGTTGGTTTCCATTTTGTACTACTGACAATGTACTTTGCCTTACAGAAGCTTTACAATTTTATGAGGTCATATTTGTTAACTCTTGTTGTTCAGGATATTGTCCACTGTGCCCAAGTGCCCAAGACTCTTCCCAATGTACTTGTCTATTAGTTTCAATGTATCTGGTTTTATGAGTAGGTCCTTGATCCATTTGGAATTGAGCTTTGTTCAAGGAGATAAGAATGGATCAATTTGCATTTTTCTACAAGCTAACTTCTAATTCAAAGAGCACCATATGTTGAAATGCTCTCTTTTTTCTACTGGGTTTTTTTAGCACCTTTGTCAATAAACACATGACCACATGTGTTTTGATTCATTTCTGGTTCTTCAATCCCATTCCACTGATCTACATGCCTGTCTCTGTACCAATACCATGCAGGTTTTTTAAAATTATTATTATTATAATTGCTCTGTAATACAACTTGAGGTCAGGGAATGTGTTTCCACCAGAAGTTCTTTTATTGTTGAGAATAGTTTTCACTATCCTAGGTTTCTTGTTATTATCAATGAATTTTCAAATTGTTCTTTCTTTTGAGATAACCCCCAATCTAGTTCTTCAGGACCCACATGAAGACAAAGCTGTACATCTCCTACCTTTAAGCTGAGAGGCCTAGATCCAGCCTGTGTACTTTGTTAGTTACTTAGAAGCGGAATAGTTAATAAAGTTTGTTGTTCAAGAGCTTTGGTTTTAATCTTGCAGTATTTGTTCTTCTCTCTCATGGAACTATACACTTAGCATGTGTGCACTACACATTCAACTCCCAAAGTAAATTTCATCAAATCTCCAAACTCAGAGGTTATCAATGAGTAGTCCACTAAATCCTACTTATTTCTGTTGTGTTTTTTAACAATTGGAGAAGATTGACATTCCATGTGTAAACTCTATCAATCATGGTCTAATCTCTCAGTAAGCAAAAGGCATGAGTGGTATGTGGATACTCCGTCTTTATCCCCTACTATCTTTTTATCGTCTATTTTTATTTTATATCAAGCCGAATTCCCCTTATAGCTTTTGTACCAGTCACAATGTATTATGATACAATCCTCCTAAGTCCAATGATACTCAGGCTTTTATGTCTCCAGGAACATGCTATTCTATCTATTTGGGCTTTTGTTACCTTATCTGCCTAAAAACTAATAATCATTAATCATATCAATTTGTTCTATTTATACACACACTGTGCATGTATGTTATATGATTATCATTATTATTACAAAAGGCATATTTTTAAAATTATTTTATTAGGTATTTTTCTCATATACATTTCCAATGCTATCCCAATATCCCCCATACACTCCCCCCCCCACTCCCCTACCCAACCAGTCCCACTTTTTGGCCCTGGTGTTCTGTATATGCCCTGTACTTGGGCATATAAAGTTTGCAAGTCCAATGGGCCTCTGTTTCCAGTGATGGCCGAATAGGCCATCTTTTGATACATATGTAGATAGAGTCAAGAGCTCTGGAATAAGGGTTAGTTCATAATATAGTTCGACGTATAGGGTTGAAGATTCCTTTAGCTCCTTGGGTACTTTCTCTAGCTTCTCAATTGGTGGCCCTGTGATCAATCCAATAGCTGACTGTTAGCATCCACTTCTGTTTTTGCTAGGTCTCAGCATAGTCTCACAAGAGACAGCTATATCTGGGTCCTTTCAGCAAAACCTTGCTAGTGTATGCAAATGTGTCAGAGTTTGGAAGCTGATTATGTGATGGATCCCCGGATAAGGCCGTCTCGAGAGGGCCCATCAAAAGGGATCATTTTTTATATTTTCAAAGGACTCTGATGAACAAATGTGAAGATTAGATTACCCCACAGATGATCAAATTTGACACAGTAGAAATATACTGAGACTTCAATGTCTCCAGCTTGCCAACCAAGTTCTCTTTCACACATAGTCTGTCTTTTTATGTTTCTATAATATATTTTTATTACGTATTTTTCTCAATTAAATTTCCAATGCTACCCAAAAGTCTAGCATACCACCCCCATTCCCTGACCACCCAGTCCCATTTTTTGGCCCAAGTTTTCCCCTGTGATGGGGCATATAAAATTTGCAAGTCCAATGGGTCTCTCTTTCCAGTGATGTCCGACTAGGCCATCTTTTGATATATATGCAGCTAGAGTCAAGAGCTCCAGGGTACTGGTTAGTTCATAATGTTGTTGCACCTATAGGGTTGCAGATCCCTATAGCTCTCTAGGTATTTTCTCTAGCTCCTCCATTGGGGGCCCTGTGATTCATCCAATAGCTGACTGTGAGCTTCCACTTATGTGTTTGCTAGGCCCCGGCGTAGTCTCACTAGAGACTGCAATATCAGTTTACTATCAGCACAATCTTGCAAGTGTATGCAATGGTTTCAGCGTTTGGAGTCTGATTATGGGATGGATCCCTGGATATGGCAGTCTCTAGATGGTTCATTCTTTTGTCTCAGCTCCAAACATGTCTCTGTAACTTCTTCCATGGGTGTTTTGTTCCCAATTCTATTAGGGGCAAAGTTTCCACATTTTGGGCTCCCTTATTTTTGATTTTTAAGTGTTTTGCAAATGGTAACTTATATCTTGGGTATCCTAAGTTTCTGGGCTAATATCCACTTATCAGTGAGTACATATCATTTGAGTTCTTTTGTGATTGGGTTACCTCACTCAGGATAATGCCCTCCAGGTCCAACCATTTGCCTAGGAATTTCATAAATTCTTTAGTTTTAATAGCTGATAGTACTATATTCTGTAAATGTACTATATTTTTGTATCCATTCCTCTGTTGAGTGGCATCTGGTTTCTTTCCAACTTCTGGCTATTATAAATAAGGCTGCTATGAACATAGTGGAGCATGTGTCCTCCTTACCGGTTGGCACATCTTCTGGATATATGCCCAGGAGATGTATTGCGGGATCCTCCAGTAGTACCATGTCCAATTTTCTGAGAAACTGCCAGACTGATTTCCAGAGTGGTTGTACAAACTTGCAATCCCACCAACAGTGGAGGAGTGTTTCTCTTTCTCCACATCCTTACCAGCATCTGCTGTCACCTGAATTTTTGATCTTAGCCATTCTGTCTGGTGTGAGATGGAATCTCAGGGTTGTTTTGATTTGCATTTCCCTGATGATTAAGGATGCTGAACATTTTTTCAGGTGTTTCTCAGCCATTCGGTATTCCTCAGTTGAGAATTCTTTGTTTAGCTCTGAGCCCCATTTTTTAATGGGGTTATTTGATTTTCTGGAGTCCACCTTTTTGAGTTCTTTATATATACTGGAAATTAGTCCTCTAACTGATTTAGGGTAGGTAAAGATCCTTTCCCAATCTGTTGTTGGCCTTTTTGTCTTATTGAAGGTGTCTTTTGCCTTACAGACACTTTGCAGTTTCATGAGGTCCCATTTGTCAATTCTCGATCTTAAAGCACAAGCCATTGCTCTTCTATTCAGAAATTTTTCCCCTATGCCAATATCTTTGAGGCTTCTCCCCACTTTCTCCTCTTTAAGTTTCAGTGTCTCTGGTTTTATGTGGAGCTCCGTGATCCACTTAGATTTGACCTTAGTGCAAGCAGATAGGAATGGATCAATTCCATTCTCCTACATCATAACCACCAGTTGTGCCAGCACCATTTGTTGAAAATGCTGTCTTTTTTCCACTGGATAGTTTTAGACCCCTTGTCGAAGATCAAGTGACCATAGGTGTGTGGGTTCATTTCTGGGTCTTCAATTCTATTCCATTGGTCTACTTGTCTTTCGTTATAAACAGTAGGATGCTGTGTTTTTTGTTTTTTTTTTTCACAAATTCTCTGTAGTAAAGCCTTAGGTCAGGCATGATGATTCCACCAGAGGTTCTTTTATCCTTGAGAAGAGTTTTGGCTATCCTAAGTTTTTTGTTATTTCAGATGAATTTGCAGATTGTTATATGTAATTCGTTGCAGAATTGAGATGGAATTTTGATGGGGATTGCATTGAATCTGTAGAATGCTTTTGGCAAGATATCCATTTTTACAATGTTGATCCTGTCAATCCCTGAGCATGGGAGATCTTTCTATCTTCTGAGATCTTCTTTTATTTCTTTCTTCAGAGTCTTGAAGTTCTTATCATACAGATCTTTCACTTCATTAGTTAGCATCACGCCAAGGTATTTTATATTCTTTGTGACTATTGAGAAGGGTATGGTTTTCCTAATTTCTTTCTCAGCCTGTTTATCCTTTGTGCAGAGAAAGACCATTGACTTGTTTGAGTTAATTTTTATATCCAGCTACTTCACCGAGACTGTTTATCATGTTTAGGAGTTCTCTGGTGGAATTTTTAGGGTTACTTATATATACTATCAGATCATCTGCAAAAAGTGATATTTTGTCTTCTTCTTTTCCAATTTGTTTTCCCTTGATCTCCTTTTTTGTTCGAATTGCTCTGGCTAGGACTTCAAGTACAATGTTGAATAGGTAGGGAGAAAGTGGGCAGCCTTGTCTAGTCCCTGATTTTAGTGGGATTGCTTCCAGCTTCTGACCATTTACTTTGATGTTGGCTACTGGTTTTCTGTAGATTGCTTTTATCATGTTTAGGTATGGGCCTTGAATTCCTGATCTTTCCAAGACTTTTATCATGGATGGGTGTTGGATTTTGTCAATTGCTTTCTCCGCATCTAGTGAGATGATCATGTGGTTTTTGTCTTTGAGTTTGTTTATATAATGGATTACGTTGATGGATTTCGGTATATTAAACCATCCCTGCATCCCTGGAATAAAACCTACTTGGTCAGGATGGATGATTGTTTTGATGTGTTCTTGGATTCGGTTAGTGAGAATTTTATTGAGTATTTTTGCATCTATATTCATAAGGGCAATTGTACTGAAGTTCTCTATCTTTGTTGGATCTTTCTGTGGTTTAGGTATCAGAGTAATGAATATAGAATGAGTTGAGTAGAGTACCGTCCACTTCTATTTTGTGGAATAGTTTGTGCAGAACTGGAATCAGATCTTCTTTGAAGGTTTGATAGAACTGGAACTAAACCCATCTGGTCCTGGGCTTTTTTTGGTTGGGAGTCCATTAATGACTGCTTCTATATTTTAGGGGATATGGGACTATTTAGATCGTTAACTTGATCCTGGTTTAACTTTGGTACCTGGTATTTGTCTAGAAATTTGTCCATTTCCTAAAGGTTTTCCAGTTTTTTTGAGTATAGCCTTTTGTACATGGATCTGATGGTGTTTTGGATTTCTTCAGGGTTTGTTATTATTCTCCCTTTTCATTTCTGATTTTTTTAATTAGCATGCTGTCCCTGTGCCCTCTAGAGAGTCTGACTAAGGGTTTATCTATCTTGTTGATTTTCTCAAAGAACCATCTCCTCATTTGGTTGATTCTTTGAATATTTCTTCTTCTTTCCACGTGGTTGATTTCACCCCTGAGTTTGATTATTTCCTGCTGTCTACTCCACTTGGGAGAATTTGCTTCCTTTTTTTCTAGAGCTTTTAGTTGTGTTGCCAAGCTGCTACTGTGTGCTCTCTCTAGTTTCTTTTTGGAGGCACTCAGAGCTATGAGTTTCCGTCTTAGAAATGCTTTCATAGTGTCCCCATATATTTATGTATGTTGTGGCTTCATTTTCATTAAACTCTAAAAAGTCTTTACTTTCATTCTTTATTCCTTCCTTGACCAAGGTATCTTTGAGAAGTGTGTTGTTCATTTTCCACGTGATTGTTGGCTTTCCATTATTTATTTTGTTATTGAATATCATCCTTATTCCATGATGGTCTTCTAGGATGCATGGGACGATTTCAATATTTTTGTATCTGTTGAGGCCTGTTTTGTGACCAATTATATGGTCAATTTTGGAGAAGGTCCCGTGAGGTGTTGAGAAGAAGGTATATCCTTTTGTTTTAAGATAAAATGTTCTGTAGATATCTGTTAAGTCCATTTGTTTCATCACTTCTGTTAGTTTCACTGTGTGCCTGTTAAGTTTCTGTTTCCACGATCTGTCCATTGATGAAAGTGGTATGTTGAAGTCTCCCACTATTATTGTGTCAGGTGCAATGTGTGCTTTCAGCTTTACTAAAGTGTCTTTAATGAATGTGGCTACCCTTGCATTTGGAGCATAGATATTCAGAATTGAGAGTTCCTCCTTGAGGATTTTAACTTTGAAGAGTATGAAGTGTCCCTCCTTGTCTTTTTTGATAACTTTGGATTGGAAGTCGATTTTATTCTATATTAGAATGGCTACTCCATCTTGTTTCTTCAGACCATTATCTTGGAAAATTGTTTTCCAGCCTTTCTCTCTGAGGTAGTGTCTGTCTTTTTCCCTGAGATGGGTTACCTGTAAGCAGCAGAATGTTGAGTCCTGTGTGTGTAGCCAGTCTGTAAGTCTATGGCTTTTTATTGGGGAATTGAGTCCATTGATAGTAAGAGATATTAAGGAAAAGTAATTGTTGCTTCTTTTATTTTTGTTTTTAAAGTTGGCATTCTCTTTTTGTGGCTGTTTTCTTTTTGGTTTCTTTAGGGATTAATTTGTTGCTTTTTCTAGGGCGTGGTTTCCGTCCTTGTATTTTTTTGTTGTTGTTGTTTTGTTTTGTTTTTTGTTTTTTTTCTGTTATTATCCTTTGAAGGGCTGGATTTGTGGAAAGATAATGTGTGAATTTGGTTTTGTCGTGGAAAAATTTGGTTTCTCCATCTATGGTAAATGAGAGTTTGGCTGGGTATAGTAGCCTGGGCTGGCATTTGTGTCCTCTTAGGGTCAGTAACACATCTGTCCAGGATCTTCTGGATTTCATAGTCTCTGGTGAAAAGTCTGGTGTAATCTGATTGGCCTGCTTTATAAGTTACTTGACCTTTTTGCCTTACTGCGTTTAATATTCTATCTTTATTTAGTGCAGTTGTTGTTCTGATTATTATGTGTTGGGAGGGATTTCTTTTCTGTTCCAGTCTATTTGGAGTTCTGAAGGCTTCTTGTATGTTCATGGGCATCTCTTTCTTTAGATTTGGGATGTTTTCTTCTGTAATTTTGTTGAAGATATTTGCTGGCCCTATAAGTTGAAAATCTTCATTCTCATCTTCTCCTATTATCTGTAGGTTTGGTCATCTCATTTTGTCCTGGATTTCCTGGATGTTTTGAGTTAGGATCTTTTTGCATTTTGTATTTTCTTTGATTGTTGTGCCAATGTTCTCCATGGAATCTTCTGCACCTGAGATTCTCTCTTCCATCTCTTGTATTCTTTTGCTGGTGCTTGCATCTATAATTCCAGATTTCTTTCCTAGGGTATCTATCTCCAGCGTTTCCTCACTTTGGGTTTTCATTATAGTGTCCACTTCCCTTTTTAGGTCTTGGATGCTTTTATTCAATTCTATCACCTGTTTGGTCATGTTTTATTGCAATAATTTAAGGGAATTTTGTGCTTCCTCTTTATGGTCTAATACCTGATTAGCCGTGTTCTCCTGTATTTCTTTAAGTGAGTTATTAAAGTCCTTCTAGATGTCCTCATGAGATCATCATGACCATCATCATGAGATATGCTTTTATACCCGGGTCTAGTTTTTCAGGCTTGTTGAGGTGTCAGGACTGGGTCGGGTGGGAGTGTTGTGTTCTGATGATGGTGATTGGTCTTGGTTTCTGTTAATAAGATTCTGATGTTTGCCTTTCACCATCTGGTAATCTCTGGAGTTAGTTGTTGTAGTTGTCTCTGGTTAGGTCTTGTTCCTCAAGTGTTTATGTTAGCCTCTATCAGCAGACCTGTGAGACTAGTTCTCTCCTTAGTTTCAGTGCTCAGAGTACTCTCTGCAGGTAGGCTCTCCTCTTGCAGAGAAGGTGCCAAGATATGTGGTGTTTGAACCTGCTTCCTGGGTGAAGATGTTAACCACTCACAGAGGTCTTAAGATCCAGTGGAGGGTCCTGTTTATACCTAACAGTTGTCTGCAGACTCCATGCCCAAGGTGCCTTTGTGCTGGCATGGATGGTCCAGAAGTGATTTGTTCCCAGATCAGGCCAAGTTTTCTGCTTCCCTAATTAATGCAGACTCAGGTCCCACGGAATTGGATTGTGCAGACTTTGTGTTCCACTCACCAGAGGTCTTAAGATCCCGTGACAGGTCTTGTGGGTAGCTGGCAGGTGTTAGCCGACTCTGCACCTAAGCTACCCCAGTGCTGACGAGACCGGAAGGGACTTGTGCCTCTGATCAGTTCAGGTTTTCTGCTTCCCTATCTAATGCAATCTCAGGTCCTGCACGACTGGATTGGAGCAGACGCGGTGTTCCAATCACCAGAGGTCTTAAGATCCCATGGCAGGTGATGTGGGTAGCTGGCGGGTGTCAGCCCACTCTGCACCCTAGCTACCCCAGTGCTGGCAGGACTAGAAGGGCACCATAATATTTTCATACTCTTTTCATTGGTTCTTTTTTCCTTTGTTCTGAGAACCAGTGAAGTTAGAAAAATGTTTTTATTCATCTTTATTTAAAGAACATATTATTATTAATTATTATTATTATTACTGTTACCAATTTTTTATTTACATCTCAAGTATTGTCCTGCTCCCACACCCCCTTGCACAGTTTTTCACACTTTTCCCTCTCACTTTGCCTCTGAGATGGGTATCATCATGGTGGTCCCCCTTCCCTGGGCCAGCAAGTCTTTACAGAATTATGCAGAACCTCTCCCACTAAGGCCAGTCAAGGCAGTCCATTGCTACATATATATTGTTGGCCTCAGTCTAGATTTACTTGCTCTTTATTTGGTGACTTTATCTCTGGGAGCTCCCAGCAGTACATATTAGTTGACACTGTTGGTCTTCCATGTTGCCAATCCCTTCAGTTCCTTCAATCCTCCCACTAACTCTTACATACATGTCTCTGACCTCACTCTAGTAGTTGGATATAAGCATCTACATCTGTCTCATTCAGTTGTTGGTATAGCATACAGAGGACAGCATTGCTAGGATTCCTCTCTGAAAGTACAACAGAGCATCAGTAATACTGTCAGGCTTTGGTACTTGCCCATGGGATAGATCCCAAGTTGGGCTGGTCACTGGTCTGCCATTCCTTTAGTTATTACTCCATTTCCCCCTGCATTTCTTTTAGATAGAAACAATTTTAGGTTGAAAATGAATAGACTCAATACAATTCCCATCACTATTCCAATATAATTCCTCCCAGACAAGGAAAGAAAAATTTTCAACATCATATGGGATAAAAAAAACCCAGGATAGCCAAAACAATTCTGAACAATAAAAGAACATCCAAAAGAATCACTTAAGCAAAAGTAATAATAATAATAATAATAATAATAATAATGAAGCACATGGAATTGGTACAGAGACAGACAGGTTTGTCAATGAAATAAAAATGAAAACCCAGGAATAAACACATACACCTATGGTCACTTGATCTTTGACAAAAAAAAAAAAAAAGCTAAAACCATACAGTGGAAAAAAATAAGGCATAAACAAATGGTGCTGGTCTAACTGGCAGTCTGCCTGTAGAAGAATGCAAACTGATTCATAATTATCACCATGCACAAAGTTTAAATCTAAGTGGATCAAGGACCTCATCATGAAACCAAATACACTGAATTTAATAGAAGAGAATGTGGAAAATAACATCAAACACATTGGCATAGTGAGAAATTTCCTGAATATAACACACCAATAGCTGAGACTCTAATCCATAAATGGGACCTTATAGACCTTCAAAACTTCTGGAAGGCAAAGGACACTGTCAACAAGACAAAAAGCAAGGGTACAGAAAATTTTATTGTGTGGAGTCTTACTTCAACTAGATAAAACAAGTCTGTTTATTAGGAAATATGTAATCATATCTTGACCATTGTATCAAGGCCTGTAGTATTTTCAGAGGACTATTACATAAACTCACTTGGTATTACCTTGAATCTGGTAGCTTATTTGTATCATTTATTACAGTTGTCCTCAACCTTCCTAATGCCAGCAATCCTTTAATACTGTTCCTTATGTTGTGATCACCCCAAACAAAAATATATAATTTTTTGCTTCTTTTATAAATGTAATTATAAAAATTTGTTTCAATTGTTCATGGTAAAATGTTGTTTTATGAAGATTGTGCAGAACAATATAGACTCCTTTATAGCCAATTATAATGTAACCTTAAAAGGAAAGACTATGATAATATCTCAAATTTTATTCCTATTGAACGAAAGAAAACTAAATTTAAGACATTACAGCCCTACCCAGAAAGTTTATTCAAAGTCCATATCTCATGTGGCATGCTATTTAGGAGCGCTTTTTGGCTTAGAGCAAAGAACAAAGGCTGTAAAGTAATCCCAGAAACCAACTAGCCTTTGAGATAAGAAAGGCATGCAAGGACAATCCCCCCAGGACAAGCTCAAGATGAGTAGTGGACCACCTGCTGATATGGTTTGGGCTTAGCCAAATGTCCTGCAGACCAAGATAAAAACCCTCTCTTTAGAGTTACTCTCTGATGTTTAAATTGCCCATTTGTGTGTAACTGCACCAATTCTTCGCCTACCCCCACTCCCTTCCTACATAAACCCCTTTACTATATATACTTTTGAGCCTTGAGGCGGACATCTGTTATCTCCTGTGTGAGATGCATGTCGGTCCTGGAGCTCCATCATTAAACTACCTCGTGTATTTACATCAAGACAGTCTGTTTGTTCATGATTCTTGGGTGCACACTGAATCGGGAGTCAAGTGGGGGTTTCCCCACTAGGTTCTTTCACTATCACTCTTGTTCTTATGATCTTGAAGAAAAATGTTGGTGGAAGTTATGTCAGAATGTACATTTATGACACATACAGAAGTAAGTGGTTGCTTAAGAGCCAGCTTCTATAAATATTTTAAATTAGGTAAAGAAATCATTTACATATACCAATTGCAAAGCCACAGATGAGAAAAATATCAGCCAATGTAAGTTGAAGGCAATTTTCTAGAAGCATATTTTATTTTTATGTTTGTCTCATGTACATAATTTCCATTATTTCTTTCAAATTCTGGGCTGTGTTGGGGTTATCTGTATGCTGCCTGGTTGGTGACTCTGTCTTTCGGAGCTCCCTGGGTTCTGGGTGAGTTTAGGCTGCTAGTCTTCCTATGGGTTTGCTCTCCTGAGCTTCTTCCAGCCTTTCCCTATTCCAACCACAGTGATCCCTGACTTCCATTGGTTGGGTTAAAGTATCTGCAACCTTCTCAGTCAGCTCCTTGTTGAGCCTCAAAGAGAACAGACATGCTAGCGTCCTGTCTGTAAGTATACCATAGCATCCATAATAGTATCAGGCCTTGGGGCCACTCTTCGAAGAATGGCCCCAAATTGTGCTAGTCAAAGTGCCTCCTTTCCCTCAGTCTCTTCTCTATTATTTGTCCCTGCAATTCTTTTAGATAGGAATAATTCTGGGTCAGTGTTTTTAACTATGGAATGGCAATATTTAAATATAACTTATAAAATGATGAGAAAAGATTACCTGTAAATTAAGTTTCTCTATACATAAACATAGTTTCCTCTTTTATTTAACTAAACATAGTAGTATTTTGATGCCTTTGAACTGCTGTATTCTCTCAAAATTGTTTTTGAAATTATGAATATATTTTCTGTACCGATTAATTTTTTTTCATGGTTTTAATGGACATGGTGAATATAATAATATATGTTATGTTGGTTTGGTTTTTATCAAGATAAGCTTTATTATTTATTCGTGGAACCTGCTACCTTAAGATACATATCTTTATTAAAAATTAAATTTAGATAATTATTATTTCAATTGAATTTCCATCAGTGCTTATTAGTGTAAGTGTAGTATTAAGTATCCTTTGGTTTTCAAAGTACCTTAATGACATTTCATTTTTCATTACTGTCAAATGATTTCAATGGTGTTCATTTTTCTTGTATTTTTATCAGTTTCTCTCCCAGTACTCTGTTCCTCCATCTCTCTCATGCACTCACTCATTCCTCCTGTTTTCATCCTCACCTGACTCAAATCTACCACAAAATTTGTTTCCCTTCCTAGGAGATCCATAAATTCCCCCTCCATGAGCTCTTCTTGTTTTGCTTAGGCTCGCTGTATCTGAGGATTGTAGTATTATTTTCCTTTAAAGAAAAACTAATGTTCAAATATAAATGAGTACATTCCATGTGTGTTTTCCTGTGTCTGGGTTACCTCATGCAGTATAATCTTTTCTAGTTCCATCCATTTGTCTTCAAATTTAAGGATGGTATCTTTTTTTTTTTCCTCAAAGAATAGTATTCCATTGTGTATATTCACCACTTTTTCTTTATTCACTATTCAGTTGAGGGACATCTAGTTTGTTTACAATTTCTGACCACTATGAGTACAGCTGCAATGAAGATGAATAAGGAAGTGTCCTTGTGGTAATATAGAGAGTAGTCTAGGTAAATTCTCAAAAAGGTATATCTGGATCTTGAGACAGAACAATTTCCAATAGTCTGAGGAACCATTTTGTTGATTTTCATAGTGGCTGTACTAGTTTGCTGTTCCATCAGCAATGGAGACACATTCCCCTTTTTCCAAATGATTGCCACCATCTGCTATTCCTTGTGGATTGAACTTAGGCATTCTGATAGGTGTAAAATGGAATCACAAAGTTGTTCTAAAGTGCACTTTCCTGATGGCTATAGACATTAAGAATTTTTAAGCATTTCTTTGCCACTTGATATCCTCTTGAGAATTCTCATTTTAGATGAGATAACCCATTTTCAATTGTATTATTAGTTTTCTTAATATCTGGTTCCATGGGTTTCTTATACATTAGCTCTCAGTCAGATTTGGGCTTGATGAAAATATTTTCCCATTCTGTGGGTTACTTTTTTTGCCACTCGGTGTTGTTCTCGGCCTTGTAGAATCTTTCCTGTTTCACAGGGAACCATGACAGTTTCAGTTATTCATATGATGGATTACATTTCTGATTGTTGTATGTTGATCCACCTCTGCATCTTGGGAGGAGATGTACAGTAACATGATGTGTGATATCGATGTCTTTTTGTTTGGTGAGTATTTTATTATGAGTATTTTTGCATTAATGTTCATGAGGGAAATTGTTCTGTGATATACTTTCTTTGTTAAGTATTTGTGTGGTTTAGGTGTCAGGATAAATGTTGCCTCATAAAATGAACTTGGAAATATTCTGTTTGTTTATATTTTGTGAATGGATTCGAGTAGTTTTGGCATTATCAGTCCTTTAACAGTGTGATAAGATTTTGTATAATTTAAGTTTTAGTGCTGTTCATTTTATTGACAAATGCCAGTACCCTTGCTTTTATGGCATAGATGCTAAAAATTAAAAGATTACCTTGGTGAAACTTTTTTAAAATATTTTTTATTACATCTTTCCCTCAATTACATTTCCAATGCTATTCCAAAAGTCCCCCATACCCTCCCCCCCACTTCCCTACTCACCCATTCCCAGTTTTTTGGCCCTGGCATTCCCCTGTACTGGGGAATATAAACTTTGCATGTCCTATGGGCCTCTCTTTCCAGGGATGGCCGACTAGGCCATCTTTTGATACATATGCAGCAAGAGTCAAGAGCTCCAGGGTACTGGTTAGTTCATAATGTTGTTCCACCCATAGGGTTGCGGATCCCTTCAGCTACTTGGGTAATTTCTCCAGCTCCTCCATTGGGGGCCCTGTGTTCCATCCACTAGCTGAGAGTGAGCATCCACTTCTGTGTTTGCCAGGCCCCGTCATAGTCTCAAAAGAGACAGCTATATCTGGGTCCTTTCAGCAAAATCTTGCTAGTGTATGCAATGGTGTCACTGTTTGGAAGCTGATTATGGGGAGGATCCCTGGATATGGCAGTCTCTAGATGGTCCATCCATGAAACTTTTTTTTTTAATGAATATGAAGTGTCTTTTTGTGTTTGCATTAATTTATTTTGGTTTGCAATTTTTCTTTTTCTTTTTTGGATATTAGAGTGGATAAACCAAGTTGCTTCTTACGTCCATTTGTTTATACATGTTAGATCAGGGTAGTGAGAGCTCACATCATGAACTGAAAGCAGAAAGCAGAGAGAATCAATTGGTGGTAGTGAGATGATTATTTTCCTGATATACAGCCTGCAATAATATATGTCTTCCTAACCCCTATTCCAAACCTGCAAGCAACACTAACCATTTGGACCCAATTGTATAAATTCTAAAGATGATTGGAAACATTTCTTAATTAAATCACAACACTACCTTCTTTTCTTAACGTTAAGAGGTCACCATGGAGAAAATAGTTGAAAGATAGCAAGAACCAAAAGTAGTGAATGACTACAAATAAAGTCTGTTTTCCAGAAACAATAAGGTATTTGTACATGTAAAGTGATAGTGACTATAACTATATGTTGAAGAAAAATTCAACATCAAGCCAGACAAAGCCCAGCATGTAGGGGTGAGATCTTTAGAACATCCCATTGCTGCCTAATGATTATAAACCACTTTTTTTTTTTGGTGTTTACTTTTGGGAGATATAAGTTAGCTTTTTCTTTTTTTATGGATATGAAGCATGCACCTAATGACAGCAGAGCCTGAATATGGTGGGTTAAAGAAGAAATGTCTCCTATAGGCTTAAACATTTGAATACTTCATCCTCTTTGGGTGCTGGTATTTCCGAATGTGCAGTTATTTATGGTGATGCCTGAAGAAGTGTGTAACTGGAGGCTGGTGTCGAGAATACTTAACACTGCTGGATTTCCAATTTAGTCCCCTTCTTTTTGCTTGTGAAAGAAGAGGGCTCAGTGTATCCTCCTCATTCTATTCCAGACACTTGCTGACATACAATCCTACCATCATGAAGTCTTTTCTATCTGAAAGTTTATGGTCAAAATATATTCCTTCTGTAAGGTGCCTTCGTCATGTTATTTTATCATAGCAGCTGGAAAGGAACTAATATTGGGTTTAACAGAAAAAACACATAAAATATGAAGGAGACATTTACTCCTACAGGGATATGTAAGGAATAGAAAGGATAAAACGTGGAATGGAACCTAAACACCCTTGACGTAAGAATAAGAAAATTAAATAACTTTAGTCAATAGATATTAGGCTTCTTATTAGATTCAAGGCTCACAACAAAGGAGAGGAAACATGCTCATTAATGCAAAATTGACCAAAAAGCAGTAGCTCAGGGTGTGATAGGACATAGGGGATAACCTACTGTTATTATTTTTAGCTAGATGTATACAGTATCAATAAATCCCCACATGAAAAACAACATGCATATTTGGGTAATATTTAGCAGTAATATGAACCTAATTTTATTATTTGAAGCAAAACATATATAAATAGAAAATGTTATATAATTTGAAATAAAAGATACATAAACAATTGCATACATTGGTTTAATAAGTAAATTGAAACTGTAAAGTTCTAATTAAACTGTACATGCTCATTTACTTATAGCTTATTTGAGGTATAGGTTTTTACATAGTTACTTAGTAGTGAGATTTCTTATGACTTTTGCAGATATCCTTAGTTTATCTTACCTTCTTCTATATTCCTTCTACATTAATCTTTCTCATTAGAACCTGATTCTCCAAAGTATCCCCAGAAAATATGACAATCACAATTACCCATGCTTCCATCAGTAGCCATATTGAAACCCACATTTCATGTTGCTTCTGAAGATATTGTTAATGTCAAGGATCCCAGAAGCCATCAGAATATACAGTGAACTTCACAGTCAGTAAAGCTCCCTCAGATCATGTTGAGTTAAATGTTCTGAGATATGATTTGTTGAGGTCACATATATACTGGCAACAGAGAATGCATGGCCATGATACTTTAGGCCTCTAGAAACAATCATGTCAGTGATCCCTGCTGCATTATGGGACTACATTAATATGACAGTCTTGAACTGCATTAGAATAATTACTGATGTGAATTATCTATAATTCTGCCACATTCATAAGTGTTCTGCCATTTATAAACATTTTTATGTCCTATTTCATTCTGTCACTAGACAAGAGGCTTCAGTCATGGTCATCCCAGCTATCTGAAATTTTCTTGACATCCCTGTTATTCCTGGCAACATACACCATGGTATATTCGAGATCCATGCTGCTACAGGCAACCAGGACATGAATGAACCCTCTTGCCTACTTGAATCTGCTGATGACATAAAAAATACCAACAGTCAAGAAAAATATATTAATATTACTCATACATGATGCCACTAGTAACCATATTGAGATCTATAGTCAGTTTTGTATAAGAAGAGCTCCCTGATATCTGAGAACCCAAGGCCAAAAGAGTCTATAGTGAACATAATTGTCAGTATTACTGCCTGTGGTCATAATTAGGTAAGTGTTGTGTGATGCTACTGAAGAAACCATTGATGCCAGTGATCCTACCTGAAACCTGAAGCTATGTTGAGGTCAGTGCTGCATGCTGTCACCAGTAACACGATGGAGTCGATTTTTAATATTGCTGATGGAGATCATGGTGATGACTATGATCTGTACTGCTTCTGGAGAAACTGCTGAATTCCATGGTCCATACTGATAACCAAGATCATTATGAGGTAAGTATTCTGAGCTGGCACTGAATAACAGATCAGTGGCTGAGATTCTACATATTATAAGGAATACTGTTGATGTTCCTGATTCATCAATTTTGCCCTCAATTTTGAGCAAACAATGTATTTTGAGGTTTGTGGTCCTACCTGTAAGAAGAAGCTATACTGATGTCAGTGATGCATTTTGTGAACAGAAACTGGGCAGGAGTCCATTATATCTATTGCTGATGGAGATGCTGATGATGGCTATGATCTCTGTTGCTGCTTAAGAATCTGATAAATTCCAAAGTCCTTACTGATGCTTGAATTCATATTGAAGTAAGTTTTCCTAGTTGGCACTGAAGATCAGACTGATGTCTGAGATCATACCTGATACAGGAAATTCTCTTTATGTTTACTGATGAATGGATATAGCCGCAGATGTTAAAAATGAAATTATTACAGATGTATGTTATTCATTTTTCTGCTCAAATAGTGCGAAGATTCTCGCCATCTATAATAATTTTGATGTCACTATGCATCCTGCCTCTTGAACTACCTTGATGTCCTAGATTCTTCTTGGCAACAGACTCCACTTTGTATGCCAGATGCCTGGTGTCATAGGCAACCAGGTTAGGAGTGAATCTTACTCCCACTTTAGACAAATTATTGACACCAGAGACCCCAAAGCAAAGTGAATCTTGCTCCTACTTTAGACTAATTAATGACACCAGAGATCCCAAAGCAAAATGAAGCTTGCTCCTACTTTGGACTAATTAATGATATCAGAGATCCCAAAGGCCATATAGTCATTCATCCATGATGTCACTGGTAACTATGTTGAGATTTATACTCAGAGATTGTAGTAGGAATGGTGTAGCAACAAGTATTATCTTTGAAGAGCTCCATGACATCTGAGATGCCCCAATCATAAATGTCTATTGTGAACATCATTGTCAGTACTGCTCCCTGAGTTTATATTGACAAAAGAGCTGTATACTGTTATTGAAGTTCCCTTTGATGTCAGTGATCACATCTGCATGCTGAAGCTTTGCTGATATCATTGCTGTTTGTTGTGATAAGCAAGCATAATGGAATCTATTACATGAAGTTCCTATTACTAATGGAGACCCTGGTAATGGTTATGAGCAATGTTGCTTCTAGAGAAACTGCTGAATTCCAAGGTAAATGCTGATACACAATACCATATTGAAGTAAGTGTTGTTATCTGACACTGGATATAAAATTGATGTCTGAGATCCTACCCACCACAGGAAGTTCTGTTGATGTCCCTGATGCATTCATGTAGCTCCTGATGTGAAACATGCATGGTATTTTCATTATTATGATTCTACTTGTAACAAAAATCTATGTTGATACACCAGTGATGTATGCTGTGATCAGCAATTTTGATGGAGTCCATTATTCCTATTGCTAATGCAAACCCTCATGGTGGCTATGATCTGTGTTACTGCTTAAGAATATAATGAACCTCAAGGTCCACATTAATGTCCAAGTTCGTTTTGAGGTAAGTGTTCTTATTTGGTACTGGAGGTCAGATTGATATCTGGAAACCTACCTGCAACAGGAACATCAGTTGGTATTCCTCAAGTATGTGTGTAGCCCACAATATCGAACATGTGATAAATATTGATACTTGTGATTCTGCTGGAAACCTGAAGCTATTTTGAAATCAGTGCTGCAGCTATGACCAGCAATCATCATGGGGTCTTTTATTCCTGTTGCTAATTGAGACCCTGGTGATGGCTATGATCTGTGTTTTTTCTTGAGAACCTGATGAATTCAAAGGCCCATAGTGAAATGCTAGATTATATTGAGGTTAGTGTTCTCAATAATGGAGATCAAATTGATATCTGAGATCCTAATGGTCACTAAAATTCTGTTGATGTCACTGATACATGAATACATTGCATAATGTTGACTACATAATGTTCAAGATCCTTACTGCCACCCGAAATAATGTTGATATCAGGGATTTATCCTGCAACTAAATGAGGTAGTTATGACAATGATTTATTCTGCCCTGTGAATTGATGTTGATGTCATTGATATATAAATGTCTGAACACCCCATCGGATTGCAACCCCATCCATTTGCAACCTGGTTGCCTGTGATCCCTGCTGCCCCTGGTTACCATGTTAATATCACTATTACCAAGTTCCTGTAGAAACTATGATGATATCAATCATCCATTCTGCCTCAAGTAGCCATGTTGAAACCCACAGTCCATGATGCTTCTTGGATTATTGTTAATGTCAAGGATCCCTGAGGCTAGCAGGGTTTTAGGTGAAGTTTTAGATAATTTCTGCTGCATCATATCATGTTGAATTATATGTTCTGAGATATATTATATTGAGGTCACATATAGTGTGGCAATGGACACTGTTGCTTGTTACATATACTTCAGGCATCCAGCAGCCATGTCAGTGATATCTTCTGCCTTATGGGACCAAATTAATATCACTGTCTCCTACTGCCAATGGATTCATTATTGATGTCAAATATCAATGCTTCTGTCAAATTTATGTCAAGTATCCTGTTACCTGAAAACATTTTGATATCATGATTCAAAGTACCACTAGGGGAGTTCTTTACATGGTCATATCTACCTTTTGAAACTGTATTGATATCCTTGGCAACAGATACCATGGTATATTTCAGATTCCTACTCACACAGGCAACCAGGCAGTGAGTGATCACTACTAACACTTTGGAACAAATTGGTATCAGTGATTCCAACTGCTAGGGAGATTGGCCAAGGGAATTGGGAAATTGATGTCACTCATCCATGCTGCCACTGGTAACCATGTTGAGATCCTCAGTCAGTGTCTTTGAAGACGGCATGATGTCTGTGATAACTCAACCAGAATAATGTGTTGTGAAGTTCATTGTCAGTACTGGTGCCTAAGGCCATAATGATATAAGTGCTGTGTGCTGCTACTGGACACATGTTT
This sequence comes from Mus caroli, assembly GCF_978045245.1. NCBI lineage: Eukaryota > Metazoa > Chordata > Mammalia > Rodentia > Muridae > Mus > Mus caroli. The sequence continues at coordinate 113,332,588 of NW_028227260.1, read as the reverse complement.
GATGCCACTGAACATATTTGCAACCTGAAGCTATGTTGAGGTCAGTGTTGTATTCTGCAACCAGAAATCATGATGAACTCAATTCTTATTGCTTATGGAAACCTTGGTGATGTCTATGATCTGTGCTTCTTCTAGAGAACATACTGAATTCCAAGATCCAAACTGACACTTGATGTCATGTTGAGGTAAAGTGTTCTTATGTAGCACTGGAGATCAGATTGACATCTGAGATCCAACCTGCCACAGGTAATTTTGTTGACGTCCCTGATGCTTTCATGTAGCACCTGTTATCATCTATGAAATGTACAATATTCTTACTACCACCAAAAGAGGTAGTGATGTCAGTGAACTATCCTGTTCCTGGAAAAGCATTTTATGACCCTAATTTCTTCTGCCCTCTGAATCAATGCTGATGTCACTAATATATACCTGGCAACAGACCCCATGGTATTGTCTGAGATTATTGTTCGCAATGGCAAAGTTATTGTCAGTTATCCTAGCTGACACTGGAACTATATTGACTTCACTAATGCACAATTGCCACAGGAAAGTGGATGATGTAAATCATAAATCCTGCCTCTAGTAGCCATGTTGAAATCCATAGTCTGTGTTGCTCCTGAAGGGACTGTAAATGGTAAGAATCCCTGAGACCATCAGAATCTTCAATGAAGTTCATTCAATAATGCTATCCTAGGTCATGTTGAGTTACATGTTCTGAAGTATGCTATGTTGAGCCAATATATATATATATATATATATATATATATATATATATATAGGCATCAGATACCACTGTATGTCCATGATACTACAGGCCTGTAGCAGACATAAGTCAGTGATCCCTGATGACTCTTCTGCCCAAATAAATATAACTTTCATTAACTGCCAATGGAATTACTACTGATGTCGCTTATCTATTCTTCTATATAAAATCCCAGAAGTGTCTTGCCATTCATAAGCAATTTGATGTAACGATGCATCAGGCAACTGGAAAAGAGATTTGTTTACATGAAACCCTCTGAAAGTATTTTTATGTCCCTTGTACTTACTGGCAATGGACACCATGTTATATCAGAGATCCATGCTGCTATAGACAAACAGATTAGGCGTGATTTCTACTCCCACTTTGTCAAGATTGATGACATCTGTGATCCTGACTACCAAGGAAAATATATTGACATTACTAATCCATGCTGTCACTGGTAACTATTTTGACACCCATAGTCTGTGTGGTCATTGAAAAGCTACATGAGGTCTGTGATAAATCAACCATAAGAATCTGTTGTAAAGTCCATGGTAAGTATTGCTGCCTAAGTTCATAATGAGGTAAGTGTTGTTTGCTGCTACTGGAGACTAGTTTGATGCCTGTGATCCTAACTGAAACCTGAAGATACCTTGATTTGAAAGCTGCATGCTGTGACCAGCAATAATGATAGAATTCATTTTTTCTATTGCTGATGAAAAACCTGGTGATGGCCATGATCTCTCTTATTGTTGGGAACCTGCTGACTTACAAGGTTCATGTTGATGGTAGAGGTCATGTTGAGATAAGTGTTCTGAGGTGACACAGTAGATCAGATTGTTGTCTGAGATTCTATTTTCCACAAGAAATTCTGTTGATGTTCCTGCCTGCTATCAACCATGTAATGTACATGGTTGTTACTGCCTCTGGAATTGTGCTGTCAACATAAATAGTGCTACCTGATAAGAGGTTTATGATCATAACTTTTCTGCCCTTTTAATTTATGCTAATGTCACTGATATATAAACGGCAATAGATTCCACCATATGGCCTTAGTTACATGCTGTCATTAGCCACCTTGTCATTAGTGATCCCTGCTACCACTAAGGTCTATATTAATGTCATTCATTTAATGTGCCTACAGAAAATATGATGATATCCAGTATGCTGCCTTCAGTGGCCTGTTTACACCCATAGTCCATGATACTTCGGATGAGATTGTTAATGTCCAGGATCTATGAGACTATCTGAACATAAGGTGAAAATTTAGGTCATACTGTTCCCCCATGTCATGTTGAGTTCCATATTCTGTTATACTGAGGACACATAGTGTCAAAAGATAATATTTTTATATTCATGACAATTCAGGCCTCAAGCAGCTGTGATCACAGTAATCTCTGCTAACTTATGGGGCAACATAAATATGAGCATCTCCAAATGCCAATAGAATCTTTACTGATATCAGCTATCCAAATTTTTCTGCTGTTATTTATGAGAAGTGTGCTTTCAGCTGCAACAATTTTTATGTCAAAGATCCATCCTGCCAACAGAGAAGAAGAATTCTGTCCTGCCTATGATCCTTTAGTCAAAGAGTCTATTGTAAAGTTCATGATCAATATTGCTGCCAAATGTCATAATGAGGTAAGTGCTGTGTGCTGCTACTGGAGATACTTTGGACACCTGGGATGGTACCTGAAACCTGATACTATGTTGATACAGGTAATGACTGGTTTGACCAGCAGTCATGATGGATTTCATTGTTTCTATTACTGAAGGTGATGGAGACCCTGATCATAAGGATGATCTCTGCTGCTGTTTAAGGGAATCCCATATTTTATGGTCCATACTGACACTGGACATCATATTGAGGTACAGGTTCTGAGGTACACTGGAGATCACATTGATATCTGAGATCCTACGGGCCACCGGAAATTCTGTTGATATCCCTGATGTATGCATGTAGCCCCTGTTGTGGACCATGAGTTCACTATTATATACATCATCGGAAGACAAATCATTCTATGTCTATACTCTTTGATAGCAAATGCAACAATGTTGTCATTGATCCTTTCTCACATTTAGGGCCACATTAATATGAGTGACTCCAACTGTCATTGGAATCGATACTGATGTCAGTGAAGCATGCTTCTCTCACCTGTGGGAATGTCCTTTATGAGATATATACTCTTAGCTGTAATAATTTTGAAGTCAATGATCCATTCTGACACTATAGATGTGATTTCTGTTCATGGTTCTCCCTGTTCTCTGAAACAATCACGATGTTCTGATTCTTCCTGGCAATAGATGCCATGGTATATCCAAGAACTTTGATGCCAGAGGCAACCAGGATGTTAATGATACCTACTGACACTTTGGACCAGATTGTGATAGAAATTGTCCTATTTGCTAAGATAAATATGTTGATTTTACTCTCCCATTGTACCTTTTGTAACCACATTTAAATTCATATTCAGTGCTGACTCTGAAGAGCTTGGTAATGTCTATGATCACTGTGGACAAAAGAATCAATTATGAAATGCATGGTCAGAACTTCTACCCAAGATCCCAATGAGGTTAGTAGTGTCTTTTCCTATTGGAAACTTGTTTCAAGCCTCTGATGTGACTTACAACCTGAACCTATGTTGCTGTCACTGCTATATGCTGAACCCAGGAAACATGAGGGTATCCATCGTTTCTATTCCTTGGAAGACCCTATTGATGTCAATGATCTGTTTTGATGCATGAGAACAGACTGAATTCCAAGGTTCATATTGATGTACAAAGTTATACATTGAGGTGAATGTTCTGAGCTGGCATTGGGGATAAGCTTGATGTCTGAGAGCTTATCTGCTGCTGAAAACTGTGCTGATGTATCTGATACATGAATGCATTTTCTTTTTGTAGACCTTGTTGTGGGTAATATCCTTGCTGCTCCAAGAAGAGATTTGATGTAATTGATCCCTCTTGCCCCCAGAGAAAAGATTTATGTCCATAATTCAACCTTTTCAATATCAGTGATACACTTGTCTGCAGACACCATACTATATCTACAATTCTTGCTCACAATAGCAAACAATATTAGAGATTTGTGCTGCCACTTTGGACCATGATGATCCCAACTGCCTACTGTAATATTATGATGGTAGCCATCCATATTGCTACATGTAACTCTGTTCTTATCCATAGACAGTGCTGCCTCTGAAGATCTTGTTAAAATCTATTATCCCTACTGCTAGAAGTCTCTGTCTTGAAGTTCACGGTAAATACTGTTGCCTAAGTCATGTTTACTTAAGTGTACTGTATTACAATCAGTTATGATTTTCATGCCTATGACCTGACATGTGACATGTAGCAGTGTTGATGTCAGTGCTGCCTTCTGACATCAGTAATCACGACAGTGATTATTGTTACACTCAAGGTATTATGGTGCACAGGAATCTATGAAATGTCCATGATTTATGGAAATAGCCCCTCCTATTTTTTTAATAATTTATATGCTCCTTACTGCAACCAGAAGAACTGATCACGATATCATTGATCCATCCTGGCAATGGAGAAAATGCTTATGTTAATACAATTCCCAGGTTCTGAATCTATGCTCATGTCAAAGATACACCTGGAAACAGTAACCAATTTTTTTCCAAGATCTGTGCTACCACGGGCAACCTTGATTTCAGTGACCCCTGTTGCAAATGAGTATCATATTAGTATCATTAATTCAAAGTATTGTCAGAAAGTATTTTGATGTCCATAACCAATGATGGCACTAGCATCTATATTGAAATGCATAGTCTGTGTTGCTTATGATGGAATTGTTCATATCAAGGAGTCCTGTGGCCACCAGAGTCTATTCTGAAGTTTAAGGTCAATACTGCTGCTTAAGGTCATGTTGTGAAGTGTTCTAAGATATGTTATATTGATTTCATTGATAGAATGTGGGAAAAGATACCATTGTTTTCTGTCCACAATGATTGATACCAGGATCATCCATGGATGTCCATGTTCTCTGCTGCCACTTAGAACATTAATACAAGCTACTCCAATTGCCACCAAAATATATACTGATATCATCAATCCACACTTCTGCCATCTGACACCATGTTAGGTATATGATGTGTACTGCCAGCTCTAACCAATTTGATGTCAAAGGCCTATCCTGCCACTGGACTGGACATTACTGTCTATGGTTTTATATGTCCTCTGAAAATGTGTACAAGCCAATGATACCTCCTGGCAACAAACAACATGGATTATCCCAGATGATGGCTGCCATTAGCCACAAGAAGATTAGGGATTCTTGCTGTCACTTTGGACCCTATTGATTATACCATTGATCTCAATTGCATAGGAAAATATCTTGATGTCACTTAATCTTGCTGCCTGTGGTAACCATGTTGATATCCCAAGTCAGTGTTTGCTCTCAAGAGCTTGGTGATGTCTGTGAGCCCTACTGTCATAAGAATCTATCTTGAAGTTCATGAACAATGCTGCTACCTACTTCATGTGGAGTGTTCTGAGTTCCACCTCAGATATGTGTGTGATCCTACTTGCAACTGGAAGCTATACTGATATCAATAATATCTGCTTTCACCAGCAAAAAAGATGGTGTACATAGGTATTATTGAGATCCTACCTGCCACAGGTGACTATAGTGAATTCCTTGATGCATGCATGCAGCCCTCAATGCAGACCATATTCATTAAATACCCTTTTTGACACCAGATTTGCTATTGATGTCAATGATCCATCCTGCCACTGAAGAAGAAATTTATTTGCATGATCTCTTCTACCCTCTGAGTCTACGATGATATCACAGATTTATCTTGCAATAAACACCATGGAATCTATACTGATGTTGGACCTGCACTCTGCAACAAATGTGTGCGAGCCCCAGGTTCAGTCTGTGTATGGTGCTTGGTTGCTATTTCAGTATCTGAGAATCTCACTGATCCAAGTTGTTTGATTGTGTTGGTATTCCTTTAGAGTTCTTATCCCCCTTGGGGCCCTCAATTTTTCCCCCAACTCTACCATAAGAGACCCAAGCTCCATTCAATATTTGGCTGTGGGTGTCTGTATCTGTCTGAGCCAACTGCTGAGTAGATCCTCCTAGAGGACAACATGCTTCTGTCTGCAATCCTATCACTGTATCATTAATGCTGTCAGGGATTGGTTGTTGCCCATAGGATGGGTCTCTAGTTTGGGAAGTTATTGCTTTGCCATTGCATTAGTGTTTTCTCTATCCCTTGTCCATGTATTTCTCATAGACAGAATAAATTTTAGGTCCAAAGTTTGAAGATGTGTTGGTGTGACGATAGCTTCACTGGAGTTCCTACATAGTTACAAGAGGTGGACCATTCAGATTCCATAGCACAATATTGTGAGTCACAGTTAAGATCACTCACATTGATATTTGAGTACCTTCCCTTTCCCAGGTCTCAGTCTCATCCTCAACATGTCACACCCCTACACTCTATACCCCTGAAAGTTTCAGTTTTCCCTCCATTCTCATGGTCATCTAGACATCTACCCTGCCCCTACCCACACTGGATTCTGAACACTGCCATGCCATTACCCATTCTTTCTCTCACCCAGTTAATTTTGCCCATCTGCTTCCCATGATTTTTTTTAAGTGAGATTCCAGCATCCTCACTTTGTCCTTTCTTCTTGTTTAGCTTCCTTGGGTCTTTGGAGTACATCAAGTTTATCCTGTATTTTAAGACTAATTTCAACTAATATGTGACTACATGCCATACATGTCCTTTGGGGTCTGGGTTAACTAGCTCAGGATGATATTCTCCATTCCATCTATTTTCCTACAAAATCCATGATGTCTCTGATTTTAATACCTGTATAGTACTCCACTGTGTAGATGTGTCACATTTTCTTTATCCAACTTTCAGTTAAGGGACATCTAGGCTGTTTCCAGTTTCTGGCTATTATGAATAAAGCTATGAACATGGTTGAGCAAGTGTTCTTTTGGGGACAGTGGATATGAATAAAGCTATGAACATGGTTGAGCAAGTGTTCTTTTGGTGACAGTGGAATATCTTTTGGGTATATGCACAGGAGTGTTAAGCTGGCTCTTGAATAGAATTATTTACAGTTTGCTAAGAAACACCAAATTGATTTCCAAAGTTGATGCAGAAGTTTGCAGTTCCGCCAGCAATGGATGTATGTTCCCCTTGATCCACATCCTCACTAACATGTATTACCACTTGAATTTGTGATGTTAGCCCATATGATTATAGTATGATAGAATCTCAGAAATGTTTTGATTTGCATTTCCCTAATGACAAAGAACATTGAACATTTATTTAAGTGCTTCTTGGCCATTCAAGATTCTTCTGCAGTGAACTATCTGTACCTAATTTTTCACCTACGTTATTTGGGTTTCTGGAGGTTAACTTCTTGAGTTTTTGGTAAATTTTGGATATTAGTCCTCTATGGGATGTCAGGTAAGTGAAAATTTTTCATAATGTGTAGGTTGCTGACTTGTACTATGGGCTATGTCCTTTGCTTTACAGAAGCTTTCCAGTTTCATGAGTTTCCATTTATCAGTTCTTAATCTTAGAGACTGAAGTATTGGTGTTCTGTTGAGGAATTTGTTTCCTATACCAATGTGTTGAACCTATTTCCTACTATCTCTTCTATGAGATTTAGTGTATCTGATTTATGTTGAGGTCTTTGGTCCATTTGGACTTCAGTTTTGTGCACGACAGATGTGGATCTATTTGTATTCTTCTATATACAGACATTCAGTTAGACCAGCAAAACTTGTTGAAGATGCCTCCTTTTTCCATGTATACTTTTACCTTCTTTGTCAAAAATCAAATGTCCGTAGGATTGTGGGGCCATATCAGGATCATCCATTCAATTTAATTGATCCACCAGTTTATTTCTATAGTAATAGAATGTAGTTTTAATATTATTTCTCTGTATTATAAATCGAAGACTGGTATGGTGATACCTGTGGAAATTCTTTTAGTGGTTAAGATTGTTTTAGCTCTCCTGGGCTTTGTTTATCTGTATGAATCTTAGAATGGTTCTTTCAATGTCTGGAAAGAATTGTGTTAGAATTTTGATAGGGATTGCATTAAATCTATAAATTGCTTTTGTTCAGATGGTCATTTTCAATATGTTACTCCTAGTGCCCCATGAGCATTGAAGATTTTTCCAATTCTGATATGTTCCTCAGTTTCTTTCTTCAGAGAATTGAAGTTCTTCACTTTTAAGTTCTTACACATGCTTGATTAGAGTTGCACAAAGATATTTTATATTGTTCATGTCTATTGTACAGAGTTGTATTTTCCTAATTTATTTGTTGGCCCATTTATCATTTATCAAAGGAGGGCAGGCTATATATTACTTTGAAATAACTTTATATTCAGCTGTTTTGCTGGAGGAGTTTATCAACTTGCTTATGTTTACAATAATATCATCTGCAAATAGTGATACATTGACTTCTTCCTTTCTACTTTGCATCTCTGTGAACTCCATCAGTTGTCTTATTGCTCTGGGTAGAACTTTTAATGCTATATTATATAAATAGTGCAAGAGTGGGGTGCATTCACTTGTCTCCAATATAGTGGAAATGTTTGAAATTTCTCTACATTTAATTTTATGTTGTCCATTGACTTTCCATATACTGCTTGGATTATGTTTAGGTATGTGCCTTATATTCCTGATCTCACACTTTTGACATGAAGGGGTGGGTGGTGAATTTTGTTGAAGGCCTTTTCATCATATTATGAGATGATCATGTGAATATTTTCTTTCAATTTATTGATATGGTGGATTATGTGGATTGGTTTTCATATATTGAGCCATCCCCACATCCCTGGGATGAAGCCTACTTGATCATCATGGATGATATTCTTGATGTATTTCTGAAAGGGGTCAAAGTCACACTTAAAGAAATGTTCAAAGTTCTTAGTTATATGGGACTACAAATCAAAACAACACTGAGATTCCACTCTAACCCAATCAGAATGTCTAAGAACAAGAGCTCAAGTGACAGTACATGCTGGTGAGTATGTAGAACCCGAGGAACACTCCTTTATTGCTGGTAGGATTGCAAGTTGGTAGAAACACTATGGGAAACAATCTGGCTATTTTTCAGAAAAATGGAAATAGTTCTACCTGAAGAACCAGCTCGACTAATTTGGGCATATATCCAAAATATGCCCCACCATGTGCTCCACTATGTTCATATTAGGCTTACATGTAATAGACAGAAGCTGGAAAGAACCCAGATGTCCCTCAATAGAAGAATAGAGACAGAAAATGTGGTTTCTTTACATAATGGAATATTATTCAGCTATTAAGAATGAGGAAATCATAAGTTTTTCAGGCAAATGGTTAGAACTGGAAATTATCATCATGAGTTAAGTATCTCAGACCCAAAAGGGCATTCATAGTATGTACACACTAGTCAGTGGATATTAGCCAAAAAATACAGAATACCTAGGATACAACCTACTGAACTTAAGAAGTTTAACAACAGAAAGGCACAAATGAGGATACTTCAATAACATTTGAGGGTGAAGAAAATAATCATAGGAGTCAGGGGGAGGGAGGAACCTGGGTGTGAGTGGGGAGATGGAACAGAAATGGGACAGGATCAGTTAGGTGGGACAGGAACGAAGCCCAAAGCAGTAGCAGAATGAGTGGAAATATGCAGGTTTGGGGGTGGGTTCCATGTGGGGGAACACTCTAGAAAGTACCATGGACCTTGGAGTTAAGACTCTCAGGACTTAGTGATATGCTCAACAATGGGGAGAGGGAACTTAAAAAGCATCCACCTCCATTCGATAGATAGGGCTTCAGGCAGATGGATGGGGTTACCAAAACACAGTTAAAATTTCTGACCCAGAATTGTTCCTGTGTAAAAGTACTTGAGGGACAAAAATGGAGAAGAGATGAAGGGAAAGGTGGTCCAGTGACAGACCCAAATTGGAATTCCTCTCAAGGGGCGGCTCTAAGAACTGACATTATTACTTTTTTTTATTTTTTTATTTATTTATTTATTTTTTATTTTTTTTATTTTTTTCTGAGAGAGGAGCTAATCACCTTTATTAAACACAAAGGCATCAAACAGAAATGCTTAATGGGTAATTTTTAACCAAGCAACAACAATGAAGCACTGGGTAGAAACAATTTAAACATCTAAAATGTACAAATGAGGCTTTAAGCAGTGTGTTAGTTACTATTAGAAAGGGAGGCGGTGCTAAGCTTCCATTCGATACTGCCGTGAGACAGAGCAGCACATTCAGTTTATACTCTAGTACAACAGAACATAGCAAACCCCAGGCCAGAACCTCTCACACTGCAGCACCTCTGTGCACACTACACTCAGCTTATCTGAACCCCGTACTCCAATCTACGTCTGAAAAGCTGAAACTAGCTACATAAAAATCCCATTCTTCACATAAGAATTGTGTAAAGATTTCACATAAGTTTTACATGTGAATGCACTTTGAAACAGTGGCAATAAACTTTTTCTGAACAATATTTTTCAAATGGACTTATTAATGATGATTTACAAATGGACATGACCACATTTTTTTATCCAAAATACAGCTTGAAGTCTTGAGTAATAATTTTGAAATGAAGTTTATAAACATAAAACATACATATAGATTTTAATACTACATATCTATCTGTTGTCATCAGCTTTTAAAGGAGGACTATCAGAATACTTAAAGGGTTAGGTCCAATTACAGAGCTGTCTGATTGTATTACCCTCAGCTTTTTCTAAATTGCTGTAGAACTTCCTCTGATGAAGGGTTCTCATACTTTCCAAAGACTTTCTCTGTATTGCTTCATTTATTTCAGAGCAGAGTTTCTCAGAAAAGATGAAGCCATTTTTACAATGGTATTGATGGACAAACCATTCAGAAAACCTTTGTGATTTATCCTCACTTCCTGAAGAGCCTTTATAATGTGGTCTCTGCTGATGTCTGGATGCAGTTCAGCCAGTCTCTTCATGATCTTGGTGAAACTACGAAGGTTCAATGTATTTGGGGGTATGAACTGAAAAGGTGTCTCAGGTAATAACTGACCAGATTTCATCTGGTTACAATTTTTCTTGATACCCTGGTTCAAGGGAGGAAACTCACTGTCTTGCTCAGATTCCAGCTGCCTTGACTTAGCTCTGGGCAGTCTACAAGTAGAAGAGGCAGAGGTGGCATCTTTGTTGGTATTTTTCTCCAAATGATTCATACTAGTGCTATTCCCAGTTGTGGAAAGAGGTGGTGGTGTGTACTCTCCAGGGATTTTCACAAGCTGCACGGTCACAGATTTTCCATTGATTTTGACTCCATTCATTTCCTTCACAGCCATCTTCTCATTACTGTTTTTTGCAAAAGCAAGAAATGTGTATCTGTAATTAGTAGAATCATAAATTGAAATTTCAGAAACTTGATATTTCTGGAAATGAGACCTTAAATCAGCCTCAGACACAGAAGGGCAAAGACCACCGACGTGTATCAAAAAGCCCTGACCTCTTCCATGCAGTTCACTATTCTTCAATTCTAATGGATTCTTTGGCTCCCATTCCTCATATTCTGCTGTGTTTTCTTGAGTTTCTGAGAAGTCAGCTCCAATCAGCCTCTCTGTGGCATCAAACCAGTTTTCACTTGCTTCCTGGACAGTTTTACACTCTTTGTCATTGAGCTTCAGGCGATTAAAGTCTATGTCTGTATCACCATTTTTACAAACATTGTTCATGGGTGATTTATCTTGCTTAGGATGACTATTGTCAGGTATAAAAGACATCTGGGACAATGTTTTTAGTAGGCCTGGAGAAACATCAACATCAGGTAGGCTCTGATTATCCAGCTCAGAATTTGCTCCTGAAAGGCTGCATGCTTCTTCTTTCATTAGCCTGGAAACAAAATCGGAGAAGGCAGATAAGAGTTTGGACTCCACCAACAGCGGAGGCAGCTCTTCCAGAGGTATGCCCTTGTGGACTTTTCCTTTCAAGTTTATGTATCTAAGTTTCAAGTCTTCCAGGACAGACAGCAGTGCTGCGCCTAACTCCTTCTTAGCAGAATCAGTTTGTAAATTCCTATTGAGTCCCGCTCTACTTTCCATTACAAGTTTGTAAATGTGGTGACAGTGTCGATGGCACATCTGGTAGCAAACATCCAGAAGGTGCATCTCTGCCTTCACGGCCCTCTCAGTGGTCTTCTCACAGCACTTGGATGGCACAGCCTTCTCTTCACAAAGCTGAAATGCCCTGTTAGGGTGTTTCTGTCTGTCTGTGGTATCAAATACTTTTCTTAACTCCAAGGAATTCTCATTCAGGGAGTTCCCACTAGGCTTTAAGCAGCCAGTTGAGAGAGGCCTTCCTGAGTCACTCCCTGGGGGAGCTCTCTGTGCGTCTCTGCACTGCTGCCCACATGACCAGGCGGTGTTACAGGCCACACTTCGTTTGTCACTTTGCCACTCCTCAGGTTGACTCTGCCTCACCATCTTTGTGATGCTTGATGCAGACACTATGGAAGAGCTTGCGTTCGCTCTGCTGCTCACATGCAGTGTCTGCTGAACTGCAGCTACACATGCTGCTGCATCTGGCACTGACGGGAGACACACTTCTTTCATCAGAGAGCATGCCTTATTTGTGGCACTGCCTTGTACATGGTGTAGGCAGCTGCCCTCTACTTCTGCCTGATTATCTATGACTGGAGAGAAAAGGCCTGGTTCAGGGAGGCTTTTGTATTGTGAAGAGCCACAGAGAGAAATGACCGAGTCATCCAGAACACAAGGCCCAGATGGCTGGTGAGCATCATTAGCCTTCAAGTGTGTCTCAAGGGCTTGGTCTTGGGGAAACATGGTAGCATTCTCAGGGCGCTGTAACGCTTTGTTCTGGAAAATTCTATTTCCATAAAGGTCTTTACTTGCAGTTGTTTGAGATTTCATTTCTTTAGTATTCACTTGAGTTTCAGGTACTTTCTGGTGGTTTAAGGGAGAGCTGCTTCTCTGTAAAATGTCATCAAATGCTTTATGAGATGTTAAATCAACCTCTTGTTCCTTACATTTTTCATATTTTGGCTCATGATATTCTTGTAACTTATCAGAACTTTGAGATGTAGAGACTTGGGGTGAACATTCTTGTGCAAAACCATTAAGTGACTCCAAAGAGGGGCTAGGACCACTCTCTGATTTACCACGATTATCTTTGAAATTGCCACCACATTTAAAGTCATAGCTTGATGTTTTCAACTCACTAACATCTAGACTGGACCTGCTTACTGCCTTCGATAAGTATGTACTTATGCACTCCAGCTCTGCGCTGTGGTACTCCTGCTGCGAGTCTTCGTCCATGTCACTCTTCTGCACGTCTCCACAGTTAGCACCTGAAGCCTCGGCGCTCCTTCCCAATCCAATGCTATTATTATCTTGAGGTCCTAAAGTGTCAAAAATCATCTCTACTCTTTTGTGCACTTGGGGATGTAATTCTGAATATAAATGCAACATATTTTTATCCTTGAGTTTTGATTCTGAATAATGGATAAATAGGTCTCATTCAAAAAAGCATAGTTAATACTGTCTTCAAACTCGCTTGACTGGGAGAAAATATTCCCTCTGTTAGAATCTTGATTTTCTGAAAAGGATAGTTCTGATAAGTCTCTCTGGTCAACACTGCTGTTCTCTTTGTCACTAGCTCGATCTTCTGTTGCCAAGGAGTCCCCTTTACCATCAGGGAAGGTCAAAATAACTTCGTTGCAACCATTGGAAAAGAACATATTTTCTTTCTTAGGATTATAAAGTTTATCATTTTGGAAGTGTCCTCCATTTTTGTGGTAATTTTTATCAGAATCTGTTTCTAACGCTGCCGTGGCTTGCATAGTTCAAAGATGTATGCTCGTAAGTGTCGTCTGTGTCCCTGCCGTCAAACCTCTCCTCCAGGTTGCTCTCTCTTTTTTTTTTTTTTTTATATTTTGAAGTTTTATTAAGTTGCTTATTAAGTGACAAAGTAACAACTAAAATCAGAAGAAATATTTTAACTATATTTATGATGTGACATTGTATAAGGCAACTTTCTTTTTTTTTAATTTTTAATATTTTTATTACATATTTTCCTCAATTACATTTCCAATGCTATCCCAAAAGTCCCCCATAGCGCCCCCCACTTCCCTACCCACCCATTCCCATTCTTTTGGCCCTGGCATTCCCCTATATTGGGGCATATAAAGTTTGCAAGTCCAATGGGCCTCTCTTTCCAGTGATGGCCGAATAGGCCATCTTTCAATGCATATGCAGCTAGAGACAAGAGCTCCGGGGTACTGGTTAGTTCATAATGTTGTTCCAACTATAGGGTTGCAGATCCCTTTAGCTCCTTGGGTACTTTCTCTAGCTTCTCGATTGGGAGCCCTGTGATACATCCAATAGCTGACTGTGAGCATCCACTCCTGTGTTTGCTAGTCCCCTGCATAGTCTCACAAGAGACAGCTATCTTTGGGTCATTTCAGCAAAATCTTGCTAGTGTATGCAATGATGTCCGCGTTTAGAAGCTGATTATGGGATGGATCCCTGGATACGGCAGTCTCTAGATGGTCCATCCTTTCATCACAGCTCCAAGCTTTGTCTCTGTAACTCCTTCCATGGGTGTTTTGTTCCCAATTCTAAGAAGGGGCACAGTGTCCACATTTTGGTCTTCATTCTTCTTGAGTTTCATGCGTTTAGCAAATTGTATCTTATATCTTGGATATCCTAAGTTTTGGGCTAATATCCACTTATCAGTGAATACATATTGTGTGAGTTCATTTGTGATTGTGTTACCTCACTCAAGATGATGCCCTCCAATGGCTTGTGCTGTAAGATCGAGAATTGACAAGTGGGACCTCATGAAACTGCAAAGCTTCTGCAAGGCAAAAGACACCATCAATAAGACAAAAAAACCACCAACAGATTGGGAAAGGATCTTTACCTATCCTAAATCAGATAGGGGACTAATATCCAATATATATAAGGAACTCAAGAAGGTGGACTCCAGGCAGAGAGTGCCATCTTGGCTCCGGGACTCCGCCGAACTTAGTCTACAGGTTAGAGTGAGGACCACAGAGGCAGACAGCTTCTGGGACAGGCAGGAGCCACAGAGCCGCTGAGGCAGCACCCTTTTGGGGCCGCAGACATCCGGCACCCTCCCAGTCGGAGGACAGTGACCTGCCCTGCAGGGAGCGCCATCTTGGCTCCGGGACTCCGCCGAGCTTAGTCTCTACAGGTCAGAGTGGGGACCACGGGGGCAGACGGCTTCTGGGACAGGCAGGAGCCACAGAGCCGCTGAGGCAGCACCCTTTTGGGGCCGCAGACTTCCGGCACCCTCCCAGCCGGAGGACAGAGACCTGCCCTGCAGAGAGTGCCATCTTGGCTCCGGGACTCCGCCGAACTTAGTCTACAGGTTAGAGTGAGGACCACAGAGGCAGACAGCTTCTGGGACAGGCGGGAGCCACAGAGCCGCTGAGGCAGCACCCTTTTGGGGCCGCAGACATCCGGCACCCTCCCAGTCGGAGGACAGTGACCTGCCCTGCAGGGAGCGCCATCTTGGCTCCGGGACTCCGCCGAACTTAGTCTCTACAGGTCAGAGTGGGGACCACGGGGGCAGACGGCTTCTGGGACAGGCGGGAGCCACAGAGCTGCTGAGGCAGCACCCTTTAGGGGCCGCAGACATCCGGCACCCTCCCAGTCGGAGGACAGTGACCTGCCCTGCAGGGAGCGCCATCTTGGCTCCGGGACTCCGCCGAACTTAGTCTGTACAGGTCAGAGTGAGGACCACAGAGGCAGACAGCTTCTGGGACAGGCGGGAGCCACAGAACCGCTGAGGCAGCACCCTTTTGGGGCCGCAGACATCCGACACCCTCCCAGCCGGAGAACAGTGACCTGCCCTGCAGTGAGCGCCATCTTGGCTCCGGGACTCCACCGAACTTAGTCTGTACAGGTCTGCTGACAGAGGATACTCAGAATCCCCAGAAGAACAACCTCTGAACAGAGACAACTATAACAACTCCAGAGATTACCAGATGGCGAGAGGTAAAGGTAAGAATCTTACTAACAGAAACCAAGACCACTCACCATCATCAGGACCCAGCACTCCCACTTCGCCCAGTCCAGGGCACCCCAACACACCTGAAAAACTAGACCTGGATTTAAAAGCATATCTCATGATGATGGTAGAGGAAATCAAGAAGGACTTTAAAGAACTACAGGAGAACATGGCTAAAGAGTTACAAGTCCTTAAAGAAAAACAGGAAAACACAACCAAACTGGTAGAAGTCCTTAAAGAGAAACAGGAAAACACATCCAATTAGATGATGGAAATGAACAAAACCATACTAGACCTAAAAAGGGAAGTAGACACAATAAAGAAAACCCAAAATGAGGCAACACTGGAGATAGAAACCCTAGGAAAGAAATCTGGAACCATAGATGCAAGCATCAGCAACAGAATACAAGAGATGGAAGAGAGAATCTCAGGTGCAGAAGATTCCATAGAGAACATGGGCACAACAATCAAGGAAAATGGAAAATGCAAAAAGATCCTAACTCAAAAGATACAGGAAATACAGGACACAATGAGAAGACCAAACCTACGGATAATAGGAGTGGATGAGAATGAAGATTTTCAACTCAAAGGACCAGCAAACATCTTCAACAAAATTATAGAAGAAAACTTCCCAAATCTAAAGAAAGAGATGCCCATGAACATACAAGAAGCCTACAGAACTCCAAATAGGCTGGACCAGAAAAGAAATACATCCCGACACATAATAATCAGAACAACAAATGCACTAAATAAAGATAGAATACTAAAAGCAGTAACAGAAAAAGGCCAAGTAACATATAAAGGCAAGCCTATCAGAATTACACCAGATTTTTCACCAGAGACTATGAAAGCTAGAAGATCCTGGACAGATGTTATACAGACACTAAAAGAACACAAACTCCAGCCCAGGCTACTATACCCAGCCAAACTCTCAATTAACATAGATGGAGAAACCAAAGTATTCCACAACAAAGCCAAATTCACACATTATCTCTCCACGAATCCAGCCCTTCAAAGGATAATAACAGAAAAAAACCAATACAAGGACAGGAACCACGCCCTAGAAACAACAAGAAGGTAATCCCTCAACAAACCTAAAAGAAGACAGCCACAAGAACAGAATGCCAACTTTAACAACAAAAATAACAGGAAACAACAATTACTTTTCCTTAATATCTCTTAATATCAATGGACTCAACTCCCCGATAAAAAGACATAGACTAACAAACTGGCTACACAAACAAGACCCAACATTTTGCTGCTTACAAGAAACTCATCTCAGAGAAAAAGATAGACACTACCTCAGAATGAAAGGCTGGAAAACAATTTTCCAAGCAAATGGTCTGAAGAAACAAGCTGGAGTAGCCTTTCTAATATCAGATATGATTGACTTCCAACCCAAAGTCATCAAAAAAGACAGGGAGGGGCACTTCATACTCATCAAAGGTAAAATCCTCCAAGAGGAACTATCAATCCTGAATATCTATGCTCCAAATACAAAGGCAGCCTCATTCATTAAAGAAACTTTAGTAAATCTCAAAGCACACATTGCACCTCATACAATAATAGTGGGAGACTTCAACACACCACTTTCACCAATGGACAGATCATGGAAACAGAAACTAAACAGGGACACAGTGAAACTAACAGAAGTTATGGATCAAATGGATCTGGCAGATATCTACAGAACATTTTACCCTAAAACAAAAGGATACACCTTCTTCTCAGCACCTCATGGTACCTTCTCCAAAATTGACCACGTAATTGGGCACAAAACAGGACTCAACAGATACAAAAACATTGAAATTGTCCCATGCATCCTATCAGATCACCATGGACTAAGGCTGATCTTCAATAACAAAATAAATAATAGAAAGCCAACCTTCACGTGGAAACTGAACAACACTCTTCTCAATGATACCTTGGTCAAGGAAGGAATAAAGAAAGAAATTAAGGACTTTTTAGAGTTCAATGAAAATGAAGCCACAACATACCCAAACTTATGGGACGCAATGAAAGCATTTCTAAGAGGAAAACTCATAGCTCTGAGTGCCTCCAAAAGGAAACTAGAAAGAGCACACATTAGCAGCTTGACAACACGCCTAAAAGCACTAGAACAAAAGGAAGCAAATTCACCCAAGAGGAGTAGACGGCAGGAAATAATCAAACTCAGGGGTGAAATCAACCAAGTGGAAACAAGAAAAACTATTCAAAGAATCAACCAATCAAGGAGTTGGTTCTTTGAGAAAATCAACAAGATAGATAAACCCTTAGCCAGACTCACTAGAGGGCACAGGGAAAGCATCCTAATTAACAAAATCAGAAATGAAAAAGGAGACATAACAACAGATCCTGAAGACATCCAAAACACCATCAGATCCTTCTACCAAAGGCTATACTCAACAAAACTGGAGAACCTGGATGAAATGGAGAAGTTCCTAGACAGATACCAGGTACCAAAGTTGAATCAAGATCAGGTTAATGATCTAAACAGCCCTATATCCCCCAAAGAAATAGAAGCAGTCATTAATAGTCTCCCAACCAAAAAAAGCCCAGGACCAGATGGGTTTAGTGCAGAGTTCTATCAGACCTTCAAAGAAGATCTAATCCCAGTTCTTCACAAACTATTCCACAAAATAGAAACAGAAGGTACTCTACCCAACTCATTCTATGAAGCCACAATTACTCTGATACCTAAACCACAAAAAGACCCAACAAAGATAGAAAACTTCAGACCAATATCTCTTATGAATATTGATGCAAAAATCCTCAATAAAATTCTTGCTAACCGAATCCAAGAACACATCAAAACAATCATCCATCCTGACCAAGTAGGTTTCATCCCAGGGATGCAGGGATGGTTCAATATACGGAAATCCATCAACGTAATCCAGTATATAAACAAACTCAAAGACAAAAACCACATGGTTATCTCGTTAGATGCGGAAAAAGCATTTGACAAGATCCAACACCCATTCATGATAAAAGTCTTGGAAAGATCAGGAATTCAAGGCCCATACCTAAACATGATAAAAGCAATCTACAGCAAACCAGTAGCCAACATCAAAGTAAATGGTGAGAAGCTTGAAGCAATCCCTCTAAAATCAGGGACTAGACAAGGCTGTCCACTTTCTCCATACCTATTCAACATTGTACTTGAAGTCCTAGCCAGAGCAATTCGACAACAAAAGGAGATCAAAGGGATACAAATTGGAAAAGATGAAGTCAAAATATCACTTTTTGCAGATGATATGATAGTATATATAAGTGACCCTAAAAATTCCCCCAGAGAACTCCTAAGCCTGATAAACAGCTTCGGTGAAGTAGCTGGATATAAAATTAACTCAAACAAATCAATGGCCTTTCTCTACACAAAGAATAAACAGGCTGAGAAAGAAATTAGGGAAACAACACCCTTCTCAATAGTCACAAATAATATAAAATATCTTGGCGTGACTCTAACTAAGGAAGTGAAAGATCTGTATAATAAAAACTTCAAGTCTCTGAAGAAAGAAATTACAGAAGATCTCAGAAGATGGAAAGATCTCCCATGCTCATGGATTGGCAGGATCAACATTGTAAAAATGGCTATCTTGCCAAAAGCAATCTACAGATTCAATGCAATCCCCATCAAAATTCCAAATGAATTCTTCAACGAATTAGAAAGTGCAATCTGCAAATTCATCTGGAATAACAAAAAACCTAGGATAGCAAAAACTCTTCTCAAGGATAAAAGAACCTCTGGTGGAATCACCATGCCGGACCTAAAGCTCTATTACAGAGCAATTGTGATAAAAACTGCATGGTACTGGTATAGTGACAGACAAATAGACCAATGGAATAGAATTGAAGACCCAGAAATGAACCCCCACACCTACGGTCACTTGATCTTCGACAAGGGAGCTAAAAACATCCAGTGGAAGAAAGACAGCATTTTCAACAAATGGTGCTGGCACAACTGGTTGTTAACATGTAGAAGAATGCGAATCGATCCATTCCTATCTCCTTACTAAGGTCAAGTCTCAGTGGATCAAGGAACTTCACATAAAACCAGAGACACTGAAACTTATAGAGGAGAAAGTGAGGAAAAGCCTTGAAGATATGGGCACAGGGGAAAAATTCCTGAATAGAACAGTAATGGCTTGTGCTGTAAGATCGAGAATTGACAAGTGGGACCTCATGAAACTACAAAGCTTCTGCAAGGCTAAAGACACCATCAATAAGACAAAAAAACCACAAACAGATTGGGAAAGGATCTTCACCTATCCTAAATCAGATAAGGGACTAATATCCAATATATATAAAGAACTCAAGAAGGTGGACTCCAGAAAGTCAAATAACCCCATTAAAAAATGGGGCTCAGAACTGAACAAAGAATTCTCGCCTGAGGAATACCGAATGGCAGAGAAACACCTGAAAAAATGTTCAACATCCTTAATCATCAGGGAAATGCAAATCAAAACAACCCTGAGATTCCACCTCACACCAGTCAGAATGGCTAAGATCAAAAATTCAGGTGACAGCAGTTGCTGGCTAGGATGTGGAGAAAGAGGAACACTCCTCCATTGTTGGTGGGATTGCAAGCTTGTACAACCACTCTGGAAATCAGTCTGGCGGTTCCTCAGAAAATTGGACATAGTACTACCGGAGGATCCAGCAATACCTCTCCTGGGCATATATCCAGAAGATGTCCCAACCGGAAAAAAGGACACATGTTCCACTATGTTCATAGCAGCCCTATTTATAATAGCCAGAAGCTGGAAAGAACCCAGATGTCCCTCAACAGAGGAATGGATACAGAAATTATGGTACATTTACACAATGGAGTACTACTCAGCTATTAAAAAGAATGAATTTATGAAATTCCTAGCCAAATGGATGGACCTGGAGGGCATCATCTTGAGTGAAGTAACACAATCACAAAAGAACTCACACAATATGTATTCACTGATAAGTGGATATTAGCCCGAAACTTAGGATACCCAAGATTTAAGATACAATTTGCTAAACGCATGAAACTCAAGAAGAATGAAGACCAAAGTGTGGACACTGTGCACCTTCTCAGAATTGGGAACAAAACACCCAGGGAAGGAGTTACAGAGACAAAGTTCGTAGCGGTGATGAAAGGATGGACCATTTAGAGACTGCCGTACCCAGGGATCCATCCCATAATCAACTTCTAAACGCTGACACCATTGCATACACTAGCAAGATTTTGCTGAAAGGACCCAAATATAGCTGTCTCTTGTGAGACGATGCTGGGGCCTAGCAAACACAGGAGTGGATGTTCACAGTCAGCTATTGGATGTATCACAGGGCTCCCAATGGAGAAGCTAGAGTAAGTACCCAAGGAGCTAAAGGGATCTGCAACCCTATTGTTGGAACAACATGATGTACTAACTAGAACCCCGGAGCTCTTGTCTCTAGCTGCATATGTATCGAAAGATGGCCTAGTCAGCCATCAATGGAAAGAGAGGCCCATTGGACTTGCAAACTTTATATGCCCCAATATAGGGGAATGCCAGGGCCAAAAGAATGGGAATGGGTGGATAGGGAAGTGGGGGGGCGCTATGGGGGACTTTTGGGATAGCATTGGAAACGTAATTGAGGAAAATATGTAATAAAAATATTAAAAAAATAAATAAATAAAATTAAAAAAAAAAGAAGGTGGACTCCAGAAAGTCAAATAACCCCATTAAAAAATGGGGCTCAGAACTGAACAAAGAATTCTCACCTGAAGAATACCAAATGGCAGAGAAGCACCTGAAAAAAATGTTCAACATCCTTAATCATCAGGGAAATGCAAATCAAAACAACCCTGAGATTCCACCTCACACCAGTCAGAATGGCTAAGATCAAAAATTCAGGTGACAGCAGATGCTGGCGAGGATGTGGAGAAAGAGGAACACTCCTACATTGTTGGTGGGATTGCAAGCTTGTACAACCACTCTGGAAATCAGTCTGGCGGTTCCTCAGATAATTGGACATAGTACTACCGGAGGATCCAGCAATACCTCTCCTGGGCATATATCCAGAAGATGTCCCAACCGGTAAGAAGGACACATGCTCCACTATGTTCATAGCAGCCCTATTTATAATAGCCAGAAGCTGGAAAGAACCCAGATGTCCCTCAACAGAAGAATGGATACAGAAATTATGGTACAGCTACACAATGGAGTACTACTCAGCTATTAAAAAGAATGAATTTATGAAATTCCTAGCCAAATGGATGGACCTTGAGGGCATCATCCTGACATTATTACTGATGCAATGGTTTGCTGACAGACAGGAGCCTAGCATTGTTTGGCCTCCTAGAGACCCAAATAGCAGCTGAATAATTCAGTTGCAGATACTTATACCTAGAAATTGGACTGAAGTCGGGACCCCTATGGTGCAATTAGAGGAAGGATGGAAGAAGCTGAAGGGAAGAGTGACCCCATAGGAATACCAGCAGTATCAACTCATCTGGATGCCTAGAAGCTCCCAGAAACTGAGCCACCAACAAGGCAGCATGCCAGAGCTGGCTGGAGTATCCTGACACACATATAGCATAGGATTGCCTAGTCTAGCCTTACTGGGAAAATATGTGCCTAATCTTCAAATGACTTGAGACCCCATGGAGGGTGAAGTTCCAGTGTATGTGTGGGAGCATCCTCTTGGAAGAAAGGCAAGGGGGAGGAGGAATATGATGAGGAACTGTGAGGGGGTACCAGGGGCAGAAACAAAGCCAGGATTGATATATATATATATATATATATATATATATATATATATATATATATATATATATATATATATATATGCGCATACATACAATATTCAAGGTCATCTTCAGCTCCATATTTAGTTTGAAGCCCACCCTGAGATACATTAGACCCTGTCTCATAAAAATATTATTAACTATACTCCTGTTAATAGAAATATAATTCCAGTTGGAATTGCCCCACTTAAATCTAGGATAACTAAGAGCTTTGCTGGCTTCTATTTGCCCTGAACTTGTGATAACTATTGTTTTTCAACCTGTCAAGAAAAAAATGAGACCTCTAATGTCCTATAATCAAAGGGTGTTCCTATGACATGGACCCAGAGGGAAGGAAACCTATGATAAGCAGACTGGAGTTAAAATGCTTAGTCCGGCTCCCAGTGTGGAGACAGTGTCTTTTTGTGTCATTCTGATTTTCTTAACAATTGGATATTTTATTCACTTACATTTCAAATGTTATCCCTTTCCAGGTTTCCCCTCTGCAAACACCCTCTTCCAACCCCCTTTACCCTACTTCCATGAGGGTGCTCCCCCTCTGACCTAGCTACTACTGCCTCACTGCCCTAGCATTCCTCTACAATGGGACATCAAACCTTCACAAAACCAAGGGCCTCCTCTCACATTGATGCCAGATAAGGCCCCTTCAGCTTCTTGAGTACTTCTCCTTACTCCTCCACTGGCTTCCCTTTGCTCTGTCCAATGGTTGGCTGTGAGAATCCACATTTGTATTGGTCAGGATGTAGAAGACCCTCCCAGGAGACAGTTGTATCAGGCTCCTGTCAGCAAGCACTTCTTTCTTTATCAGCAATAGTGTCTGGGTTTGGTGTCTGCATGTGGGATGGATCCCCAGATAGGGTAGTCTCTGGATAACGTTTCCTTCAGTCTTGATCCACTCTTTTTTTTCTTGTATTTCCTATAGAAAGGAGGAATTATGGATTAAAATTTTGGAACTGAGTGTGGGGTCCCATCCCTCAACCATGCCAACCTCTGGATATGGTCTTTAAAGGTTCTCTCTCCCCTTTCGTGGTGTATTTTGGCTAATGTAATCCTGTTGGAGTCCTGTGAGTCCTTTGCTTTTTGGCATTGGGGACTTTCGGGTTGCTACATCCAGTTCCCCATCCCCATTTGCTATACACTGCTATTCAGGTTCCCGACCCACATTACATTTTCTCCATCTCCTCTGATATATGATTCTTCCCTCTTTTTCACCTACCCCTCTTCGCTTACATCCCAGTCCCTTTCACCCTCTATTTCCCATGAGTATTTTGTTCCCCTTTCTAAGTAGGGCTGAAGCATTCACACTGATCTTCCTTCTACTTGAGCTTCATTGGCTCCATGAGTTGTATCTTGGGTATTCCATGTTCTTTGACTAATATTCACTTATCAGTGAGTACATACCATGTATGGTCTTTTGTGACTGAGTTACCCCACTCAAGACAATAGTTTTTAATTTTTTTAAATTTGTATTAGATATTTTCTTCATTTACATTTCAAATGCTATCCTGCAATTACCCTATACCATGTTCCATGCACTGCTCCCCAACCCACCCACTCCCACTTCTTGGCCCTGGATTCCCCTGTACTGGGGCATATAAAGTTTGCAAGACCAAGGGGCCTCTCTTCCCAATACTGGCTGACTAGGCCATCTTTTGCTACTTATGTAGCTAGAGACACAAGATCTGAGGGCACTAGTTAGTTATTTTTTTGTTCCACCTATAGGGTTGCAGACCCCTTCAGCTCCTTGGGTATATTCTCTAGCTCCACCATTGGGGCCCTGAGTTCCATCCAATAGATGACTATGACCATCCACTTCTGTATTTGCCAGGCACTGGAATAGCCTCACAAGAGACAACTATATCAGGGTCTTTTCAGCCAAATCTTGCAGGCATGTACAATAGTGTCTGCATTTGGTGGCTGATTATAGGATGGATCCCTGGATGGGGTAGTCTCTAGGTGGTCCATCCTTTCATCTTAGCTCCAAACTTTGTCTGTGTAACTCCTTCCATGGGTATTTTGTTCCCAATTCTAAGGAGAAATGAAGTATCCACATATTGGTCTTCCTACTTCTTGATTTTCTTGTGTTTTGCAAATTGAATCTTGGATATTCTAAGTTTCTTGGCTAATATCCACTTATCAGTGACTGCATATCAAGTGGTTCCTTTTGAGATTGGGTTACCTCACTTAGGATAATATCCTCCAGATACATCCATTTGTTGAAGAATTTCATAAATACATTGTTTCTAATAGCTGAGTAGTATTCTCTTGTGTAAATGTACCACTTTTTCTATATCCATTCCTCTGTTGAGGAACATATGGGTTCTTTCCAGCTTTTGGCTTTTATAAATAAGGCTGCTATGAACATAGTGGAGCATGTGTCCTTATTACCAGTTGGAACATCTTCTGGGAATATGCCCAGGAGAGGTATTGCTGCATCTTCCAGTCGGACAATGTCAACTTTTCTGAGGAACTGCCAGACTGATTTCCTGAGTGTTTGTACAAGCTTGCAATGCCACCAGCAATGAAGGAGTGTTCTTTCACATCCATGCCAGCATCTGCTATCACCTGAATTTTCACACTTAGCCATTCTGACTGGTGTGAGGTGGAATCTCAGGGTTGTTTTGATTTGCATTTCCCTGATGATTAAGGATGTTGGACATTTTTTCAGGTGTTTCTCATCCCTTCAGTATTCCTCACTTGGGAATTATTTGTTTAGCTCTGTACCCCATTTTTAATGGGGTTACTTGAATTTCTGTGGTCCAGTGTCTTGAGCTCCTTGTAGATATTGGATATTAGTTCCCTATCAGATTTAGGATTAGAAAAAAATCCTTTCCCAATCTGTTGGTGGTCTTTTTGTTTATTGACAGTATCTTTTGCCTTACAGAAGTTTTGCAATTTTATGAGGTCCCTTTTGCTGAGTCCTGATCTTACTGCACAAGCCATTGCTCTTCTGTTCAGGGATGATTCCACTTTGCCTATAACTTCCAGGCTTTTACCTACTTTATCCTCTATAAAATTTAGTCTGCTTTTATGTGGAGTTCTTTGATCTACTTAGACTTGAGCTTTGTACAAGAAGATAAGAATGGATCAATTTGCATTCTTCTAAGTGATAACCTCCCGTTGTGCCATCATCATTTGTTGAAAATGCTGTCTTTTTTTCCAATTCATGGTTTTAGATCGATCCCTTGTCAAAGGTCAAGTGACCATAGGTGTGTGAGTTCATTGCTGGGTCTTCAATTCTGTCCCATTGATCTCCCTGTCTGTCGCTGTACCAGTACCATGCAGTTTTTATCAAAATTGTTCTGTAGTGGAGCTTGAGGTCTGGCATGGTGATTCCACCAGAGTTTCTTTTATTGTTGAGAATAGTTTTTGCCATCCTAGGTTTTTTGTCATTCCAGATGAATATGCAAATTGACCTTTCTATCTCAGTGAAGAATTGATTTGGAATTTTGATGGGAATTGCATTGAATATGTAGATTGCTCTTGGCAGGATAGCCATTTTTACTATATTAATCCTGCCAATCCATGAGCATGGGAGACATTTCCATCTTCTGAGATCTTCAATTTCTTTCGTCAGAGACTTGAAGTTCTTGCCATACAGATCTTTCACTTCCTTAGTTAGAGTCACACCAAGGTATTTTATATTTTTTGTAACTATTGTGAAGGGTGCTGTTTCACTAATTTCTTTCTCAGCCTATTTATCCTTTGTGTAGAGAAAGGCCACTGATTTGTTTGAGTTAATTTTATATCCAGCTACTGCACTGAAGCCGTATATCAGGTTCAGGAATTCTCTGGTGGAATTTTTAGGGTCACTTATATATACAATCATATCATCTGCAAATAGTCATATTTTGACTTCTTTCCAATTTTTATCCCCTTGATCTCCTTTTGTTGTGGTATTTCTTTGGCTAGGACTTCAAGTACTATATTGAATAGGTAGGGAGAAAGTTGGCAGCCTTGTCTATTCCCTGATTTTAGTGGGATTGCTTCCAGTTTCACTCCATTTAGTTTGATATAGGCTAATGGTTTGCTGTATATTTTTTATTATGTTTAGGTATGGGCCTTGAATTCCTGAGTATATTATAGATGTCACTGAAGTCCAACTTGGTGGACCAATGAATTTTACTGGGATTCCTTACAGGAATATGTGCAAGGGGTTACTTACAGGAGCAGAAATGACTCAAAGGCAGCTGCATCACCAAAGCCCACCACAGCATGGGCGAGAGCTCACAAAGCCGGGGACCTGGAGCACACTGCATGGCCTGCAGGCAGCACAACAGTTTGGAGAGAGTCTTCCACGTGCCTCAGTGGGTCTATACCTCTTCCAGGCAAGGTAGCTCCAGCTCTGCTGGTTTCTACTTCTTTCGGGAAACTAGTCTCATCTTCCAAGATACTCCTCAATTGTAGCTCAGCTTTCTGCATCTGAGAAGGACTCTCAGCTTTTAGTCCTTCCTCTGGCATGGAGGAGCCTAATGACTGTTTTAAGTTTGGGGGACTCCTTGAAGCTGTTTGGAGGTGTTTGCCTTCCTGCTTAAAGAGCTTCCTGAAGCTCTTTTTAGTTGTTTATCTCCCTGCTTAAGGAGATTCCTGCAGGGTGGAAGGTTTCGATCCTCTGAGGACACTATTATACAACAATATATTAAGGGCTTTGGGAGTTATATTAGTAATAAATTCAACTGTACTTGGATTGTACAATTAATAATAATTTTATATGTCACATTATAATATAGTAGAAGTAATAATAATAATAATAATTTCAACTGTGCCTTACCCTGATAACATGGTTTCACATATACATGGGAGTATGGTAGCCTCCGGACCCATCCTCTGTCCAGGTAGCTGGACCATGATAATGGATTTTATACTCAGATGGCCATTAATTTTATTTATAGTTGCCAATTTGTAGGGCACACCATTTACTTTGAGATTTCCTGTACTTATAATTTCTAAATGGTCCCCTCTGGTAAGTTGGAACAGGAAGAAAACTGTACAGCTAGACCCTAACACACACAATCCTGATGGGTTGAGCAGAAGTATAATCTAGGCTGTGTCCCTCACATATCTGATATAGTCCACAGAGGGCATGGTACCTGATATCTGCATTGATACTGTTTCAGGCCAGTCAGAGATGAGAGAAACTAGACAAGGGATAGAGGTTTTGTTCAAAGTGGTTTGGGAACCAAAGCATTGGATTTCCTAATCCACTGCATTATAAAATCTTTGGCCCAGGTATGTGGTGCTTCCAGCAGAAGTTTAAATCACACTTCCACTAGGTAAGTCAGTTTTCCACAACAACTGAAGTATTATTTTGGTTTTGGTTTTGGTTTTGGTTTTGGTTTTGGTTTTGGTTTTGGTTTTGGTTTTGGTTTTGGTTTTGGTTTTGGTTTTGGTTTTGGTTTTGGTTTTGGTTTTGGTTGACAGGGTCTCATTATGTAGATCAGAGTAACCTGGAACACACTGTGTAGTAGTCCAGGCTACCATCAAACTAACAGAGGCCTCTGACTCTGGAGTGCTAGGTTTAAAGGCATGTGCTACTACCACAACTAGCCCCAATAATTGAAGTTTTAGGGAGTTAAACTGTACTGGCTACTTTTGTGTGAACTTGACACAGATAGAGTTATCACAGAGAAATGAGCTTCAGTTGAGGAAATACCTCCATGAGATCCAACTGTAAGGCATTTTCTCAATTAGTGATCAGGGGAAAGGCCCCTTGTGGGTAGGACCATCTCTGGGCTGTTAGTCTTGGGTTCTATAAGATAGCAGGCTAAGCAAGCCAGGGGAAGCAAGCTAGTAAGGAACATCCCTCCATGGCCTCTGCATCAGTTCCTGCTCCCTGACCTGCTTGAGTCCCAGTCCTGACTTCTTTCAGTGATGAACAGCAATGTGGCAATGTGAGCTGAATCAACCCTTCTCCCCCCAACTACTTCTTGGTCATGATGTTTGTGCAGGAATAGAAACCCTGACTAAGACAAATTGGTACTGGGAGTGAGGTATTCCTGAGAAAACCTGACCATGTTTTGGGGAGGACTGTGGAAGGACTTTGGAACTTTGGACTTGAAGATCCATTTGTTGTTAAGAGCTCTGTCAGATGTTGTATAGGAGCTTGGAAGATAATGTTGAGAAAAGTACAGAAGATGGAGGTCTGGATTGTGAAAATTCAGAGGGAATATTAAAGACACTTTCAGGGCCATTGCTGTTTTGATTGTGAAGATTTTGTATCTCTGGTTAGCTGGGGCTGAAGAATCAGCTGTGGTTAAGAAGATACCAGAACTACTAAAGCAAAAACTTTGCATTACTGGGACTATTGATGCTGGTTAGCTGGAGCTAAGAATTTAGTGGTGATTAAGAAGAGACCAGCATCATTGAGGTGACATCTTCTGGGAAGTGTTTTCTGAAAGCACCAAGAGGGTGTGCTCCAGAGATAGCCAAGATTGTACTCCTGCTGAAGCGGGACTTGGTAATATGTAAGGGTCTCCCAGGTGGTACTGGTTTTGAAGGCATGAAGGGATCACGCAGAGCAGCTGAGGCTCGGCACTGTGAGAGGCTATGAAAGGCCATTGGTGAAGGTGTAGCCTCAGTTGCAATTGAAGGCCCAGGACTGAAGGGGTCATGCAGTGTTTTGGACATGCCAGTTTCATGAGATGACCACCAAGAGCAGCAGCAGCAGTGGAGTACAGTTATCTGGAGCTCAGAGGATGACGCGTGTGCTACAAAGGGCATGGCTAGAGAAGTGACCCAAGCCCTTGGTGGAGCCCAGAAGATCGTGAGTTGGATCCCAGACATTGGATGGTTGGAGATTGATTTTTGCTTTGATTGTAACTGTACCTTTATATTTTCCCTCTTGAAGGAAGAAACTGTTTTAGTGGAGCCCACAGTTAAGAGACTTTTAATTGTAAAACTACTTTGGATTTTAAAAGAGATGGATATTTTAAAGAGATTGAAATTTTAAGAATATGTAAAGACTATGGGACTTTTAAAGTTATTTATATCTTGGGGATGAATAAGAATGCAAGGGTTGAGGCTTACTAGTGATGTGTTTGTGTGTCAAGTTGACAAGGGGTCAATTGTACTGGCTAGATTTGTTTCAACTTGACATAGCTAGAGTTATCACAGAGAAAGAAGCTTCAGTTGAGGAAATGCCTCCATGAGATCCAACTGTAAGGCATTTTCTCAATTAGTGAACCAGGGGGAAAAGCCCCTTGTGGGTAGGACCATCTCTGGGCTGTTAGTCTTGGGTTCTATAAGAGAGCAGGCTGAGCAAGCCAGGGGAAGCAAGCCAGTAAGGAACATCCCTCCATGGCCTCTGCATCAGCTCCTGCTCCCTCACCTGCATGAGTTCCAGTCCTGACTTCTTTCAGTGATGAACAGCAATGTGTGAGAATTTCGCTTTCTTTAAAAACCCAGTAATGTTATATGAGTACTTTTTTGTTTTGTTTTGTTTTAATCTCACGTGTGTCCCCAGCTGCACATAGTTTATGTTTGAAATTCTCGGGACTCTTGAGAGGGTATAAATGCAAGAGCTCCTGAGAGGACCCGGGGCAGTTGCTGCTACTCCTGTTGCATCTGCTTGTTATCGCTGATTTAAATGAACAGTGCTCTAGCCACTGGAGCAAGGTTGTGGATTTATGTGTGTTAAAGGGCAATGATAGATATACATTGTTTCAAGAAGAAAAACAATTCCAAAATTCAGCTCACAAAGTAGGGTATTACCTTGATATAAAAACTGTTTAATGTTAATTTAAAAATAGTTGGATAGGGGCTAGGAAGTTGGCTAACTGGGTAAAGTGCTTGCACTCACAGTAAATGCTAAGTGTGCCAGCACTTGTGTGTAACCCAGCCCTGGAGGAGTGGAGAGAGATAGATGCCGGGGCTTGCTGAAGTACCAGTGTAGCTGAAAGGGCCAGCTCCAAGTTCAATGAAAACAACTATCTCAAAATAAGATGGACAGAAATAGAGAAAGTCACTCAGCAGCTTATCTGGAATGATTAATTCATTTAAGTAAATTTAGAAAAACAGTATGATTGATTTAAAAGAAATGTTGAAATACTGAATATTTGGTAAAACAAATATTTCAATTCTTTCTATCTATAAATGAATATTTGAAATAATGAGGAATAAAGATTAACAGCTTAAGAATGAATCTAAACACAATGAACAGGCCACTGACACAGTGTGTGCATATTTGTGAGTTTTAATTATGATATATTTTCAATACACAGTGTAGTATGTTGGATAATATATATATATATATATATATATATATATATATGTTGAATCTACCTGAATAAATAAAATACTAAATCTAAAAAAAATGAATCTAAAAATCAAACTTCTCTATGTTTGCTGAACATCAAAATAGAAGATATTCTTGATCATTTATGTTTGAAGACACATGTGAAGCATTCTTTTTTTAGTTTTTTATTTCTTTTTTTAATTAGGTATTTTCTTCCTTTATATTTCAAATGTTTTCCCAAAAATCCCCCAAATCCGCACCCCCACTCCCCTACCCACCTACTCCCACTTCTTGGCCCTGGTGTTCCCCAAATACTGAGGCATATAAAGTTTGCAAGATGTTGAATATGCCTGAATAAACAAAATACTAATACTAAAAAAAAAGAATGAATCTAAAAATCAAACTTCTATATGATTGCTGACCATCAAAATAGAAGGCATTCTTGATAATTTATGTTTGAGACACATGTGAAGCATTCTTAATCATTAGGTAAGTTTAGGTGTCATTTATCTGAAGGCCAAGCACAATGAAATGATGTTTTGATGCCTTTATGAGAATACAAAAATCCATGTCTCAAACTAATATTTATACATTTTTTCAGTTAGATTTAATGTGTTAGTGTTATGAAATATAACATGGCAAGGGAGTACCTTTGGTGGGCTAATGCCAGGTGTTCCCCTGAGAAATTATACCATGCAACAGACCTGGTATAAAATGGATTTATTGGGGGAGGGGAGAGGAGTGAGGAACTGGGGCAGAGATAGAGGCAGACAGACAGAAGCAAAGCCATTAGGTCAGAAAATGTAGGGCAGAGAACAGATAGAGGGGAAGCTGGGAACAAAGACAGACAGAGATCTCAGAAAGAAGAACAATGGGAACAGAGAGAAGGGGCTGGGCCTGAAACAGTGAGAGGGGACTAATCAGTCCTTTTATCCTGCCTCAAAGTTAGCAGTTTAGTTTGTTTCAAGAAACAAATACACTTTCTTTCAATGAATTTTGTAAGTGAACAGGAAATATTCTCATCTCTCAGAGCTGACAGTGTTAATTTTATAATGTTTATAGGAGATTTTTGTGGGACTATCTTCTTAAAAACAGTGTAAGCCAGATATGTTGTCACATACCTGTAATAGCACCTACATGGAATGCTGGGATCACCTTGAACCTAAACATTCTAGACCTTCCTGGACAATAAACAACAGACTAAGTGGCTATCAAAAAATGAAATGAAATGAAATAAAATCAAACCAATGAACCTTCTATATTTGTATCTCATACCTTTGGGAACTAATAAGATAATGATTAAAAATAAATTTCAATTATCTTTATCAATAAAAAGAATTAGAAATGTTATGAAGGTTAAAAAAAATCACAACAGGGAGGGGGGAGGGACCTGGGTGTGAAAGGGGATAAGGAGGGGAAGAGAGGAAAATGATCAGGTATTGCGGGGGTGGGGAAAAGAACTGAAGCGCTTAGGACCAGCAAAATGAATGGAAACAGGCATATTTGATAGGTAGGAGGTTATAAAACCCTCTAGTGTAGGAAGCCTTGATAATACGTGCCTTCACTAGATGGCGCTAAGCTCCGTTGTGCGCATGTGCAGGAGCAAATGCCTGCCAAGTCACTAGTCTGTCCCCTGGGACATTTGAGACTGTGGGTGGAACCGCC
Source organism: Mus caroli (assembly GCF_978045245.1). Classification (NCBI taxonomy): domain Eukaryota; kingdom Metazoa; phylum Chordata; class Mammalia; order Rodentia; family Muridae; genus Mus; species Mus caroli. The sequence continues at coordinate 113,300,142 of NW_028227260.1, read as the reverse complement.
AGTAGTATTAACACGTCACACCTGTGGGTATATATAGCAACACGTTTCTATCCTTCTTTGTTCTACCTCACGATTATGAATACAGTGTAACCACGAAATGTCTTGACTTGTCTTCTGTGTGCATTCCTGCGGGACTGGAATAGCACAGGACACTCTAGAATGTACAAGAGACCTGAGAGGTGAGAGAATCTCAAGACTCAAAGGGAGGGACCTTAGATGAAATGCCCTGCAGTGGGGTGAGGGAACTTGTAGAGCCCTCCAGTGGAGAAACAGGACATCAAGTGGAAAGATTGGGTTGCCATCCCACAGTCAAAAGCTTTAACCCAGAATTGTTCCTGTCTGAAAGAAGGACAAGGACAAAAATGGAGAAAAGCCTAAGGAAAAGGAGATCCAGTGACAGGCCCAAATTGGGATGCAGCTCAAGGAGAGGCATCAAGGCCTGACACTATTACTGATGCTATGGTGTGCTCACAAAAATGGGCCTATCATGACTGCCCTCTGAAAGACCCAACCAGCAGGTGAAAGAGACAGATGCAGAAATTTACATGCAACCAATGGACAGAAGCTGGGAACCCCTGTGGTTGAATTAGGGAAAAGCTAGAAGCAGCTGAGGAAGAGGGCGACCCTGTAGGAGGACCAACAGTCTCAAATAACCTGGACCTCCCAGGATCTCTCAGACACTGAGCCACCAACCAGGCTGCATACAGCAGCTGATTTGAAGCCCCCAACACATATACAGCAGAGGACTCCCAGGTTGGACACAGTTAGAGAAGGTGCATCTAACCCTCAAGAGACTTGAGGCCACAGGGAGTAGGGAGGTCTGGTGGGGTGGGGGTAGGATGGTGGGGACATCCTTTTGGAGATGGGGAGTGGGGGCGTGGGGGCATGGCAGAAGGAGTTATGGCATGTGGAACAGTCAGAGGGCAGACAAGGAGGGGGATAAAGTCTGGACTTTAAAGAATAAATTTTAAACAATTCACTACATTAGTGTGTGAAAGTTCAGTACAAAGGAATATTTGTCACTCACTTATTCATTTATATTTTGTTTGGAAGTTAATATAAAGAGGCTCTTACACTTAAACAAGAAAATGATTAAAGATGTTTAAAAATAAAGGAGTTCTATTTTGACTCTAGAGGTATACCTCCTAGTTGACTTTATAATCACATCAGTGGGGTTTAACTTCCTTCTTAGAATCATCAGAATAACAAGGATTAAAGAGTCTTTCAAACTCAGTTTCATAGGGGAAAAAAAAGTTAGCAAATTTTTTTATTTGGTTACAAATGTACCAGCAAGTATAAAATATGTATGCTTCATTAGTCTGAAGATGGGAAAGTAGATGAGTACTTCAGAGTATGCTTCATAATGTCTCTTTTAAACACAGACATTTATTTTCTCAGTTCTCCATCTACATCAAAAAGCATATCATCGTTGTTGTTCTCCAAGTTCATCAAACCCTAAAACAGAAAAGCACTTCTTACTAAACAAACTCCCAAGCATACAAATAGGAAAGATTCTGTGCAAATGATGTATAGACGTGCTATATATAGTTAAGCCAGATAATTATACTGTTAATAAACTATGAGGTACATCTGAGGTCAAATTCCCAGTTTATCAGTTCATGTCTTCAATAATTCCTACAAAGTCATTAGGATTTTACAGATAATATCAGTCACTTCAGTCAGAAATAATTCAAAATAGCAAGTAGTTAAACTTTTTGATTCCTAAAACATATTTAGTTTCCTAAGGACATTTTATTGACTATGCGCATACCTCCATGCACACCTCCATGGACTTCTCATGCATGTCTTTAATTGCTTCCGGGGTCTGGCTCTGACTACATTTGGACAGTTTTAATGCTTGTTGTTCTTTTTGATAATTGCTCTACAAATGTAAAAGGAAAACATTACTATAACAATTCTGTTCATTTTGTTGTTACTGCCATGCAGCATGAATGCTAGGCTAAGATTCAACCACTAAATATATCTCCAATACTAAAATGTTTACGTGAGCAAAAATAATTCAATATGAAACTTAAAAGGAATAGTTTTCTACGTGATTTAACATTTTAACAACTATGACTAAATATACTTATATTTTTAAGTAACATGAAATACAACTATACTACCAATTGTGGGTTAATAAAACTTTTTTTTTTATGAGAAAGTGTTTGCCATGCTGCAGAGACTGGCCTTAGCCTCTCAAGTACTTAGGTTTATAGGCATGCACCATGTAAACATGAACTTGGTAAAATCATAGCCCTGGAAGCTTAACTCTAGCTAGAGTTAATGCTTTTATCATACAATGGCCTCCTTTTACTAAATAGCAGAAGCAATCCCAAGAGTTGGTTCACTACCTCATCTCTGTATGTACCCCCAACCTAAAGTGTATGTTCCATGTCTTCAACTTTCTCTTCCATTCTTAAGGATGCCTTACACTATTCTTTTCTAAGTCCAACATCTTCACTTGTCTCAACTATTGTCAAGAGTTTCAGCAATTGTAACTGCTATTTTAAATTTATGACTCCAGCTGGCTGTCAATGTAATGCCTATAAAACTAACTTTTATAAAGTTTGAGTTACAATGATCACAAGATCATGAATAGTCTTGATCACTTAAAGACATCCTGCCTCAAAATAAAGTGTAAAGAGATGTCTGGGGAAAAAGTTTAGTGGTAGATTGGTTTTCTCTAGGTTTCAATCTCAAGTAACACATGGAAGTAGTAATATACATTTCTCTTTGTATTCTTTATGTTGGCACACAACCATGGTAATTTGCATTTTATAAAAAATTAAGACAAGCTCTTTATACCTTTTCTCCTTGGGACACTACATTCCTATTTTGTCATTTATTTATTTTGATCAGTTTAACCTCACATGTCCACTCAAATCATCCTGATTAAGTACAATGACCTCCACTTTGCATATTTTCCATTTAAAAATCATACACATGCATACATATGGAGACAAAGGATTAATATTGGGTGTCTTCTTTGGTTGCACCCTACTGTTTGGGAGACAGGATCTGACTGAACCTAGAGCTCATCCATTAGGCTACACCTGGTATCTTAGGAAGCTCTGGGAATCTTCTTATCTCTGAACTAAATCTGAGTTTGGTGGTTCTAAAATGCTCACCACCACACTAACTTTTATTGTTGTGGTGGTTTGTTTTTAGTTTTGCTAGTTTGTTGGTGGTGGTTGTGTAGGTGGTGGTAGTGGTGGTGGTCTGTGCATGCATGCCTACTCAGTGAATATAAGCTCGGGTCTCCATGCCTACACTGAGAAAGTTTACCAAATAAACCATTTTCCAGCCCTGCAAATCTATCTTATTTGGCCCATTAGCAACATATGACACAGTTAGTGAACTTTTCTTCCTTAAAAGTTTTCCTTCACTTATGGTAGTATTCTTTCTACCAATTGTTCTCTTCCCTTGCTGGTTCCCTCTCAACCCCCCCCCTTGCCACATGCAGAATTACAAATATTTAAGTTCTCTGGGGGGTCTGTCTTTAGATTCCGCATTTACACTGATGATCACTCCCCCTTGAAATTTCATCCAGAGTTCAAGGTATAAAAATTGCCTTCAATTGGAGTATTTTTTTTTTTATCTTCAGTCCCTATCTCTTTCTTGAACTGACATATAATGGCAGCTTCCTCAATGCCTTCCCAGGCAGGAATGGATCTACTGTTCCTTTCAAATTTAATACTTCTGAAACTATTAAACCATCAAATAAAAATGTAGTTAATATGGTCATCATCTCAGGTCTTACTTGGAAACCATGTGATGACTACAGTCATTGGTACAGTAATGGAGAGATGATCTAAGATAGTTTGGTGATATTCTTCCACAGGAATATTCTGCTAGGGTCGTTGAGACAGCCTGATGGAAACAGGTTGTTTCCATCCACTGTTGTTACTAATTCTGTACTAAGTTATGATGGTAAGAACTGATTTACCAGTTTGAATTGGCTTTCTAATATTAACAACAGAGTCCAGATGACACCAGTAACTAAGCTTTCACTCTCCTATCAACTGTACCTGAGGCTGACATACTGTGCTCACTTTTGTAAAAAGTGGTAATCCTCTTTTCATCTTTCAGCAAATGTCTGCCTCTTGAAAATTTATGATCTTGACTACCATAAAATACCTAGTGGTTTTCATTGATATAGTAGTATGTGATCATACTTCTCTGGTTTACAATTCAGTAGGACTAGAACAGAACCAAGGATAGATAGATAATGAAACTTAATTTAGGTTCATGTGCCCAACACAAGGCTAGTTTCTCCATTCCTACCTGATACTTAGTTATACTAGGTTAATTATAAAGTTAGTTATGATACTAACCATTGATTTTTCTTGTTCTTCATTGAATTTCTGTATATCCATATCAAACTTCTGAAATGTAGTTATATCCTGCTCACACAATTTGTGGTTGATCACCTCGCTGTAAAGCAAAGTAATGAAAGCAGTCACATTTCATACCAATATGAAAAAAGAACACTCAAAACAAGTTAAATAGACCATTTCATACTATAAAAAGAAAAACAGCAGTACAAAATTATCTAATGGGAAATCATTACAGATTTTTCCCTAACAGATTATCAGAGACGTCTTCTTTTATGTTTTAGCTTTTCAAAATTAAAGAGGTTTTAATACATATACATCTTAATTTAGGAAATTAATCGTATTTCAAAGTATTTTTTCATTAATTTCTACCAAATATAAGGTCTAATTTATTTTCCTATATTTATTGAGTTAAGACATACTGCAAAACAAAAGTCAATTAAAATATATAAATTGTCTGCATATGTAATTGATCCTTTTCCATATTGTTATAATAAACCATAAATTACATTTCTAAGATTTTGTGCAAGACTTCTGTGTTTCCACAATGAAATTAAATCAAATTTTAAAATCTAATTAACAGGTACTTAAAGTAGAAAATAAAAATTTTCACAGATTTCTGAGAATTAGGTTTAGTTTCCTTGAAGGCATGAAGTTATAGGGTTAAATGCTTAGACAAAATCAAAGACACACATTTTTTACTAAAATCTCAGACATGTTTTTTTTTTTTAAACTTAGCCATTTATAATTTTTTAAATGATACAAATGTGACCCTACCAAACTAAAACCTCTACCTCTCCCATTTGTTCATTTGCCAAAGTCATTCTAATTTCTGGTTGCTTTCTTTGAAAGAATCTTTGATATAAGTTTCCATGTGTTTTCTCTTTATGTGGCTCCAGGTCCAAGGTATCTCAAATAATCATCTGATATCTATGGGCAAGAGGCACATATGTGGTGCACATATATACCTATAAGCAAAACACTAATATACAAATATGTCTGAAAAATAAGTATTAAGAGCATTGTTTCCTAAGCCATGTAAGATATTTTGGGCCTATGATCCTAGTCTAGGAAGCTTAAGCAGGAGATTTCCAGTGTATAGGACAACATAGATTACTTAGCAAAATTCAGGCCGGCCTGAACTACATAGTGAGACCATATCTCAAAGAAAAATTATTGTCTTCTAAGAAAGCTAATGTAACATTCAATTACATATAATTTAAAACAGATTCTTTTGGACCTGAGTATCATTCTCTCACTGGTTAGTAAAGCTATCTTTTACTTTCAGTTACATAATTCATTTTATGAAAAAACAAAACAAAACAAAAACCAGTGAGGGGATTGGAGAGATGATTCAGCAGTTAAGAGCACTGGTTCCCTTCTAGAGATCTGAGATTGGATTCCCAGCACCTCCAAGATGGCTCACAACCTATAACTCCAGTTCCAGGGGAATCAATGCCTTCATCTGGCCTCCTCAGGTACCAGACATACAAGCTGTGTGCAAGCAAAACAAACATACCCATAAAATAAAATTTTAAAAAAAGTAATAAGGGTTACATTAAAGAATTCAGTTTTGCACTGTGTCAAATAAAGAAGCACAGAGGAGTCCTAGAAAAGAAAATGACTTAATATAAAATTAATACTAGGTCAATGAAAAACTGTTGAATGTACAGAATTTTGTATACATATCACTTAGGTTTGAATACATGGAAGTATAAAAAAGTTTACATCTTTTTTTTTTCCTCTAAAATCCCTTCAAAGCAGTTATGAAGATACCTCAATAGTTAAGAGGGTTTACTGTGAAAGGAGGAGGTTCGCAAATTTGAATCTAGTACCCATCTAGAAAACCAACCATGGATGGTTGCTTCTACAATAGCAGCACTGTGGTAGGCAAAGTGAGAATTGCTAGGACTTGCTGGCTGCTTGTCTAACAGGATGTTCAGTGACAGAGCCTGACTTAAGGGAATAAGGTGGAAAGTAATAGAGCAAAACCCAACATCCTCCTCTGCCCTCCACATTTGTATTTATGCACCACACACACACATACAAAAAATAAAAATTAAGTTTAATTAATGTCACACCTCTGCAAAAAGGACCATTTTCACTTCTGTACCACAGGAAAAAGTAAGTCCATGATGCTAAATCAAAAATATTTGCAAGAGTCTGTGTCATGAGTAGACCTTGGGTGCTGACTCTGCAACTAGTCCCACAATACCCAGAGGAAGCTCAACTCCCAGGTGCTCTAACACACCCAGGATCACAGCAATGGCATCAACATCAGGAGTAACTTGAGTCCCTAAGGATCCAGGGACACAGGAACTCCTGCCTTGCCAGTGGCATGGATTCCTTCTGGTCTGAAACTGCACCTGGATCAGACCTGGGGTACTGGCACCCACTCTTAAAACACCCAGAGGAAGCATGACTCCCAGGTATTCTGAAATGCCCAAGATCACAGGATTACAGAGGAAGCTCAACTCCCAGGAGATCAAAGACACCCAGGAACACTGGAGTTCTGACAGAAGATCACAGCTGAGGGCACGACATCTTTCCCAACACCCTGTGTATGTGGGACCCCCACAAGAACCAGGGAAACAAAATCATCCTCCCAGCCAGAGGCACGGGTTCCTTGCAGCTTGCAACTGTGTCTAGAGAAAACATAGGGCTCTGGCACCCCACCAAATCTTGCAACACCAAGAAAAAGCTTAACTCCCAGGAGCTCTGACACAGCAGGATCTCACTAGATTGTTCACACCAGGATTTCAGGATCCAAGAGGCAGCATGACTTCCAGGAGTTCAGACACACCCAGAATATCAGGATCGCAGGATCCCAGGATCCCAGGTAGCTGGACTCCAATGAGTTCTGACACAACCAGGATTACAGGAGGGACAGGCTCCAGTCAGAGACTGCAAGGGAAGGTAGCACCAAAGAAAATGAGATAGCAAGAGTTAAGTGCAAGAATATAAATAATAGAAACCAAAACTAGTCGGCATCATCAGAACAGGTGAAGGAATTGAACAAAAACCATCTAGGATCTAAAACTGGAAATAGAGAATAAAAACTCACAAAGATAGATGAACCTGGAGAAAGAAAACCTAGGAGACATAGATGCAAGCATCTCCAACAGAATACAAGAGATAGAATAGAGAATCGCAGGTACAGAAGATACCATAGATACACTGACAGAACAGTCAAAAAATGCAAAATGCAAAAATCTCCTAACCCAAAACATCCAGGAAATCCAGGACACAGTGAGATGACAAAACCTAAGAAAAATAGGTATAGAGGAGAAAAAAGATTACAAATCAAAGGGCCAGCATATATCTTCATCAAAGTCATAAATGAAAACTTTCCCAATCTAAGGAAAGAGATGCACATGAACAAACAAGAAGCCTACAGAAATCCAAATAAACTGGACCAGAAAAGAAATTCTCGCTGACACATAATAATCAGAACAACAAATGCACTAAATAAAGATAGTATATTAAAAGCAGTAAGGAAAAAAGGTCAAATAACATGAAAAGGCACACCTATTAGAAATACACCAGACTTCTCACCAGAGACTATAAAACCAGAAGATTCTGGACAGATGATACACAGACCCTGAGAGAACACAATTGCCAGCCCAGGTTACTATACCCAGCAAAACTCAAAATTACCATAGATGGAGAAACCAAAATATTCCACGATAAAACCAAATTCACACAATATCTTTCCACGAATCCAAACCTTCAAAGGTAGATGGAAAACTACAACACAAGGAGGGAAACACTACACCATACAAAAATCAAGAAAGAAATCTTCTTTCAACAAACCTCAAAGAAGGTAGCAACATAAACATAATTCCACCTCAAACAACAAAAGTAACAGGAAACAACCAACAGTCACTGGTCTTTAATATTTCTTAATAGCAATGGATTCAATTCCCCAATAAAAAGACATAGATTAATAGACTGGATACATAAACAGAACCCAGGATTTTGCTGCATACAGGAAACCCACCTTAGTGACAAAGACAGACATTACCTCAGAGGAAAAGCCTGGAAAATCTTTTCCAAGCAAATATTCCCAGGAAACAAGCTGGAATAGCCATTCTACTATGGAATAAAATCAACTTATAACCAAAATAATTTTTTGTTGTTTTTTTTGTTTTTGTTTTTTAAAGATAAGGACTGTCACAATACTTGTCAAAGGATGAATCACAAAGATGAACTCACAATTCTGAACATCTATGCTCCATATGCAAGGAAACCCAAATTCATAAAAGAAACTCTACTAAAGCTCAAAGCACATATTGTACCCTATAATAATAGTGGGAAAATTCAACACCCCACTCTCAACAACGGACAGATCCTGGAAACAGAAACAAAACAGAGACACTGTGAAACTAACAGAAGTTTTGAAACAAATGGATTTAACAGAGGTCTATATCTATAGATATCATAGAACATTTTATCATAAAACAAAAGAATGTCCCTTCTTCTCAACACCTCATGATGCCTTCTCCATTACTGACCATATAATGTGTCACAAAACAGGCTTCAAAAGATATAAAATTATTTAAATAATCCCATGAATCCTATCAAGTCATCACTGACTAAGGCTGATCTTCAATAATAATATAAATAATCCAGGCATGGTGGCATATGCCTTTAATCCCAGCACTTGGGATGCAGAGGCAGGCATATTTCTGGTTTGAGGGCCAGCCTGGTCTACAAAATGAGTTCCATGACAGCCATGGATAAACAGAAAAACCCTGTCTTAACCCCCATAATAATAATAATAATAATAATAATAATAATAATAATAATAATAATAATAATAAAATAGAAAACCCATATACACGTGGAAGTTGAAAAACAGTCTACTCAATGATAAATTGGTCATGGAAGAAATAAAGAAAGAAATTAAAGACTATTTTGAGTTTAATGAAAATGAAACTACAACATATCCAAACTTATGGGACACAATGAAAGTATTCCTAAGAGAAAAACTAATAGCTCTGAGTGCCTCCAAAAAAGAAACTGGAGGGAGCATACACTAGCATCCTGACAGCACCATTAAAAGCTCTAGAACAAAAGGAAGCAAATTCACCCAAGAGGAGTAGAAGGCAGGATAAAATCAAACTCCAGACTGAAATCAAACAAGTGGAAACAAAAAGAACTATACAAAGAATCAACCAAACCAGGAGCTGGTTCTTTGAGAAAATCAACAAGATAGATAAACCCTTATCCAGACTAAAGAGAGGGCACAGAGTCAGTATCCAAATTAACAAAACCAGAAATGAAAAGGGAGACATAACAACAGAAACTTAGGAAATCAAAAAAAAAAAAAAAAAAAAAAAAGATCCTACTATAAAAGCCTATACTCAACAAAACTGGAAAATTTGGATGAAATGGACAATTATCTAGACAGATATCAGGTACCAATTTAAATCAGGATCAGATAGACCCTGCAAACACTCCCTGAACCCCTAAAGAAATAGAAGCAATCATTAATAGTCTCCCAACCCCCTCACCCAAAATAAAAACCCAGGATCTGATGGGTTTAGTACAGAATTCTATCAGACCTTCAGAGAAGACCTAATACCAACACTCTTCAAACTATTACGCAAAATTAAAAAGAGAGGGAACACTATTCAATTTGTTCTATGAAGCCACAATTACACTTATACCCAAAACATACAAAGACCCAAATGAAGAAAGGAAACTTGAGACCAGTTTCACTTATGAATATTGATGCAAAAATACTCAATAAACTTTTGGTAAACCCAATTCAAGAACATGTTACAATGATCATCCTTCATTATCAAGTGGTTTTCATCCCATGGATACAGAGATGGTTCAATATATGGAAATCCACAATGTAAACAATGGCAAGGAAAAAATCCACAGTATTATCTCATTAGATGCTGAGAAATCATTTGCAAAAATTCAACAACCCTTCATGATAAAATTCTTGGAAAGATCAAGAATTCATGGCTCATACCTAAACATAGTAAAAGCAATATACAGCAAACCAGTATCCAACATCAAAATAAATGGAGAGAAACTTGATGCAATCCCACTAATATCAGACAAGACAAGACTAGATAAGGCTTCCCACTATCTCCCTACCTATTCACAGTAGTATATAATATAGTAGTATTCTATAGCACTAGATGTTCTATCCATAGCAACTAGACAACAAAAAGAGGTCAAATGGATAAAAATAGGAAAGGCAGAATTCAAAATATCACTATTTGCAGATGACATGATTGTATATGTAAGTGACCCTATAAATTCCATCAGAGAACTCCTAAACCTGATAAACAAATTCAGCAAAGTGGCTGGATATTAAATTAACTCAAACAAATCAGTAGCTTTCCTCTACTCAAAGGATAAACAGGCTGAAAAAGAAATTATGGAAACAACACCCTTCACAAGGTCACAAATTATCATACCTTGGTTTGACTCAAACCAAGCAAGTGAAAGATCTGTATGACAAGAACTTCAAGTCTGAAGAAAGAAATTGAAAATCTCAAAAGATGGAAAGATCTCCCATGCTCATAGATTGGCACACTTAATTTAGGAAAAAATGGCCATCTTGCCAAAAGCAATCTACAGATTCAATGCAATCTCTATCAAAATTCAAACTTAATTCTTCATAGAGATAGAAAGAGCAATTTGAAAAATCATTTGGAATAACAGAATTCCAGGATATCAAAAAAACTATTCTCAACAATAAAAGAACTTCAGGGGGAATCATCCCCGACCTCAAGCTGTATTATAGAGAAATAATGATAAAAATGTATGGTAATGGTACAGATACAATGACTTCATGAAATTCACAGGCAAAAGGATGGATCTAAAATATATCATCTTGTGTGAGGTAACCCAATCCCAAAAGAACAAACATGCTATGTACTCACTGATAAGTGGATATTAGCCTAAAAGCTCAGAATACCCAAAATGTAATTCACAGACCACATGAAGCTCAAGAAGAAGGAAGAGGAAAGTGTGGGTGTTTCAGTCCTTCTTAGAATGCAGAACAAAATACTCCTTGGAGGAAATATGGAGACAAAGTACAGAGCAGAGACTGAAGGAATGACCATCTAGAGTCTGCCCATCCTGTGGATCCATTTCATATACAGACACCAAACCCAGTCACTATTGTGGATGCCAACAAGTGCTTGCTGACAGGAGCCTAATATGGCTTTCTCCTGAGAGGCTCTGTCAGAGCTTGGCAAGAACAGAGGCTGATTGTCACAGCCAACCATCAGACTGATCAATGGGTCCCCAGTGGAGGAGTTAGAGGAAGGACTGAAGGATCTGAAGGGGTTTGCAACCTTATAGGAAGAACAACAATATGAACGAACCAGACCCCCCAGAGCACTCAGAGACTAATCCACCAACAAAAGAGGGGGTCCCATGGCTCCAGTTGCATATATAGCAGAGTATGACCTTGTCAGACATCAGTAGGAAGAGAAGTCCTTGGTCCTGTGAAGGTTCAATGCCCCAGTGTAGGCAAATGCCAGGGTGGGGAGGTGGGAGTGGGTGGGGGGTGAACACCCTCATAGAAGCACAGGGATGGGTTATGGAATAGGGAGTTTCTGGGGTGAAACCAGGAAAGGGCTATTATTAGAAATGTAAAGGAAAATAATAGAGAATTATAAATAAATTAAAATAAAAATATTCACAAAATACTACATATAAATAGGAATAATTCATTAAGATGTCATATAGTATATTAACTAATATTTCCTAATATGTAAATTATGTTAATACTATATAGTTTTAAACACATTATATATCCAAAAAACGTACCTTCAAATTTTCCCAGAATATTTTATACTGGAGATCTATGAAGTAATTAAAGCTTTAAAAAGTAAGGATACCTTTTGATGGCTCAGCTTTTGTCCTACAGCAGGACGATGAGAGTTTGACCCACAGCAATACACCCTCCAAGAAAACCATTCAAATTAAGGATTAATCTTACGGAAATATTGTTTATAATATATATCATATTCTAATTATTAATATAGATTACTTGCTATACAATCAATAAAACTTTTCTGGAAGAACTTACACTAAGAAGGAAATAATAAATTTGAACATATTACCGTGTATCTCCAACTATTCCTTCAGGATTTGCATTCCCATCATCATGAGTTACTGGATTCTGTACTGGGTTGGTAATAAAACAAGATATTAAAACAATTATGTTATTTTGCAAATTTTAATGAAATGCTTTGTGATCATTCAGGCATAGTGCCAACATTAGGTTTTAAAGCAGATCTATGATTTGTCTAGAAGTTAAACAAAATCAAGTAATGTCTAATTGTCATCTAGAAATATATTTTAAGCTATTTATTTACATGTTGTGATTAAAGACAAGAGATGCAATATGAGATTTTTGATCTTCATTACAGTCCTAAGAAGAATAACTAGAAAAAAGGAAGTGTAACATCAATGCCGAACATAAGATATCTGGTATCTTCCATAAGGTCCAATTCTGAAGCATTCCCATCTTGCTGTTCACCACTTAACAAATTACAGTTTTCCATTGGTGTCTATACAGAACGTGCAAAACGCTGCCATTCCACTGAGAAACTTACGTTTTCAGATTTAAAATAAAAAATTAAATTTTCTCAAGCCATTTGAATCAAAAAAATCACTTAAACTAATAAAATTGAAATATAAAATAACATTAAGGAATGAATTTTACAAAAGCAGCACTTCATAATTGCATGAAGGGTTTAAAGATAAAACCATATTTCTATTACCCTCTGATTTAATACTAAAGACTTTAGTATTTAAACATGGAACAGAATAGTTGGCTTCAAAGATAGCCATTATAAACCTTAACTTTAATATGTACACATTTTTTAAAAAAAGAATTAAGTTGAATAAAGTATCTTGGGCTTCCTTAATCTAAATTATAAAGTTCTGCCTGTCTGGACATATATTTTACTGCTACAGCAAGAAGCTCTGTGTTTAATCTTCAGTTAAGAAAAAAAATTAAAAAAAAAAAAACAGGCATGTATCCTCAGGCCCCAGTACATTTGTAAGGCTGAGGACTTCAGTTTCAAGGCCAGTTCAAGCTGCACACGAGGTTTCAGACACTCCTGAGATAGAGAGTTAGAGCTTACTTCCCTAAACCAAAACAACACACAAATAAACACAGCCTGTCCTGAATTATGTCTGAAGTCCCAGTACTTCTGAGGCTGAGAGGAGCCTCAGGATTTTGAGGCTGTTTGGATCCTATATAGACAAATTTGGGCAATCTGGCCTTTCAACACCAGGTAGAGGAAAATGAAGACTGGTCTTCAGTTTGTTTTTATGAATTTCTGGCGGGAATGGAATGGGAAACAAAATACCCATGGAAGGAGTTACAGAGGCAAAGATTGGAGCTGAGACTGAATGCATCCAGAGACTGCCTCACTCAGGGAAAAATCCCATAATAACCACCAAACCCAGACACTGTTGAAGATGCCAACAAGAGCTTGGGGACAGGAGACTGATATAGCTGTCTCCTGAGAGGATCTGCCAGTGCCTGACAAATACAGAAGTGGATGCTCACAGACATCCATTGTACTGAGCACAGGGTCCCCAATGATGGAGCTAGAGAAAGTACCCAACGAGCATAAGGGGTTTGCAGCCCCATAGGAGGAGGAACAATATGAACTAAGCAGTACCCCCAGAGTTCCCTGGGACTAAAACACCAATCAAATAAATCAGATGTTAGGACTTATGGCTCCAGCTGCATATGTAGGAGAGGATGGACTAGTAGGTCATCAATGGGAGGAGAGACCCTTGGTACAGTAAAGGTCCTATGCCCAGTATTAAGGAATGCCTGGGCCAGGATTTGGGAGTGGGCGTGTTGGAGGCAGGGGGAGAAGGGAGAGGAGAGGGGATTTTCAGAGGGGAAATAGAAAAGGGGATAATATTTGAAATGTAAATAAAGAAAATATATAATAGAAAAAAAGGAATGAAACAATTCATTTGCAGGTTATATGAAATAAATTCATGTTTTGCTAACATATAGGAACAATGTTCAGGTCTTTTCCTGGGGTAAAATCATAGCAAGTTATTGTTTCTCAACATATTGTGACTACAGTGCCAAGAGTAGGTATATGCACGGCTAAAACTCAGGTATAGGAATATATAGATATAGGTAAAATTAGAAATGAAGTATATGAAATCTCTTAGAAAAGACTTGTTCCATTGCAGATGAGTTGGTAAAAGTCTAAGAAACTGCAGGACACAATCAATACCGAAGACTGGATATACTATACCTTCAGAATGAGCCTCATCCAAAACATTTATGTCATCTTCATCTTCATCATAGTCAAGAAGTAATAAGTAACCGTTCTTTGGTACCACCCACATTTTCTTTGCCATTTTTCTCTTAAGCACTCAGTTGTCTTCTCAGTTACAAAAATAAAAAGGAAAAAAGAATAAAAACATAGCAATCTGAATCCAAAGGTATCATTTAAATAGTTAAAAATGTCAAAAAGTCAAATAATTATCTTAGCTCATTGAAAGATTGTTTCTTTTGTTTTTTAACACTTATATTTTTAATAATTTGTCTTTATCATAGAGTTTTGAATACATATTCAATATAATGACATATATATACATATGTATACACACACACATACACACACACACATATATATATATATCCATACATATATATGTATATATATATATATATATTCCCTTACAATTTCCTCCATGTATCCCATTCATCATGTCCCTCTCCCTCCTAACTTTGTTTTAAAATCTTCTTTAATTTACGTATTTAAAAACCTTCTTTAGAACCCAAGTTAACAATCTACCATTTCTCAGTTTAAAAAAAGGCAAAAACAGGCCACCTTTAATGTGTGAGTCCTCCCCTTCCCACCAAAAATGTTGAGCAAAATGTGTTTGCATTTAAACTTTGAGGCATCTGAATTTTGATCCTATATCCCAAAGATTCTTTTTAAACAAAACATCAGCAATTCCGTTTTTCAGTGTATCTCAGTTTTAAAGTAAATTCACAGTACTATTCAGAAAGATAACGAGCATGGTAACTATATATTCATGTCAAGAAGACCCAATGCTCAGTCTACAACAAACACTCGCCACCACCACCCACACAGAAAATCCTTATATTGGAGAAACGTGGGATTGGGGGAAGCCGAGGATTTCAAACATCTGCAGATTTTTAGTTCAAGGCTTGCCCAAACCAGGCCAGCCTGAGCTACAAAGGAAGATCCCTTTCTACAGAAATAAAACTGAGTGAAAACGCTGAACTTGGTGGTGCAAGTCTTTAATCCCAATACATGGGCGATTGAGACAGGAGGATCGGTGCTCAGAATCCTTCCCAGATTACTTATTAATCTCTTGCAATGTCTCCTCTTCTTCTTTTCATTCATTCTTCCTCTACCACTCCCTTCTCTGCAATGTCCATACAGTGTATACCAAAGGAACACACCATAGAGAAGACAATGAAGAGGGAGGAATCCTCAGTGTATTTCTAATGGATCCTGGACAGCACACAGGACAAGCACCAAGTTGGACCCTAAGGCTCCTTACAGCACACAGGACAAGCTCCAAGGGTCCTCACTCACAGACCCATGCTCCCTCGACCCCCAATCCTGCAGCCAGCTCGCTGATCCTATCCCCAGGACCCAAGATTGTGTCCTCCAAGGGTTCACAATCCTCTAAGGCCCTGACCTATTCAATCCTCTGCCATGAATATGGTCCTCCACCTTCATTTAACAATCAGAAGCCATAGGAAATGGGGACCAGGAGGCTTTTCCTCACATAGTGACCACCTGGGCCTGATATGCCACACCATGACACACCTCGATTAACTGTCCAACAACACTGATCAGAGCAAATTATCACTTACAGGTTATCTCAGAGGTGAACACTTTCCCAACAGCACCCTTCCGTGCTCAGCTCCTCAACGGTAAAAAACCGTTGTCAGCAGAGATGCCTGGACAGAGGCTTCTGAGGACCCTTTGTGACGCACGCTGGAGTAAACAGGTCTCACCCAGGGACTGTCCTGATTGGCTGAATATATCCTGCGCATGCGTACATGGAGTACCAGGCACCATTGCTTCAAAGGGAGTTTTCAGGAGGTGGGAATGAACTACTACTGGCTTTAAGACACTTTCTAGGTTCATAAGTCCATACAGACTTGAAAAACTTGAACAAACATGAAACATAGGAAACAATGCAAATGACACTACTTTATTTCAAATGTAGAGGCTCTTGTATGCAATTTCTGTTTCTATTTATTTATGTGCATAATATTTAATGTGTGTGGACTTTTTCTGAATGTACTTACGCACACCACAAGAGTTTATTCTGTCCTAAGGGATCAGAAGGGAGCATCCAGATCCCCTCTATCCCCTGGTACCCTCCTGTCTCCACCTTCCTAGTACTGACCTTGATTACAAGAATGTGCCTGACCCTTCTGGCCCTCTCTCTCACTTATGCCTCTGTTGCCTATAGAGTCTGGAAGTGTGCACTGATTCTCTGAAACTTTAGCTGTGCATAATTTGTGATCCAAGATATGGGTGTTTTGTGCCCGGTCATCTGCATAGAACAGGTGCTTTTAACAGCTGAGTCATTTTTCCAAGCACTGTTTTGTGCACTTATTTGCACTCCTCTGGCCTCTTCTGGTACCAGGCATGCATCCGGTGTGTTTAAATTTATGGTGACCCAACACCCACCCACACACACCCACACACATTCACACACACACACACACACACACACACACACACACACTGTACATACACATATGCTCAATGATAATTTTAATTTTCATATTTCTCTATAACTCCTTTTGTACTATTTCATGCCTTGTCCAACTTTATTGTGAGGTGTATTCCTTTTCTTTCTTTGTTTTTTGATTGTTTTCAATTTTTTACTAGATATTTTCTTCATGAACATTTCAAATGCTATCCCGAAAGTCCCCTATACGCTCCCCCTCCCTGTCCTTCTCCCCTACCCATCCACTCATACTTCTTGGCTCTGGCACTCCCCTGTACTGCAGCATATAAAGTTTGCAAGACCAAGGGGCCTCTCTACCCAGTGATGGCCGACTAGTCCGTCTTCTGCTACATATGAAGCTAGAGACACAAGCTCTTGGGATAATGGTTAGTTCATATTGTTTTTCCACCTATAGGGTTGCAGACTCCTTCTGCTCCTTGGATACTTTCTCTAGCTCCTCCATTAGGGCCCTGTGTTCCATCCAATAAATGACAGTGAGCATCCACTTCTGTATTTGCAAGGCACTGGCATATCCTCCTATGAGACAGCTATATCAGGGTGTGTTCAGCAACATCTTGCTGGCATGTGCAATAGTGTCTGCTTTTGGTGGATAATTATGGGATGGAAGCCTAGGTGGGTTAGTTTAAGGATGGTCCATCCTTTTGCCTTACCTCCAAATTTTGACTCTGTAACTCTTTCCATGGGTATTTTGTTCCCTATTCTAAGGATGTATGACTTATCCACGCGATGATTTTCATTCTTGATTGTCTTGTGTTTTGCAAATTGTATATTGGGTATTGTAAGTTTCTGGGTTAGTATCCACTTATCAGTGAGTGCATTTCAAGTCACTTCTTTTGTGATTTGGTTATCTCACTCATTATGATATCTTCCAGATACATCTATCTGCCTAAGAATTTTATGAATCCATTGTTTTAATAGCTGAGCAGTACTCCAAAGTATAAATGTACCACATTTTCTATATCCATTCCCCTATTGAGGGACATCTGGGTTCTTTCCAGCTTCTGGCCATTATAAATAAGGCTGCCATGAACATACTACTGCATGTGTCCTTACTACCAGTGTGACCATCTTCTGGGTATGTGCCCAGGAAAGGAATTGCTGGATCTTCAGGTAGTACTATATCCAATTTTTTGAGAAACTACCAGACTTATTTCCAGAGTGGTTGTACAAGCTTGCAATCCCACGAACAATGGAGGAGTGTTCCTCTTTCTCCACATCCTTGCCAGCATCTGCTGTCACACGAATTTTTGATCTTAGCCATTCTGACTGATGTGAGGTAGAATCTCAGTTTTGTTTTTATTTCTATTTCCCTGATGGTTAAAGATGTTGAACATTTTTTTTCAAGTTCTTCTCAACCCTTCGGTATTCCTCAGTTGAGAATTCTTTTTTAGCTCTGTACCCCATTTTTAATGGGTTATTTGAATTCCTGGAGTCCAGCTTCTTGAGATCTTTGTATATATTGGATATTAGTCCCCTATCAGATTAAGGTTTGGTAAAAATTCATTCCCAATCCCTTGGTGGCCTTTTTATCCTATTGACAGTGTCTTTTGTTTTACAGAAGCTTTGCAATTTTTTCTGGTCCCATTTGTTGATACTTAGTCTTAAAGCACAAGTTATTGCTGTTCTGTTCAGGAAATATTCTCCTGTGCCCATATCTTCGAGGCTTTTCCCCACTTTCTCCTCTATAAATTTCAGTGTCTCTGATTTTATGTGGAGGTCTTTGATCCACTTAGACTTGAGATTTGTACAAGGAGATAAGAATGGATCAGTTCTCATTCTTCTACATAATAACCACCTGTTGTGCCAGCACCATTTGTTGAAAATGCTGTCTTTTTTCCACTGGATGGTTTTAGCTCCCCTGTCAAAGATCAATGGACCATAGGTGTGTGGGTTCATGTTTTTATTTTATTTGGTATTTATTTCATTTAAATTTCCAATGCTTTACCAAAAGTCCCCCACAAGTTCCCTTCACTACCCCCTTACTCCCACTTCTTGGCCCTGGCATTCCCCTGTACTGAGACATATAAAGTTTGCATGACCAATGGGCCTCTGTTTCCACTGATGGCCAAATAGGCTAACTTCTGATATATATGCAGCTAGAGACACGAGTTCTGGGGGGTACTGTTTAGTTCATATTGTTGTTCCACCTATAGGGTTGCAGATCCGTTTAGCTCTTTGGGTACTTTCTCTAGCTCCTCCATTAAGGGCCCTGTGATCCATCCAAAAGCTGACTGTGAGCATCCATTTCTGTGTTTGCTAGGTCCGGGCATAGTCTTTCAGCAAAATCTTGATGATATATGCAATGGTGTCAGTGTTTGGAGGCTGATTATGGGATGGATCCCCGGATATGGCAGTCTCTAGATGGTCCATCCTTTCGTCTCAGCTCCAAACTTTGCCTCTGTAACTCCCTTGCATGAGTGTTTTGATCCCAATTCTAAAAAGGGATAAAGTATCCACACGTTGGTCTTTGTTCTTCATGACTTTCATGTGTTTCTCAAAATGTATCTTATGTTTTGGGTATTCTAACTTTCTGGGCTAATATCCACTTATCAGTGAGTACATGTTCTGTGAGTTTTTTTGTCATTAGGTTACCTCACTCAGGATGATGCCCTCCAGGTCCATCCATTTGCCTAGGAATTTCATAAATTCATTCGTTTTAATAGATGAGTAGTACTCCATTGTGCAAATGTACCACATTTTCTGTATCCATTCCTCTGTTGAGGGGCATCTGGGTTCTTTCCAGCTTCTGGCTATTATCAATAAGGCTCCTATGTACATAGTGGAGCATGTGTCCTACTTTCTGGTCGGAACATCTTCTGGATATATGCCCAGAAGTGGTATTGCGGGATCCTCTGGTAGTACTATGTCCAATTTTCTGAGAAACCACCAGACTGATTTCCAGAGTGGTCGGACAAGCTTGCAATCCCACCAGCAATGGAGGAGTGTTCCTCTTTCTCCACATCCTTGCCAGCATCTGCTGTCACCTGAATTTTTTAGCCATTCTGACTTATGTGAGGTGGAATATCAGGGTGGGTTCATTTCTGTGTCTTCAATTCTAATCCATTGATCTACCTGTCTTTTGCAGTACCAGTTACATTCAGTTTTTATCAGGTAGTACAGCTTGAGTTCAGCCATGGTGATTCCTAAAGAGGTTCTTTTCTTATTGAGAATAGTTTTTGCTATCCTAGTTTTTTTGTTGTATTTTTGTTTTTTGTTTTTTGGTTATTTTTGTTTGTTTGTTTTGTTGTTTTTGTTTTAGTTATTCCATATGAATTTGCAAATTGCCCATTCTAACTCAGTGAAAAATTGAGTTAGAATTTTGATGGGTATTGCATTGAATCTGTAGACTGTTTTCGGCAAATAGACATTTTTTACTATATAAATCCTACCAATCCATGAACATGGAAGATCTTTTTATCTTCTGAGTTCTTCAATTTCTTTCTTCAGAGACATGAAGTTCTTGTCATACGAGACTTTTCACTCCCTTATTTACAGTCACACCAAGGAATTTTATATTTTTTGACTATTGTGAAGGGTGTCGAATCCCTATTTTCTTTCTCATCCTCTTTATCCTTTGTGTAGGGAAAGGCCACTGACATGTTTGAGTTAATTTTATATTCAGCTACTGCACTGAAGTTGTGTATCAGGTTTAGGATTTCTCTGGTGTAATTTTTGGGGTTACTGATACATGCTATCATATCTTCTGGAAATAGTGATATTTTGCCATCTTCATTTCCAATTTGTATTCATTTTTTATCCTTTTGTTGTTGAAATGGTCTGGCTAGGACTTCAACTAGTATGTTGAATAAGTAGGGAGAAAGTGGGCAACCTTGTCTAGTCACTGATTTTAGTAGGATTGCTTCAAGTTTCTCACCATTTACTTTGATGTTGGCTACCGGTTTGCTGTCTCTTGCTTTTTCTATGTTTATGTATGGGCCTTGAATTCCTGAATTCCTCAACTTTTATTATAAATGGTGTAGCATTTTATCAAATGCTTTTTCAGCATCTAATTAGATGATCATGTGGTTTTTGTCTTTGAGTTTGTTTCTATAGTAGATTAAGTTGATAGATTTCTGTATACTTAACCATTCCTGCATTACAGGAATGAAGCCTACTTGATCATGATATATTCTTGGATTCAGTTTGCAAGAATTTTATTGAGTATTTTTGCATTGATATTCATAAGGGAAATTGGTCTGAGTTTCCTTTCATTGGGTCTTTGTATGGTTTGAGTACAATTGTAATTCTGGCTTCATAGAACAAATTGAATAGTGTACCTTCTCTTTTGATTTTGCATAATAGTTTGAATAGTATTGGTATTAGGTCTTCTTTGAACATCTCATAGAATTTTACGCTAAACCCATCAGATCCTGGGCTTTTTGTTGTTGTTGTTGTTGTTGGGAGACTATTGATTACTGCTTCTATCTCTTTAGGGGTTATGGGAGTATTTCCAGGGTTTATCTGCTCCTAGTTTCAATTTGGTACCTGATATCTGTCTAGATATTTGTCCAATTCATCCAGATTTTCCAGTTTTGTTGAGTATAGGCTTTTGTAGTAGGATTTGATGATTTTTTTTGGATTTCCTAAATTTCTGTTGTTATGTCTCCCATTTCATTTCTGGTTTTGATAATTTGGATACTGTCCCTGTGCCCTGTAGTTAGCCTGGCTAAGGGTTTATCTATTTTGTTGATTTTCTCAAATAACCAGCTCCTGGTTTGGTTGATTCTTTGTACAGTTTATTTGTTTCCACTTGGTTGATTTCAGCCCTGAGTTTGATGGTTTCCTGCCTTCTACTCCTCTTGGGTGAATTTGCTTCCTTTTGTTCTAGAGCTTTTGGTTGTGCTGTCAAGCTGCTCCTGCATCCTCTCTCCAGTTTCTTTTTGGAGGCATTCAAAGGTATGAGTTTTCCTCTTAGGACTGCTTTCATTGTGTCCCATAAGTTTGGGTATGTTGTAGCTTCATTTTCATTAAACTCTATAAAGTCTTTAATTACTTTCTTTATTTCCTCCTTGACCGAGATATCATAGAGTAGATTGTTTTTCACCTTTCACGTGTATGTGGGTTTTCTGTTATCTATAGTTTTTATTGAATATCAGCCTTTTTCTGAGGTAATCTGATAGGATCCATGGGATTATTTCAATATTTTTATATCTGTTGAGGCATGTTTTGTGACTGATTAAATGGTCAGTTTTGGAGAAGGCATCATGAGGTGTGCAGTACAATATGTGTTTTGTGCTTTACTAAATTTCTTTTATGAATGTGGATGCTTTTGCATTTGGAGCATGGATGTTCAGAATTGAGATTTCATCTTGGTAGATTTTACCTTTGATGACTATGATTTCCCCCCTTTGTCTTTTTTGATAACTTTTGGTTGAAAGTCAATTTTATTCGATATTAGAATAGCTACTCCAGTATGTTTCTTGGGACCATTTGCTTGGAAAATTATTTTCCAGCCTTTTACTCTGAATTACTGTCTGTCTTTGTCCCTGAGGTGGGTTTCCTGCAATCAGCAAAATGTTGGGTCCTGGTTTTGTAGCCAGTCTATTAGTCTATGTCTTCTTATTGGGGAATTTAGTCCATTGATGCTAAGATAAATTACAGAAAAGTAATTATTGCTTCCTGTTATTTTTGTTGTTGAAGTTGGGATTTTGTTCTTGCGGCTGCTTCTTTTAGGTTTGTTGAAGGATTACTTTCATGCTTTTTCTGGGGTGCAGTTTCCATCTTTTGTTGGTGTTTTCCTATTATTATCCTTTAAAGGTCTAGATTCGTGGAAAATATTGTGTGATTTTTTTTTTTTTTTGTCATGGAATCCTTTGGTTTCTCCATCTATGGTAATTGATAGTTTTGCTGGGTACAGTAGACTAGGCAGACATTTGTGTTCTCTTACTGTCTGTATAACATCTGTCCAGGATCTTCTGGCTTTCATAGTCTCTGGTGAGAAGTCTGAAGTAATTCTAATAGGTCTGCCTGTATATGTTACTTGAGCTTTTCCTCTAATTGCTTTTAATATTCTTTCTTTATTTAGTGCATTTGTTGTTCTGATTATTATGTGTCAGGAGGAATTTCTATTCTGGTCCAGTCTATTTGGAGTTTTATATGCTTCTTGGATGGTCGCAGCCATCTCTTTCTTTAGGTATGGGAAGTTTTCTTATATATTTTGTTGAAGATATTTGCTGGACGTTTAAGTTGAAATTCTTCCTTCTCATCTACATCTATGTGGTCTGTGAATTTTTTCATGGGCATACTGAGCTTCTGGGCTAATATCTACTCATCAGTGAGTGCATATCATATATTTTGTGATTGGGTTACCTCCCTCAAGATGTTATCCTCCAGATCCATCCATTTGCCTAAGAATTTAATAAATTCATTTTTAAATAACTGAGTAGTACTCTATTGTGTAAATATACCACATTTTCTTTATCCATTCCTCTGTTGAAAGACATCTGGGTTCTTTCCAGTTTCTGGCTATTACAAATAAGATAGCTATGAACATAGTGGAGTATGTGAAATTACTACAAATGGGAACATCTTTTGGGTTAATGCCCAAGAGTCGTATAGCTGGGTCCTTAGGTAGTACTATGTCCAATTTTCTGAGGAACTACTAAAATGATTCCCAGAGTGGTTGTACCTGCTTGCAACCCCACCAGAAATGGAGGAGTATTCCTCTTTCTCCACATTCTTGCCAGCATCTGCTGTCACCTGCGTTTTGATCTTAGCCATTATGAATGGTGTGAGGTGGAATATCAGGCTTGTTTTGATTTCCAATTCCTTGATTACTAAGGATATTGAACATTTCTTTAGGCGCTTCTCAGCCACTAGATTTTTAATAGGTGAGAATTTTTTGTTTAGCTCTGTACCCCATTTTTTATAGGGTCATTTTTCTCTAGCATTTAACTTCTTTAGTTCTTTGTATATATTGGATATTAGCCTTCTATTGGATGTAGGATTGTTAAAATTCTTTTCCCAGTTTGTTGGTTTCTATTTTGTACTACTGACAATGTCCTTTGCCTTACAGAAGCTTTACAATTTTATGAGGTCATATTTGTTAACTCTTGTTGTTCAGGATATTGTCCACTGTGCCCAAGTGCCCAAGGCTCTTCCCAATGTACTTGTCTATTAGTTTCAATATATCTGGTTTTATGAGGAGGTCCTTGATCCATTTGGAATTGAGCTTTGTTCAAGGAGATAAGAATGGATCAATTTGCATTTTTCTACAAGCTAACTTCTTATTCAAAGTATGTTGAAATACTCTCTTTTTTCTACTGGGGTTTTTTTTTTTTTTTTAGCACCTTTGTCAATAAACACATGACCACATGTGTTTTGATTCATTTCTGGTTCTTCAATCCCATTCCACTGATCTACATGCCTGTCTCTGTACCAATACCATGCAGGTTTTTTAAAATTATTATTATTATAATTGCTCTGTAATACAACTTGAGGTCAGGAAATGTGTTTCCACCAGAAGTTCTTTTATTGTTGAGAATAGTTTCCACTATCCTAGGTTTCTTGTTATTATCAATGAATTTTCAAATAGTTCTTTCTTTTGAGATAACCCCCACTCTAGTTCTTCAGGACCCACATGAAGACAAAGCTGTACATCTACTACCTTTAAGCTGAGAGGCCTAGATCCAGCCTGTGTACTTTGTTAGTTACTTAGAAGCAGAATAGTTAATATAGTTTGTTGTTCAGGAGCTTTGGTTTTATTCTTGCATTATTTGTTCTTCTCTCTCATGGAACTATACACTTAGTATGTGTGCACTACACATTCAACTCCCAAAGTAAATTTCATCAAATCTCCAAACTCAGAGGTTATCAATGAATAGTCCACTAAATCCTACTTATTTCTGTTGTGTTTTTTAACAATTGGAGAAGATTGACATTCCATGTGTAAACTCTATCTATCATGGTCTAATCTCTCAGTAAGCAAAAGGCATGAGTGGTATGTGGATACGCCATCTTTATCCCTTACTATCTTTTTATCTTCTATTTTTATTTTATACCAAGCCGAATTCCCCTTATAGCTTTTGTACCAGTCACAATGTATTATGATACAATCCTCCTAAGGCCAATGATACTCAGGCTTTTATGTCTCCAGGAACATGCTATTCTATCTATTTGGGCTTTTGTTACCTTATCTGCCTAAAAACTAATAATCATTAATCATATCAATTTGTTCTATTTATACACACACTGTGCATGTATGTTATATGATTATCATTATTATTACAAAAGGCATATTTTTTAAATTATTTTATTAGGTATTTTTCTCATATACATTTCCAATGCTATCCCAATATCCCCCATACACTCCCCCCCCCACTCCCCTACCCAACCAGTCCCACTTTTTCGCCCTAGTGTTCCCCTGTACTTGGGCATATAAAGTTTGCAAGTCCAATGGGCCTCTGTTTCCAGTGATGGCCGAATAGGCCATCTTTTGATACATATGTAGCTAGAGTCAAGAGCTCTGGAATAAGGGTTAGTTCATAATATAGTTCGAAGTATAGGGTTGAAGATTCCTTTAGCTCCTTGGGTACTTTCTCTAGCTCCTCCATTGGGGGCGCTGTGATCAATTCAATAGCTGACTGTTAGCAAACACTTCTGTTTTTGCTAGGTCTCAGCATAGTCTCACAAGAGACAGCTATATCGGGGTCCTTTCAGCAAAACCTTGCTAGTGTATGCAAATGTGTCAGAGTTTGGAAGCTGATTATGTGATGGATCCCCGGATAAGGTCGTCTCGAGATGGCCCATCAAAAGGGATCATTTTTTATATTTTCAAAGGACTCTGATGGACAAATGTGAAGAATAGATTACCCCACAGATGATCAAATTTGACACAGTAGAAATATACTGAGACTTCAATATCTCCAGCTTGCCAACCAAGTTCTCTTTCACACATAGTCTGTCTTTTTATGTTTCTATAATATATTTTTATTACGTATTTTTCTCAATTAAATTTCCAATGCTACCCAAAAGTCTAGCATGCCACCCCCATTCCCTGACCCACCCATTCCCATTTTTTGGCCCAGGTTTTCCCCTGTGATGGGGCATATAAAATTTGCAAGTCCAATGGGTCTCTCTTTCCAGTGATGTCCGATTAGGCCATCTTTTGATATATATGCAGCTAGAGTCAAGAGCTCCAGGGTACTGGTAGTTCATAATGTTGTTGCACCTATAGTGTTGCAGATCCCTCTAGCTCTCTAGATATTTTCTCTAGCTCCTCCATTGGGGGCCCTGTGATTCATCCAATAGCTGACTGTGAGCTTCCACTTATGTGTTTGCTAGGCCCCGGCGTAGTCTCACTAGAGACTGCAATATCAGGTTCCTATCAGTACAATGTTGCAAGTGTATGCAATGGTTTCAGCGTTTGGAGTCTGATTATGGGATGGATCCCTGGATATGGCAGTCTCTAGATGGTTCATCCTTTTGTCTCAGCTCCAAACATGTCTCTGTAACTTCTTCCATGGGTGTTTTGTTCCCAATTCTATTATGGGGAAAGTTTCCACATTTTGGGCTTCGTTATTCTTGATTTTTAAGTGTTTTGCAAATGGTAACTTATATCTTGGGTATCCTAAGTTTCTGGGCTAATATCCACTTATCAGTGAGTACATATCATTTGAGTTCTTTTGTGATTGGGTTACCTCACTCAGGATAATGCCCTCCAGGTCCAACCATTTGCCTAGGAATTTCATAAATTCTTTAGTTTTAACAACTGAGTAGTACTATATTCTGTAAATGTACTACATTTTTGTATCCATTCCTCTGTTGAGGGGCATCTGGGTTCTTTCCAACTTCTGGCTATTATAAATAAGGCTGCTATGAACATAGTGGAGCATGTGTCCTCCTTACCGGTTGGCACATCTGGATATATGCCCAAGAGATGTATTGCGGGATCCTCCAGTAGTACTGAAAGAGGAAAATTACTGGACACCTGAACTCTTCAACTCATAGTCCTCCTAACCCTCCCATCTGGAGAGTTCCCGGAACACTCCTGAACTTCTCACCCCAGAGTACATTCCTGAACTCTTCACCCAGAGTCCGACCCCCTCCCAATTGAAAACTGTTCCAGGAACATTTTTTAGATAAGGGTCTCCTGGAACAAACCTAGTCCTACCCCTCCTAACTGAGGACTGTTCCAAGAACATTTTTGAGATAGGGGCCTCCTGGTACTACCCCAGAATGTTCCAATAGATCAGGTACATTGCCAAAATATAGGACACGAC
Source organism: Mus caroli (assembly GCF_978045245.1). Classification (NCBI taxonomy): domain Eukaryota; kingdom Metazoa; phylum Chordata; class Mammalia; order Rodentia; family Muridae; genus Mus; species Mus caroli. The sequence goes on along the minus strand of NW_028227260.1, from coordinate 113,272,814 downwards.
CCCTTGGTGACGTAAAACTTGTACGTTTCCCCTGGCTTTTTCCTATAAAAGCTTGTGAAAAATTCTGGGCTGTCGTCGATTCTCCTCTACACCATGCTGGGTGTATGAGTTTCGACCCCAGAGCCTCTGGTATATGTGCTTTTTATGTGCTTTCTTGTTGTCGCTTTATTAAATCTTACCCTCTACATCTTAAGTTCGGTCTCAGTGTCTTCTTGGGTGCGCGGCTGTCCCGAGGCTTGAGTGACTGTCTCCCCTTTGGGAGTCTTAGAGTCTTTCATTTGGTGCATTGGCCGGGAATCAGCGCGACCACCCAGAAGTCCTGGACTCACTCAGAGGTAAGATTTTCTGCTCTGTCTTGGTCTGGTGTCTGTGTTCTGTTTCTGGAGACCAGGTAGGTCTCAATCTGGAGGCCAGGTAGGCCGTTCTGTATCTGGTGCGATCGCAGTTTCGGTTTTGCGTGACGCTCAGTGCTTGGTACGAGTACCTGAGACCATACTCCGGGTAGGAGTGCGGGGTGGATAAGGGTAGACGTGCCCAGGTGTCCACTGTCTGCTCGCCCTGGGAGACGTCCCAGGAGGACAAGGGGAGGACTAAGGACGCTTAGTGGACCCCTCTGGAGACCAGGTAGGTCTCAATCTGTCGGCCTTTGGAAGGCCATCTGATTCTGTAAGTTGCCTGTGGGCGACGGAAAGTCGCAGCTGTTTTTGGTTTCTTTTTGTCTCAGTCTTGTGTCCGCTCTTGTTGTGTCTGCTGTTATTCTAGAAATAGGACAATCTGCCAGAACGGGAGTAAATGTAAAATCTCACCCCCGTCAGGACAGTGTTCTTTCTGCCAGGGCGGGAGTGGATGTAGAGTCCCACCCCCGTCAAGAAAGGGAGTCAATGTGGAACCCGACCCCGTCAGAAAGTGGCGTTTGGCTGGTTGTGTTTTGGTCACGTGACAGATTGTGTGTGTGTGTTAACCCTTTGTCGACTGTAGACTTAGACTGACGTCAGGACAGAATTTGTCAGCAATGGTTTTAAAAAAGGAGAAAAAAAAAAAAGAAAAAAACCACCAGGCCGGTCCTGCCCACCGCGCTCTCGGTGAGGCGGTACCGGCGGCTCGCAGCGGGCGGGCAGCGCCGGCCGGCCTTGCAGCGGGGCCATCACGGGGCAAAAAAGGCGGCGCACGGTCCGCACTCGGCTGGGGAGCCCTGGGCTGCTCAAAAGAGCTCTGAAATGCAGAGCTGGGCTAAAAATTTCGGGCTTTGGCGGCGCAGTTGGGGCTTTGATGGCAGCAGTGGTGCTGAGGTTCTGGTTTCTGCAGGCACGGCAGCGGCGACCGACAGGGGCTGTCTGTGCCCCGCGAGCGAGTTGTGAGATGCTGGTGGCGAGTGCGGCGGACTGCCGGTCCCGCCTGGCGCCCTGGAGTGGCCGTGAAGCCTGCCACAACTGGGGAGGGGCCCACTGCGGCTGCCGTCCCTCCTTTGGCTCCCCCCCCCCCAGAGTCTACCCGCACTCCCTTGTGCCTGCCTGGCTGCGTGCTCCCTCCCCAAGAAGGACAGTGCAGGGAGCACGGGGGTGTCTCAAGTGGTTAAATTGCCCCTCATTTGGCTCCTCCCAGAGTCTGCGCACAGGTGCATGCCCACACGCCGCCGCCTCCAAGCCATGCGGAAAGACAGTGCAGAGAGCACCGGGTGTCTATTAAATGGTTAAATTGCTGCCTTCCCCCCTCCCTGTCAGTGTTTGTTTGCCACTCCCAGGAGTTTACGCCACATTTCCCGTGCCGCTGCGGCGCGTGGCGGAGACTCGGCGCTGGGCTCTTTCCTGTTCATTCGCCGTTACTGAGAGAATCCTGGATAGTTTCTTTTCCTCCGCTGACTAATATGCTTAAATTCAGCGGGTCGCCACGTCTGATCTGAGGACGCCACAAGGTTCCCTAGTTGCTTCTCATTCCCCTGTCCCCTGTATCCTGTCTCTTGTTAACAGAAAAAATTGTGTTCATTTTGAAATATCAGTGGTTTGGTGCAGCCAGATGTGAGAGCTGCACTCCCTTCTCTGCCCCATGTGTTTTCTCTTCTCAGGCATCGCCCTGAGCTGCTGGCAGTAAGTCTGTTCTAAGCTCCGGTGAGGGAGACATCCAAGGTAAAGAGCACTGCGAGTCTAACTGCCAGGCTCTGATGAGGGTCTCGTCTCTGTGGGACTAGAAAGTGCCCCAACAATCTGACCTAGGTAATAAAAAGTTACAGAAGTTAAGAAAAGGATAGAGGTCTGCAAAAAAGAGCTGAGAGCAAAGCTTCAGCAGACTCAGAAAAGATAGGTTAACAGTGAAAAAGAGGTAAAAATAGAAAAAAAATTAGGTCTGAAATGAGAGAGATACTCTAAATGAGAAATATTTAAAAGAGGAACCAGTAAAATGAGGCTGACAAAGACAGAGACCAGAGTCAGAATCAGAGATGTGCTGAGACACAAAGATAAACCAGGGTAGTCGAACTATGAAAAAAGTTAAGTGACAGAATATAAATATAATAATTAGATAACATTCAAAGTAAGCAAAGACAAGGAAGAGGAACAAAAATATGTATATATATATATAGAGAGAGACATTATATGAGATCTCCATTACAGTTAGGAAACAGGAGCAAAGAGAAATAAAATGCTGGCCACAAAAGTCAGGGAAACTAGAAAACTTAGTACCTGGCAAAAAAAAAAAAAAAGCTTTGTCTAAAGATCAAAGTGTTTACTGTTAAAAAAGAAGAACACTGGGTGAGAGACTGTCATAATAAAAAAAAAGAAGAGGAGCCCCCCTCATGACTAAACCCTTCACCTGTTGAAGCAGCTAAAAAGAGACTGTGTTTCATATTCCTCCACTGACCAATGCAAAGCAAGTTTAAAAGGTTCCTGGACACTGCGGGCCTTTGCAAACTGTGGATTCCAGGTTTTGCTGAATTAAAAAGCAGCCCTTCGTATAAAAAATAAAGAACAACCTTGAATGGCCTTAGATGCTATTGAGACTGCCCTAATGTTGTCCCCAACTTTGGGACTCCTAGATGTGACTGAGAACAAAGGTATTGCCAAAGAGGTTCTTACTCAGAGATTGGGACCCTAGGAAAGACCGGTGGCATACCTGTAAAATGGCTTGCTTGTCTGCACATAGTGGCTTCTGGTCAAGGACGCAGATAAATTGACTCTGAGACAAAACTTGGCACATGATCCAATTGTTCCCCTGACTGATGGATACATTATCAGAGCTTTTTGTTGACAGAACAAGTGACCTTCGCTTCCCCTGCTAACCTGCTGAGTCTTCACCTACTCATCACTGCTCTGACATTCTGGCAGAAGGAACTTCGGCTCAGAAGGCTGAACTCCTGGCACTAACCCAAGCCCTGTGGTTGGCTGAAGGCAAAGACATTAAAAACAAAGAAAAAATTCTGGCCCTCCTAGAAGCTCCTGAATGAACTGGGTGAGTTGGGGTACCGAGTATCAGCCAAGAAAGCTCAGTTATGTCGTAGACGGAAAAGCGGTGGCTCACCGAGGCCAGAAAAAAAGACTGTGATGCTGATCCCAACCCCCACCACCCCGCGCCAAGTACGTGAGTTTCTGGGGACGGCGGGCTTTTGCAGACTCTGGATACCAGGGTTCGCAACATTGGCGGCCCCTCTATATCCACTTACTAAAAAAAAAAAAAAAGTCCCATTCACCTGGACTGAGGAACACCAAAAAGCCTTTGTCAGCATAAAGGCAGCCCTGCTTGCAGCCCCCGCTCTGGCTTTGCCAGATCTGACTAAGCCTTTTACCCTATATGTTGATGAGCGGGCTAGAGTAGCCCGCGGGGTTTTGACTCAGACTCTGGGGCCCTGAAAGCGGCCAATGGCCTACCTATCTAAAAAGCCAGTAGCCCTGCTTGTTAAAGACGCTGACAAGCTTACTCTGGGTCAACATGTGACTATACCCACTACCAGAGTTTGCTGCTCCTTGGCGGATGACTCCACTCCTGTATATCAATGTGCTGATGTCCTGGCTGAAAAAAACTGGAACAAGGAGGGATCTGACTGATCAGCCTTGGCCAGGTGTGCCTGCCTGGTACACAGATGGCAGCAGCTTTGTCACAGGAGCGGCAGTAGTAGATGGAAAGCAGCTCATATCCATGGGGCCATCTACCAACAGAGGGGGCTACTTACCTCGGCAGGTAAAGATCAAATCAGCCTTGGCCTGAAAGTTTGAACTGGTACATGGATGGCAGTAGCCTCATGGTTAAAGGTAAGCGTAAGGCGGGGACAGCAGTACAGCGGTGGACAAAAAGCAAGTGATCTAGTCCAGCAGCCTCCCTAAAGAGACTTCAGCCCAGAAAGCTGAATTTGTGGTTTTGATGAGACTGCTCACATAGTCATCAAGAAAAATTAAAGAAAATTTTTCCAAGGTTTAGAGTGCCAAAAGCAATAGTGTCAGATAATGGCCCTACTTTGTTGCCCAGGTAAGTCAGGGTGTGGCCAAGTATTTAGAGGTCAAATAAAAATTACATTGTGTGTATAGACCTCAGAGCTCAGGACAGATAAAAAATTAGTTTAAAATTCTAAGACAGACCTTGACAAAATTAATCATGGAGACTGGCATAGACTTGGTGTTCCTTCCCTATGCCCTATTCAAACGTACTAAAAATACTCCCTCTTGATTCAGTTTTACTCTTTTTAAGATCCTCTATGACGTGCACCTGCATCATGCCCAGACCCTAACTAAGTTAGCTATTGAGACTGGTGGTAAAGACTGGGTGACCCTCCTTCCTTTTGCGCTTCTCAGAGTCCGAAACACACCTGGACATTTCAGCCTTACCCCTTATGAAATTCTACATGGGGGACTGCCCCCCTTGACTGAGTCTGGCGGGATATTGTATCCCTGTGTTGACTCTTCCTCACCCTCTGCTTTGTTTACCCATTCAAAGGCCTTGGAAGTTGTCAGAACACAGATCTGGAACCAGATCAAAGAAGCTTATGCACCGGGGACTACGGCAGTGCCCCACGGGTTCCAGGTTGGAGATTCGGTCCTTGTCAGATGACATCGCACCAGCACTCTTGAGCCTCGGTGAAAAGGACCATATCTGGTACTGTTAACAACTCCCACGGCAGTAAAAGTAGACGGAATCGCTGCCTGGATCCACGCCTCCCACGTCAAGAAGGCTCCTAGCCAGGGTAGAGGCAACCATGAAGACAACTGGACAGTGGCAACTACTGACAATCCTCTTAAACTTCGCTTGTGTCGCGGGTGCCACCCTAAGCTTGGGGAACCACAACCCTCATGCCCCAATTCAACAGTCTTGGGAAGTGCTTAATGGGGAGGGAAACATTGTATGGGCAATCACTGCAGTCCTTTCCCCTTGGACTTGGTGGCCTGATCTCACCCCTGACATCTGTAAGTTAGCAGCAGGATCTCCCAATTGGGACCTCCCCGACCATACTGATCTTAGTAACCCACCCCCTGAACAGCAGTGTGTTCCAGGTGGAATAGGGAACACGTATGGATGTTCAGGGCAGTTCTACCGAGCTAATCTTAGAGCTGCACAGTTCTATGTTTGCCCTGGTCAGGGTCAAAGCAAAAAGCTTCAACAAGAATGTGGAGGGGCATCAGATTATTTTTGTGGTAAATGGACATGTGAAACAACAGGGGAAGCCTACTGGAAACCTTCCTCTGCCTGGGACCTAATCACAGTTAAGCGAGGTAGTGGTTATGATAAGCCATACCAAGGAGAAAGAGATCCCCATAAATATCCAAACGATGGCGACCTCCATTATGTCCTGGATTCAGATGAGGCCGCCATAGGAGCTTATGGGTGTGCTACTGAAAACAGCCCCCCAGGACCATGCAAAGTTAAATACTGCAACCCCCTACTTATAAAATTCACTGAAAAAGGGAAACAAAATCATTTAAGTTGGCTTAAAGGAAATAAGTGGGGTTGGCGTGTATCTAGTCCACCAAGAGACCCTGGGCTCATTTTCACGATCAGGCTAACAATGAGAGACCTAGCAATAACACCCATAGGGCCCAACAAAGTCCTTACAGAACAGGGTCCCCCAGTTGCACCGGCTCCCCCACAAGTCCCGGCCGTACCAGCTCCACCAACTCCACAGCCCAACACAGTGAGACCTTCCCTAGGGACTAATACTTCCCTCATGAGGCCGACCTTAGTTTCCCCACCGCCCCTAGACACAGAGAGCCGTCTGGTCAGTCTAGTCCAAGGAGCTTTTTTGGTGTTAAATAGGACTAATCCTAATATGACTCAATCATGTTGGTTATGCTATGCCTCTAGGCCCCCTTATTATGAAGGAATTGCTCAGATCAGGACTTATAATACTACTTCAGATCATTCTCAATGCCTTTGGGGAGAAAACAGAAAGCTGACTCTGGCAGCAGTCTCAGGAAGTGGGCTCTGTTTAGGCCAGGCGCCTCAAGATAAACGGCACCTTTGTAATCAGACCCAGAACATCCAGTCTAACAAAAGTGGTCGGTATCTGGTGCCCCCCATAGATACAGTATGGGCTTGCAATACCGGTCTCACTCCTTGTGTATCTATATCTGTTTTTAATAGTTCCAAAGATTTCTGCATTTTAGTTCAACTTATTCCTAGACTCCTGTATCATGATGATAGCTCCTTTTTAGACAAGTTTGATCATCGGGTCCGCTGGAGAAGAGAGCCCATTACCTTAACTCTGGTAGTACTTTTAGGATTGGGAGTAGCAGCGGGAGTAGGTACAGGGACCGCTGCCTTAATTCAGACCCCCCAATACTATGAAGAATTACGTACAGCTATGGATATTGATCTTAAAACTATAGAACAGTCTATAACTAAATTAGAAGAATCTTTAACTTCCCTGTCTAAAGTAGTGCTGCAAAATAAGAGGGGATTAGACTTATTATTCCTTAAAGAAGGAGGACTTTGTGCTGCCCTAAAAGAAGAATGTTGTTTTTATGTTGATCATTCAGGAGTAATCAAAGACTCTATGGCCAAACTTAAAGAACGCCTAGATATGCGTAAAAGAGAAAGAGAAAGCCAACAAGGATTGTTCGAAAGCTGGTTTAATAAGTCCCCTTGGCTCACCACCCTCCTCTCCACCATACCAGGACCCTTAATTACACTTATGCTTTTGCTTATTTTTGGCCCCTGCATATTCAATAAGTTAGTAGCTTTTATTAGAGAAAGAATAAATGCAGTGCAGGTTATGGTACTAAGGCAACAATATCGGGTCCTCCAGGAGGCCAAAACCCCGCTCTAAGATTAGAGCTATTTACTAGAAGGAGTGGGGAATGAAAGAGGAAAATTACTGGACACCTGAACTCTTCAACTCATAGTCCTCCTACCCCTCCCATCTGGAGAGTTCCCGGAACACTCCTGAACTTCTCACCCCAGAGTACATTCCTGAACTCTTCACCCAGAGTCCGACCCCCTCCCAATTGAAAACTGTTCCAGGAACATTTTTTAGATAAGGGTCTCCTGGAACAAACCTAGTCCTACCCCTCCTAACTGAGGACTGTTCCAAGAACATTTTTGAGATAGGGGCCTCCTGGTACTACCCCAGAATGTTCCAATAGATCAGGTACATTGCCAAAATATAGGACACGACCCCTTGGTGACGTAAAACTTGTACTTTTCCCCTGGCTTTTTCCTATAAAAGCTTGTGAAAAATTCTGGGCTGTCGTCGATTCTCCTCTACACCATGTTGGGTGTATGAGTTTCGACCCCAGAGCCTCTGGTATATGTGATTTTTATGTGCTTTCTTGTTGTCGCTTTATTAAATCTTACCCTCTACATCTTAAGTTCGGTCTCAGTGTCTTCTTGGGTGCGCGGCTGTCCCGAGGCTTGAGTGACTGTCTCCCCTTTGGGAGTCTTAGAGTCTTTCAGTACCATGTCCAATTTTCTGAGAAACTGCCAGACTGATTTCCAGAGTGGCTGTACAAACTTGCAATCCCACCAACAGTGGAGGAGGATTTCTCTTTCTCCACATCCTTGCCAGCATCTGCTGTCACCTGAATTTTTGATCTTAGCCATTCTGACTGGTGTGAGATGGAATCTCAGGGTTGTTTTGATTTGCATTTCCCTGATGATTAAGGATGCTGAACATTTTTTCAGGTGTTTCTCAGCCATTCGGTATTCCTCAGTTGAGAATTCTTTGTTTAGCTCTGAGCCCCATTTTTTAATGGGGTTATTTGATTTTCTGGAGTCCACCTTTTTGAGTTCTTTTTATATACTGGATATTAGTCCTCTAACTGATTTAGGGTAGGTAAAGATCCTTTCCCAATCTGTTGTTGGCCTTTTTGTCTTATTGACGGTGTCTTTTGCCTTACAGACACTTTGCAGTTTCATGAGGTCCCATTTGTCAATTCTCGATCTTAAAGCACAAGCCATTGCTCTTCTATTCAGAAAATTTTCCCCTATGCCAATATCTTTGAGGCTTCTCCCCACTTTCTCCTCTATAAGTTTCAGTGTCTCTGGTTTTATGTGGAGCTCCGTGATCCACTTAGATTTGACCTTAGTTCAAGCAGATAGGAATGGATCAATTCGCATTCTCCTACATCATAACCACCAGTTGTGCCAGCACCATTTGTTGAAAATGCTGTCTTTTTTCCACTGGATAGTTTTAGACCCCTTGTCGAAGATCAAGTGACCATAGGTGTGTGGGTTCATTTCTGGGTTTTTAATTCTATTCCATTGGTCTACTTGTCTTTCGTTATAAAGAGTACGATGCTGTTTTTTTTTTTTTTTTTTTTCACAATTTCTCTGTAGTAAAGCCTTAGGTCAGGCATGATGATTCCACCAGAGGTTCTTTTATCCTTGAGAAGAGTTTTGGCTATCCTAAATTTTTTGTTACTTCAGATGAATTTGCAGATTGTTATATGTAATTCGTTGCAGAATTGAGATGGAATTTTGATGGGGATTGCATTGAATCTGTAGAATGCTTTTGTAAGATATCCATTTTTACAATGTTGATCCTGCCAATCCATGAGCATGGGAGATCTTTCTATCTTCTGAAATCTTCTTTTATTTCTTTCTTCAGAGACTTGAAGTTCTTATCATACAGATCTTACACTTCATTAGTTAGCATCACGCCAAGGTATTTTATATTCTTTGTGACTATTGAGAAGGGTATGGTTTTCCTAATTTCTTTCTCAGCCTGGTTATCCTTTGTGCAGAGAAAGACCATTGACTTGTTTGAGTTAATTTTATATCCAGCTACTTCACCGAGACTGTTTATCAGGTTTAGGAGTTCTCTGGTGGAATTTTTAGGGTCACTTATATATACTATCAGATCATCTGCAAAAAGTGATATTTTGTCTTCTTCTTTTCCAATTTGTTTTCCCTTGATCTCCTTTTGTTCGAATTGCTCTGGCTAGGACTTCAAGTACAATGTTGAATAGGTAGGGAGAAAGTGGGAAGCCTTGTCTAGTCCCTGATTTTAGTGGGATTGCTTCCAGCTTCTCACCATTTACTTTGATGTTGGCTACTGGTTTTCTGTAGATTGCTTTTATCATGTTTAGGTATGGGCCTTGAATTCCTGATCTTTCCAAGACTTTTATCATGGATGGGTGTTGGATTTTGTCAAATGCTTTCTCCGCATCTAGTGAGATGATCATGTGGTTTTTGTCTTTGAGTTTGATTATATAATGGATTACGTTGATGGATTTCGGTATATTAAATCATCCCTGCATCCCTGGAATAAAATCTACTTGGTCAGGATGGATGATTGTTTTGATGTGTTCTTGGATTCGGTTAGTGAGAATTTTATTGAGTATTTTTGCATCTATATTCATAAGGGAAATTGTACTGAAGTTCTCTATCTTTGTTGAATCTTTCTGTGGTTTAGGTATCAGAGTAATGAATATAGAATGAGTTGAGTAGAGTACCGTCTACTGCTATTTTGTGGAATAGTTTGTGAAGAACTGAAATTAGATATTCTTTGAAGGTTTGATAGAACTGGCACTAAACCTATCTGGTCCTGGGCTTTTTTTGGTTGGGAGTCCATTAATGACTGCTTCTATATTTTAGGGGATATGGGACTGTTTAGATCGTTAACTTGATCCTGGTTTAACTTTGGTACCTGGTATTTGTCTAGAAATTTGTCCATTTCCTAAAGGTTTTCCAGTTTTTTTTGAGTATAGCCTTTTGTACATGGATCTGATGGTGTTTTGGATTTCTTCAGGGTTTGTTGTTATTCTCCCTTTTCATTTCTGATTTTTTAAATTAGCATGCTGTCCCTGTGCCCTCTAGAGAGTCTGACTAAGGGTTTATCTATCTTTTTGATTTTCTCAAAGAACCATCTCCTCATTTGGTTGATTCTTTGAATAGTTCTTCTTCTTTCCACGTGGATGATTTCACCCCTGAGTTTGATTATTTCCTGCTGTCTACTCCACTTGCGAGAATTTGCTTCCTTTTTTCTAGAGCTTTTAGGTGTGTTGTCAAGCTGCTACTGTGTGCTCTCTCTAGTTTCTATTTGGAGGCACTCAGAGCTGAGTTTTCATCTTAGAAATGCTTTCATAGTGTCCCCATATCTTTGTGTATGTTGTGGCATCATTTTCATTAAACTCTAAAAAGTCTTTACATTCTTTATCCCTTCCTTGACCAAGGTATCTTTGAGAAGTGTGTTGTTCATTTTCCACGTGATTGTTGGCTTTCCATTATTTATGTTGTTATTGAATATCAGCCTTAATCCATGATGGTCTTCTAGGATGCATGGGACGATTTCAATATTTTTGAATCTGTTGAGGCCTGTTTTGTGAGCAATTATATGGTCAATTTTGGAGAAGGTCCCGTGAGGTGTTGAGAAGAAGGTATATCCTTTTGTTTTAAGATAAATTGTTCTGTAGATATCTGTTAAGACCATTTGTTTCATTACTTCTGTTAGTTTCACTGTGTGTCTGTTTAGTTTCTGTTTCCACGATCTGTCCATTGATGAAAGTGGTATGTTGAAGTCTCCCACTATTATTGTGTCAGGTGCAATGTGTGCTTTCAGCCTTACTAAAGTGTCTTTAGTGAATGTGGCTACCCTTGCATTTGGAGCATAGATATTCAGAATTGAGAGTTCCTCCTTGAGGATTTTACCTTTGATGAGTATGAAGGGTCCCTCCTTGTCTTTTTTGATAACTTTGGGTTGGAAGTCGATTTTATTCTACATTAGAATGGATACTCCAGCTTGTTTCTTCAGACCATTATCTTGGAAAATTGATTTCCAGCCTTTCTCTCTGAGGTAGTGTCTGTCTTTTTCCCTGAGTTGGGTTGCCTGTAAGCAGCACAATGTTGACTCCTGTGTGTGTAGCCAGTCTGTTAGTCTATGGCTTTTTATTGGGGAATTGAGTCCATTGAAAGTAAGAGATATTAAGGAAAAGTAATTGTTGCTTCCTTTTATTTTTGTTTTTAAAGTTGGCATTCTCTTTTTGTGGCTGTCTTCTTTTTGGTTTCTTTAGGGATTAATTTGTTGCTTTTTCTATGGCGTGGTTTCCGTCCTTGTATTGTTTTTTTTGTTTGTTTGTTTGTTTGTTTGTTTGTTTTTTCTGTTATTATCCTTTGAAGGGCTGGATTTGTGGAAAGATAATGTGTGAATTTGGTTTTGTGGTGGAAAAATTTGGTTTCTCCATCTATGGTAAATGAGAGTTTGGCTGGGTATAGTAGCCTGGGCTGGCATTTGTGTCCTCTTAGGGTCAGTAACACATCTGTCCAGAATCTTCTGGATTTCATAGTCTCTGGTGAAAAGTCTGGTGCAATTCTCATTGGCCTGCTTTATATGTTACTTGAGCTTTTTGCCTTACTGCGTTTAATATTCTATCTTTATTTAGTGTAGTTTTTGTTCTGATTATTATGTGTTGGGAGGAATTTCTTTTCTGTTCCAGTCTATTTGGAGTTCTGAAGGCTTCTTGTATATTCATGGGCATCTCTTTCTTTAGATTTGGGATGTTTTCTTCTATAAATTTGTTGAAGATATTTGCTGGCCCTTTAAGTTGAAAGTCTTCATTCTCATCTTCTCCTATTATCTGTAGGTTTGGTCGTCTCATTTTGTCCTGGATTTCCTGGATGTTTTGAGTTAGGATCTTTTTGCATTTTGTATTTTCTTTGATTGTTGTGCCAATGTTCTCCATGGAATCTTCTGCACCTGAGATTCTCTCTTCCATCTCTTGTATTCTTTTGCTGGTGCTTGCATCTATAATTCCAGATTTCTTTCCTAGGGTTTCTATCTCCAGCGTTTCCTCACTTTGGGTTTTCATTATAGTGTCCACTTCACTTTTTAGGTCTTGGATGGTTTTATTCAATTCTATCACCTGTTTGGTCATGTTTTCCTGCAATACTTTAAGGGAATTTTGTGCTTCCTCTTTATGGTCTTCTGCCTGATTAGCCGTGTTCTCCTGTATTTCTTTAAGTGAGTTATTAAAGTCCTTCTTGATGTCCTCTACCATCATCATTAGATATGCTTTTATATCCGGGTCTAGTTTTTCAGGCTTGTTGAGGTGTCAGGACTGGGTCGGGTGGGAGTGTTGTGTTCTGATGATGGTGAGTGGTCTTGGTTTCTGTTAGTAATATTCTGATGTTTGCCTTTCACCATCTGGTAATCTCTGGAGTTAGTTGTTGTAGTTGTCTCTGGTTAGATCTTGTTCCTCAGGTGTTTATGTTAGCCTCTATCAGCAGACCTGTGAGACTAGTTCTCTCCTTAGTTTCAGTGCTCAGAGTACTCTCTGCAGGTAGGCTCGCCTCTTGCAAGGAAAGTGCCAAGATATGTGGTGTTTGAACCTGCTTCCTGGGTGAAGTTGTTAACCACTCACAGAGGTCTTAAGATCCAGTGAGGGTCCTGTTTATACCTAACAGTTGTCTGCAGACTCCATGCCCAAGGTGCCTTTGTGCTGGCATGGATGGGCCAGAAGGGATTTGTTCCCGAATCAGGCCAAGTTTTCTGCTTCCCTAATTAATGCAGACTCAGGTCCCACGGAATTGGATTGTTGCAGACGCTGTGTTCCACTCACCAGAGGTCTTAAGATCCCGTGACTGGTCTTGTGGGTAGCTGGCAGGTGTCAGCCGACTCTGCACCTAAGCTACCCAAGTGCTGACGGGACCGGAAGGGACTTGTGCCCCTGATCAAGCCAGGTTTTCTGCTTCCCTAACTAATGCAATCTCAGGTCCTGCACGACTGGATTGGAGCAGACGCGGTGTTCCACTCACCAGAGGTCTTAAGATCCCATGGCAGGTGTTATGGGTTGCTGGCGGGTGTCAGCCCACTCTGCACCCTAGCTACCCCAGTGCTGGCCGGACTTGAAGGGCACCATAATATTTTCATACTCTTTTTTCATTGGTTCATTTTTCCTTTGTTCTGAGAACCAGTGAAGTCAGAAAAATGTTTTTATTCATCTTTATTTAAAGAACATATTATTATTAATTATTATTATTATTACTGTTACCAATTTTTTTATTTACATCTCAAATATTGTCCTGCTCCCACACCCCCTTGCACAGTTTTTCACACTTTTCCCTCTCACTTTGCCTCTGAGATGGGTATCATCATGGGGGTCCTCCTTCCCTGGGCCAGCAAGTCTTTACAGGATTACGCAGAACCACTCCCACTAAGGCCAGTCAAGGCAGTCCACTGCTACATATATATTGGTGGCCTCAGTCTAGATTTACTTGCTCTTTATTTGGTGACTTTATCTCTGGGAGCTCCCAGCAGTACATATTAGTTGACACTGTTGGTCTTCCATGTTGCCAACCCCTTCAGTTCCTTCAATCCTCCCACTAACTCTTACATACATGTCTCTGACCTCACTCTAGTAGTTAGATATAAGCATCTACATCTGTCTCATTCAGTTGTTGGTATAGCATACAGAGGACAGCATTGCTAGGCTCCTCTCTGAAAGTACAACAGAGCATCAATAATACTGTCAGGCTTTGGTACTTGCCCATGGGATAGATCCCAAGTTGGGCAGGTCACTGGTCTGCCATTCCTTTAGTTATTACTCCATTTCCCCCTGCATTTCTTTTAGATATTAACAATTTTAGGTTGAAAATGTATAGACTCAATACAATTCCCATCACTATTCCAATATAATTCCTCCCAGACAGGGAAAGAACAATTTTCAACATCATATGGGAAAACAAAAACCCAGGACAGCCAAAACAATTCTGAACAATAAAAGAACATCGAGAAGAATCACTTAAGCAAAAGTAATAATAATAATAATAAAAATAATAATGAAGCACATGGAATTGGTACAGAGACAGACAGGTTTGTCAATGAAATAAAAATGAAAACCCAGGAATAAACACATACACCTATGGTCACTTGATCTTTGACAAAAAAAAAAAAAAAAAAAAAAAAAAAAAAAAAAGCTAAAACCATACAGTGGAAAAAAAATAAGGCATCAACAAATGGTGCTGGTCTAACTGGCAGTCTGCCTGTAGAAGAATGAAAACTGATTCATAATTATCACCATGCACAAAGTTTAAATCTAAGTGGATCAAGGACCTCATCATGAAACCAAATACACTGAATTTAATAGAAGAGAATGTGGAAAATAACATCAAACACATTGGCATAGTGAGAAATTTCCTGAATATAACACACCAATAGCTGAGACTCTAATCCATAAATGGGACCTTATAGACCTGCAAAACTTCTGGAAGGCAAAGGACACTGTCAACAAGACAAAAAGCAAGGGTACAGAAAATTTTATTGTGTGGAGTCTTACTTCAACTAGATAAAAAAAGTCTGTTTATTAGGAAATATGTAATCATATCTTGACCATTGTATCAAGGCCTGTAGTATTTTCAGAGGACTATTACTTAAACTCACTTGGTATTACCTTGAATCTGGTAGCTTATTTGTATCATTTATTACAGTTGTCCTCAACCTTCCTAATGCCAGCAATCCTTTAATACTGTTCCTTATGTTGTGATCACCCCAAACAAAAATATATTTTTTTTGCTTCTTTTATAATTGTAATTATAAAAATTTGCTTCAATTGTTCATGGTAAAATGTTGTTTTATGAAGATTGTGCAGAACAATATAGACTCCTTTATAGCCAATTATAATGTAACCTTAAAAGGAAAGACTATGATAATGTCTCAAATTTTATTCCTATTGAACGAAAGAAAACTAAATTTAAGACATTACAGCCCTACCCAGAAAGTTTATTCAAAGTCCATATCTCATGTGGCATGCTATTTAGGAGCGCTTTTTGGCTTAGAGCAAAGAACAAAGGCTGTAAAGTCATCCCAGAAACCAACTAGCCTTTGAGATAAGAAAGGCATGCAAGGAAAATCCCCCCAGGACAAGCTCAAGATGAGTAGTGGACCACCTGCTGATATGGTTTGGGCTTAGCCAAGTGTCCTGCAGACCAAGACAAAAACCGTCCCTTTAGAGTTACACTCTGATGTTTAAATTGCCCATTTGTGTGTAACTGCACCAATTCTTCCCCTACTCCCACTCCTTTCCTACATAAACCCCTTTACTATATATACTTTTGAGCCTTGAGGCCGACATCTGTTATCTCCTGTGTGAGATGCATGTCGGTCCTGGAGCTCCATCATTAAACTACCTCGTGTATTTACATCAAGACAGTCTGTTTGTTCATGATTCTTGGGTGCACACCGAATCGGGAGTCAAGTGGGGGTTTCCCCACTAGGTTCTTTCACTATCACTCTTGTTCTTATGATCTTGAAGAAAAATGTTGGTGGAAGTTATGTCAGAATGTACATTTATGACACATACAGAAGTAAGTGGTTGCTTAATGGCCAGCTTCTATAAATATTTTAAATTAGGTAAAGAAATCATTTACATATACCAATTGCAAAGCCGCAGATGAGAAAAATATCAGCCAATGTAAGTTGAAGGCAATTTTCTAGAAGCATATTTTATTTTTATGTTTGTCTCATGTACATAATTTCCATTATTTCTTTCAAATTCTGGGCTGTGTTGGGGTTATCTGTATGCTGCCTGGTTGGTGACTCTGTCTTTGGGAGCTCCCTGGGTTCTGGGTGAGTTTAGGCTGCTAGTCTTCCTATGGGTTTGCTTTCCTGAGCTTCTTCCAGCCTTTCCCTATTCCAACCACAGTGATCCCTGACTTCCATTGGTTGGGTTAAAGTATCTGCAACCTTCTCAGTCAGCTCCTTGTTGAGCCTCAAAGAGGACAGACGTGCTAGCGTCCTGTCTGTAAGTATACCATAGCATCCATAATAGTATCAGGCCTTGGGGCCACTCTTCGAAGAATGGCCCCAAATTGGGCTAGTCAAAGTGCCTCCTTTCCCTCAGTCTCTTCTCTATTATTTGTCCCTGCAATTCTTTTAGATAGGAATAATTCTGGGTCAGTGTTTTTAACTATGAAATGGCAATATTTAAATATAACTTATACAATGATGAGAAAAGATTACCTGTAAATTAAGTTTCTCTATACATAAACATAGTTTCCTCTTTTATTTAACTAAACATAGTAGTATTTTGATGCCTTAGAACTGCTGTATTCTCTCATAATTGTTTTTGAAATTTACGAATATATTTTCTGTACCGATTAATTTCTTTTCATGGTTTTAATGGACATGGTGAATATAATAATATATGTTATGTTGGTTTGGTTTTTATCAAAATAAGCTTTATTATTTATTCGTGGAACCTGCTACCTTAAGATATATATCTTTATTAAAAATTAAATTTAGATAATTATTATTTCAATTGAATTCCCATCAGTGCTTATTAGTGTAAGTGTAGTATTAAGTATCCTTTGGTTTTCAAAGTACCTTAATGACATTTCATTTTTCATTACTGTCAAATGATTTCAATGGTGTTCATTTTTCTTGTATTTTTATCAGTTTCTCTCCCAGTACTCTGTTCCTCCATCTTTCTCATGCACTCACTCATTCCTCCTATTTTCATCCTCACCTGACTCAAATCTACCACAAAATTTGTTTTCCTTCCTAGGAGATCCATAAATTCCCCCTCCTTGAGCTCTTCTTGTTTTGCTTAGCTCGCTGTATCTGAGGATTGTAGTATTATTTTCCTTTAAAGAAAAACTAATGTTCAAATATAAATGAGTACATTCCATGTGAGTTTTCCTGTGTCTGGGTTACCTCATGCAGTATAATCATTTCTAGTTCCATCCATTTGTCTTCAAATTTAAGGATGGTATCTTTTTTTTTTTCCTCAAAGAATAGTATTCCAATTTGTATATTCACCACTTTTTCTTTATTCAGTTGAGGGACATCTAGGTTGTTTACAATTTCTGACCACTATGAGTACAGCTGCAATGAAGATGAATAAGGAAGTGTCCTTGTGGTAATATAGAGAGTAGTCTAGATAAATTCTCAAAAAGGTATATCTGGATCTTGAGACAGAACAATTTCCAATAGTCTGAGGAACCATTATGTTGATTTTCATAGTGGCTGTACTAGTTTGCTGTTCCATCAGCAATGGAGACACATTCCCCTTGTTCCAAATGATTGCCACCATGTGCTATTCCTTGTGGTTTGAACTTAGGCATTCTGATAGGTGTAAGATGGAATCACAGAGTTGTTCTAAAGTGCACTTTCCTGATGGCTATAGACATTAAGAATTTTTAAGCATTTCTTTGCCACTTGATATCCTCTTGAGAATTCTCATTTTAGATGAGATAACCCATTTTTAATTGTATTATTAGTTTTCTTACTATCTGGTTCCATGGGTTTCTTATACATTAGCTCTCAGTCAGATTTGGGCTTGATGAAAATATTTTCCCATTCTGTGGGTTACTGTTTTTGCCACTCGGTGTTGTTCTCTGCCTTATAGAATCTTTCCTGTTTCACAGGGAACCATGACAGTTTCAGTTTTTCATATGATGGATTACATTTCTGATTGTTGTATGTTGATCCACCTCTGCATCTTTGGGAGGAGATGTACCTTATCATGATGTGTGATATCGATGTCTTTTTGTTTGGTGAGTATATTATTATGAGTATTTTTGCATTAATGTTCATGAGGGAAATTGGTCTGTGATATACTTTCTTTGTTAAGTATTTGTGTGGTTTAGGTGTCAGGATAAATGTTGCCTCATAAAATGAACTTGGAAATATTCTGTTTGTTTATATTTTGTGAATGGATTCGAGTAGTTTTGGCATTATCAGTCCTTTAACAGTGTGATAAGAATTTGTATAATTTAAGTTTTAGTGCTGTTCATTTTGTTGACAAATGCCAGTACCCTTGCTTTTATGGCATAGATGCTAAAAATTAAAAGATTACCTTGGTGAAACTTTTTTTAAAATATTTTTTATTACATCTTTCCCTCAATTACATTTCTAATGCTATTCCAAAAGTGCCCCATACCCTCCCCCCCAATTCCCTACTCACCCATTCCCAGTTTTTAGGCCCTGGCGTTCCCCTGTGATGGGGCATATAAACTTTGCATGTCCTATGGGCCTCTCTTTCCAGTGATGGCCGACTAGGCCATCTTTTGATACATATGCAGCTAGAGTCAAGAGCTCCAGGGTACTGGTTAGTTCATAATGTTGTTCCACCCATAGGATTGCAGATCCCTTCAGCTACTTGGGTAATTTCTCTAGCTCCTCCATTGGGGGCCCTGTGTTCCATCCACTAGCTGAGAGTGAGCATCCACTTCTGTGTTTACCAGCCCCGTCATATTCTCAAAAGAGACAGCTATATCTGGGTCCTTTCAGCAAAATCTTGCTAGTGTATGCAATGGTGTCACTATTTGGAAGCTGATTATGGGGTGGATCCCTGGATATGGCAGTCTCTAGATGGTCCATCCATGAAACTTTTTTTTTTAATGAATATGAAGTGTCTTTTTTGTGTTTGCATTAATTTATTTTGGTTTGCAATTTTTCTTTTTCTTTTTTGGATATTAGAGTAGATAAACCAAGTTGCTTCTTACGTCCATTTGTTTATACATGTTAGATCAGGGTAGTGAGAGCTCACATCATGAACTGAAAGCAGAAAGCAGAGAGAATCAATTGGTGGTAGTGAGATGATTATTTTCCTGATATACAGCCTGCAATAATATATGTCTTCCTAACCCCTATTCCAAACCTGCAAGCAACACTAACCATTTGGACCCAATTGTATAAATTCTAAAGATGATTGGAAACATTTCTTAATTAAATCACAACACTACCTTCTTTTCTTAACGTTAAGAGGTCACCATGGAGAAAATAGTTGAAAGATAGCAAGAACCAAAAGTAGTGAATGACTACAAATAAAGTCTGTTTTCCAGAAACAATAAGGTATTTGTACATGTAAAGTGATAGTGACTATAACTATATGTTGAAGAAAAATTCAACATCAAGCCAGACAAAGCCCAGCATGTAGGGGTGAGATCTTTAGAACATCCCATTGCTGGCTAATGATTATAAACCACTTTTTTTTTTTGGTGTTCACTTTTGGGAGATATAAGTTAGCTTTTTCTTTTTTTATGGATATGAAGCATGCACCTAATGACAGCAGAGCCTGAATATGGTGGGTTAAAGAAGAAATGTCTCCTATAGGCTTAAACATTTGAATACTTCATCCTCTTTTGGTGCTGGTATTTCCGAAGGTGCAGTTATTTATGGTGATGCCTGAAGAAGTGTGTAACTGGAGGCTGGCGTTGAGAATACTTAACACTGCTGGATTTCCAATTTAGTCCCCTTCTTTTTGCTTGTGAAAGAAGAGGGCTCAGTGTATCCTCCTCATTCTATTCCTGACACTTGCTGACATACAATCCTACCATCATGAAATCTTTTCTATCTGAAAGTTTATGGTCAAAATATATTCCTTCTGTAAGGTGCCTTCGTCATGTTATTTTATCATAGCAGCTGGAAAGGAACTAATATTGGGTTTAACAGAATAAACACATAAAATATGAAGGAGACATTTACTCCTACAGGGATATGTAAGGAATAGAAAGGATAAAACGTGGAATGGAACCTAAACACCCTTGACGTAAGAATAAGAAAATTAAATAACTTTAGTCAATAGATATTAGGCTTCTTATTAGATTCAAGGCTCACAACACAGGAGAGGAAACATGCTCATTAATGCAAAATTGACCAAAAAGCAGTAGCTCAGGGTGTGATAGTACATAGGGGATAACCTACTGTTATTATTTTTAGCTAGATGTATACAGTATCAATAAATCCCCACATGAAAAACAACATGCATATTTGGGTAATATTTAGAAGTAATATGAACCTAATTTTATTATTTGAAGCAAAACATATATAAATAGAAAATGTTATATAATTTGAAATAAAAGATACATAAACAATTGCATACATTGGTTTAATAAGTAAATTGAAACTGTAAAGTTCTAATTAAACTGTACATGCTCATTTACTTATAGCTTATTTGAGGTATAGGTTTTTACATAGTTACTTAGTAGTGAGATTTCTTATGACTTTTGCAGATATCCTTAGTTTATCTTACCTTCTTCTATATTCCTTCTACATTAATCTTTCTCATTAGAACCTGACTCTCCAAAGTATCCCCAGAAAATATGACAATCACAATTACCCATGCTGCCATCAGTAGCCATATTGAAACCCACATTTCATGTTGCTTCTGAAGATATTGTTAATGTCAAGGATCCCAGAAGCCATCAGAATATACAGTGAACTTCACAGTCAGTAAAGCTCCCTCAGATCATGTTGAGTTAAATGTTCTGAGATATGATTTGTTGAGGTCACATATATACTGGCAACAGAGAATGCATGGCCATGATACTTTAGGCCTCTAGAAACAATCATGTCAGTGATCCCTGCTGCATTATGGGACTACATTAATATGACAGTCTTGAACTGCATTAGAATAATTACTGATGTGAATTATCTATAATTCTGCCACATTCATAAATGTTCTGCCATTTATAAACATTTTTATGTCCTATTTCATTCTGTCACTAGACAAGAGGCTTCAGTCATGGTCATCCCAGCTATCTGAAATTTTCTTGATATCCCTGTTATTCCTGGCAACATACACCATGGTATATTCGAGATCCATGCTGCTACAGGCAACCAGGACATGAATGAACCCTCTTGCCTACTTGAATCTGCTGATGACATAAAAAATACCAACAGTCAAGAAAAATATATTAATATTACTCATACATGATGCCACTAGTAACCATATTGAGATCTATAGTCAGTTTGTATAAGAAGAGCTCCCTGATATCTGAGAACCCAAGGCCAAATGAGTCTATAGTGAACATCATTGTCAGTATTACTGCCTGTGGTCATAATTAGGTAAGTGTTGTGTGATTCTACTGAAGAAACCATTGATGCCAGAGATCCTACCTGAAACCTGAAGCTATGTTGAGGTCAGTGCTGCATGCTGTCACCAGTAACATGATGGAGTCGATTTTTAATATTGCTGATGGAGATCATGGTGATGACTATGATCTGTACTGCTTCTGGAGAAACTGCTGAATTCCATGGTCCATACTGATAACCAAGATCATTATGAGGTAAGTATTCTGAGCTGGCACTGAATAACAGATCAGTGGCTGAGATTCTACATATTATAAGTAATTCTGTTGATGTTCCTGATTCATCAATTTTGCCCTCAATTTTGAGCAAACAATGTATTTTGAGGTTTGTGGTCCTACCTGTAAGAAGAAGCTATACTGATGTCAGTGATGCATTTTGTGAACAGAAACTGGGCAGGAGTCCATTATATCTATTGCTGATGGAGATGCTGATGATGGCTATGATCTGTGTTGCTGTTTGAGAATCTGATAAATTCCAAAGTCCTTACTGATGCTTGAATTCATATTGAAGTAAGTTTTCCTAGTTGGCACTGAAGATCAGACTGATGTCTGAGATCATACCTGATACAGGAAATTCTCTTTATGTTTACTGATGAATGGATATAGCTGCAGATGTAAAAAATGAAATTATTACAGATGTATGTTATCCATTTTTCTGCTCAAATAGTGCGAAGATTCTCGCCATCTATAATAATTTTGATGTAACTATGCATCCTGCCTCTTGAACTACCTTGATGTCCTAGATTATTCTTGGCAACAGACTCCACTTTGTATGCCAGATGCCTGGTGTCATAGGCAACCAGGTTAGGAGTGAATCTTACTCCCACTTTAGACAAATTATTGACACCAGAGACCCCAAAGCAAAGTGAATCTTGCTCCTACTTTAGACTAATTAATGACACCAGAGACCCCAAAGCAAAATGAAGCTTGCTCCTACTTTGGACTAATTAATGATATCAGAGATCCCAAAGGCCATATAGTCATTCATCCATGATGTCACTGGTAACCATGTTGAGATTTATACTCAGAGATTGTAGTAGGAATGGTGTAGCAACAAGTATTATCTTTGAAGAGCTCCATGACATCTGAGATGCCCCAATCATAAATGTCTATTGTGAACATCATTGTCAGTACTGCTCCCTAAGTTTATAATGACAAAAGAGCTGTATACTGTTATTGAAGTTCCCTTTGATGTCAGTGATCACATCTGCATGCTGAAGCTATGCTGATATCATTGCTGTTTGTTGTGATAAGCAAGCATAATGGAATCTATTACATGAAGTTCCTATTACTAATGGAGACCCTGGTAATGGTTATGAGCAATGTTGCTTCTAGAGAAACTGCTGAATTCCAAGGTAATTGCTGATACACAATACCATATTGAAGTAAGTGTTGTTATCTGACACTGGATATAAAATTGATGTCTGAGATCCTACCCACCACAGGAAGTTCTGTTGATGTCCCTGATGCATTCATGTAGCTCCTGATGTGAAACATGCATGGTATTTTCATTATTATGATTCTACTTGTAACAAAAATCTATGTTGATACACCAGTGATGTATGCTGTGATCAGCAATTTTGATGGAGTCCATTATTCCTATTGCTAATGGAAACCCTCATGGTGGCTATGATCTGTGTTACTGCTTAAGAATATAATGAACCTCAAGGTCCACATTAATGTCCATGTTCGTTTTGAGGGAAGTATTCTTATTTGGTACTGGAGGTCAGATTGATATCTGGAAACCTACCTGCAACAGGAACATCAGTTGGTATTCCTCAAGTATGTGTGTAGCCCACAATATCGAACATGTGATAAATATTGATACTTGTGATTCTGCTGGAAACCTGAAGCTATTTTGAAATCAGTGCTGCAGCTATGACCAGCAATCATCATGGGGTCTTTTATTCCTGTTGCTAATTGAGACCCTGGTGATGGCTATGATCTGTGTTTTTTCTTGAGAACCTGATGAATTCAAAGGCCCATAGTGAAATGCTAGATTATATTGAGGTTAGTGTTCTCAATAATGGAGATCAAATTGATATCTGAGATCCTAATGGTCACTAAAATTCTGTTGATGTCACTGATACATGAATACATTGCATAATCTTGACTAAGTAATGTTCAAGATCCTTACTGCCACCCGAAATAATGTTGATATCAGGGATTTATCCTGCAACTAAATGAGGTAGTTATGACAATGATTTATTCTGCCCTGTGAATTGATGTTGATGTCATTGATATAAAAATGTCTGAACACCCCATCGGATTGCAACCCCATCCATTTGCAACCTGGTTGCCTGTGATCCCTGCTGCCCCTGGTTACCATGTTAATATCACTATTACCAAGTTCCTGTAGAAACTATGATGATATCAATCATCCATTCTGCCTCAAGTAGCCATGTTGAAACCCACAGTCCATGATGCTTCTTGGATTATTGTTAATGTCAAGGATCCCTGAGGCTAGCAGGGTTTTAGGTGAAGTTTTAGATAATTTCTGCTGCATCATATCATGTTGAATTATATGTTCTGAGATATATTATATTGAGGTCACATATAGTGTGGCAATGGACTCTGTTGCTTGTTACATATACTTCAGGCATCCAGCAGCCATGTCAGTGATATCTTCTGCCTTATGGGACCAAATTAATATCACTGTCTCCTACTGCCAATGGATTCATTATTGATGTCAATTATCAATGCTTCTGTCAAATTTATGTCAAGTATCCTGTTACCTGAAAACATTTTGATATCATGATTCAAAGTACCACTAGGGGAGTTCTTTACATGATCATATCTACCTTTTGAAACTGTATTGATATCCTTGGCAACAGATACCATGGTATATTTCAGATTCCTACTCACACAGGCAACCAGGCAGTGAGTGATCACTACTAACACTTTGGAACAAATTGGTATCAGTGATCCCAACTGCTAGGGAAATTGGCCAAGGGAATTGGGAAATTGATGTCACTCATCCATGCTGCCACTGGTAACCATGTTGAGATCCTCAGTCAGTGTCTTTGAAGACGGCATGATGTCTGTGATAACTCAACCAGAATAATGTGTTGTGAAGTTCATTGTCAGTACTGGTGCCTAAGGCCATAATGATATAAGTTCTGTGTGCTGCTACTGGACACATGTTTGATGCCACTGAACATATTTGCAACCTGAAGCTATGTTGAGGTCAGTGTTGTATTCTGCAACCAGAAATCATGATGAACTCAATTCTTATTGCTTATGGAAACCTTGGTCATGTCTATGATCTGTGCTTCTTCTAGAGAATATACTGAATTCCAAGATCCAAACTGACACTTGATGTCATGTTGAGGTAAGTGTTCTTATGTAGCACTGGAGATCAGATTGACATCTGAGATCCAACCTGCCACAGGTAATTTTGTTGACGTCCCTGATGCTTTCATGTAGCACCTGCTATCATCTATGAAATGTACAATATTCTTACTACCACCAAAAGAGGTAGTGATGTCAGTGAACTATCCTGTTCCTGGAAAAGCATTTTATGACCCTAATTTCTTCTGCCCTCTGAATCAATGCTGATATCACTAATATATACCTGGCAACAGACCCCATGGTATTGTCTGAGATTATTGTTCGCAATGGCAAAATTATTGTCAGTTATCCTAGCTGACACTGGAACTATATTGACTTCACTAATGCACAATTGCCACAGGAAAGTGGATGATGTAAATCATAAATCCAGCCTCTAGTAGCCATGTTGAAATCCATAGTCTGTGTTGCTCCTGAAGGGACTGTAAATGGTAAGAATCCCTGAGACCATCAGAATCTTCAATGAAGTTCATTCAATAATGCTATCTTAGGTCATGTTGAGTTACATGTTCTGAAGTATGTTATGTTGAGCCTATATATATATATATATATATATATATATATATATATATATATAGGCATCAGATACCACTGTATGCCCATGATACTACAGGCCTGTAGCAGACAGTAAGTCAGTGATCCCTGATGACTCTTCTGCCCAAATTAATATAACTTTCATTAACTGCCAATGGAATTACTACTGATGTCGCTTATCTATTCTTCTGTATAAAATCCCAGAAGTGTCTTGCCATTCATAAGCAATTTGATGTAACGATGCATCAGGCAACTGGAAAAGAGATTTGTTTACATGAAACCCTCTGAAAGTATTTTTATGTCCCTTGTACTTACTGGCAATGTACACCATGTTATATCAGAGATCCATGCTGCTATAGACAAACAGATTAGGCGTGATTTCTACTCCCACTTTGTCAAGATTGATGACATTTGTGATCCTGACTACCAAGGAAAATATATTGACATTACTAATCCATGCTGTCACTGGTAACTATTTTGACACCCATAGTCTGTGTGGTCATTGAAAAGCTACATGAGGTCTGTGATAAATCAAACATAAGTATCTGTTGTAAAGTCCATGGTAAGTATTGCTGCCTAAGTTCATAATGAGGTAAGTGTTGTTTGCTGCTACTGGAGACTAGTTTGATGCCTGTGATCCTAACTGAAACCTGAAGATACCTTGATTTGAAAGCTGCATGCTGTGACCAGTAATAATGATAGAACTCATTTTTTCTATTGCTGATGAAAAACCTGGTGATGGCCATGATCTCTCTTATTGTTGGGAACCTGCTGACTTACAAGGTTCATGTTGATGGTAGAGGTCATGTTGAGATAAGTGTTCTGAGGTGACACAGTAGATCAGATTGTTGTCTGAGATTCTATTTTCCACAAGAAATTCTGTTGATGTTCCTGCCTGCTATCAACCATGTAATGTACATGGTTGTTACTGCCCCTGGAATTGTGCTGTCAACATAAATAGTGCTACCTGATAAGAGGTTTATGATCATAACTTTTCTGCCCTTTTAATCTATGCTAATGTCACTGATATATAAACGGCAATAGATTCCACCATATGGCCTTAGTTACATGCTGTCATTAGCCACCTTGTCATTAGTGATCCCTGCTACCACTAAGGTCTATATTAATGTCATTCATTTAATGTGCCTACAGAAAATATGATGATATCCAGTATGCTGCCTTCAGTGGCCTGTTTACACCCATAGTCTTGATACTTCGGATGAGATTGTTAATGTCCAGGATCTATGAGACTATCTGAACATAAGGTGAAAATTTAGGTCATACTGTTCCCCCATGTCATGTTGAGTTCCATATTCTGTTATACTGAGGACACATAGTGTCAAAAGATATCATTTTTATATTCATGACAATTCAGGCCTCAAGCAGCTGTGATCACAGTAATCTCTGCTAACTTATGGGGCAACATAAATATGAGCATCTCCAAATGCCAATAGAACCTTTACTGATATCAGCTATCCAAATTTTTCTGCTGTTATTTATGAGAAGTGTGCTTTCAGCTGCAACAATTTTTATGTCAAAGATCCATCCTGCCAACAGAGAAGAAGATTCTGTACAGTCATTCATGGCCTCTTAAATATTTTGATGGCCTTGATACTTCCTGACAACAAACGAGGTGGTATATACCAGTTCCAAGCTGCCACTGTCAACCAGGTCCTGAGGGATTCTTACTGCCTCTTTGGAACAGGTAATGACATCAGAGATCCCAACTTCCCAATTTTCAAGATAAAAGTATTGACATTACTTATCCATAAAGCATCTGGTAAACATGTTGAGATTCATAGATAGTCTTGTCTTTGAAGAATTCTGTCCTGCCTATGATCCTTTAGTCAAAGAGTCTATTGTAAAGTTCATGATCAATATTGCTGCCAAATGCCATAATGAGGTAAGTGCTGTGTGCTGCTACTGGAGATACTTTGGACACCTGGGATGGTACCTGAAACCTGATACTATGTTGATACCGGTAATGACTGGTTTGACCAGCAGTCATGATGGATTTCATTGTTTCTATTACTGAAGGTGATGGAGACCCTGATCATAAGGATGATCTCTGCTGCTGTTTAAGGGAATCCCATATTTTATGGTCCATACTGACACTGGACATCATATTGAGGTACAGGTTCTGAGGTACACTGGAGATCACATTGATATCTGAGATCCTACGGGCCACAGGAAATTCTGTTGATATCCCTGATGTATGCATGTAGCCCCTGTTATGGACCATGAGTTCACTATTATATACATCATCGGAAGACAAATCATTCTATGTCTATACTCTTTGATAGCAAAAGCAACAATGTTGTCATTGATCCTTTCTCACATTTAGGGCCACATTAATATGAGTGACTCCAACTGTTATTGGAATCGATACTGATGTCAGTGAAGCATGCTTCTCTCACCTGTGGGAATGTCCTTTATGAGATATATACTCTTAGCTGTAATAATTTTGAAGTCAATGATCCATTCTGACACTATAGATGTGATTTCTGTTCATGGTTCTCCCTGTTCTCTGAAACAATCACGATGTTCTGATTCCTCCTGGCAATAGATGCCATGGTATATCCAAGAACTTTGATGCCAGAGGCAACCAGGATGTTAATGATACCTACTGACACTTTGGACCAGATTGTGATAGAAATTGTCCTATTTGCTAAGATAAATATGTTGATTTTACTCTCCCATTGTACCTTTTGTAACCACATTTAAATTCATATTCAGTGCTGACTCTGAAGAGCTTGGTAATGTCTATAATCACTGTGGACAAAAGAATCAATTATGAAATGCATGGTCAGAAATTCTACCCAAGATCCCAATGAGGTTAGTAGTGTCTTTTCCTATTGGAAACTTGTTTCAAGCCTCTGATGTGACTTACAAACTGAACCTATGTTGCTGTCACTGCTATATGCTGAACCCAGGAAACATGAGGGTATCCATCGTTTCTATTCCTTGGAAGACCCTATTGATGTCAATGATCTGTTTTGCTGCATGAGAACAGACTGAATTCCAAGGTTCATATTGATGTACAAAGTTATACATTGAGGTGAATGTTCTGAGCTGGCATTGGTGATAAGCTTGATGTCTGAGAGCTTACCTGCTGCTGAAAACTGCTGATGTATCTGATACATGAATGCATTTTCTTTTTGTAGACCTTGTTGTGGGTAATATCCTTGCTGCTCCAAGAAGAGATTTGATGTAATTGATCCCTCTTGCCCCCAGAGAAAAGATTTATGTCCATAATTCAACCTTTTCAATATCAGTAATACACTTGTCTGCAGACACCATACTATATTTACAATTCTTGCTCACAATAGCAAACAATATTAGAGATTTGTGCTGCCACTTTGGACCATGATGATCCCAACTGCCTACTGTAATATTATGATGGTAGCCATCCATATTGCTACATGTAACTCTGTTCTTATCCATAGACAGTGCTGCCTCTGAAGATCTTGTTAAAATCTATTATCCCTACTGCTAGAAGTCTCTGTCTTGAAGTTCACGGTAAATACTGTTGCCTAAGTCATGTTTACTTAAGTGTACTGTATTCCAATCAGTTATGATTTTCATGCCTATGACCTGACATGTGACATGTAGCAGTGTTGATGTCAGTGCTGCCTTCTGACATCAGTAATCACGACAGTGATTATTGTTACTCTCAAGGTATTATGGTGCACAGGAATCTATGAAATGTCCATGATTTATGGAAATAGCCCCTCCTGTTTTTTTAATAATTTATATGCTCCTTACTGCAACCAGAAGAACTGATCACGATATCATTGATCCATCCTGGCAATGGAGAAAATGCTTATGTTAATACAATTCCCAGGTTCTGAATCTATGCTGATGTCAAAGATACACCTGGAAACAGTAACCAAGTATTTTCCAAGATCTGTGCTACCACGGGCAACCTTGATTTCAGTGACCCCTGTTGCAAATGAGTATCATATTAGTATCATTAATTCAAAGTATTGTCAGAAAGTATTTTGATGTCCATAACCAATGATGGCACTAGCATCTATATTGAAATGCATAGTCTGTGTTGCTTCTGATGGAATTATTCATATCAAGGAGTCCTGTGGCCACCAGAGTCTATTCTGAAGTTTAAGGTCAATACTGCTGCTTAAGGTCATGTTGTGTAGTGTTCTAAGATATGTTATATTGATTTCATTGATATAATGTGGGAAAAGATACCGTTGTTTTCTGTCCACAATGATTGATACCAGGATCATCCATGGATGTCCATGTTCTCTGCTGCCACTTGGAACATTAATACAAGCTACTCCAATTGCCACCAAAATATATACTGATATCATCAATCCACACTTCTGCCATCTGACACCATGTTAGGTATATGATGTGTACTGCCAGCTCTAACCAATTTGATGTCAAAGGCCTATCCTGCCACTGGACTGGACATTACTGTCTATGGTTTTATATGTCCTCTGAAAATGTGTACAAGCCAATGATACCTCCTGGCAACAAACAACATGGATTATCCCAGATGATGGCTGCCATTAGCCACAAGAAGATTAGGGATTCTTGCTGTCACTTTGGACCCTATTGATTATACCATTGATCTCAATTGCATAGGAAAATATCTTGATGTCACTTAATCTTGCTGCCTGTGGTAACCATGTTGATATCCCAAGTCAGTGTTTGCTCTCAAGAGCTTGGTGATGTCTGTGAGCCCTACTGTCATAAGAATCTATCTTGAAGTTCATGAACAATGCTGCTACCTACTTCATGTGGAGTGTTCTGAGTTCCACCTCAGATATGTGTGTGATCCTACTTGCAACTGGAAGCTATACTGATATCAATATCTGCTTTCACCAGCAAAAAAGATGGTGTACATAGGTATTATTGAGATCCTACCTGCCACAGGTGACTATAGTGAATTCCTTGATGCATGCATGCAGCCCTCAATGCAGACCATATTCATTAAATACCCTTTTTGACACCAGATTTGCTATTGATGTCAATGATCCATCCTGCCACTGGAGAAGAAATTGATTTGCATGATCTATTCTACCCTCTGAGTCTACGATGATATCACAGATTTATCTTGCAATAAACACCATGGAATCTATACTGATGTTGGACCTGCACTCTGCAACAAATGTGTGCGAGCCCCAGGTTCAGCCTGTGTATGGTACTTGGGTGCTATTTCAGTATCTGAGAATCTCACTGATCCAAGTTGTTTGATTGTGTTGGTATTCCTTTAGAGTTCTTATCCCCCTTGGGGACCTCAATTTTTCCCCCAACTCTACCATAAGAGACCCAAGCTCCATTCAATATTTGGCTGTGGGTGTCTGTATCTGTCTGAGCCAACTGCTGAGTAGATCCTCCTAGAGGACAACATGCTTCTGTCTGCAATCCTATCACTGTATCATTAATGCTGTCAGGGATTGGTTGTTGCCCATAGGATGGGTCTCTAGTTTGGGAAGTTATTGCTTTGCCATTGCATTAGTATTTTCTCTATCCCTTGTCCATGTATTTCTCATAGACAGAATAAATTTTAGGTCCAAAGTTTGAAGATGTGTTGGTGTGACGATAGCTTCACTGGAGTTCCTACATAGTTACAAGAGGTGGACCATTCAGATTCCATAGCACAATATTGTGAGTCACAGTTAAGATCACTCACATTGATATTTGAGTACCTTCCCTTTCCCAGGTCTCAGTCTCATCCTCAACATGTCACACCCCTACACTCTATACCCCTGCAAGTTTCAGTTTTCCCTCCATTCTCATGGTCATCTAGACATCTACCCTGCCCCTACCCACACTGGATTCTGAACACTGCCATGCCATTACCCATTCTTTCTCTCACCCAGTTAATTTTGCCCATCTGCTTCCCATGATTTTTTTTAAGTGAGATTCAAGCATCCTCACTTTGTCTTTTCTTCTTGTTTAGCTTCCTTGGGTCTTTGGAGTACATCAAGTTTGTCCTGTATTTTAAGACTAATTTCAACTAATATGTGACTACATGCCATACATGTCCTTTGGGGTCTGGGTTAACTAGCTCAGGATGATATTCTCCATTCCATCTATTTTCCTACAAAATCCATGATGTCTCTGTATTTAATACCTGTATAGTACTCCACTGTGTAGATGTGTCACATTTTCTTTATCCATCTTTCAGTTAAGGGACATCTAGGCTGTTTCCAGTTTCTGGCTATTATGAATAAAGCTATGAACATGGTGGAGCAAGTGTTCTTTTGGGGACAGTGGAATATCTTTTGGGTATATGCACAGGAGTGTTAAGCTGGCTCTTGAATAGAACTATTTACAGTTTGCTAAGAAACACCAAATTGATTTCCAAAGTTGATGCAGAAGTTTGCAGTTCCGCCAGCATTTGAGGTATGTTCCCCTTGATCCACATCCTCACTAACATGTATTACCACTTGAATTTGTGATGTTAGCCCATATGATTATAGTATGATAGAATCTCAGAAGTGTTTTGATTTGCATTTCCCTAATGACAAAGCACATTGAACATTTATTTAAGTGCTTCTTGGCCATTCAAGATTCTTCTGCAGTGAACTATCTGTACCTAATTTTTCACCTACGTTATTTGGGTTTCTGGAGGTTAACTTCTTGAGTTTTTGGTAAATTTTGGATATTAGTCCTCTATGGGATGTCAGGTAAGTGAAAATTTTTCATAATGTGTAGGTTGCTGACTTGTACTATGGGCTATGTCCTTTGCTTTACAGAAGCTTTCCAGTTTCATGAGGTCCCATTTTTCAGTTCTTGATCTTAGAGACTGAAGTATTGGTGTTCTGTTCAGGAATTTGTTTCCTATACCAATGTGTTGAACCTATTTCCTACTATCTCTTCTATGAGATTTAGTGTATCTGATTTATGTTGAGGTCTTTGGTCCATTTGGACTTCAGTTTTGTGCACGACAGATGTGGATCTATTTGTATTCTTCTATATACAGACATCCAGTTAGACCAGCAAAACTTGTTGAAGATGCCTCCTTTTTCCATGTATACTTTTACCTTCTTTGTCAAAAATCAAATGTCCGTAGGTTTGTGGGGCCATTTCAGGATCATCCATTCAATTTAATTGATCCACCAGTTTATTTCTATAGTAATAGAATGCAGTTTTAATATTATTTCTCTGTATTATAAATCGAAGACTGGTATGGTGATACCTCTGGAAATTCTTTTAGTGGTTAAGATTGTTTTAGCTCTCCTGGGTTTTGTTTATCTGTATGAATCTTAGAATGGTTCTTTCAATGTCTGGAAAGAATTGTGTTAGAATTTTGATAGGGATTGCATTAAATCTATAAATTGCTTTTGTTCAGATGGTCATTTTCAATATGTTACTCCTAGTGCCCCATGAGCATTGAAGATTTTTCCAATTCTGATATGTTCCTCAGTTTCTTTCTTCAGAGAATTGAAGTTCTTCACTTTTAAGTCCTTACACATGCTTGATTAGAGTTGCACAAAGATATTTTATATTGTTCATGTCTATTGTACAGAGTTGTATTTTCCTAATTTATTTGTTGGCCCATTTATCATTTATCAAAGGAGGGCAGGCTATGTATTACTTTGAAATAACTTTATATTCAGCTGTTTTGCTGGAGGTGTTTATCAACTTGCTTATGTTTACAATAATATCATCTGCAAATAGTGATACATTGAATTCTTCCTTTCTACTTTGCATCTCTGTGAACTCCATCAGCTGTCTTATTGCTCTGTGTAGAACTTTTAATGCTATATTATATAAATAGTGCAAGAGTGGGTTGCATTCACTTGTCTCCAATCTAGTGGAAATGTTTGAAATTTCTCTACATTTAATTTTATGTTGTCCATTGACTTTCCATATACTGCTTGGATTATGTTTAGGTATGTGCCTTATATTCCTGATCTCACACTTTTGACATGAAGGGGTGGTGAATTTTGTTGAAGGCCTTTTCATCATATTATGAGATGATCATGTGAATATTTTCTTTCAATTTATTGATATGGTGGATTATGTGGATTGGTTTTCATATATTGAGCCATCCCCACATCCCTGGGATGAAGCCTACTTGATCATCATGGATGATATTCTTGATGTATTTCTGAAAGGGGTCAAAGTCACACTTAAAGAAATGTTCAAAGTTCTTAGTTATATGGGACTACAAATCAAAACAACACTGAGATTCCACTCTAACCCAATCAGAATGCCTAAGAACAAGAGCTCAAGTGACAGTACATGCTGGTGAGTATGTAGAACCCGAGGAACACTCCTTTATTGCTGGTAGGATTGCAAGTTGGTAGAAACACTATGGGAAACAATCTGGCTATTTTTCAGAAAAATGGAAATAGTTCTACCTGAAGAACCAGCTCGACTAATTTGGGCATATATCCAAAATATGCCACACCATGTGCTCCACTATGTTCACATTAGGCTTACATGTAATAGACAGAAGCTGGAAAGATCCCAGATGTCCCTCAATAGAAGAGTAGAGACAGAAAATGTGGTTTCTTTACATAATGGAATATTATTCAGCTATTAAGAATGAGGAAATCATAAGTTTTTCAGGCAAATGGTTAGAACTGGAAATTATCATCATGAGTTAAGTATCTCAGACCCAAAAGGGCATTCATAGTATGTACACACTAGTCAGTGGATATTAGCCAAAAAATACAGAATACCTAGGATACAACCTACTGAACTTAAGAAGTTTAACAACAGAAAGGCACAAATGAGGATACTTCAATAACATTTGAGGGTGAAGAAAATAATCATAGGAGTCAGGGGGAGGGAGGAACCTGGGTGTGAGTGGGGAGATGGAACAGAAATGGGACAGGATCAGTTAGGTGGGACAGGAACGAAGCCCAAAGCAGTAGCAGAATGAGTGGAAATATGCAGGTTTGGGGGTGGGTTCCATGTGGGGGAACACTCTAGAAAGTACCATGGACCTTGGAGTTAAGACTCTCAGGACTTAGTGATATGCTCAACAATGGGGAGAGGGAACTTAAAAAGCATCCACCTCCATTCGATAGATAGGGCTTCAGGCAGATGGATGGGGTTACCAAAACACAGTTAAAATTTCTGACCCAGAATTGTTCCTGTGTAAAAGTACTTGAGGGACAAAAATGGAGAAGAGATGAAGGGAAAGGTGGTCCAGTGACAGACCCAAATTGGAATTCCTCTCAAGGGCCGGCTCTAAGAACTGACATTATTACTTTTTTTTTTTATATATATTTTGAAGTTTTATTAAGTTGCTTATTAAGTGACAAAGTAACAACTAAAATCAGAAGAAATATTTTAACTATATTTATGATGTGACATTGTATAAGGCAACTTTCTTTTTTTAATTTTTAATATTTTTATTACATATTTTCCTCAATTACATTTCCAATGCTATCCCAAAATTCCCCCATAGCGCCCCCCACTTCCCTACCCTTCCATTCCCATTCTTTTGGCCCTGGCATTCCCCTATATTGGGGTATATAAAGTTTGCAAGTCCAATGGGCCTCTCTTTCCAGTGATGGCCGAATAGGCCATCTTTCGATACATATGCAGCTAGAGACAAGAGCTCCGGGATACTGGTTAGTTCATAATGTTGTTCCAACTATAGGGTTGCAGATCCCTTTAGCTCCTTGGGTACTTTCTCTAGCTTCTCGATTGGGACCCCTGTGATACATCCAATAGCTGACTGTGAGCATCCACTCCTGTGTTTGCTAGGCCCCTGCATAGTCTCACAAGAGACAGCTATCTTTGGGTCATTTCAGCAAAATCTTGCTAGTGTATGCAATGATGTCCGCATTTAGAAGCTGATTATGGGATGGATCCCTGGATACGGCAGTCTCTAGATGGTCCATTCTTTCATCACAGCTCCAAGCTTTGTCTCTGTAACTCCTTCCATGGGTGTTTTGTTCCCAATTCTAAGAAGGGGCACAGTGTCCACATTTTGGTCTTCATTCTTCTTGAGTTTCATGCGTTTAGCAAATTGTATCTTATATCTTGGATATCCTATGTTTTGGGCTAATATCCACTTATCAGTGAATACATATTGTGTGAGTTCATTTGTGATTGTGTTACCTCACTCAAGATGATGCCCTCCAATGGCTTGTGCTGTAAGATCGAGAATTGACAAGTGGGACCTCATGAAACTGCAAAGCTTCTGCAAGGCAAAAGACACCATCAATAAGACAAAAAACCACCAACAGATTGGGAAAGGATCTTTACCTATCCTAAATCAGATAGGGGACTAATATCCAATATATATAAGGAACTCAAGAAGGTGGACTCCAGAAAGTCAAATAACCCCATTAAAAAATGGGGCTCAGAACTGAACAAAGAATTCTCACCTGAAGAATACCAAATGGCAGAGAAGCACCTGAAAAAAATGTTCAACATCATTAATCATCAGGGAAATGCAAATCAAAACAACCCTGAGATTCCACCTCACACCAGTCAGAATGGCTAAGATCAAAAATTCAGGTGACAGCAGATGCTGGCGAGGATGTGGAGAAAGAGGAACACTCCTCCATTGTTGGTGGGATTGCAAGCTTGTACAACCACTCTGGAAATCAGTCTGGCGGTTCCTCAGATAATTGGACATAGTACTACCGGAGGATCCAGCAATACCTCTCCTGGGCATATATCCAGAAGATGTCCCAACCGGTAAGAAGGACACCTGCTCCACTATGTTAATAGCAGCCCTATTTATAATAGCCAGAAGCTGGAAAGAACCCAGATGTCCCTCAACAGAAGAACGGATACAGAAATTATGGTACATCTACACAATGGAGTACTACTCAGCTATTAAAAAGAATGAATTTATGAAATTCCTAGCCAAATGGATGGACCTGGAGGGCATCATCCTGACATTATTACTGATGCAATGGTTTGCTGACAGACAGGATCCTAGCATTGTTTGGCCTCCTAGAGACCCAAATAGCAGCTGAATAATTCAGTTGCAGATACTTATACCTAGAAATTGGACTGAAGTCGGGACCCCTATGGTGCAATTAGAGGAAGGATGGAAGAAGCTGAAGGGAAGAGTGACCCCATAGGAATACCAGCAGTATCAACTCATCTGGATGCCTAGAAGCTCCCAGAAACTGAGCCACCAACAAGGCAGCATGCCAGAGCTGGCTGGAGTATCCTGAAACACATATAGCATAGGATTGCCTAGTCTGGCCTTACTGGGAAAATATGGGCCTAATCTTCAAATGACTTGAGACCCCATGGAGGGTGAAGTTCCAGTGTATGTGTGGGAGCATCCTCTTGGAAGAGGGGCAAGGGGGAGGAGGAATATGATGAGGAACTGTGAGGGGGTACCAGGGGCAGAAACAAAGCCAGGATTGATATATATATGCGCATACATACAATACTCAAGGTCATCTTCAGCTACATAGTTAGTTTGAAGCCCACCCTGAGATACATTAGACCCTGTCTCATAAAAATATTATTAACTATACTCCTGTTAATAGGAATATAATTCCAGTTGGAATTGCCCCACTTAAATCTAGGATAACTAAGAGCTTTGTTGGCTTCTATTTGCCCTGAACTTGTGATAACTATTGTTTTTCAACCTGTCAAGAAAAAAATGAGACCTCTAATGTCCTATAATCAAAGGGCGTTCCTATGACATTGACCCAGAGGGAAGGAAACCTATGATAAGCAGACTGGAGTTAAAATGCTTAGTCCGGCTCCCAGTGTGGAGACAGTGTCTTTTTGTGTCATTCTGATTTTCTTAAAAATTGGATATTTTATTCACTTACATTTCAAATGTTATCCCTTTCCAGGTTTCCCCTCTGCAAACACCCTCTTCCAACCCCCTTTGCCCTACTTCCATGAGGGTGCTCCCCCTCTGACCTAGCTACTACTGCCTCACTGCTCTAGCATTCCTCTACAATGGGACATCAAACCTTCACAAAACCAAGGGCCTCCTCTCACATTGATGCCAGATAAGGCCCCTTCAGCTTCTTGAGTACTTCTCCTTACTCCTCCACTGGCTTCCCTTTGCTCTGTCCAATGGTTGGCTGTGAGAATCCACATTTGTATTGGTCAGGATGTAGAAGACCCTCCCAGGAGACAGTTGTATCAGGCTCCTGTCAGCAAGCACTTCTTTCTTTATCAGCAATAGTGTCTGGGTTTGGTGTCTGCATGTGGGATGGATCCCCAGATAGGGTAGTCTCTGGATAACGTTTCCTTCAGTCTTGATCCACTCTTTTTTTTCTTGTATTTCCTATAGAAAGGAGGAATTATGGATTAAAATTTTGGAACTGAGTGTGGGGTCCCATCCCTCAACCATGCCAACCTCTGGATATGATCTTTAAAGGTTCTCTCTCCCCTTTTGTGGTGTATTTTGGCTAATGTAATCCTGTTGGAGTCCTGTGAGTCCTTTGCTTTTTGGCATTGGGGACTTTCGGGTTGCTACATCCAGTTCCCCATCCCCATTTGCTATACACTGCTATTCAGGTTCCCGACCCACATTACATTTCCTCCATCTCCTCTGATATATGATTCTTCCCTCTTTTTCACCTACCCCTCTTCTCTTACATCCCAGTCCCTTTCACCCTCTATTTCCCATGAGTATTTTGTTCCCCTTTCTAAGTAGGGCTGAAGCATTCACACTGATCTTCCTTCTGCTTGAGCTTCATTGGCTCCATGAGTTGTATCTTGGGTATTCCATGTTCTTTGACTAATATTCACTTATCAGTGAGTACATACCATGCATGGTCTTTTGTGACTGAGTTACCCCACTCAAGACAATAGTTTTTAATTTTTTTAAATTTTTATTAGATATTTTCTTCATTTACATTTCAAATGCTATCCTACAAGTACCCTATACCATGTTCCATGCACTGCTCCCCAACCCACCCACTCCCACTTCTTGGCCCTGGATTCCCCTGTACTGGGGCATATAAAGTTTGCAAGACCAAGGGGCCTCTCTTCCCAATACTGGCTGACTAGGCCATCTTTTGCTACTTATGTAGCTAGAGACACAAGATCTGAGGGCACTAGTTAGTTATTTTTTTGTTCCACCTATAGGGTTGCAGACCCCTTCAGCTCCTTGGGTATATTCTCTAGCTCCACCATTGGGGCCCTGAGTTCCATCCAATAGATGACTATGACCATCCACTTCTGTATTTGCCAGGCACTGGAATAGCCTCACAAGAGACAGCT
The DNA here is from genome assembly GCF_978045245.1 of Mus caroli. Classification (NCBI taxonomy): domain Eukaryota; kingdom Metazoa; phylum Chordata; class Mammalia; order Rodentia; family Muridae; genus Mus; species Mus caroli. The sequence continues at coordinate 113,234,558 of NW_028227260.1, read as the reverse complement.
ATATCAGGGTCTTTTCAGCCAAATCTTGCAGGCATGTACAATAGTGTCTGCATTTGGTGGCTGATTATAGGATGGATCCCTGGATGGGGTAGTCTCTAGGTGGTCCATCCTTTCATCTTAGCTCCAAACTTTGTCTGTGTAACTCCTTCCATGGGTATTTTGTTCCCAATTCTAAGGAGAAATGAAGTATCCACATATTGGTCTTCCTACTTCTTGATTTTCTTGTGTTTTGCAAATTGAATCTTGGATATTCTAAGTTTCTTGGCTAATATCCACTTATCAGTGAGTGCATATCAAGTGGTTCATTTTGAGATTGGGTTACCTCACTTAGGATAATATCCTCCAGATACATCCATTTGTTGAAGAATTTCATAAATACATTGTTTCTAATAGCTGAGTAGTATTCTCTTGTGTAAATGTTCCACATTTTCTATATCCATTCCTCTATTGAGGAACATATGGGTTCTTTCCAGCTTTTGGCTTTTATAAATAAGGCTGCTATGAACATAGTGGAGCATGTGTCCTTATTACCAGTTGGAACATCTTCTGGGAATATGCCCAGGAGAGGTATTGCTGCATCTTCCAGTTGGACAATGTCAACTTTTCTGAGGAACTGCCAGACTGATTTCCTGAGTGTTTGTACAAGCTTGCAATGCCACCAGCAATGAAGGAGTGTTCCTTCACATCCATGCCAGCATCTGCTGTCACCTGAATTTTCACACTTAGACATTCTGACTGGTGTGAGGTGGAATCTCAGGGTTGTTTTGATTTGCATTTCCCTGATGATTAAGGATGTTGGACATTTTTTCAGATGTTTCTCATCCCTTCAGTATTCCTCACTTGGGAATTATTTGTTTAGCTCTGTACCCCATTTTTAATGGGGTTACTTGAATGTCTGTGGTCCAGTGTCTTGAGCTCCTTGTAGATATTGGATATTAGTTCCCTATCAGATTTAGGATTAGAAAAAAATCCTTTCCCAATCTGTTGGTGGTCTTTTTGTTTATTGACAGTATCTTTTGCCTTACAGAAGTTTTGCAATTTTATGAGGTCCCTTTTGCTGATTCCTGATCTTACTGCACAAGCCATTGCTCTTCTGTTCAGGGATGATTCCACTTTGCCTATAACTTCCAGGCTTTTACCTACTTTATCCTCTATAAAATTTAGTCTGGTTTTATGTGGAGTTCTTTGATCTACTTAGACTTGAGCTTTGTACAAGAAGATAAGAATGGATCAATTTGCATTCTTCTAAGTGATAACCTCCCGTTGTGCCATCATCATTTGTTGAAAATGCTGTCTTTTTTTCCAATTCATGGTTTTAGATCGATCCCTTGTCAAAGGTCAAGTGACCATAGGTGTGTGAGTTCATTGCTGGGTCTTCAATTCTGTCCCATTGATCTCCCTGTCTGTCTCTGTACCAGTACCATGCAGTTTTTATCAAAATTGTTCTGTAGTGCAGCTTGAGGTCTGGCATGGTGATTCCACCAGAGTTTCTTTTATTGTTGAGAATAGTTTTTGCCATCCTAGGTTTTTTGTCATTCCAGATGAATATGGAAATTGACCTTTTTATCTCAGTGAAGAATTGATTTGGAATTTTGATGGGAATTGCATTGAATATGTAGATTGCTTTTGGCAGGATAGCCATTTTTACTATATTAATCCTGCCAATCCATGAGCATGGGAGACATTTCCATCTTCTGAGATCTTCAATTTCTTTCGTCAGAGACTTGAAGTTCTTGCCATACAGATCTTTCACTTCCTTAGTTAGAGTCACTCCAAGGTATTTTATATTTTTTGTAACTATTGTGAAGGGTGCTGTTTCACTAATTTCTTTCTCAGCCTATTTATCCTTTGTGTAGAGAAAGGCCACTGATTTGTTTGAGTTAATTTTATATCCAGCTACTGCACTGAAGCCGTATATCAGGTTCAGGAATTCTCTGGTGGAATTTTTAGGGTCACTTATATATACAATCATATCATCTGCAAATAGTCATATTTTGACTTCTTTCCAATTTTTATCCCCTTGATCTCCTTTTGTTGTGGTATTTCTTTGGCTAGGACTTCAAGTACTATATTGAATAGGTAGGGAGAAAGTTGGCAGCCTTGTCTATTCCCTGATTTTAGTGGGATTGCTTCCAGTTTCACTCCATTTAGTTTGATATAGGCTAATGGTTTGCTGTATATTTTTTATTATGTTTAGGTATGGGCCTTGAATTCCTGAGTATATTATAGATGTCACTGAAGTCCAACTTGGTGGACCAATGAATTTTACTGGGATTCCTTACAGGAATATGTGCAAGGGGTTACTTACAGGAGCAGAAATGACTCAAAGGCAGCTGCATCACCAAAGCCCACCACAGCATGCGCGAGAGCTCACAAAGCCGGGGACCAGGAGCACACTGCACGACCTGCAGGCAGCACAACAGTTTGGAGAGAGTCTTCCACGTGCCTCAGTGGGTCTATACCTCTTCCAGGCAAGGTAGCTCCAGCTCTGCTGGTTTCTACTTCTTTCGGGAAACTAGTCTCATCTTCCAAGATACTCCTCAATTGTAGCTCAGCTTTCTGCATCTGAGAAGGACTCTCAGCTTTTAGTCCTTCCTCTGGCATGGAGGAGCCTAATGACTGTTTTAAGTTTGGGGGACTCCTTGAAGCTGTTTGGAGGTGTTTGCCTTCCTGCTTAAAGAGCTTCCTGAAGCTCTTTTTAGTTGTTTATCTCCCTGCTTAAGGAGATTCCTGCAGGGTGGAAGGTTTCGATCCTCTGAGGACACTATTATACAACAATATATTAAGGGCTTTGGGAGTTATATTAGTAATAAATTCAACTGTACTTGGATTGTACAGTTAATAATAATTTTATATGTCACATTATAATATAGTAGAAGTAATAATAATAATAATAATAATAATTTCAACTGTGCCTTACCCTGATAACATGGTTTCACATATACATGGGAGTATGGTAGCCTCCGGACCCATCCTCTGTCCAGGTAGCTGGACCATGATAATGGATTTTATACTCAGATGGCCATTAATTTTATTTATAGTTGCCAATTTGTAGGGCACACCATTTACTTTGAGATTTCCTGTACTTATAATTTCTAAATGGTCCCCTCTGGTAAGTTGGAACAGGAAGAAAACTGTACAGCTAGACCCTAACACACACAATCCTGATGGGTTGAGCAGAAGTATAATCTAGGCTGTGTCCCTCACATATCTGATATAGTCCACAGAGGGCATGGTACCTGATATCTGCATTGACACTGTTTCAGTCCAGTCAGAGATGAGAGAAACTAGACAAGGGATAGAGGTTTTGTTCAAAGTGGTTTGGGAACCAAAGCATTGGATTTCCTAATCCACTGCATTATAAAATCTTTGGCCCAGGTATGTGGTGCTTCCAGCAGAAGTTTAAATCACACTTCCACTAGGTAAGTCAGTTTTCCACAAAAACTGAAGTATTATTTTGGTTTTGGTTTTGGTTTGGGTTTTGGTTTTGGTTTTGGTTTTGGTTGACAGGGTCTCATTATGTAGATCAGTGTAACCAGGAACACACTGTGTAGTAGTCCAGGCTACCATCAAACTAACAGAGGCCTCTGACTCTGGAGTGCTAGGTTTAAAGGCATGTGCTACTACCACACCTAGCCCCAATTGAAGTTTTAGGGAGTTAAACTGTACTGGCTACTTTTGTGTGAACTTGACACAGATAGAGTTATCACAGAGAAATGAGCTTCAGTTGAGGAAATACCTCCATGAGATCCAACTGTAAGGCATTTTCTCAATTAGTGATCAAGGGGGAAAGGCCCCTTGTGGGTAGGACCATCTCTGGGCTGTTAGTCTTGGGTTCTATAAGAGAGCAGGCTGAGCAAGCCAGGGGAAGCAAGCCAGTAAGGAACATCCCTCCATGGCCTCTGCATCAGCTCCTGCTCCCTGACCTGCTTGAGTCCCAGTCCTGACTTCTTTCAGTGATGAACAGCAATGTGGCAATGTGAGCTGAATAAACCCTTCTCCCCCAACTACTTCTTGGTCATGATGTTTGTGCAGGAATAGAAAACCTGACTAAGACAAATTGGTACTGGGAGTGGGGTATTCCTGAGAAAACCTGACCATGTTTTGGGGAGGACTGTGGAAGGACTTTGGAACTTTGGACTTGAAGATCCATTTGTTGTTAAGAGCTCTGTCAGATGTTGTTTAGGAGCTTGGAAGATAATGTTGAGAAAAGTACAGAAGATGGAGGTCTGGTTTGTGAAATTTCAGAAGGAAAATTAAAGACACTTTCAGGGCCATTGCTGTTTTGATTGTGAAGATTTTGTAGCTCTGGTTAGCTGGGGCTGAAGAATCAGCTGTGGTTAAGAAGATACCAGAACTACTAAAGCAAAAACTTTGCATTACTGGGACTATTGATGCTGGTTAGCTGGAGCTAAGAATTTAGTGGTGATTAAGAAGAGACCAGCATCATTGAGGTGACATCTTCTGGGAAGTGTTTTCTGAAAGCACCAAGAGGGTGTGCTCCAGAGATAGCCAAGATTGTACTCCTGCTGAAGCGGGACTTGGTAATATGTAAGGGTCTCGCAGGTGGTACTGGTTTTGAAGGCATGAAGGGATCACGCAGAGCAGCTGAGGCTCGGCACTGTGAGAGGCTATGAAAGGCCATTGGTGAAGGTGTAGCCTCAGTTGCAATTGAAGGCCCAGGACTGAAGGGGTCATGCAGTGTTTTGGACATGCCAGTTACATGAGATGACCACCAAGAGCAGCAGCAGCAGTGGAGTACAGTTGTCTGGAGCCCAGAGGATGACGCGTGTGCTACAAAGGGCATGGCTAGAGAAGTGACCCAAGCCCTTGGTGGAGCCCAGAAGATCGTGAGTTGGATCCCAGACATTGGATGGTTGGAGATTGATTTTTGCTTTGATTGTAACTGTACCTTTATATTTTCCCTCTTGAAGGAAGAAACTGTTTTAGTGGAGCCCACAGTTAAGAGACTTTTAATTGTAAAACTACTTTGGATTTTAAAAGAGATGGATATTTTAAAGAGATTGAAATTTTAAGAATATGTAAAGACTATGGGACTTTTAAAGTTATTTATATCTTGGGGATGAATAAGAATGCAAGGGTTGAGGCTTACTAGTGATGTGTTTGTGTGTCAAGTTGACAAGGGGTCAATTGTACTGGCTAGATTTGTTTCAACTTGACATAGCTAGAGTTATCACAGAGAAAGAAGCTTCAGTTGAGGAAATGCCTCCATGAGATCCAACTGTAAGGCATTTTCTCAATTAGTGAACCAGGGGGAAAAGCCCCTTGTGGGTAGGATCATCTCTGGGCTGTTAGTCTTGGGTTCTATAAGAGAGCAGGCTGAGCAAGCCAGGGGAAGCAAGCCAGTAAGGACCATCCCTCCATGGCCTCTGCATCAGCTCCTGCTCCCTGACCTGCATGAGTTCCAGTCCTGACTTCTTTCAGTGATGAACAGCAATGTGTGAGAATTTCGCTTTCTTTAAAAACCCAGTAATGTTATATGAGTACTTTTTTGTTTTGTTTTGTTTTAATCTCACGTGTGTCCCCAGCTGCACATAGTTTATGTTTGAAATTCTAGGGACTCTTGAGAGGGTATAAATGCAAGAGCTCCTGAGAGGACCTGGGGCAGTTGCTGCTACTCCTGTTGCATCTGCTTGTTATCGCTGGTTTAAATGAACAGTGCTCTAGCCACTGGAGCAAGGTTGTGGATTTATGTGTGTTAAAGGGCAATGATAGATATACATTGTTTCAAGAAGAAAAACAATTCCAAAATTCAGCTCACAAAGTAGGGTATTACCTTGATATAAAAACTGTTTAATGTTAATTAAAAAATAGTTGGATAGGGGCTAGGAAGTTGGCTAACTGGGTAAAGTGCTTGCACTCACAGTAAATGCTAAGAGTGCCAGCACTTGTGTGTAACCCAGCCCTGGAGGAGTGGAGAGAGATAGATGCCGGGGCTTGCTGAAGTACCAGTGTAGCTGAAAGGGCCAGCTCCAAGTTCAATGAAAACAACTATCTCAAAATAAGATGGACAGAAATAGAGAAAGTCACTCAGCAGCTTATCTGGAATGATTAATTCATTTAAGTAAATTTAGAAAAACAGTATGATTGATTTAAAAGAAATGTTGAAATACTGAATATTTGGTAAAACAAATATTTCAATTCTTTCTATCTATAAATGAATATTTGAAATAATGAGGAATAAAGATTAACAGCTTAAGAATGAATCTAAACACAATGAACAGGCCACTGACACAGTATGTGCATATTTGTGAGTTTTAATTATGATATATTTTCAATACACATAATAGTATGTTGGATAATATATATATATATATATATATATATATATATATATATATATATATATATATATATGTTGAATCTACCTGAATAAATAAAATACTAAATCTAAAAAGAATGAATCTAAAAATCAAACTTCTCTATGTTTGCTGAACATCAAAATAGAAGGCATTCTTGATCATTTATGTTTGAAGACACATGTGAAGCATTCTTTTTTTAGTTTTTTATTTCTTTTTTTAATTAGGTATTTTCTTCCTTTATATTTCAAATGTTTTCCCAAAAATCCCCCAAATCCGCACCCCCACTCCCCTACCCACCTACTCCCACTTCTTGGCCCTGGTGTTCCCCAAATACTGAGGCATATAAAGTTTGCAAGATGTTGAATATGCCTGAATAAACAAAATACTAATAATAAAAAAAAGAATGAATCTAAAAATCAAACTTCTATATGATTGCTGACCATCAAAATAGAAGGCATTCTTGATAATTTATGTTTGAGACACATGTGAAACATTCTTAATCATTAGGTAAGTTTAGGTGTCATTTATCTGAAGGCCAAGCACAATGAAATGATGTTTTGATGCCTTTATGAGAATACAAAAATCCATGTCTCAAACTAATATTTATACATTTTTTCAGTTAGATTTAATGTGTTAGTGTTATGAAATATAACATGGCAAGGGAGTACCTTTGGTGGGCTAATGCCAGGTGTTCCCCTGAGAAATTATACCATGCAACAGACCTGGTATAAAGTGGATTTATTGGGGGAGGGGAGAGGAGTGAGGAACTGGGGAAGAGATAGAGGCAGACAGACAGAAGCAAAGCCATTAGTTCAGAAAATGTAGGGCAGAGAACAGATAGATGGGAAGCTGGGAACAAAGACAGACAGAGATCTCAGAAAGAAGAACAATGGGAACAGAGAGAAGGGGCTGGGCCTGAAACAGTGAGAGGGGACTAATCAGTCCTTTTGTCCTGCCTCACAGTTAGCAGTTTAGTTTGTTTCAAGAAACAAATACACTTTCTTTCAATGAATTTTGTAAGTGAACAGGAAATATTCTCATCTCTCAGAGCTGACAGTGTTAATTTTATAATGTTTATAGGAGATTTTTGTGGGACTATTTTCTTAAAAACAGTGTAAGCCAGATATGTTGTCACATACCTGTAATAGCACCTACATGGAATGCTGGGATCACCTTGAACCTAAACATTCTAGACCTTCCTGGACAATAAACAACATACTAAGTGGCTATCACAAAAATGAAATGAAATGAAATAAAATCAAACCAATGAACCTTCTATATTTGTATCTCATACCTTTGGGAACTAATAAGATAATGGTTAAAAAATAAATTTCAATTATCTTTATCAATAAAAAGAATTAGAAATGTTATGAAGGTTAAAAAAAATCACAACAGGGAGGGGGGAGGGACCTGGGTGTGAAAGGGGACAAGGAGGGGAAGAGAGGAAAATGATCAGGTATTGTGGGGGTGGGGAAAAGAACTGAAGGGCTTAGGACCAGCAAAAAGAATGGAAAGAGGCATGTTTGATAGGTAGGAGGTTATAAAACCCTCTAGTGTAGGAAGCTGTGATAATATGTGCCGTCACTAGATGGTTCTAAGCTTCATTGTGCGCATGTGCAGGAGCAAATGCCTGCCAAGTCACTAGTCCATCCCCTGGGACATTTGAGACTGTGGGTGGAACTGCCAGTAGTATTAACAAGTCACACCTGTGGGTATATATAGCAACGCGTTTCTATCCTTCTTTGTTCTACCTCACGATTATGAATAAAGTGTAACCAGGAAAGGTCTTGACTTGTGTTCTGTGTGCGTTCCTGAGGGATGGGAATAGCACAGGACAATTGGTGTAGAAATCCTGGGAAAAAGAAGCCTGACCAATCCGCAGTGGCCAGAGGAGAACCCCTCCCACAACATCGGAGGAAAACCTGAATGTGGTGGAAGGTAAGCTCCAAAAGACAAACTGGCTTTGATCTCTCTAATCCCTCCCCGTAACTGGAAGCTTTTGTTCTCTTGTTGGCTGTGTTAACTCTATACCTCCCGGTTCTTTCCTACACTCACCAGAGGTGGTTCTGAATTTTGACTGCTGCTAAGCATGCTCATATGGACGTACATAAGCCGCTGTGCTTGTCCTGTACTTAAGCTCTCCTGTATATAAAGGAGCAGTATGGGAACTTCACATTCTGTGATTACAGCTTTGCAGTCTGTCTTAAAACAACATGACATTAAAGTATCTACAAAAATACTACAAACATTCATTAAGGAAATTGAACGTATCTCACGTTGGTACGAGTGTTCAGGATCATTAACACCTACCTCTTGGGAGAAATTAAGGGAAGACTTAATTAAGGAACAACAGAATGGGAAATTAAAGATAGGGACCATGGAATTATGGAAACTAGTGAAAACATGCCTGGAAGATGAGAAGTGTCTTTTAACTGTTAGGACAGTACAAGGGATTTTGGAAAAATTACAAGACAGTATGCCAGAATTGGAGCGGGACCATAGGTTAAGAGCTCAAAAAAGGAAACGTGCACGTGAAAAAGTAAGCCCTTCCACAGACCTTGGATCTGAGGAAGTGAAAGGTTTGGGAATAAATTCCCAGGGAGAGAAAAAAGATAAGGAGAAAGTTCAGGAAAAGAAAAGCCTTTATCCAGTAAAGGAACTGGAGGCTTTGAAGCTTGATAGATTAAAATCAGAAGAGCTTAGCTCCTCTGAGGAAGAAGAGTTAGAATATGAGACAGCTCACTATAAAAAAGAAAGATATCCAGAAGAAAGGCAAGTAAAGAAATCAGAGAAAATGTTAGACCTAGTGGGGAAACCCCCACCCCATTCCCGATTCGGCGTGCACCCAAAAAATCACGAAGGACCATCTCTTGCTGTAATTACATGAGGACGTTTAATTACGGAGCTCCGGTCCGACATGCATCTCACACAGGAGATAATGGATGCAGGCCACGAGGCTCGAAAGCTAGGAGTTTTTATGGAGTAAGGGGCTTAGGGGTGTGGAATTCAGCATAGCAACACACTATTGGCTTATTTAAACATTAACAGAAGGATTACAGAGCAACAGGACTTTGTTCCTGTGGGCTGGGGGCTTATCTTTGTTCACATAGCAACCAGTTGATGTATGACTTTTACCTGGCGCCAAGGGGCAATAGACAGAGGGGGAGGTTCCGGCCAAATGGTGGGGACTCAGACAAGATAGCCTTGCCTGCGTCCTTGAATTCTTTTCATCTTCACAGTTAAGATGTTCTTAGGAATGCCTTAACAGCCCTGCCCTGGCAGGCCTGGGGGCTGTTCTGCTTTGTTCTCAGTCCCAGGCCTGGGCAGTGGGCTCTTAAACAACTCACAAGTTACAATATTTTACCTTCCTTCAAAAAAATTAAAAGTTAATGGGGACACAGAGCAGGCTACCTCTAGGCCTTCTGGTCTCAATACTCCTCCACCTTATGTGGAGAATTTTTCTGATTCTTTCCTCCCCAGGGAGGAAAAGAAAAAACTTTTATCAGGCATTCCCTGTCTATGAAGTTGCTGATGGAGGGCGAGTACATGGACCTGTGGAGTATATTCAGATAAAAGAACTTGCTGAGTCTGTATGTAATTACGGATTTAGTGCCAATTTTACCATATCTCAAGTTGAAAGGCTTATGACCTTGGCCATGACTCCAGGAGACTGGCAGACAACAGTGAAGGCTGCACTCCCTAATATGGGGCAGTACATCGAATGGAAGGCGCTGTGTCATGACACTTCTCACGCACAGGCAAAAGTCAATGCCACTGCTGAAGGCGATCAGACAAACTGGACATTTGAATTATTAACAGGACAAGGGCAGTATGTTAATAATCAGACGAATTATGATTGGGGAGCATACAATCAAATCTCCACTGCAGCCATTAAGGCGTGGAAAGCACTTTCCAGAAAGGGAGAAGCTAGAGGATACTTGACAAAAATCATACAAAATCCTCAGGAGTCATTCTCACACTTTGTAGCTAGGATGACAGAGGCAGCAGGCAGAATCTTTGGAGACCCTGAACAGGCAATGCCGTTAGTGGAACAGTTGATTTATGAACAAGCCACACAGGAATGCAGAGCAGCGATTACACCCAGAAAGAGTAAAGGACTGCAGGTCTGGTTAAGGGTATGTCTTGAGCTTGGAGGCCCCTTAACTAATGCAGGGCTAGCAGCTGCCATCCTGCAGAGCCAAAGGCGTTCAGATACAAGTAATCACAAGATCTGCTACAATTGTGGCAAACCAGGACATATAAGAAGAGACTGCCAGGCCCCCGTAAAAAAGAAAGTGCTAGGACTGTGTACTATGTGTGGAAAACGTTATCATCAAGCCAGTGAGTGTTGCTCAATTAGAGACATCAAAGGCATACTTATTCAGTCTGGACCTCCTCAGGCAGAAAGAAGTGAAGACAATTCAAAAAACGAGTTTCTGGGCCCCAGGTCTCAGGGCCCCAAAACATATGGGATCCCAGCTCACAACAGACGGACACTACAGTCCACAGAGCTGCAGAAGTCTCACCAGGAGTGGATATCTGTTCCACAATTTGATTCATGCTGACACCTCAGGTGGGGGTGCAGCCCATTCCCACTGACTACAAAGGGCCTCTGCCATCTGGAAGCGTCGGCCTGATACTGGGCCGGGCATCCCTTACTTTACAAGGCCTCACTGTTCACCCTGGAGTCGTAAATCAAGACTATGAAGGGGAACTTCAAGTTCTTTGTTCTTGTCCTCAAGGTGTTTTTTCTATATCACAAGGAGATAGAATAGCTCAGCTAATAATCTTGCCAAACCTACATGGCTACTCCCCCTCCTCTGGTGTCCTTCAAGCTGCTAGAGAAATTGGCTCTACTGGCAAAGATTCTGCTTACTTAATAATGCCTCTTGATTCCAGGCCATCCTTAGAGTTAGTTATAGAAGGGAAACAGTTCAAAGGGATTTTGGATACAGGAGCAGATAAAAGTATCATCTCCTCCCACTGGTGGCCAAAAGCTTGGCCCGTTACTCAGTCATCACATTCACTACAAGGGTTAGGATATCAGTCCTGCCCCACTATCAGCTCTCGCTCCTTGAGCTGGCAAGCTCCTGAAGGTCAAACGGGACGATTCACTCCCTATGTCTTACCACTCCCAGTTAATCTTTGGGGGAGAGACATCTTACAGGCAATGGGAATAACCTTGACTAATGAATACTCACCACAAGCTGTACAAATGATGAAGAAAATGGGCTATAAAGAGGGAAAGGGACTAGGGAAAGGAGAGCAGGGTAGACTTGAACCTATTCCTCAAAAAGGTAATAATGGAAGACAAGGCTTGGGTTTTTTCTAGGATCAGCTGTTGAGGGTTCCATGCCCATACCATGGCTTACAGAGGAAGTTGTATGGGTTCTTCAATGGCATCTATCCTCTGAAAAATTAGAAGCAGCCACAAAACTGGTCTCTGAACAGCTATGCTTAGGTCATTTAGAGCCCTCTACCTCACCTTGGAATACACTTATTTTCGTAATTAAGAAAAAATCTGGCAAATGGCATTTATTACATGATCTTAGAGCAATTAATGCAAAAATGCGCCTGTTTGGGCCAGTTCAACGAGGGCTTCCATTGCTCTCTGCACTACCTAAAAATTGGGAAATTATAATTATAGATATTAAAGACTGTTTTTTCTCTATACCTTTATGTCCTCAAGATAGGCAAAGATTTGCATTTACCATCCCAGCCATTAATCATTTAGAGCCTGATCATAGATACCAATGGAAGGTCCTACCTCAGGGGATGGCAAATAGTCCTACCATGTGTCAACTGTACGTGCAAATGGCACTTAAATCAGTTAGGAATCATTTTCTATCTCATATCAATTTATATGGATGACATACTCCTTTGCCATAAAAATTTACAGTTATTGCAAGAAGCATACCCTATATTAATAAAAAGGTTAGGGCGATGGGGATTGCAGGTGGCTACTGAAAAGGTGCAAGTTGCTCAAATAGGAGCCTTTTTAGGAACACTCATTTATCCTGACAAAATTGTTCCTCAAAAATTAGAGATTCGCAGAGATCATTTACACACCTTAAATGATTTCCAAAAATTATTGGGAGATATTAATTGGCTCAGACCATTTTTAAAGATTTCCTCTGCTGAGTTAAAACCTTTATTTGATATTTTGGAAGGGGATTCTCATATCTCCTCCCCTAGAGCCCTTAATCCTGCTGCCAATCAGGCATTGCAGACAGTAAAAAAAGCTTTGCAAAAGGCTCAATTACAACGCATTGATGAGTCACAACCTTTTGATTTGTGTGTCTTTAAGACAGCCCAGTTGCCAACCGCAGTTTGTGGCAAAATGGACCTTTATTGTGGGTTCATCCAAATGCATCTCCTGCTAAAATAATAGATTGGTATCCTGATGCAGTTGCACAGCTTGCCCTTAAAGGCCTAAAAGCAGCTATTACCCACTTTGGACAAAATCCTAAAGTCCTAATTGTACAAATACAATATGTTTTATTAAATAGAAGATTCCCTGTTTATATTACTCATGTCAGGGCACATTCAGGCCTCCCTGACCCTATGTCTCTGAGAAATGATTTGGCAGATAAAACCACTAAGGTTATAGCTGTTGCTCTGTCTTCCCAGGCAAAAGCAGCAAAAGAATTTCATAAGCGCTTTCATGTGACAGCTGAGACTTTACGTCACTGCTTTGCATTAACTAGAAAAGAAGCTTGAGAAATTGTTACTCAATGTCAGAATTGCTGTGAATTTTTACCTGTCCCTCATGTGGGAATAAACCCACGTGGCATAAGGCCTTTACAGGTCTGGCAAATGGATGTCACGCATGTTTCCTCCTTTGGGAGAAATCAATATTTACATGTTTCTATTGACACCTGCTCTGGTGTAATGTTTGCCACACCTTTAACAGGTGAAAAAGCCTCTCATGTTATACAACATTGCCTCGAGGCATGGAGTGCTTGGGGAAAACCCAAACTCCTTAAGACAGACAATGGACCAGCTTATACCTCTCAAAAATTTCAACAGTCCTGTCGCCAGATGGAAGTGACTCATCTGACTGGTCTCCCATATAATCCTCAAGGGCAAGGCATTGTGGAACGGGCTCACCGTACTCTCAAGTCCTACTTAATTAAACAAAAGGGGGGAGTCGAGGAGGCTCTACCCCCAGTACCAAGAATAGCTGTTTCTATGGCACTCTTCACTCTTAATTTTTAAAATCTCGATGCCCAAGGCCACACTGCGGCTGAACGTCATTGTTCAGAGCCTGACAGGCCAAAAGAGATGGTAAAATGGAAAGATGTTTTAACTGGTCTCTGGAAAGGCCCAGATCCTATATTGATAAGATCCAGGGGAGCTGTTTGTGTTTTCCCACAGGAAGAAGACAACCCATTCTGGCTGCCAGGACGACTGACAAGAAGAATTCTGACACCTGAAGATGACTCCCGGATGGATCCCTTGGAAACTACCTCTAGCCCTCGTGCTACCTCTGTGGATTTGGGTTCCTAGTATATTTGGAGACTATAGATGGGCAATTCAGTCTGCTTCCCTAAGCCCATGCCTGTCCGTCATGATACAGCTGTTTTTCCCAAGTTTTTTACGACCAATAAAACTTTAGGCCTGCCATACCTACCATATGACCCTTTCTGGGCACCACTGGGAGAAAAACGCTCCTTTAAGGAATGAGGTTCTCTCTGTTTCCAAATTAATGAATTGGGAGATTGTATCAGACTCACCAGATGAGCTTTGGGAATGTTTATTAAGCACCGAGGAGGTTGGGTAAATACAACCCAAGACACCTCCAACAGAGATATAACCCTTACAAATCGGATTTTCTGGCAGGAGGCAATTTGGGTTAATGGTACATTTCTACCACCTAACTTTTCAGACAAAGAACGCCCCAGTCAAATAAAACTGGCTCCTCATTGTGACTTGGAAGATGAAGGGCTGATCCCACCTTGGTCTGATTGTCAATCCTCCATCACTCGTTGGGCAGATAAGAGTAAAACCTTTTCCCTTTCTCCCAACATGATAGGTGACCCAGAAAAGAAATATGTTATGAAAAAGGGACTTTTCATACAAGACTTTAAAATGCATCCTTTTAATAAATGGGTACTTTGTGGGATTAATGGTAGCTGTACAGATATTAATCCCTTGGTTTTCCTCCAAGGAGGAGCTGCTGGAAAAGCGATTTTTACTGGTATTTCAAAATTTGCTCAGTTTCATCAAGTTCTATTACCTGATAGAACCATTTATCAAAATTCTACTACTGAAATCACTGGACTTAATAAGACCTTGGTAAAACAAATTAATTATCCATATACTCCAGTTTGTGTGTACACCCCTTTCTTGTTTATTCTTTCTAATGGATCCTTTGAATCCTGTACTAATGAAACCTGCTGGATGGCACAATGCTGGAACCTTAAGTGGGCCAGCCGTGCAATGCTTGCCAAGATTCCACGATGGATTCCTGTCCCTGTGGAGACTCCTTCCACCGTATCTTTGCTCAGGCCAAAGCGAGACTTTGGCATCACTGCAGCTGTTGTGGTGGCAATAGCTGCCAGTGCGGTGGCAGCTACAGCTGCTGGAATTGCTATGACAACATCAGTCCAGTCAAGCACAACTATCAAGCAGTTGTCCTCCTCTGTGGCAGATGCGATTGATCAACATTCAGTGCTCAGTGCCCAATTAAAAGGTGGGCTAATGACAGTGAACCAGCGCATTGATCTGGTGGAGGAAAGGCTGGAAATTCTGCTCCAAATGGCACAGCTTGGCTGTGATAAGAAATCAGGAGCCTTATGTATTACTAGTGTCCAATATGAAAGTTGGATGCGTGCAGCTAATCTATCTAAAGAATTGTCTTTGTTTCTTACAGGAAACTGGTCTGAAGGATTTGATGAAAAGCTTGAGGCGCTACGTATAGCAGTGATGGCAATTAATTCCACGCACGTGGACCCGTCATTGGTTGATGGAATCAAAGGACTTACTTCCTGGATGTCTTCTGCATTCTCATATTTTAAGGAATGGGTGGGAGTAGGCCTATTTGTGGCAGCCCTGTGTTGTGGATTAGTGTTTTTACTATGGCTGGTTTGCAAACTCAGATCTCAACAGAGACATGACAGGTGGTAATTGCTCAAGCACTTGCTGCCATAGAGCAAGGAACCTCTTCTGATATTTGGCTATCCATGCTCAGCACTTGATTGGCATCTGAGTTCTCTGCTATTACATTCCAAGGATCTGTGGATCCATTGCACTGGAATGAGAGAGACTCATTGATCGTTGATCAGCCTTTTACATCGCTGAGGTTTCCTCATTGCACGCGATGGGAAGAGCATGATTTCCCCACTAATTCATTTTTTGGCTGGCCTCTTTTGTAGAGTTCGCCCTAGGTCATTTAGCAGTCACTGTCACACAGTGCTGCGGTATCCAAAGACAGGCAACTTTCCTCATGCACAGACCAACCTAAGGCACGGGGCCCGGTGGCGATAGGGTTTTCCAAGGACAGGTAAGGCTGTGACATTGGAGGAACGACCTAAAACAGGAGCCACAGTAGATGGACATAACTGCATTGCCTAGACCAGCCTTGTTTTATTATAACTAAAAGGGGGAGATGTAGGAAGCCGTGATAATACGTGCCGTCACTAGATGGCGCTAAGATCCATTGTGCGCATGTGCCGGAGCAAATGCCTGCCAAGTCACTAGTCCATCCCCTGGGACATTTGAGACTGTGGGTGGAACCGCCAATAGTATTAACACGTCACACCTGTGGGTATATATAGCAACACGTTTCTATCCTTCTTTGTTCTACCTCACGACTATGAATAAAGTGTAACCACGAAAGGTCTTGAAATGTGTTCTGTGTGCGTTCCTGTGGGACAGGAATAGCACAGGACACTCTAGAATGTACAAGAGACCTGAGAGGTTAGAGAATCTCAGGACTCAAAGGGAGGGACCTTAGATGAAATGCCCTGCAGTGGGGTGAGGGAACTTGTAGAGCCCTCCAGTGGAGAAACAGGACATCAAGTGGAAACATGGGGTTGCCATCCCACAGTCAAAAGCTTTAACCCAGAATTGTTCCTGTCTGAAAGAAGGACAGGGACAAAAAAGGAGAAAAGCCTAAGGAAAAGGAGATCCAGTGACAGGCCCAAATTGGGATGCAGCTCAAGGAGAGGCATGAAGGCCTGACACTATTACTGATGCTATGGTGTGCTCACAAAAATGGGCCTATCATGACTGCCCTCTGAAAGACCCAACCAGCAGGTGAAAGAGTCAGATGCAGACATTTACATGCAACCAATGGACAGAAGCTGGGAACCCCTGTGGTTGAATTAGGGAAAAGCCAGAAGCAGTTGAGGAAGAGGGCGACCCTGTAGGAGGACCAACAGTCTCAAATAACCTGGACATCCCAGGATCTCTCAGTCACTGAGCCACCAACCAGGCTGCATACAGCAGCTGATTTGAAGCCCCCAACACATATACAGCAGAGGACTCCCGGGTTGGACACAGTTAGAGAAGGTGCATCTAACCCTCAAGAGACTTGAGGCCACAGGGAGTAGGGAGGTCTGGTGGGGTGGGGGTAGGATGGTGGGGACATCCTTTTGGAGATGGGGAGTGGGGGCTTGGGGGGCATGGCAGAAGGAGTTATGGCATGTGGAACAGTCAGAGGGCAGACAAGGAGGGGGATAAAGTCTGGACTTTAAAAAAAGATTAAAGAATAAATTTTAAACAATCCACTACATTAGTGTGTGAAAGTTCGGTACAAAGGAATATTTGCCACTCACTTATTCATTTAGATTTTGTTTGGAAGTTAATATAAAGAGGCTCTTACACTTAAACAAGAAAATGATTAAAGATGTTTAAAAATAAAGGAGTTCTATTTTGACTCTAGAGGTATACCTCCTAGTTGACTTTATAATCACATCAGTGGGGTTTAACTTCCTTCTTAGAATCATCAGAATAACAAGGATTAAAGAGTCTTTCAAACTCAGTTTCATAGGGGAAAAAAAAGTTAGCAAATTTTTTATTTGGTTACAAATGTACCAGCAAGTAAAAAATATGTATGCTTCATTAGTCTGAAGATGGGTAAGTAGATGAGTACTTCAGAGTATGCTTCATAATGTCTCTTTTAAACACAGACATTTATTTTCTCAGTTCTCCATCTACATCAAAAAGCATATCATCGTTGTTGTTCTCCAAGTTCATCAAACCCTAAAACAGAAAAGCACTTCTTACTAAACAAACTCCCAAGCATACAAATAGGAAAGATTCTGTGCAAATGATGTATAGACGTGCTATATATAGTTAAGCCAGATAATTATACTGTTAATAAACTATGAGGTACATCTGAGGTCAAATTCCCAGTTTATCATTTCATGTCTTCAATAATTCCTACAAAGTCATTAGGATTTTACAGATAATATCAGTCACTTCAGTCAGAAATAATTCAAAATAGCAAGTAGTTAAACTTTTTGATTCCTAAAACATATTTAGTTTCCTAAGGACATTTTATTGACTATGCGCATACCTCCATGCACACCTCCATGGACTTCTCATGCATGTCTTTAATTGCTTCCAGGGTCTGGCTCTGACTACATTTGGACAGTTTTAATGCTTGTTGTTCTTTTTGATAATTGCTCTACAAATGTAAAAGGAAAACATTACTATAACAATTCTGTTCATTTTGTTGTTACTGCCATGCAGCATGAATGCTAGGCTAAGATTCAACCACTAAATATATCTCCAATACTAAAATGTTTACGTGAGCAAAAATAATTCAATATGAAACTTAAAAGGAATAGTTTTCTACCTGATTTAACATTTTAACAACTATGACTAAATATACTTATATTTTTAAGTAACATGAAATACAACTATACTACCAATTGTGGGTTAATAAAACTTTTTTTTAAATGAGAAAGTGTTTGCCATGCTGCAGAGACTGGCCTTAGCCTCTCAAGTACTTAGGTTTATAGGCATGCACCATGTAAACATGAACTTGGTAAAATCCTAGCCCTGGAAGCTTAACTCTAGCTAGTGTTAATGCTTTTATCATACAATGGCCTCCTTTTACTAAATAGCAGAAGCAATCCCAAGAGTTGGTTCACTACCTCATCTCTGTATGTACCCCCAACCTAAGGTGTATGTGCCACTTCTTCTACTTTCTCTTCCTTTCTTAAGGATGCCTTACACTATTCTTTACTAAGTCCAACATCTTCACTTGTCTCAACTATTGTCAAGAGTTTCAGCAATTGTAACTGTTATTTTAAATTTATGACTTAGCTGGCTGTCAATGTAATGCCTATAAAACTAACTTTTATAAAGTTTGAGTTACAATGATCACAAGATCATGAATAGTCTTGATCACTTAAAGACATCCTGCCTCAAAATAAAGTGTAAAGAGATGTCTGGGGATAAAGTTAAGTGGTAGATTGGTTTTCTCTAGGTTTCAATATCAAGTAACACATGGAAGTAGTAATATACATTTCTCTTTGTATTCTTTATGTTGGCACACAACCATGGTAATTTGCATTTTATAAAAAATTAAGACAAGCTCTTTACACCTTTTCTCCTTGGGACACTACATTCCTATTTTGTCCTTTATTTATTGTGATCAGTTTAACCTCACATGTCCACTCAAATCATCCTGATTAAGTACAATGACCTCCACTTTGCGTATTTTCCATTTAAAAATCATACACATGCATACATATGGAGACAAAGGATTAATATTGGGTGTCTTCTTTGGTTGCACCCTACTTTTTGGGAGACAGGATCTGACTGAACCTAGAGCTCATCCATTAGGCTACACCTGGTGGCTAGGAAGCTCTGGGAATCTTCTTATCTCTGAACTAAATCTGAGTTTGGTGGTTCTAAAATGCTCACCACCACACTAACTTTTATTGTTGTGGTGGTTTGTTTTTAGTTTTGCTAGTTTGTTGGTGGTGGTTGTGTAGGTGGTGGTAGTGGTGGTGGTCTGTGCATGCATGCCTACTCAGGGAATATAAGCTCGGGTCTCCATGCCTACACTGAGAAAGATTACCAAATAAACCATTTTCCAGCCCTGCAAATCTATCTTATTTGGCCCATTAGCAACATATGACACAGTTAGTGAACTTTTCTTCCTTAAAAGTTTTCCTTCACTTATGGTAGTATTCTTTCTACCAATTGTTCTCTTCCCTTGCTGGTTCCCTCTCAACACCCCCCCCCTTGCCCCATGCAGAATTACAAATATTTAAGTTCTCTGGGGGTCTGTCTTTAGATTCCTCATTTACACTGATGATCACTCCCCCTTGAAATTTCATCCAGAGTTCAAGGTATAAAAATTGCCTTCAATTGGAGTATTTTTTTTTCTTCAGTCCCTATCTCTTTCTTGAACTGACATATAATGGCAGCTTCCTCAATGCCTTCCCAGGAAGGAATGGATCTCCTGTTCCTTTCAAATTTAATACTTCTGAAACTATTAAACCATCAAATAAAAATGTAGTTAATATGGTCATCATCTCAGGTCTTACTTGGAAACCATGTGATGACTACAGTCATTGGTACAGTAATGGAGAGATGATCTAAGATAGTTTGGTGATATTCTTCCACAGGAATATTCTGCTAGGGTCGTTGAGACAGCCTGATGGAAACATGTTGTTTCCATCCACTGTTGTTACTAAATCTGTACTAAGTTATGATGGTAAGAACTGATTTACCAGTTTGAATTGGCTTTCTAATATTAACAGAGTCCAGATGACACCAGTAACTAAGCTTTCACTCTCCTATCAAGTGTACCTGAGGCTGACATACTGTGCTCACTTTTGTAAAAAGTGGTAGTCCTCTTTTCATCTTTCAGCAAATGTCTGCCTCTTGAAAATTTATGATCTTGACTACCATAAAATACCTAGTGGTTTTCATTGATATAGTAGTATGTGATCATACTTCTCTGGTTTACAATTCAGTAGGACTAGAACAGAACCAAGGATAGATAGATAATGAAACTTAATTTAGGTTCATGTGCCCAACACAAGGCTAGTTTCTCCATTCCTACCTGATACTTAGTTATACTAGGTTAATTATAAAGTTAGTTATGATACTAACCATTGATTTTTCTTGTTCTTCATTGAATTTCTGTATATCCATATCAAACTTCTGAAATGTAGTTATATCCTGCTCACACAATTTGTTGTTGATCACCTCGCTGTAAAGCAAAGTAATGAAAGCAGTCACATTTCATACCAATATGAAAAAAGAACACTCAAAACAAATTAAATAGACCATTTCATACTATAAAAAGAAAAACAGCAGTACGAAATTATCTAATGGGAAATCATTACAGATTTTTCCCTAACAGATTATCAGAGAAGTCTTCTTTTATGTTTTAGCTTTTCAAAATTAAAGAGGTTTTAATACATATACAGCTTAATTTAGGAAATTAATTGTATTTCAAAGTATTTTTTCATTAATTTCTACCAAATATAAGGTCTAATTTATTTTCCTATATTTATTCAGTTAAGACTTAGTGCAAAACATAAGTCAATTAAAATATATAAATTGTCTGCATATGTAATTGATCCTTTTCCATATTGTTATAATAAACCATAAATTACATTTCTAAGATTTTGTGCAAGACTTCTGTGTTTCCACAATGAAATTAAATCAAATTTTAAAATCTAATTAACAGGTACTTAAAGTAGAAAATAAAAATTTTCACAGATTTCTGAGATTAGATTTAGTTTCCTTGAAGGCATGAAGTTATAGGGTTAAATGCTTAGACAAAATCAAAGACACACATTTTTTACTAAAATCTCAGACATGGCTTTTTTTTTTTAAACTCAGCCATATATAATTTTTTAAATGATACAAATGTGACCCTACCAAACTAAAACCTCTACCTCTCCCATTTGTTCATTTGCCAAAGTCATTCTAATTTCTGGTTGCTTTCTTTGAAGGAATCTTTGATATAAGTTTCCATGTGTTTCTCTTTATGTGGCTCCAGGTCCAAGGTATCTTAAATAATCATCTGATATCTATGGGCAACAGGCACATATGTGGTGCACATATATACCTATAAGCAAATCACTAATATACAAATATGTCTGAAAAATAAGTATTAAGAGCATTGTTTCCTAAGCCATGTAAGATGTTTTGGGCCTATGATCCTAGTCTAGGAAGCTTAAGCAGGAGATTTCCAGTGTATAGGACAACATAGATTACATAGCAAAATTTAGGCCAGCCTGAACTACATAGTGAGACCATATCTCAAAGAAAAATTATTGTCTTCTAAGAAAGCTAATGTAACATTCAATTACATATAATTTAAAACAGATTCTTTTGGATCTGAGTATCATTCTCTCACTGGTTAGTAAAGCTGTCTTTTACTTTCAGTTACATAATTCATTTTATGAAAAACAAAACCAAACCAAACAAAAAACAGTGAGGGGATTGGAGAGATGATTCAGCAGTTAGGAGCACTGGTTCCCTTCCAGAGATCTGAGATTGGATTCCCAGCACCTCCAAGATGGCTCACTACCTATAACTCCAGTTCCAGGGGAATCAATGCCTTCATCTGGCCTCCTCAGGTACCAGACATACAAGCTGTGTGCAAGCAAAACAAACATACCCATAAAATAAAATTTTAAAAAAGTAATAAGGGTTACATTAAAGAATTCAGTTTTGTACTGTGTCAAATAAAGAAAGAAGCACAGAGGAGTCCTAGAAAAGAAAATGTCTTAATATAAAATTAATACTAGGTCAATGAAAAACTGTTGAATGTACAGAATTTTGTATACATATCACTTAGGTTTGAATACATGGAACTATAAAAAAGTTTACATCTTTTTTTTCCTCTAAAATCCCTTCAAAGCAGTTATGAAGATACCTCAATAGTTAAGAGGGTTTACTGTGAAAGGAGGAGGTTCGCAAATTTGAATCTAGTACCCATCTAGAAAACCAACCATGGATGGTTGCTTCTACAATGGCAGCACTGTGGTAGGCAAAGTGAGAATTGCTAGGACTTGCTGACTGCTTGTCTAACTGGATGTTCAGTGACAGAGCCTGACTTAAGGGAATAAGGTGGAAAGTAACAGAGCAAAACCCAACATCCTCCTCTGCCCTCCACATTTGTATATATGCACCACACACACAAACATACAAAAAATAAAAATTAAGTTTAATTAATGTCACACCTCTGCAAAAAGCATCATTTTCACTTCTGTACCACAGGAAAAAGTAAGTCCATGATGCTAAATCAAAAATATTTGCAAGAGTCTGTGTCATGAGTAGACCTTGGGTGCTGAATCTGCAACTAGTCCCACAATACCCAGAGGAAGCTCAACTCCCAGGTGCTCTAACACACCCAGGATCACAGCAATGGCATCAACATCAGGAGTAACTTGAGTCCCTACGGATCCAGGGACACAGGAACTCCTGCCTTGCCAGTGGCATGGATTCCTTCTGGTCTGAAACTGCACCTGGATCAGACCTGGGTTACTGGCTCTGGCACCCACTCTTAAAACACCCAGAGGAAGCATGACTACCAGGTATTCTGAAATGCCCAAGATCACAGGATTACAGAGGAAGCTCGACTCCCAGGAGATCAGAGACACCCAGGAACACTGGAGTTCTGACAGAAGATCACAGCTGAGGGCATGACATCTTTCCCAACACCCTGTGTATGTGGGACCCCCACAAGAACCAGGGAAACAAATCATCCTCCCAGCCAGAGGCACAGGTTCCTTGCAGGATGCAACTGTGTCTAGAGAAAACATAGGGCTCTGGCACCCCACCAAATCTTGCAACACCAAGAAAAAGCTTAACTCCCAGGAGCTCTGACACAGCAGGATCTCACTAGATTGTTCACACCAGGATTTCAGGATCCAAGAGGCAGCATGACTTCCAGGAGTTCAGACACACCCAGAATATCAGGATTGCAGGATCCTAGGATCCCAGATAGCTGGACTCCAATGAGTTCTGACACAACCAGGATTACAGGAGGGATAGGCTCCAGTCAGAGACTGCAAGGGAAGGTAGCACCAAAGAAAATTAGATAGCAAGAGTTAAGTGCAAGAATATAAATAATAGAAACCAAAACTAGTCGGCATCATCAGAACAGGTGAAGGAATTGAACAAAAACCATCTAGGATCTAAAACTGGAAATAGAGAATAAAAACTCACAAAGACAGATGAACCTGGAGAAAGAAAACCTAGGAGACATAGATGCAAGCATCTCCAACAGAATACAAGAGATAGAATAGAGAATCGCAGGTACAGAAGATACCATAGATACACTGACAGAACAGTCAAAAAATGCAAAATGCAAAAATCTCCTAACCCAAAACATCCAGGAAATCCAGGACACAATGAGATGACAAAACCTAAGAAAAATAGGTATAGAGGAGAGAAAAGATTACAAATCAAAGGGCCAGCATATATCTTCATCAAAGTCATAAATGAAAACTTTCCCAATCTAAGGAAAGAGATGCACATGAACAAACAAGAAGCCTACAGAAATCCAAATAAACTGGACCAGAAAAGAATTTCCCGCTGACACATAATAATCAGAACAACAAATGCACTAAATAAAGATAGTATATTAAAAGCAGTAAGGAAAAAAGGTCAAATAACATGAAAAGGCACACCTATTAGAAATACACCAGACTTCTCACCAGAGACTATAAAACCAGAAGATTCTGGACAGATGATACACAGACCCTGAGAGAACACAATTGCCAGCCCAGGTTACTATACCCAGCAAAACTCAAAATTACCATAGATGGAGAAACCAAAATATTCCACGATAAAACCAAATTCACACAATATCTTTCCACGAATCCAAACCTTCAAAGGTAGATGGAAAACTACATACAACACAAGGAGGGAAACACTACACCATACAAAAATCAAGAAAGAAATCTTCTTTCAACAAACCTCAAAGAAGGTAGCAACATAAACATAATTCCACCTCAAACAACAAAAGTAACAGGAAACAACCAACAGTCACTGGTCTTTAATATTTCTTAATAGCAATGGATTCAATTCCCCAATAAAAAGACATAGATTAATAGACTGGATACATAAACAGAACCCAGGATTTTGCTGCATACAGGAAACCCACCTTAGTGACAAAGACAGACATTACCTCAGAGGAAAAGCCTGGAAAATCTTTTCCAAGCAAATATTCCCAGGAAACAAGCTGGAATAGCCATTCTACTATGGAATAAAATCAACTTATAACCAAAATAATTTTTTGTTGTTCGTTTTTGTTTTTGTTTTTTAAAGATAAGGACTGTCACAATATTTGTCAAAGGATGAATCAACAAAGATGAACTCACAATTCTGAACATCTATGCTCCAAATGCAAGGAAACCCAAATTCATAAAAGAAACTCTACTAAAGCTCAAAGCACATATTGTACCCTATAATAATAGTGGGAAAATTCAACACCCCACTCTCAACAACGGACAGATCCTGGAAACAGAAACAAAACAGAGACACTGTGAAACTAACAGAAGTTTTGAAACAAATGGATTTAACAGAGGTCTATATCTATAGATATCATAGAACATTTTATCATAAAACAAAAGAATGTCCCTTCTTCTCAACACCTCATGATGCCTTCTCCATTACTGACCATATAATGTGTCACAAAACAGGCTTCAAAAGATATAAAATTATTTAAATAATCCCATGAATCCTATCAAGTCATCACTGACTAAGGCTGATCTTCAATAATAATATAAATAATCCAGGCATGGTGGCATATGCCTTTAATCCCAGCACTTGGGATGCAGAGGCAGGCATATTTCTGGTTTGAAGGCCAGCCTGGTCTACAAAATGAGTTCCATGACAGCCAGGGTAAACAGAAAAACCCTGTCTTAACCCCCATAATAATAATAATAATAATAATAATAATAATAATAATAATAATAATAAAATAGAAAACCCATATACACGTGGAAGTTGAAAAACAGTCTACTCAATGATAAATTGGTCATGGAAGAAATAAAGAAAGAAATTAAAGACTATTTTGAGTTTAATGAAAATGAAACTACAACATATCCAAACTTATGGGACACAATGAAAGTATTCCTAAGAGAAAAACTAATAGCTCTGAGTGCCTCCAAAAAAGAAACTGGAGGGAGCATACACTAGCATCCTGACAGCACCATTAAAAGCTCTAGAACAAAAGGAAGCAAATTCACCCAAGAGGAGTAGAAGGCAGGATAAAATCAAACTCCAGACTGAAATCAAACAAGTGGAAACAAAAAGAACTATACAAAGAATCAACCAAACCAGGAGCTGGTTCTTTGAGAAAATCAACAAGATAGATAAACCCTTATCCAGACTAAAGAGAGGGCACAGAGTCAGTATCCAAATTAACAAAACCAGAAATGAAAAGGGAGACATAACAACAGAAACTTAGGAAATCAAAAAAAAAAAAAAAAAAAGATCCTACTATAAAAGCCTATACTCAACAAAACTGGAAAATTTGGATGAAATGGACAATTATCTAGACAGATATCAGGTACCAATTTAAATCAGGATCAGATAGACCCTGCAAACACTCCCTGAACCCCTAAAGAAATAGAAGCAATCATTAATAGTCTCCCAACCCCCTCACCAAAAATAAAAACCCAGGATCTGATGGGTTTAGTACAGAATTCTATCAGACCTTCAAAGAAGACCTAATACCAACACTCTTCAAACTATTATGCAAAATTAAAAAGAGAGGGAACACTATATTCAATTTGTTCTATGAAGCCACAATTACACTTATACCCAAAACATACAAAGACCCAAATGAAGAAAGGAAACTTGAGACCAGTTTCACTTATGAATATTGATGCAAAAATACTCAATAAACTTTTGGTAAACCCAATTCAAGAACATGTTACAATGATCATCCTTCATGATCAAGTGGTCTTCATCCCATGGATACAGAGATGGTTCAATATATGGAAATCCAAAATGTAAACAATGGCATGGAAAAAATCCACAGTATTATCTCATTAGATGCTGAGAAATCATTTGCAAAAATTCAACAACCCTTCATGATAAAATTCTTGGAAAGATCAAGAATTCATGGCCCATACCTAAACATAGTAAAAGCAATATACAGCAAACCAGTATCCAACATCAAAATAAATGGAGAGAAACTTGATGCAATCCCACTAATATCAGACAAGATAAGACTAGATAAGGCTTCCCACTCTCTCCCTACCTATTCACAGTAGTATATAATATAGTAGTATTCTATAGCACTAGATGTTCTATCCATAGCAACTAGACAACAAAAAGAGGTCAAATGGATAAAAATAGGAAAGGCAGAATTCAAAATATCACTATTTGCAGATGACATGATTGTATATGTAAGTGACCCCATAAATTCCATCAGAGAACTCCTAAACCTGATAAACAAATTCAGCAAAGTGGCTGGATATTAAATTAACTCAAACAAATCAGTAGCTTTCCTCTCCTCAAAGGATAAACAGGCTGAAAAAGAAATTATGGAAACAACACCCTTCACAATAGTCACAAATTATCATACCTTGGTTTGACTCAAACCAAGCAAGTGAAAGATCTGTATGACAAGAACTTCAAGTCTGAAGAAAGAAATTGAAAATCTCAAAAGATGGAAAGATCTCCCATGCTCATAGAATGGCACAGTTAATTTAGTAAAAATGGCCATCTTGCCAAAAGCAATCTACAGATTCAATGCAATCTCTATCAAAATTCAAACTCAATTCTTCATAGAGATAGAAAGGGCAATTTGAAAAATCATTTGGAATAACAGAAATCCAGGATATCAAAAAAACTATTCTCAACAATAAAAGAACTTCAGGGGGAATCATCCCCGACCTCAAGCTGTATTAAAGAGAAATAATGATAAAAATGTATGGTAATGGTACAGATACAATGACTTCATGAAATTCACAGGCAAAAGGATGGATCTAAAATATATCATCCTGTGTGAGGTAACCCAATCCCAAAAGAACAAACATGGTATGTACTCACTGATAAGTGGATATTAGCCTAAAAGCTCAGAATACCCAAAATGTAATTCACAGACCACATGAAGCTCAAGAGGAAGGAAGAGGACAGTGTGGGTGTTTCAGTCCTTCTTAGAATGCGGAACAAAATACTCCTTGGAGGAAATATGGAGACAAAGTACAGAGCAGAGACTGAAGGAATGACCATCTAGAGTCTGCCCATCCTGTGGATCCATTTCATATACAGACACCAAACCCAGTCACTATTGTGGATGCCAACAAGTGCTTGCTGACAGGAGCCTAATATGGCTTTCTCCTGAGAGGCTCTGTCAGAGCTTGGCAAGAACAGAGGCTGATTGTCACAGCCAATCATCAGACTGATCAATGGGTCCCCAGTGGAGGAGTTAGAGGAAGGACTGAAGGATCTGAAGGGGTTTGCAACCTTATAGGAAGAACAACAATATGAATGAACCAGACCCCCCAGAGCACTCAGAGACTAATCCACCAACAAAAGAGGGGGTCCCATGGCTCCAGTTGCATATATAGCAGAGTATGACCTTGTCAGACATCAGTGGGAAGAGAAGTCCTTGGTCCTGTGAAGGTTCAATGCCCCAGTGTAGGCAAATGCCAGGGTGGGGAGGTGGGAGTGGGTGGGGGGTGAACACCCTCATAGAAGCACAGGGATGGGTTATGGAATAGGGAGTTTCTGGGGTGAAACCAGGAAAGGGCTATTATTAGAAATGTAAAGGAAAATAATAGAGAATTATAAATAAATTAAAATAAAAATATTCACAAAATACTACATATAAATAGGAATAATTCATTAAGATGTCATATAGTATATTAACTAATATTTCCTAATATGTAAATTATGTTAATACTATATAGTTTTAAACACATTATATATCCAAAAAACGTACCTTCAAATTTTCCCAGAATATTTTATACTGGAGATCTATGAAGTAATTAAAGCTTTAAAAAGTAAGGATACCTTTTGATGGCTCAGCTTTTGTCCTACAGCAGGACGATGAGAGTTTGACCCACAGCAATACACCCTCCAAGAAAACCATTCAAATTAAGGATTAATCTTACGGAAATATTGTTTATAATATATATCATATTCTAATTATTAATATAGATTACTTGCTATACAATCAATAAAACTTTTCTGGAAGAACTTACACTAAGAAGGAAATAATAAATTTGAACATATTACCGTGTATCTCCAACTATTCCTTCAGGATTTGCATTCCCATCATCATGAGTTACTGGATTCTGTACTGGGTTGGTAATAAAACAAGATATTAAAACAATTATGTTATTTTGCAAATTTTAATGAAATGCTTTGTGATCATTCAGGCATAGTGCCAACATTAGGTTTTAAAGCAGATCTATGATTTGTCTAGAAGTTAAACAAAATCAAGTAATGTCTAATTGTCATCTAGAAATATATTTTAAGCTATTTATTTACATGTTGTGATTAAAGACAAGAGATGCAATATGAGATTTTTGATCTTCATTACAGTCCTAAGAAGAATAACTAGAAAAAAGGAAGTGTAACATCAATGCCGAACATAAGATATCTGGTATCTTCCATAAGGTCCAATTCTGAAGCATTCCCATCTTGCTGTTCACCACTTAACAAATTACAGTTTTCCATTGGTGTCTATACAGAACGTGCAAAACGCTGCCATTCCACTGAGAAACTTACGTTTTCAGATTTAAAATAAAAAAATAAATTTTCTCAAGCCATTTGAATCAAAAAAATCACTTAAACTAATAAAATTGAAATATAAAATAACATTAAGGAATGAATTTTACAAAAGCAGCACTTCATAATTGCATGAAGGGTTTAAAGATAAAACCATATTTCTATTACCCTCTGATTTAATACTAAAGACTTTAGTATTTAAACATGGAACAGAATAGTTGGCTTCAAAGATAGCCATTATAAACCTTAACTTTAATATGTACACATTTTTTTTAAAAAAAGAATTAAGTTGAATAAAGTATCTTGGGCTTCCTTAATCTAAATTATAAAGTTCTGCCTGTCTGGACATATATTTTACTGCTACAGCAAGAAGCTCTGTGTTTAATCTTCAGTTAAGAAAAAAAATTAAAAAAAATAATAAAACAGGCATGTATCCTCAGGCCCCAGTACATTTGTAAGGCTGAGGACTTCAGTTTCAAGGCCAGTTCAAGCTGCACACGAGGTTTCAGACACTCCTGAGATAGAGAGTTAGAGCTTACTTCCCTAAACCAAAACAACACACGAATAAACACAGCCTGTCCTGAATTATGTCTGAAGTCCCAGTACTTCTGAGGCTGAGAGGAGCCTCAGGATTTTGAGGCTGTTTGGATCCTATATAGACAAATTTGGGCAATCTGGCCTTTCAACACCAGGTAGAGGAAAATGAAGACTGGTCTTCAGTTTGTTTTTATGAATTTCTGGCGGGAATGGTATGGGAAACAAAATACCCATGGAAGGAGTTACAGAGGCAAAGATTGGAGCTGAGACTGAATGCATCCAGAGACTGCCTCACTCAGGGAAAAATCCCATAATAACCACCAAATCCAGACACTGTTGAAGATGCCAACAAGAGCTTGGGGACAGGAGACTGATATAGCTGTCTCCTGAGAGGATCTGCCAGTGCCTGACAAATACAGAAATGGATGCTCATAGACATCCATCATACTGAGCACAGGGTCCCCAATGATGGAGCTAGAGAAAGTACCCAAGGAGAATAAGGGGTTTGCAGCCCGATAGGAGGAGGAACAATATGAACTAAGCAGTACCCCCAGAGTTCCCTGGGACTAAAACACCAATCATATAAATCAGATGTTAGGACTTATGGCTCCAGCTGCATATGTAGGAGAGGATGGGATAGTAGGTCATCAATGGGAGGAGAGACCCTTGGTACAGTAAAGGTCCTATGCCCAGTATTAAGGAATGCCTGGGCCAGGATTTGGGAGTGGGCGTGTTGGAGGCAGGGGGAGAAGGGAGGGGAGAGGGGATTTTCAGAGGGGAAATAGAAAAGGGGATAATATTTGAAATGTAAATAAAGAAAATATATAATAGAAAAAAGGAATGAAACAATTCATTTGCAGGTTATATGAAATAAATTCATGTTTTGCTAACATATAGGAACAATGTTCAGGTCTTTTCCTGGGGTAAAATCATAGCAAGTTATTGTTTCTCAACATATTGTGACTACAGTGCCAAGAGTAGGTATATGCACGGCTAAAACTCAGGTATAGGAATATATAGATATAGGTAAAATTAGAAATGAAGTATATGAAATCTCTTAGAAAAGACTTGTTCCATTGCAGGTGAGTTGGTAAAAGTCTAAGAAACTGCAGGACACAATCAATACCGAAGACTGGATATACTATACCTTCAGAATGAGCCTCATCCAAAACATTTATGTCATCTTCATCTTCATCATAGTCAAGAAGTAGTAAGTAACCGTTCTTTGGTACCACCCACATCTTCTTTGCCATTTTTCTCTTAAGCACTCAGTTGTCTTCTCAGTTACAAAAATAAAAAGGAAAAAAGAATAAAAACATAGCAATCTGAATCCAAAGGTATCATTTAAATAGTTAAAAATGTCAAAAAATCAAATAATTATCTTAGCTCATTGAAAGATTGTTTCTTTTGTTTTTTAACACTTATATTTTTAATAATTTGTCTTTATCATAGAGTTTTGAATACATATTCAATATAATGACATATATATACATATGTATACACACACACACATACAAACACACACATATATATATATATATATATATATACATACATATATATATGTATATATATATATATATATATATATATATGCTTTCCCTTACAATTTCCTCCATGTATCCCATTTCTAATGTCCCTCTCCCTCCCAACTTTGTTTTAAAATCTTCTTTAATTTACGTATTTAAAAACCTTCTTTAGAACCCAAGTTAACAATCTACCATTTCTCAGTTTAAAAAAAGGCAAAAACAGGCCAGCCTTTAATGTGTGAGTCCTCCCCTTCCCACCAAAAATGTTGAGCAAAATGTGTTTGCATTTAAACTTTGAGGCATCTGAATTTTGATCCTATATCCCAAAGATTCTTTTTAAACAAAACATCAGCAATTACGTTTTTCAGTGTATCTCAGTTTTAAAGTAAATTCACAGTACTATTCAGAAAGATAACGAGCATGGTAACTATATATTCATGTCAAGAAGACCCAAGAGTGTTTGTCTACAACAAACACTCGCCACGACCACCCACACAGAAAATCCTTATATTGGAGAAACGTGGGATTGGGGGAAGCCGAGGATTTCAAACATCTGCAGATTTTTAGTTCAAGGCTTGCCCAAGCCAGGCCAGCCTGAGCTACAAAGGAAGATCCCTTTCTACAGAAATAAAACTGAGAGAAAAAGCTGAACTTGGTGGTGCAAGTCTTTAATCCCAATACATGGGCGACTGAGACAGGAGGATCGGTGCTCAGAATCCTTCCCAGATTACTTATTAATCTCTTGCAATGTCTCCTCTTCTTCTTTTCATTCATTCTTCCTACACCACTCCCTTCTCTGCAATGTCCATAGAGTGTATACCAAAGGAACACACCATAGAGAAGACAATGAAGAGGGAGGAATCCTCAGTGTATTTCTAATGGATCCGGGACAGCACACAGGACAAGCACCAAGTTGGACCCTAAGGCTCCTTACAGCACACAGGACAAGCTCCAAGGCTCCTCACTCACAGACCCATGCTCCCTCGACCCCCAATCCTGCAGCCAGCTCGCTGATCCTATCCCCAGGACCCAAGATTGTGTCCTCCAAGGGTTCACAATCTTCCAAGGCCCTGACCTATTCAATCCTCTGCCATGAATATGGTCCTCCACCTTCATTTAACAATCAGAAGCCATAGGAAATGGGGACCAGGAGGCTTTTCCTCACATAGTGACCACCTGGGCCTGATATGCCACACCGTGACACACCTCGATTAACTGTCCAACAACCCTGATCAGAGCAAATTATCACTTACAGGTTATCTCAGAGGTGAACTCCTTCACAACAGCACCGTTCCGTGCTCAGCTCCTCAACGGTAAAAAACCGTTGTCAGCAGAGATGCCTGGACACAGGCTTCTGAGGACCCTTTGTGACGCAAGCTGGAGTAAACAGGTCTCACCCAGGGATTGCACTGATTGGCTGAATATATCCTGCGCATGCGTACATGGAGTACCATGCACCATTGCTTCAAAGGGAGTTTTCAGGAGGTGGGAATGAACTACTACTGGCTTTAAGACACTTTCTAGGTTCATAAGTCCATACAGACTTGAAAAACTTGAACAAACATGAAACATACGAAACAATGCAAATGACACTACTTTATTTCAAATGTAGAGGCTCTTGTATGCAATTTTGGTTTCTATTTATTTATGTGCATAACATTTAATGTGTGTGGACTTTTTCTGAATGTACTTACGCACACCACAAGAGTTTATTCTGTCCTAAGGGATCAGAAGGGAGCATCCAGATCCCCTCTATCCCCTGGTACCCTCCTGTCTCCACCTTCCTAGTACTGACCTTGATTACAAGAATGTGCCTGACCCTTCTGGCCCTCTCTCTCACTTATGCCTCTGTTGCCTATAGAGTCTGGAAGTGTGCACTGATTCTCTGAAACTTTAGCTGTGCATAAATTGTGATCCAAGATATGGGTGTTTTGTGCCCGGTCATCTGCATAGAACAGGTGTTTTAACAGCTGAGTCATTTTTCCAAGCACTGTTTTGTGCACTTATTTGCACTCCTCTGGCCTCTTCTGGTACCAGGCATGCATCCGGTGTGTTTAAATTTATGGTGACCCAACACCCACCCACACACCCCCACACGCACCCACACACACCCACACACATTCACACACACACACACACGCACACACACACACACACACACACACACACACACACTGTACACACACATATGCCCAATGATAATTTTTAATTTTCATATTTCTCTATAACTCCTTTTGTACTATTTCATGTCTTGTCCAACTTTATTGTGAGGTGTATTCCTTTTCTTTCTTTGTTTTTTGATTGTTTTCAATTTTTTACTAGATATTTTCTTCATGAACATTTCAAATGCTATCCCGAAAGTCCCCTATACGCTCCCCCTCCCCGTCCTGCTCCCCTACACATCCACTCATAATTCTTGGCTCTGGCACTCCCCTGTACTGCAGCATATAAAGTTTGCAAGACCAAGGGGCCTCTCTACCCAGTGATGGCCGACTAGTCCGTCTTCTGCTACATATGAAGCTAGAGACAAAAGCTCTTGGGATAATGGTTAGTTCATATTGTTGTTCCACCTATAGGGTTGCAGACTCCTTCTGCTCCTTGGATACTTTCTCTAGCTCCTCCATTAGGGCCCTGTGTTCCATCCAATAAATGACAGTGAGCATCCACTTCTGTATTTGCAAGGCACTGGCATATCTTCCTATGAGACAGCTATATCAGGGTCTGTTCAGCAACATCTTGCTGGCATGTGCAATAGTGTCTGCTTTTGGTGGATAATTATGGGATGGAAGCCTAGGTGGGTTAGTCTAAGGATGATCCATCCTTTTGCCTTACCTCCAAATTTTGACTCTGTAACTCTTTCCATGGGTATTTTGTTCCCTATTCTAAGGATGTATGACGTATCCACGCGTTGATTTTCATTCTTGATTTTCTTGTGTTTTGCAAATTGTATATTGGGTATTGTAAGTTTCTGGGTTAGTATCCACTTATCAGTGAGTGCATTTCAAGTCACTTCTTTTGTGATTTGGTTATCTCACTCAGGATGATATCTTCCAGATACATCTATCTGCCTAAGAATTTTATGAATCCATTGTTTTAATAGCTGAGCAGTACTCCAAAGTATAAATGTACCACATTTTCTATATCCATTCCCCTATTGAGGGACATCTGGGTTCTTTCCAGCTTCTGGCCATTATAAATAAGGCTGCCATGAACATACTACTGCATGTGTCCTTACTACCAGTGTGACCATCTTCTGGGTATGTGCCCAGGAAAGGAATTGCTGGATCTTCAGGTAGTACTATATCCAATTTTTTGAGAAACTACTAGACTGATTTCCAGAGTGGTTGTACAAGCTTGCAATCCCACGAACAATGGAGGAGTGTTCCTCTTTCTCCACATCCTTGCCAGCATCTGCTGTCACACGAATTTTTGATCTTAGCCATTCTGACTGATGTGAGGTAGAATCTCAGTTTTGTTTTTATTTTTATTTCCCTGATGGTTAAAGATGTTGAACATTTTTTTTCAAGTGCTTCTCAACCCTTCGGTATTCCTCAGTTGAGAATTCTTTTTTAGCTCTGTACCCCATTTTTAATGGGTTATTTGAATTTCTGGAGTCCAGATCTTTGTATATATTGGATATTAGTCCCCTATCAGATTTAGGTTTGGTAAAAATTCATTCCCAATCCCTTGGTGGCCTTTTTATCCTATTGACAGTGTCTTTTGTTTTACAGAAGCTTTGCAATTTTTTCTGGTCCCATTTGTTGATACTTAGTCTTAAAGCACAAGTTATTGCTGTTCTGTTCAGGAAATATTCTCCTGTGCCCATATCTTCGAGGCTTTTCCCCACTTTCTCCTCTATAAATTTCAGTGTCTCTGATTTTATGTGGAGGTCTTTGATCCACTTAGACTTGCGAGTTGTACAAGGAGATAAGAATGGATCAGTTCTCATTCTTCTACATAATAACCACCTGTTGTGCCAGCACCATTTGTTGAAAATGCTGTCTTTTTTCCACTGGATGGTTTTAGCTCCCCTGTCAAAGATCAAGGGACCATAGGTGTGTGGGTTCATGTTTTTATTTTATTTGGTATTTATTTCATTTAAATTTCCAATGCTATACCAAAAGTCCCCCACAAGTTCCCTTCACTACCCCCTTACTCCCACTTCTTGGCCCTGGCATTCCCCTGTACTGAGACATATAAAGTTTGCACGACCAATGGGCCTCTGTTTCCACTGATGGCCAAATAGGCTAACTTCTGATATATATGCAGCTAGAGACACGAGTTCTGGGGGGTACTGTTTAGTTCATATTGTTGTTCCACATATAGGGTTGCAGATCCGTTTAGCTCTTTGGGTACTTTCTCTAGCTCCTCCATTAAGGGCCCTGTGATCCATCCAAAAGCTGACTGTGAGCATCCATTTCTGTGTTTGCTAGGTCCGGGCATAGTCTTTCAGCAAAATCTTGATGATATATGCAATGGTGTCAGTGTTTGGAGGCTGATTATGGGATGGATCCCCGGATACGGCAGTCTCTAGATGGTCCATCCTTTCCTCTCAGCTCCAAACTTTGCCTCTGTAACTCCCTTGCATGAGTGTTTTGATCCCAATTCTAAAAGGGGGAAAAGTATCCACACGTTGGTCTTTGTTCTTCATGACTTTCATGTGTTTCTCAAATTGTATCTTATGTTTTGGGTATTCTAACTTTCTGGGCTAATATCCACTTATCAGTGAGTTCATATTCTGTGAGGTTTTTTGTCATTAGGTTACCTCACTCAGGATGATGCCCTCCAGGTCCATGCATTTGCCTAGGAATTTCATAAATTCATTCGTTTTAATAGATGAGTAGTACTCCATTGTGCAAATGTACCACATTTTCTGTATCCATTCCTCTGTTGAGGGGCATCTGGGTTCTTTCCAGCTTCTGGCTATTATAAATAAGGCTCCTATGTACATAGTGGAGCATGTGTCCTACTTTCTGGTCAGAACATCTTCTGGATATATGCCAAGAAGTGGTATTGCGGGATCCTCTGGTAGTACTATGTCCAATTTTCTGAGAAACCACCAGACTGATTTCCAGAGTGGTCAGACAAGCTTGCAATCCCACCAGCAATGGAGGAGTGTTCCTCTTTCTCCACATCCTTGCCAGCATCTGCTGTCACCTGAATTTTTTAGCCATTCTGACTTATGTGAGGTGGAATATCAGGGTGGGTTCATTTCTGTGTCTTCAATTCTAATCCATTGATCTACCTGTCTTTTGCAGTACAAGTTACATGCAGTTTTTATCAGGTAGTACAGCTTGAGTTCAGCCATGGTGATTCCTAAAGAGGTTCTTTTCTTATTGAGAATAGTTTTTGCTATCCTAGTTTTTTTGTTGTAATTTTGTTTTTTGTTTTTCGGTTATTTTTGTTTGTTTGTTTTGTTGTTTTTGTTTTAGTTATTCCATATGAATTTGCAAATTGCCCATTCTAACTCAGTGAAAAATTGAGTTAGAATTTGGATGGGTATTACATTGAATCTGTAGACTCTTTTCAGCAAATAGACATTTTTTACTATATAAATCCTACCAATCCATGAATATGGAAGATCTTTTTATCTTCTGACTTCTTCAATTTCTTTCTTCAGAGACATGAAGTTCTTGTCATATGAGACTTTTCACTCCCTTATTTACAGTCACACCAAGGAATTTTATATTTTTTGACTATTGTGGAGGGTGTCGAATCCCTATTTTCTTTCTCATCCTCTTTATCCTTTGTGTAGGGAAAGGCCACTGACATGTTTGAGTTAATTTTATATTCAGCTACTGCACTGAAGTTGTGTATCAGGTTTAGGATTTCTCTGGTGTAATTTTTGGGGTTACTGATACATGCTATCATATCTTCTGGAAATAGTGATATTTTGCCATCTTCATTTCCAATTTGTATTCATTTTTTATCCTTTTGTTGTTGAAATGGTCTGGCTAGGACTTCAACTAGTATGTTGAATAAGTAGGGAGAAAGTGGGCAGCCTTGTCTAGTCGCTGATTTTAGTAGGATTGCTTCAAGTTTCTCACCATTTACTTTGATGTTGGCTACCGGTTTGCTGTCTCTTGCTTTTTCTATGTTTATGTATGGGCCTTGAATTCCTGAATTCCTCAACTTTTATTATAAATGGTGTAGCATTTTATCAAATGCTTTTTCAGCATCTAATGAGATGATCATGTGGTTTTTGTCTTTGAGTTTGTTTCTATAGTAGATTAAGTTGATAGATTTCTGTATACTTAACCATTCCTACATCACAGGGATGAAGCCTACTTGATCATGATATATTCTTGGATTCAGTTTGCAAGAATTTTATTGAGTATTTTTGCATTGATATTCATAAGGGAAATTGGTCTGAGTTTCCTTTCATTGGGTCTTTGTATGGTTTGAGTACAATTGTAATTCTGGCTTCATAGAACAAATTGAATAGTGTACCTTCTCTTTTGATTTTGCATAATAGTTTGAATAGTATTGGTATTAGGTCTTCTTTGAACATCTCATAGAATTTTATACTAAACCCATCAGATCCTGGGCTTTTTTGTTGTTGTTGTTGTTGTTGGGAGACTATTGATTACTGCTTCTATCTCTTTAGGGGTTATGGGAGTATTTCCAGGGTTTATCTGCTCTTAGTTTCAATTTGGTACCTGATATCTGTCTAGATATTTGTCCAATTCATCCAGATTTTCCAGTTTTGTTGAGTATAGGCTTTTGTAGTAGGATTTGATGATTTTTTTTGGATTTCCTAAATTTCTGTTGTTATGTCTCCCATTTCATTTCTGGTTTTGATAATTTGGATACTGTCCCTGTGCCCTGTAGTTAGCCTGGCTAAGGGTTTATCTATCTTGTTGATTTTCTCAAATAACCAGCTCCTCGTTTGGTTGATTCTTTGTACAGTTTATTTGTTTCCACTTGGTTGATTTCAGCCCTGAGTTTGATGGTTTCCTGCCTTCTACTCCTCTTGGGTGAATTTGCTTCCTTTTGTTCTAGAGCTTTTGGTTGTGCTGTCAAGCTGCTCCTGCATCCTCTCTCCAGTTTCTTTTTGGAGGCATTCAAAGGTATGAGTTTTCCTCTTAGGACTGCTTTCATTGTGTCCCATAAGTTTGGGTATGTTGTAGCTTCATTTTCATTAAACTCTATAAAGTCTTTAATTACTTTCTTTATTTCCTCCTTGACCGAGTTATCATAGAGTAGATTGTTTTTCACCTTTCACGTGTATGTGGGTTTTCTCTTATCTATAGTTTTTATTGAATATCAGCCTTTTTCTGAGGTAATCTGATAGGATCCATGGGATTATTTCAATATTTTTATATCTGTTGAGGCATGTTTTGTGACTGATTAAATGGTCAGTTTTGGAGAAGGCATCATGAGGTGTGCAGTACAATATGTGTTTTGTGCTTTACTAAATTTCTTTTATGAATGTGGATGCTTTTGCATTTGGAGCATGGATGTTCAGAATTGAGATTTCATCTTGGTAGATTTTACCTTTGATGACTATGATTTCCCCCCTTTGTCTTTTTTGATAACTTTTGGTTGAAAGTCAATTTTATTCGATATTAGAATAGCTACTCCAGTATGTTTCTTGGGACCATTTGCTTGGAAAATTATTTTCCAGCCTTTTACTCTGAATTACTGTCTGTCTTTGTCCCTGAGGTGGGTTTCCTGCAATCAGCAAAATGTTGGGTCCTGGTTTTGTAGCCAGTCTATTAGTCTATGTCTTCTTATTGGGGAATTTAGTCCATTGATGCTAAGATAAATTACAGAAAAGTAATTATTGCTTCCTGTTATTTTTGTTGTTGAAGTTGGGATTTTGTTCTTGCGGCTGCTTCTTTTAGGTTTGTTGAAGGATTACTTTCATGCTTTTTCTAGGGTGCAGTTTCCATCTTTTGTTGGTGTTTTCCTATTATTATCCTTTAAAGGTCTAGATTCTTGGAAAATATTGTGTGAACTTTTTTTTTTGTCATGGAATCCTTTGGTTTCTCCATCTATGGTAATTGATAGTTTTGCTGGGTACAGTAGACTAGGCAGACATTTGTGTTCTCTTACTGTCTGTATAACATCTGTCCAGGATCTTCTGGCTTTCATAGTCTCTGGTGAGAAGTCTGGAGTAATTCTAATAGTTCTGCCTGTATATGTTACTTGAGCTTTTCCTCTAATTGCTTTTAATATTCTTTCTTTATTTAGTGCATTTGTTGTTCTGATTATTATGTGTCAGGAGGAATTTCTATTCTGGTCCAGTCTATTTGGAGTTTTGTATGCTTCTTGGATGGTCGCGGCCATCTCTTTCTTTAGGTATGGGAAGTTTTCTTATATATTTTATTGAAGATATTTGCTGGACGTTTAAGTTGAAATTCTTCCTTCTCATCTACACCTATGTGGTCTGTGAATTTTTTCATGGGCATACTGAGCTTCTGGGCTAATATCTACTCATCAGTGAGTGCATATCATATATTTTGTGATTGGGTTACCTCCCTCAAGATGTTATCCTCCAGATCCATCCATTTGCCTAAGAATTTAATAAATTCATTTTTAAATAACTGAGTAGTACTCTATTGTGTAAATATACCACATTTTCTTTATCCATTCCTCTGTTGAAAGACATCTGGGTTCTTTCCAGTTTCTGGCTATTACAAATAAGATAGCTATGAACATAGTGGAGTATGTGAAATTACTACAAATGGGAACATCTTTTGGGTTACTGCCCAAGAGTCGTATAGCTGGGTCCTTAGGTAGTACTATGTCCAATTTTCTGAGGAACTACTAAAATGATTCCCAGAGTGGTTGTATCTGCTTGCAACCCCACCAGAAATGGAGGAGTATTCCTCTTTCTCCACATTCTTGCCAGCATCTGCTGTCACCTGCGTTTTGATCTTAGCCATTATGAATGGTGTGAGGTGGAATATCAGGCTTGTTTTGATTTCCAATTCCTTGATTACTAAGGATATTGAACATTTCTTTAGGCGCTTCTCAGCCACTAGATTTTTAATAGGTGAGAATTTTTTGTTTAGCTCTGTACCCCATTTTTAATAGGGTCATTTTTCTCTAGCATTTAACTTCTTTAGTTCTTTGTATATATTGGATATTAGCCTTCTATTGGATGTAGGATTGTTAAAATTCTTTTCCCAGTTTGTTGGTTTCTATTTTGTACTACTGACAATGTACTTTGCCTTACAGAAGCTTTACAATTTTATGAGGTCATATTTGTTAACTCTTGTTGTTCAGGATATTGTCCACTGTGCCCAAGTGCCCAAGGCTCTTCCCAATGTACTTGTCTATTAGTTTCAATATATCTGGTTTTATGAGGAGGTCCTTGATCCATTTGGAATTGAGCTTTGTTCAAGGAGATAAGAATGGATCAATTTGCATTTTTCTACAAGCTAACTTCTTTTTTTTTTAATATATATTTTTATTACATAATTTCCTCAATTACATTTCCAATACTATCCCAAAAGTCCCCCATAGCGCCCCCCACTTCCCTACCCACCCATTCCCATTCTTTTGGCCCTGGCATTCCCCTATATTGGGGCATATAAAGTTTGCAAGTCCAATGGGCCTCTCTTTCCATTGATGGCCGACTAGGCCATCTTTCAATATATATGCAGCTAGAGACAAGAGCTCCAGGGTTCCGGTTAGTACATCATGTTGTTCCAACAATAGGGTTGCAGATCCCTTTAGCTCCTTGGGTACTTTCTCTAGCTTCTCCATTGGGAGCCCTGTGATACATCCAATAGCTGACTGTGAACATCCACTCCTGTGTTTGCTAGGCCCCGGCATCGTCTCACAAGAGACAGCTATATTTGGGTCCTTTCAGCAAGATCTTGCTAGTGTATGCAATGGTGTCAGCGTTTAGAAGCTGATTATGGGAAAGATCCCTGGATACAGCAGTCTCTAAATGGTCCATCCTTTCATCACAGCTACGAACTTTGTCTCTGTAGCTCCTTCCCTGGGTGTTTTGTTCCCAATTCTAAGAAGGTGCACAGTGTCCACACTTTGGTCTTCATTCTTCTTGAGTTTCATGCGTTTAGCAAATTGTATCTTATATCTTGGGTATCCTAAGTTTTGGGCTAATATCCACTTATCAATGAATACATATTGTGTGAGTTCTTTTGTGATTGTGTTACTTCACTCAAGATGATGCCCTCCAGGTCCATCCATTTGGCTAGGAATTTCATAAATTCATTCTTTTTAATAGCTGAGTAGTACTCCATTGTGTAAATGTACCATAATTTCTGTATCCATTCCTCTGTTGAGGGACATCTGGGTTCTTTCCAGCTTCTGGCTATTATAAATAGGGCTTCTATGAACATAGTGGAGCATGTGTCCTTTTTACCGGTTGGGACATCTTCTGGATATATGCCCAGGAGAGGTATTGCTGGATCCTCCGGTAGTACTATGTCCAATTTTCTGAGGAACCGCCAGACTGATTTCCAGAGTGGTTGTACAAGCTTGCAATCCCACCAACAATGGAGGAGTGTTCCTCTTTCTCCACATCCTCGCCAGCATCTGCTGTCACCTGAATTTTTGATCTTAGCCATTCTGACTGGTGTGAGGTGGAATCTCAGGGTTGTTTTGATTTGCATTTCCCTGATGATTAAGGATGTTGAACATTTTTTCAGGTGCTTCTCTGCCATTCGGTATTCCTCAGGTGAGAATTCTTTGTTCAGTTCTGAGCCCCATTTTTTAATGGGGTTATTTGACTTTCTGGAGTCCACCTTCTTGAGTTCTTTATATATATTGGATATTAGTCCCTTATCTGATTTAGGATAGGTGAAGATCCTTTCCCAATCTGTTGGTGGTTTTTTTGTCTTATTGATGGTGTCTTTAGCCTTGCAGAAGCTTTGTAGTTTCATGAGGTCCCACTTGTCAATTCTCGATCTTACAGCACAAGCCATTACTGTTCTATTCAGGAATTTTTCCCCTGTGCCCATATCTTCAAGGCTTTTCCCCACTTTCTCCTCTATAAGTTTCAGTGTCTCTGGTTTTATGTGAAGTTCCTTGATCCACTTAGACTTGACCTTAGTACAAGGAGATAGGAATGGATCGATTCGCATTCTTCTACATGTTAACAACCAGTTGTGCCAGCACCATTTGTTGAAAATGCTGTCTTTCTTCCACTGGATGTTTTTAGCTCCCTTGTCGAAGATCAAGTGACCATAGGTGTGTGGGTTCATTTCTGGGTCTTCAATTCTATTCCATTGGTCTATTTGTCTGTCACTAT
Organism: Mus caroli; assembly: GCF_978045245.1. Lineage (NCBI taxonomy): Eukaryota > Metazoa > Chordata > Mammalia > Rodentia > Muridae > Mus > Mus caroli. The sequence goes on along the minus strand of NW_028227260.1, from coordinate 113,192,256 downwards.
ACCAGTACCATGCAGTTTTTATCCCAATTGCTCTGTAGTAGAGCTTTAGGTCCGGCATGGTGATTCCACCAGAGGTTCTTTTATCCTTGAGGAGAGTTTTTGCTATCCTAGGTTTTTTGTTATTCCAGATGAATTTGCAGATTGCACTTTCTAATTCGTTGAAGAATTGATTTGGAATTTTGATGGGGATTGCATTGAATCTGTAGATTGCTTTTGGCAAGATAGCCATTTTTACAATGTTGATCCTGCCAATCCATGAGCATGGGAGATCTTTCCATCTTCTGAGATCTTCTATAATTTCTTTCTTCAGAGACTTGAAGTTTTTATTATACAGATCTTTCACTTCCTTAGTTAGAGTCACGCCAAGATATTTTATATTATTTGTGACTATTGAGAAGGGTGTTGTTTCCCTAATTTCTTTCTCAGCCTGTTTATTCTTTGTGTAGAGAAAGGCCATTGATTTGTTTGAGTTAATTTTATATCCAGCTACTTCACCGAAGCTGTTTATCAGGCTTAGGAGTTCTCTGGTGGAATTTTTAGGGTCACTTATATATACTATCATATCATCTGCAAAGAGTGATATTTTGACTTCATCTTTTCCAATTTGTATCCCTTTGATCTCCTTTTGTTGTCGAATTGCTCTGGCTAGGACTTCAAGTACAATGTTGAATAGGTATGGAGAAAGTGGACAGCCTTGTCTAGTCCCTGATTTTAGAGGGATTGCTTCAAGCTTCTCACCATTTACTTTGATGTTGGCTACTGGTTTGCTGTAGATTGCTTTTATCATGTTTAGGTATGGGCCTTGAATTCCTGATCTTTCCAAGACTTTTATCATGAATGGGTGTTGGATCTTGTCAAATGCTTTTTCAGCATCTAAGGAGATGACCATGTGGTTTTTGTCTTTGAGTTTGTTTATATACTGGATTACGTTGATGGATTTCCGTATATTGAACCATCCCTGCATCCCTGGGATGAAACCTACTTGGTCAGGATGGATGATTGTTTTGATGTGTTCTTGGATTCGGTTAGCAAGAACTTTATTGAGGATTTTTGCATCAATATTCATAAGGGATATTGGTCTGAAGTTTTCTATCTTTGTTGGGTCTTTTTGTGGTTTAGGTATCAGAGTAATTGTGGCTTCATAGAATGAGTTGGGTAGAGTACCTTCTGTTTCTATTTTGTGGAATAGTTTGTGAAGAACTGGGATTAGATCTTCTTTGAAGGTCTGATAGAACTCTGCACTAAACCCATCTGGTCCTGGGCTTTTTTTAGTTGGGAGACTATTAATGACTGCTTCTATTTCTTTGGGGGATATAGGGCTGTTTAGATCATTAACCTGATCTTGATTCAACTTTGGTACCTGGTATCTGTCTAGGAACTTCTCCATTTCATCCAGGTTTTCCAGTTTTGTTGAGTATAGCCTTTGGTAGAAGGATCTGATGGTGTTTTGGATGTCTTCAGGATCTGTTGTTATGTCTCCTTTTTCATTTCTGATTTTGTTAATTAGGATGCTTTCCCTGTGCCCTCTAGTGAGTCTGGCTAAGGGTTTATCTATCTTGTTGATTTTCTCAAAGAACCAGCTCCTTGATTGGTTGATTCTTTGAATAGTTTTTCTTGTTCCCACTTGGGTGATTTCACCCCTGAGTTTGATTATTTCCTGCCGTCTACTCCTCTTGGGTGAATTTGCTTCCTTTTGTTCTAGTGCTTTTAGGTGTGTTGTCAAGCTGCTAATGTGTGCTCTCTCTAGTTTCCTTTTGGAGGCACTCAGAGCTATGAGTTTTCCTCTTAAAAATGCTTTCATTGCGTCCCATAAGTTTGGGTATGTTGTGGCTTCATTTTCATTGAACTCTAAAAAGTCCTTAATTTCTTTCTTTATTCCTTCCTTGACCAAGGTATCATTGAGAAGAGTGTTGTTCAGTTTCCACGTGAAGGTTGGCTTTCTATTATTTATTTTGTTATTGAAGATCAGCCTTAGTCCATGGTGATCTGATAGGATGCATGGGACAATTTCAATATTTTTATATCTGTTGAGGCCTGTTTTGTGACCAATTATGTGGTCAATTTTGGAGAAGGTACCATGAGGTGCTGAGAAGAAGGTATATCCTTTTGTTTTAGGATAGAATGTTCTGTAGATATCTGCCAGATCCATTTGATTCATAATTTCTCTTAGTTTCACTGTGTCCCTGTTTAGTTCTGTTTCCATGATCTGTCCATTGGTGAAAGTGGTGTGTTGAAGTCTCCCACTATTATTGTATGAGGTGCAATGTGTGTTTTGAGATTTACTAAAGTTTCTTTAATGAATGTGGCTGCCTTTGTATTTGGAGCATAGATATTCAGGATTGATAGTTCCTCTTGGAGGATTTTACCTTTGATGAGTATGAAGTGTCCCTCCCTGTCTTTCCCAGTTTGTTGGTTTCTATTTTGTACTACTGACAATGTCCTTTGCCTTACAGAAGCTTTACAATTTTATGAGGTCATATTTGTTAACTCTTGTTGTTCAGGATATTGTCCACTGTGCCCAAGTGCCCAAGGCTCTTCCCAATGTACTTGTCTATTAGTTTCAATATATCTGGTTTTATGAGGAGGTCCTTGATCCATTTGGAATTGAGCTTTGTTCAAGGAGATAAGAATGGATCAATTTGCATTTTTCTACAAGCTAACTTCTTATTCAAAGTATGTTGAAATACTCTCTTTTTTCTACTGGGTTTTTTTTTTTTTAGCACCTTTGTCAATAAACACATGACCACATGTGTTTTGATTCATTTCTGGTTCTTCAATCCCATTCCACTGATCTACATGCCTGTCTCTGTACCAATACCATGCAGGTTTTTTAAAATTATTATTATTATAATTGCTCTGTAATACAACTTGAGGTCAGGGAATGTGTTTCCACCAGAAGTTCTTTTATTGTTGAGAATAGTTTCCACTATCCTAGGTTTCTTGTTATTATCAATGAATTTTCAAATTGTTCTTTCTTTTGAGATAACCCCCACTCTAGTTCTTCAGGACCCACATGAAGACAAAGCTGTACATCTACTACCTTTAAGCTGAGAGGCCTAGATCCAGCCTGTGTACTTTGTTAGTTACTTAGAAGCAGAATAGTTAATATAGTTTGTTGTTCAGGAGCTTTGGTTTTATTCTTGCATTATTTGTTCTTCTCTCTCTCATGGAACTATACACTTAGTATGTGTGCACTACACATTCAACTCCCAAAGTAAATTTCATCAAATCTCCAAACTCAGAGGTTATCAATGAATAGTCCACTAAATCCTACTTATTTCTGTTGTGTTTTTTAACAATTGGAGAAGATTGACATTCCATGTGTAAACTCTATCTATCATGGTCTAATCTCTCAGTAAGCAAAAGGCATGAGTGGTATGTGGATACGCCATCTTTATCCCCTACTATCTTTTTATCTTCTATTTTTATTTTATACCAAGCCGAATTCCCCTTATAGCTTTTGTACCAGTCACAATGTATTATGATACAATCCTCCTAAGGCCAATGATACTCAGGCTTTTATGTCTCCAGGAACATGCTATTCTATCTATTTGGGCTTTTGTTACCTTATCTGCCTAAAAACTAATAATCATTAATCATATCAATTTGTTCTATTTATACACACACTGTGCATGTATGTTATATGATTATCATTATTATTACAAAAGGCATATTTTTAAAATTATTTTATTAGGTATTTTTCTCATATACATTTCCAAGCTATCCCAATATCCCCCATACACTCCCCCCCCACTCCCCTACCCAACCAGTCCCACTTTTTGGCCCTGGTGTTCCCCTGTACTGGGGCATATAAAGTTTGCAAGTCCAATGGGCCTCTGTTTCCAGTGATGGCCGAATAGGCCATCTTTTGATACATATGTAGCTAGAGTCAAGAGTTCTGGAATAAGGGTTAGTTCATAATATAGTTCGAAGTATAGGGTTGAAGATTCCTTTAGCTCCTTGGGTACTTTCTCTAGCTCCTCCATTGGGGGCCCTGTGATCAATCCAATAGCTGACTGTTAGCAAACACTTCTGTTTTTGCTAGGTCTCAGCATAGTCTCACAAGAGACAGCTATATCGGGGTCCTTTCAGCAAAACCTTGCTAGTGTATGCAAATGTGTCAGAGTTTGGAAGCTGATTATGTGATGGATCGCCGGATAAGGTCATCTCGAGATGGCCCATCAAAAGGGATCATTTTTTATATTTTCAAAGGACTCTGATGGACAAATGTGAAGAATAGATTACCCCACAGATGATCAAATTTGACACAGTAGAAATATACTGAGACTTCAATATCTCCAGCTTGCCAACCAAGTTCTCTTTCACACATAGTCTGTCTTTTTATGTTTCTATAATATATTTTTATTACGTATTTTTCTCAATTAAATTTCCAATGCTACCCAAAAGTCTAGCATGCCACCCCCATTCCCCGACCCACCCATTCCCATTTTTTGGCCCAGGTTTTCCCCTGTGATGGGGCATATAAAATTTGCAAGTCCAATGGGTCTCTCTTTCCAGTGATGTCCGATTAGGCCATCTTTTGATATATATGCAGCTAGAGTCAAGAGCTCCAGGGTACTGGTTAGTTCATAATGTTGTTGCACCTATAGTGTTGCAGATCCCTCTAGCTCTCTAGATATTTTCTCTAGCTCCTCCATTGGGGGCCCTGTGATTCATCCAATAGCTGACTGTGAGCTTCCACTTATGTGTTTGCTAGGCCCCAGCATAGTCTCACTAGAGACTGCAATATCAGGTTCCTATCAGTACAATGTTGCAAGTGTATGCAATGGTTTCAGCGTTTGGAGTCTGATTATGGGATGGATCCCTGGATATGGCAGTCTCTAGATGGTTCATCCTTTTGTCTCAGCTCCAAACATGTCTCTGTAACTTCTTCCATGGGTGTTTTGTTCCCAATTCTATTAGGGGCAAATTTTCCACATTTTGGGCTTCGTTATTCTTGATTTTTAAGTGTTTTGCAAATGGTAACTTATATCTTGGGTATCCTAAGTTTCTGGGCTAATATCCACTTATCAGTGAGTACATATCATTTGAGTTCTTTTGTGATTGGGTTACCTCACTCAGGATAATGCCCTCCAGGTCCAACCATTTGCCTAGGAATTTCATAAATTCTTTAGTTTTAATAACTGAGTAGTACTATATTCTGTAAATGTACTACATTTTTGTATCCATTCCTCTGTTGAGGGGCATCTGGGTTCTTTCCAACTTCTGGCTATTATAAATAAGGCTGCTATGAACATAGTGGAGCATGTGTCCACTCTAACCCAATCAGAATGCCTAAGAACAAGAGCTCAAGTGACAGTACATGCTGGTGAGTATGTAGAACCCGAGGAACACTCCTTTATTGCTGGTAGGATTGCAAGTTGGTAGAAACACTATGGGAAACAATCTGGCTATTTTTCAGAAAAATGGAAATAGTTCTACCTGAAGAACCAGCTCGACTAATTTGGGCATATATCCAAAATATGCCCCACCATGTGCTCCACTATGTTCATATTAGGCTTACATGTAATAGACAGAAGCTGGAAAGAACCCATATGTCCCTCAATAGAAGAGTAGAGACAGAAAATGTGGTTTCTTTACATAATGGAATATTATTCAGCTATTAAGAATGAGGAAATCATAAGTTTTTCAGGCAAATGGTTAGAACTGGAAATTATCATCATGAGTTAAGTATCTCAGACCCAAAAGGGCATTCATAGTATGTACACACTAGTCAGTGGATATTAGCCAAAAAATACAGAATACCTAGGATACAACCTACTGAACTTAAGAAGTTTAACAACAGAAAGGCACAAATGAGGATACTTCAATAACATTTGAGGGTGAAGAAAATAATCATAGGAGTCAGGGGGAGGGAGGAACCTGGGTGTGAGTGGGGAGATGGAACAGAAATGGGACAGGATCAGTTAGGTGGGACAAGAACGAAGCCCAAAGCAGTAGCAGAATGAGTGGAAATATGCAGGTTTGGGGGTGGGGTCCATGTGGGGGAACACTCTAGAAAGTACCATGGACCTTGGAGTTAAGACTCTCAGGACTTAGTGATATGCTCAACAATGGGGAGAGGGAACTTAAAAAGCATCCACCTCCATTCGATAGATAGGGCTTCAGGCAGATGGATGGGGTTACCAAAACACAGTTAAAATTTCTGACCCAGAATTGTTCCTGTGTAAAAGTACTTGAGGGACAAAAATGGAGAAGAGATGAAGGGAAAGGTGGTCCAGTGAAAGACCCAAATTGGAATTCCTCTCAAGGGCCGGCTCTAAGAACTGACATTATTACTGATGCAATGGTTTGCTGACAGACAGGAGCCTAGCATTGTTTGGCCTCCTAGAGACCCAAATAGCAGCTGAATAATTCAGTTGCAGATACTTATACCTAGAAATTGGACTGAAGTTGGGACCCCTATGGTGCAATTAGAGGAAGGATGGAAGAAGCTGAAGGGAAGAGTGACCCCATAGGAATACCAGCAGTATCAACTCATCTGGATGCCTAGAAGCTCCCAGACACTGAGCCACCAACAAGGCAGCATGCGAGAGCTGGGGGGAGGACCCTGACACACATATAGCATAGGATTGCCTAGTCTGGCCTTACTGGGAAAATATGGACCTAATCTTCAAATGACTTGAGACCCCATGGAGGGTGAAGTTCCAGTGTATGTGTGGGAGCATCCTCTTGGAAGAGGGGCAAGGGGGAGGAGGAATATGATGAGGAACTGTGAGGGGGTACCAGGGGCAGAAACAAAGCCAGGATTGATATATATATATATATATATATATATATATATATATATATATATGCGCATACATATAATATTCAAGGTCATCTTCAGCTCCATAGTTAGTTTGAAGCCCACCCTGAGATACATTAGACCCTGTCTCATAAAAATATTATTAACTATACTCCTGTAAATAGAAATATAATTCCAGTTGGAATTGCCCCACTTAAATCTAGGATAATTAAGAGCTTTGCTGGCTTCTATTTGCCCTGAACTTGTGATAACTATTGTTTTTCAACCTGTCAGGAAAAAAATGAGACCTCTAATGTCCTATAATCAAAGGGTGTTCCTATGACATGGACCCAGAGGGAAGGAAACCTATGATAAGCAGACTGGAGTTAAAATGCTTAATCCGGCTCCCAGTGTGGAGACAGTGTCTTTTTGTGTCATTCTGATTTTCTTAAAAATTGGATATTTTATTCACTTACATTTCAAATGTTATCCCTTTCCAGGTTTCCCCTCTGCAAACACCCTCTTCCAACCCCCTTTACCCTACTTCCATGAGGGTGCTCCCCCTCTGACCTAGCTACTACTGCCTCACTGCCCTAGCATTCCTCTACAATAGGATATCAAACCTTCACAAAACCAAGGGCCTCCTCTCACATTGATGCCAGATAAGGCCCCTTCAGCTTCTTGAGTACTTCTCCTTACTCCTCCACTGGCTTCCCTTTGCTCTGTCCAATGGTTGGCTGTGAGAATCCACATTTGTATTGGTCAGGATGTAGAAGACCCTCCCAGGAGACAGTTGTATCAGGCTCCTGTCAGCAAGCACTTCTTTCTTTATCAGCAATAGTGTCTGGGTTTGGTGTCTGCATGTGGGATGGATCCCCAGATAGGGTAGTCTCTGGATAACGTTTCCTTCAGTCTTGATCCACTCTTTTTTTTCCTTGTATTTCCTATAGAAAGGAGGAATTATGGATTAAAATTTTGGAACTGAGTGTGGGGTCCCATCCCTCAACCATGCCAACCTCTGGATATGGTCTTTAAAGGTTCTCTCTCCCCTTTCGTGGTGTATTTTGGCTAATGTAATCCTGTTGGAGTCCTGTGAGTCCTTTGCTTTTTGGCATTGGCAACTTTCTAGTTGCTACATCCAGTTCCCCGTCCCAATTTGCTATACACTGCTATTCAGGTTCCCGACCCACATTACATTTCCTCCATCTCCTCTGATATATGATTCTTCCCTCTTTTTCACCTACCCCTCTTCTCTTACATCCCAGTCCCTTTCACCCTCTATTTCCCATGAGTATTTTGTTCCCCTTTCTAAGTAGGGCTGAAGCATTCACACTGATCTTCCTTCTGCTTGAGCTTCATTGGCTCCATGAGTTGTATCTTGGGTATTCCATGTTCTTTGACTAATATTCACTTATCAGTGAGTACATACCATGTATGGTCTTTTGTGACTGAGTTACCCCACTCAAGACAATAGTTTTTAATTTTTTAAAAATTTTTATTAGATATTTTCTTCATTTACATTTCAAATGCTATCCTGCAAGTACCCTATACCATGTTCCATGCACTGCTCCCCAACCCACCCACTCCCACTTCTTGGCCCTGGATTCCCCTGTACTGGGGCATATAAAGTTTGCAAGACCAAGGGGCCTCTCTTCCCAATACTGGCTGACTAGGCCATCTTTTGCTACTTATGTAGCTAGAGACACAAGATCTGAGGGCACTAGTTAGTTATTTTTTTGTTCCACCTATAGGGTTGCAGCTCCTTGGGTATATTCTCTAGCTCCACCATTGGGGCCCTGAGTTCCATCCAATAGATGACTCTGACCATCCTCTTCTGTATTTGCCAGGCACTGGAATAGCCTCACAAGAGACAGCTATATCAGGGTCTTTTCAGCCAAATCTTGCAGGCATGTACAATAATGTCTGCATTTGGTGGCTGATTATAGGATGGATCTCTGGATGGGGTAGTCTCTAGATGGTCCATCCTTTCATCTTAGCTCCAAACTTTGTCTGTGTAACTCCTTCCATGGGTATTTTGTTCCCAATTCTAAGGAGAAATGAAGTATCCACACATTGGTCTTCCTACTTCTTGATTTTCTTGTGTTTTGCAAATTGAATCTTGGATATTCTAAGTTTCTTGGCTAAAATCCACTTATCAGTGAGTGCATATCAAGTGGTTCCTTTTGAGATTGGGTTACCTCACTTAGGATAATATCCTCCAGATACATCCATTTGTTGAAGAATTTAATAAATACATTGTTTCTAATAGCTGAGTAGTATTCTCTTGTGTAAATGTACCACATTTTCTATATCCATTCCTCTGTTGAGGAACATATGGGTTCTTTCCAGCTTTTGGCTTTTATAAATAAGGCTGCTATGAACATAGTGGAGCATGTGTCCTTATTACCAGTTGGAACATCTTCTGGGAATATGCCCAGGAGAGGTATTGCTGCATCTTCCAGTCGGACAATGTCAACTTTTCTGAGGAACTGCCAGACTGATTTCCTGAGTGTTTGTACAAGCTTGCAATGCCACCAGCAATGAAGGAGTGTTCCTTCACATCCATGCCAGCATCTGCTGTCACCTGAATTTTCACACTTAGCCATTCTGACTGGTGTGAGGTGGAATCTCAGGGTTGTTTTGATTTGCATTTCCCTGATGATTAAGGATGTTGGACATTTTTTCAGGTGTTTCTCATCCCTTCAGTATTCCTCACTTGGGAATTATTTGTTTAGCTCTGTACCCCATTTTTAATGGGGTTACTTGAATTTCTGTGGTCCAGTGTCTTGAGCTCCTTGTAGATATTGGATATTAGTTCCCTATCAGATTTAGGACTAGAAAAAAATCCTTTCCCAATCTGTTGGTGGTCTTTTTGTTTATTGACAGTATCTTTTGCCTTACAGAAGTTTTGCAATTTTATGAGGTCCCTTGTGCTGATTCCTGATCTTACTGCACAAGCCATTGCTCTTCTGTTCAGGGATGATTCCACTTTGCCTATAACTACCAGGCTTTTACCTACTTTATCCTCTATAACATTTAGTCTGGTTTTATGTGGAGTTCTTTGATCTACTTTGACTTGAGCTTTGTACAAGAAGATAAGAATGGATCAATTTGCATTCTTCTAAGTGATAACCTCCCGTTGTGCCATCATCATTTGTTGAAAATGCTGTCTTTTTTTCCAATTCATGGTTTTAGATCGATCCCTTGTCAAAGGTCAAGTGACCATAGGTGTGTGAGTTCATTGCTGGGTCTTCAATTCTGTCCCATTGATCTCCCTGTCTGTCGCTGTACCAGTACCATGCAGTTTTTATCAAAATTGTTCTGTAGTGCAGCTTGAGGTCTGGCATGGTGATTCCACCAGAGTTTCTTTTATTGTTGAGAATAGTTTTTGCCATCCTAGGTTTTTTGTCATTCCAGATGAATATGCAAATTGACCTTTCTATCTCAGTGAAGAATTGATTTGGAATTTTGATGGGAATTGCATTGAATATGTAGATTGCTTTTGGCAGGATAGCCATTTTTACTATATTAATCCTGCCAATCCATGAGCATGGGAGACATTTCCATCTTCTGAGATCTTCAATTTCTTTCGTCAGAGACTTGAAGTTCTTGCCATACAGATCTTTCACTTCCTTAGTTAGAGTCACACCAAGGTATTTTATATTTTTTGTAACTATTGTGAAGGGTGCTGTTTCACTAATTTCTTTCTCAGCCTTTTTATCCTTTGTGTAGAGAAAGGCCACTGATTTGTTTGAGTTAATTTTATATCCAGCTACTGCACTGAAGCCGTATATTAGGTTCAGGAATTATCTGGTGGAATTTTTAGGGTCACTTATATATACAATCATATCATCTGCAAATAGTCATATTTTGACTTCTTTCCAATTTTTATCCCCTTGATCTCCTTTTGTTGTGGTATTTCTTTGGCTAGGACTTCAAGTACTATATTGAATAGGTAGGGAGAAAGTTGGCAGCCTTGTCTATTCCCTGATTTTAGTGGGATTGCTTCCAGTTTCACTCCATTTAGTTTGATATAGGCTAATGGTTTGCTGTATATTTTTTTATTATGTTTAGGTATGGGCCTTGAATTCCTGAGTATATTATAGATGTCACTGAAGTCCAACTTGGTGGACCAATGAATTTTACTGGGATTCCTTACAGGAATATGTGCAAGGGGTTACTTACAGGAGCAGAAATGACTCAAAGGCAGCTGCATCACCAAAGCCCACCACAGCATGGGCGAGAGCTCACAAAGCCGGGGACCTGGAGCACACTGCACAGCCTGCAGGCAGCACAACAGTTTGGAGAGAGTCTTCCACGTGCCTCAGTGGGTCTATACCTCTTCCAGGCAAGGTAGCTCCAGCTCTGCTGGTTTCTACTTCTTTCGGGAAACTAGTCTCATCTTCCAAGATACTCCTCAATTGTAGCTCAGCTTTCTGCATCTGAGAAGGACTCTCAGCTTTTAGTCCTTCCTCTGGCATGGAGGAGCCTAATGACTGTTTTAAGTTTGGGGGACTCCTTGAAGCTGTTTGGAGGTGTTTGCCTTCCTGCTTAAAGAGCTTCCTGAAGCTCTTTTGAGTTGTTTATCTCCCTGCTTAAGGAGATTCCTGCAGGGTGGAAGGTTTCGATCCTCTGAGGACACTATTATACAACAATATATTAAGGGCTTTGGGAGTTATATTAGTAATAAATTCAACTGTACTTGGATTGTACAGTTAATAATAATTTTATATGTCACATTATAATATAGTAGAAGTAATAATAATAATAATAATAATAATAATAATAATAATTTCAACTGTGCCTTACCCTGATAACATGGTTTCACATATACATGGGAGTATGGTAGCCTCCGGACCCATCCTCTGTCCAGGTAGCTGGACCATGATAATGGATTTTATACTCAGATGGCCATTAATTTTATTTATAGTTGCCAATTTGTAGGGCACACCATTTACTTTGAGATTTCCTGTACTTATAATTTCTAAATGGTCCCCTCTGGTAAGTTGGAACAGGAAGAAAACTGTACAGCTAGACCCTAACACACACAATCCTGATGGGTTGAGCAGAAGTATAATCTAGGCTGTGTCCCTCACATATCTGATATAGTCCACAGAGGGCATGGTACCTGATATCTGCATTGACACTGTTTCAGGCCAGTCAGAGATGAGAGAAACTAGACAAGGGATAGAGGTTTTGTTCAAAGTGGTTTGGGAACCAAAGCATTGGATTTCCTAATCGACTGCATTATAAAATCTTTGGCCTCTTATGTGGTACTTCCAGCAGAAGTTTAAATCACACTTCCACTAGGTAAGTCAGTTTTCCACAACAACTGAAGTATTATTTTGGTTTTGGTTTTGGTTTTGGTTTTGGTTTTGGTTTTGGTTTTGGTTTTGGTTTTGGTTTTGGTTTTGGTTTTGGTTATGGTTATGGTTTGGGTTTGGGTTTGGGTTTGGGTTTGGGTTTTGGTTTTGGTTTTGGTTTTGGTTTTGGTTTTGCTTTTGGTTTTGGTTTTGGTTGACAGGGTCTCATTATGTAGATCAGAGTAACCTGGAACACACTGTGTAGTAGTCCAGGCTACCATCAAACTAACAGAGGCCTCTGACTCTGGAGTGCTAGGTTTAAAGGCATGTGCTACTACCACACCTAGCCCCAATAATTGAAGTTTTAGGGAGTTAAACTGTACTGGCTACTTTTGTGTCAACTTGACACAGATAGAGTTATCACAGAGAAATGAGCTTCAGTTGAGGAAATACCTCCATGAGATCCAACTGTAAGGCATTTTCTCAATTAGTGATCAAGGGGGAAAGGCCCCTTGTGGGTAGGACCATCTCTGGGCTGTTAGTCTTGGGTTCTATAAGATAGCAGGCTGAGCAAGCCAGGGGAAGCAAGCCAGTAAGGAACATCCCTCCATGGCCTCTGCATCAGCTCCTGCTCCCTGACCTGCTTGAGTCCCAGTCCTGACTTCTTTCAGTGATGAACAGCAATGTGGCCATGTGAGCTGAATAAACCCTTCTCCCCCCAACTACTTCTTGGTCATGATGTTTGTGCAGGAATAGAAACCCTGACTAAGACAATTTGGTACTGGGAGTGGGGTATTCCTGAGAAAACCTGACCATGTTTTGGGGAGGACTGAGGAAGGACTTTGGAACTTTGGACTTGAAGATCCATTTGTTGTTAAGAGCTCTGTCAGATGTTGTATAGGATCTTGGAAGATAATGTTGAGAAAAGTACAGAAGATGGAGGTCTGGTTTGTGAAATTTCAGAGGGAAAATTAAAGACACTTTCAGGGCCATTGCTGTTTTGATTGTGAAGATTTTGTATCTCTGGTTAGCTGGGGCTGAAGAATCAGCTGTGGTTAAGAAGATACCAGAACTACTAAAGCAAAAACTTTGCATTACTGGGACTATTGATGCTGGTTAGCTGGAGCTAAGAATTTAGTGGTGATTAAGAAGAGACCAGCATCATTGAGGTGACATCTTCTGGGAAGTGTTTTCTGAAAGCACCAAGAGGGTGTGCTCCAGAGATAGCCAAGATTGTACTCCTGCTGAAGCAGGACTTGGTAATATGTAAGGGTCTCGCAGGTGGTACTGGTTTTGAAGGCATGAAGGGATCACGCAGAGCAGCTGAGGCTCGGCACTGTGAGAGGCTATGAAAGGCCATTGGTGAAGGTGTAGCCTCAGTTGCAATTGAAGGCCCAGGACTGAAGGGGTCATGCAGTGTTTTGGACATGCCAGTTACATGAGATGACCACCAAGAGCAGCAGCAGCAGTGGAGTACAGTTATCTGGAGCCCAGAGGATGACGCGTGTGCTACAAAGGGCATGGCTAGAGAAGTGACCCAAGCCCTTGGTGGAGCCCAGAAGATCATGAGTTGGATCCCAGACATTGGATGGTTGGAGATTGATTATTGCTTTGATTGTAACTGTGCCTTCATATTTTCCCTCTTGAAGGAAGAAACTGTTTTAGTGGAGCCCACAGTTAAGAGACTTTTAATTGTAAAACTACTTTGGATTTTAAAAGAGATGGATATTTTAAAGAGATTGAAATTTTAAGAATATGTAAAGACTGTGGGACTTTTAAAGTTATTTATATCTTGGGGATGAATAAGAATGCAAGGGTTGAGGCTTACTAGTGATGTGTTTGTGTGTCAAGTTGACAAGGGGTAAATTGTACTGGCTAGATTTGTGTCAACTTGACATAGCTAGAGTTATCACAGAGAAAGAAGCTTCAGTTGAGGAAATGCCTCCATGAGATCCAACTGTAAGGCATTTTCTCAATTAGTGAACCAGGGGGAAAAGCCCCTTGTGGGTAGGACCATCTCTGGGCTGTTAGTCTTGGGTTCTATAAGAGAGCAGGGTTAGCAAGCCAGGGGAAGCAAGCCAGTAAGGAACATCCCTCCATGGCCTCTGCATCAGCTCCTGCTCCCTCACCTACATGAGTTCCAGTCCTGACTTCTTTCAGTGATGAACAGCAATGTGTGAGAATTTCGCTTTCTTTAAAAACCCAGTAATGTTATATGAGTACTTTTTTGTTTTGTTTTGTTTTAATCTCACGTGTGTCCCCAGCTGCACATAGTTTATGTTTGAAATTCTAGGGACTCTTGAGAGGGTATAAATGCAAGAGCTCCTGAGAGGACCTGGGGCAGTTGCTGCTACTCCTGTTGCATCTGCTTGTTATCGCTGGTTTAAATGAACAGTGCTCTAGCCACTGGAGCAAGGTTGTGGATTTATGTGTGTTAAAGGGCAATGATAGATATACATTGTTTCAAGAAGAAAAACAATTCCAAAATTCAGCTCACAAAGTAGGGTATTACCTTGATATAAAAACTGTTTAATGTTAATTAAAAATAGTTGGATAGGGGCTAGGAAGTTGGCTAAATGGGTAAAGTGCTTGCACTCACAGTAAATGCTAAGTGTGCCAGCACTTGTGTGTAACCCAGCCCTGGAGGAGTGGAGAGAGATAGATGCCGGGGCTTGCTGAAGTACCAGTGTAGCTGAAAGGGCCAGCTCCAAGTTCAATGAGAACAACTATCTCAAAATAAGATGGACAGAAATAGAGAAAGTCACTCAGCAGCTTATCTGGACTGATTAATTCATTTAAGTAAATTTAGAAAAACAGTATGATTGATTTAAAAGAAATGTTGAAATACTGAATATTTGGTAAAACAAATATTTCAATTCTTTCTATCTATAAATGAATATTTGAAATAATGAGGAATAAAGATTAACAGCTTAAGAATGAATCTAAACCCAATGAACAGGCCACTGACACAGTGTGTGCATATTTGTGAGTTTTAATTATGATATATTTTCAATACACAGTATAGTATGTTGGAATATATATATATATATATATATATATATATATATATATATATATATATTGAATCTACCTGAATAAATAAAATACTAATTCTAAAAAAAAGAATGAATCTAAAAATCAAACTTCTATATGTTTGCTGAACATCAAAATAGAAGATATTCTTGATCATTTATGTTTGAAGACACATGTGAAGCATTCTTTTTTTAGTTTTTTATTTATTTTTTTAATTAGGTGTTTTCTTCATTTACATTTCAAATGTTTTCCCAAAAATCCCCCAAATCTGCACCCCCACTCCCCTACTCAACTACTCCCACTTCTTGGCCCTGGTGTTCCCCAAATACTGAGGCATATAAAGTTTGCTAGATGTTGAATATGCCTGAATAAATAAAATACTAATACTAAAAAAAGAATGAATCTAAAAATCAAACTTCTATATGATTGCTGACCATCAAAATAGAAGGCATTCTTGATAATTTATGTTTGAGACACATGTGAAGCATTCTTAATCATTAGGTAGGTTTAGGTGTCATTTATCTGAAGGCCAAGCACAATGAAATGATGTTTTGATGCCTTTATGAGAATACAAAAATCCATGTCTCAAACTAATATTTATAGATGTTTTCAGTTACATTTAATGTGTTAGTGTTATGAAATATAACATGGCAAGGGAGTACCTTTGGTGGGCTAATGCCAGGAGTTCCCCTGAGAAATTATGCCATGCAACAGACCTGGTATAAAATGGATTTATTGGAGGAGGGGAGAGGAGTGAGGAACTGGGGAAGAGATAGAGGCAGACAGACAGAAGCAAAGCCATTAGTTCAGAAAATGTAGGGCAGAGAACAGATAGAGGGGAAGCTGGGAACAAAGACAGACAGAGATCTCAGAAAGAAGAACAATGGGAACAGAGAGAAGGGGCTGGGCCTGAAACAGTGAGAGGGGACTAATCAGTCCTTTTATCCTGCCTCACAGATAGCAGTTTAGTTTGTTTCAAGAAACAAATACACTTTCTTTCAATGAATTTTGTAAGTGAACAGGAAATATTCTCATCTCTCAGAGCTGACAGTGTTAATTTTATAATATTTATAGGAGATTTTTGTGGGACTATTTTCTTAAAAACAGTGTAATCCAGGTATGTTGTCACATACCTGTAATAGCACCTACATGGAATACTGGGATCACCTTGAACCTAAACATTCTAGACATTCCTGGACAATAAACAACATACTAAGTGGCTATCACAAAAATGAAATGAAATGAAATAAAATCAAACCAATGAACCTTCTATATTTGTATCTCATACCTTTGGGAACTAATAAGATAATGATTAAAAATAAATTTCAATTATCTTTATCAATAAAAGAATTAGAAATGTTAAGAAGGTTAAAAAAAAACACTACAGGGAGGGGGGAGGGACCGGGGTGGGAAAGGGGACAAGGAGAGGAAGAGAGGAAAATGATCAGGTACTGTGGGGGTTGGGAAAAGAACTGAAGCCCCAAGGACCAGCAAAAAGAATGGAAACAGGCATGTTTGATAGGTAAGAGGTTATAAATCCCTCTAGAATGTACAAGAGACCTGAGAGGTGAGAGAATCTCAGGACTCAAAGGGAGGGACCTTAGATGAAATGCCCTGCAGTGAGGTGAGGGAACTTGTAGAGCCCTACTCCAGTGGAGAAACAGGACATCAAGTGGAAATATGGGGTTGCCATCCCACAGTCAAAGGCTTTAACCCAGAATTGTTCCTGTCTGAAAGAAGTACAGGGACAAAAATGGAGAAAAGCCTAAGGAAAAGGAGATCCAGTGACAGGCCCAAATTGGAATGCAGCTCAAGGAGAGGCATCATGGCCTGAAACTATTACTGATGCTATGGTGTGCTCACAAAAATGGGCCTATCATGACTGCCCTCTGAAAGACCCAACCAGCAGGTGAAAGAGCCAGATGCAGACATTTACATGCAACCAATGGACAGAAGCTGGGAACCCCTGTGGTTGAATTAGGGAAAAGCTAGAAGCAGCTGAGGAAGAGGGCGACACTGTAGGAGGACCAACAGTCTCAAATAACCTGGACATCCCAGGATCTTTCAGACACTGAGCCACCAACCAGGCTGCATACAGCAGCTGATTTGAAGCCCCCAACACATATACAGCAGAGGACTCCCGGGTTGGACACAGTTAGAGAAGGTGCATCTAACCCTCAAGAGACTTGAGGCCACAGGAAGTAGGGAGGTCTGGTGGGGTGGGGGTAGGATGGTGGGGACATCCTCTTGGAGATGGGGAGAGGGGCGTGAGGGCCATGGCTGAAGGAGTTATGGCATGTGGAACAGTCAGAGGGCAGACAAGGAGGGGGTTAAAGTCTGGACTTTAAAAAAAGATTAAAGAATAAATTTTAAATACTTCACTACATTAGTGTGTGAAAGTTTGGTACAAAGGAATATTTGCCACTCACTTATTCATTTAGATTTTGTTTGGAAGTTAATATAAAGAGGCTCTTACACTTAATCAAGAAAATGATTAAAGATGTTTAAAAATTAAGGATTTCTATTTTGATTCTAGAGGTATACCTCCTAGTTGACTTTATAATCACATCAGTGGGGTTTAACTTCCTTCTTAGAATCATCAGAATAACAAGGATTAAAGAGTCTTTCAAACTCAGTTTCATAGGGGAAAAAAAAGTTAGCAAATTTTTTTATTTGGTTACAAATGTACCAGCAAGTAAAAAATATGTATGCTTCATTAGTCTGATGATGGGAAAGTAGATGAGTACTTCAGAGTATGCTTCATAATGTCTCTTTTAAACACAGACATTTATTTTCTCAGTTCACCATCTACATCAAAAAGCATATCATCGTTGTTGTTCTCCAAGTTCATCAAACCCTAAAACAGAAAAGCACTTCTTACTAAACAAACTCCCAAGCATACAAATAGGAAAGTTTCTGTGCAAATGATGTATAGACGTGCTATATATAGTTAAGCCAGATAATTATACTCTTAATAAACTATGAGGTACATCTGAGGTCAAATTCCCAGTTTATCATTTCATGTCTTCAATAATTCCTACAAAGTCATTAGGATTTTACAGATAATATCAGTCACTTCAGTCAGAAATAATTCAAAATAGCAAGTAGTTAAACTTTTTGATTCCTAAAACATATTTAGTTTCCTAAGGACATTTTATTCACTATGCGCATACCTCCATGCATACCTCCATGGACTTCTCATGCATGTCTTTAATTGCTTCCAGGGTCTGGCTCTGACTACATTTGGACAGTTTTAATGCTTGTTGTTCTTTTTGATAATTGCTCTACAAATGTAAAAGGAAAACATTACTATAACAATTCTGTTCATTTTGTTGTTACTGCCATGCAGTATGAATGCTAGGCTAAGAGTCAACCACTAAATGTATCTCCAATACTAAAAATTTACGTGAGAAAAAATAATTCAATATGAAACTTAAAAGGAATAGTTTTCTAGGTGATTTAACATTTTAACAATTATGATTAAATATACTTATATTTTTAAGTAAGATGAAATACAACTATACTACCAATTGTGGGTTAATAAAACTTTTTTTTTTTTATGAGAAAGTGTTTGCCATGCTGCAGAGACTGGCCTTAGCCTCTCAAGTACTTAGGTTTATAGGCATGCACCATATAAACATGAACTTGGTAAAATCATAGCCCTGGAAGCTTAACTCTAGCTAGTATTAATGCTTTTATCATATGTTGGCCTCCTTTTACTAAATAGCAGAAGCAATCCCAGGAGTTGGTTCACTACCCCATCCCTGTATGTACCCCCAACCTAAAGTGTATGTTCCATGTCTTCAACTTTCTCTTCCTTTCTTAAGGATGCCTTACACTATTCTTTACTAAGTCCAACATCTTCACTTGTCTCAACTATTGTCAAGAGTTTCAGAAATTGTAACTGTTATTTTAAATTTATGACTCTTGCTGGCTGTCAATGTAATGCCTATAAAACTAACTTTTATAAAGTTTGATTTACAATGATCACATGATCATGAATAGTCTTGATCACTTAAAGATATCCTACCTCAAAATAAAGTGTAAAAAGATGTCTGGGGATAAAGTTTAGTGGTAGATTGGTTTTCTCTAGGTTTCAATCTCAAGTAACACATGGAAGTAGTAATATACATTTCTCTTTGTATTCTTTATGTTGGCACACAACCATGGTAATTTGCATTTAAAAAAATTAAGACAAGCTCTTTACACCATTTCTCCTTGGGACACTACATTCCTATTTTTTCCTTTATTTATTGTGATCAGTTTAACCTCACATTTCCACTCAAATAATCCTGATTAAGTACAATGACCTCCTCTTTCCGTAGTTTCCCTTTAAAAAACGTACACATGCATACATTTGGAGACAAAGGATTAATATTGGGTGTCTTCTTTGGTTGCACCCTACTGTTTGGGAGACAAGATCTGACTGAACCTAGAGCTCATCCATTAGGCTACACCTGGTGGCTAGGAAGCTCTGGGAAACTTCTTATCTCTGAACTAAAACTGAGATTGGTGGTTCTAAAATGCTCACTAACACACTAACTTTATTGTTGTGATGGTTTGTTTTTAGTTTTGCTAGTTTGTTGGTGGTGGTTTTGTTGGTGGTGGTAGTGGTGGTGGTGTGTGCATGCATGTCTAAGCAGGGAATATAAGCTCGGTCTTTCAGCCTACACTGAGAATGATTACCAAATAAACCATCTTCCAGCCCTGCAAATCTATCTTATTTGGCCCATTAGCAGCATATGACACAGTTAGTGAACTTTTCTTCCTTAAAAGTTTTCCTTCACTAATGGTAGTATTCTTTCGACCAATTGTTCTCTTCCCTTGCTGGTTTCCTCTCACCTGCCCCCCTTGCCCCATGCAGAATTATAAATAATTAATTACTCTTGGGGTCTGTCTTTAGCCTCCTCATTTACACAGGTGATCACTCCCCCTTTAAATTTCATCCAGAGTTCAAGGTTTAAAAATTGCCTTCAATTGGAGTATTTTTTTTTTATTTAATCCCTATCTCTTTCTTGAACTGACATATAATGGGAGCTTCCTCAATGCCTTCCCAGGCAGGAATGGATCTACTGTTCCTTTCAAATTTAATACTTCTGAAACTATTAACCAATCAAATAAAAAAGTAGTTAATATGGTCATAATCTCAGGTCTTACTTGGAAACCATGTGATGACTACAGTCATTGGTACAGTAATGGAGAGATGATCTAAGATAGTTTGGTGATATTCTGCCACAGGAATATTCTGCTAGGGTTGTTGAGACAGACTGATGGAAACAGGTTGTTTCCATCCACTGTTGTTACTAAATTTGTACTAAGTTATGATGGTAAGAACTGATTTACCAGTTTGAGTTGGCTTTCTAATATTAACAACAGAGTCCAGATGACACCAGTAAGTAAGCTTTCCCTCTCCGATCAACTGTACCTGAGGCTGACATACTGTGCTCACTTTTGTAAAAAGTGGTAATCCTCTTTTCATCTTTCAGCAAATGTCTGCCTCTTGAAAATTATGATCTGGTCTACCATAAAATACCTAGTGGTTTTCACTGATATAGTAGTATGTGATCATACTTCTCTGGTTTACAATTCAGTAGGACTAGAACAGAACCAAGGATAGATAGATAATGAAACTTAATTTAGGTTCATGTGCCCAACACAAGGCTAGTTCCATTCCTATCTGATACTTAGTTATACTAGGTTAATTATAAAGTTAGTTATGATACTAACCATTGATTTTTCTTGTTCTTCATTGAATTTCTGTATATCCATATCAAACTTCTGAAATGTAGTTATATCCTGCTCACACAATTTGTTGTTGATCACCGCGCTGTAAAGCAAAGTAATGAAAGCAGTCACATTTCATACCAATATGAAAAAAGAACACTCAAAACAAATTAAATTGACCATTTCATACTATAAAAAGAAAAACAGCAGTACAAAATTATCTAATGGGAAATCATTACAGATTTTTCCCTAACACATTATCAGAGAAGTCTTCTTTTATATTTAAACTTTTCAAAATTAAAGAGGTTTTAATATATATATATATATATATCTTAATTTAGGAAACTAATTATATTTCAAAGTATTGTTTTCATTTTTTTCTACCTAATATAAGGTCTAATTTATTTTCCTATATAGATTCAGTTAAGACTTAGTGTAAAACATAAGTCAATTAAAATATATAAATTGTCTGCATATGTAATTGATCCTTTTCCATATTGTTATAATAAACCATAAATTACATTTCTAAGATATTTGTGTAAGACTTCTGTGTTTCCACAATGAAATTAAATCAAATATTAAAATTTCATTAACAGGTACTTAAAGTAGAAAATAAAAATTTTCACAGATTTCTAAGAATTAGATTTAGTTTCCTTGAAGGCATGAAGTTATAGGGTTAAATGCTTAGACAAAATCAAAGCCACACATTTTTTACTAAAATCTCAGACATGGCTGTTTTTTTTAAACTCAGCTACATATAATTTTTTAAATGATACAAATATGACCCTACCAAACTAAAACCTCTACCTCTCCCATTTGTTCATTTTCCAAAGTCATTCTAATTTCTGGTTGCTTTCTTTGAAAGAATCTTTGATATAAGTTTCCATGTGTTTTCTCTTTATGTGACTCCAGGTCCAAGGTATCTCAAATAATCATCTGATATCTATGGGCAACAGGCACATATGTGGTGCAAATATATACCTGTAAGCAAATCACTAATATACAAATATGTCTGAAAAATAAGTATTAAGAGCATTGTTTCCTAAGCCATGTAAGATGTTTTGGGCCTATGATCCTAGTCTAGGAAGCTCAAGCAGGAGATATCCAGTGTATAGGACAACATAGATAACATAGCAAAATTCAGGTCAGCCTGAACTACATAGTGAGACCATATCTCAAAGACAAATTATTGTCTTCTAAGAAAGCTCATGTAACATTCAATTACATATAATTTAAAACAGATTCTTTGGGATCTGAGTATCATTCTTTCACTGGTTAGTAAAGCTGTCTTTTACTTTCAGTTACATAATTCATTTTATGAAAAAACAAAACAAAACAAAACAAAAAACAGTGAGGGGATTGGAGAGATGATTCAGCAGTTAAGAGCACTGGTTCCCTTCCAGAGATCTGAGATTGGATTCCCAGCACCTCCAAGATGGCTCACAAACTATAACTCCAGTTCCAGGGGAATCAATGCCTTCATCTGGCCTCCTAAGGTACCAGACATACAAGCTGTGTGCAAGCAAAACAAACATACCCATAAAATAAATTTTTTTAAAAAAGTAATAAGGATTACATTAAAGAATTCAGTTTTGCACTTGTTCAAATAAAGAAAGAAGCACAGAGGAGTCCTAGAAAAGAAACTGACTTATTATAAAATTAATACAAGGTCAATGAAAAACTGTTGCATGCACAGAATTTTGTATACATATCACTTAGCTTTGAATACATGGACCTATAAAAAAATTTGCATCTTTTTTTTTCCTCTAAAATCCCTTCAAAGCAGTTATGAAGATACCTCAATAGTTAAGAGGGTTTACTGTGAAAGGAGGAGGTTCGCAAATTTGAATCTAGTACCCATCTAGAAAATTAACCATGGATGGTTGCTTCTACAATAGCAGCACTGTGGTAGGCAAAGTGAGAATTGCTAGAACTTGCTGGCTGCTTGTATAACTGGATGTTCAGTGACAGAGCCTGACTTAAGGGAATAAGGTGGAAAGTAATAGAGCAAAACCCAACATCCTCCTCTGCCCTCCACATTTGTATATATGCACCACAGACACAAACATACAAAAAAATAAAAATTAAGTTTCATTAATGTCACACCTCTGGAAAAAGCACCATTTTCACTTCTGTACCACAGGAAAAAATAAGTCCATGATGCTAAATCAAAAATATTTGCAAGAGTCTGTGTCATGAGTAGACCTTGGGTGCTGACTCTGCAACTAGACCCACAATACCCAGAGGAAGCTCAACTCCCAGGTGCTCTAACACTCCCATGATCACAGCAATGGCCCCAACATCAGGAGTAACTTGAGTCCCTAAGAATCCAGGGACACAGGAACTCCTGCCTTGCCAGTGGCATTGATTCCTTCTGGTCTGAAACTGCACCTGGATCAGACCTGGGGTACTGGCTCTGGCACCCACTCTTAAAGCACCCAGAGGGAGCATGACTCCCAGGTATTCTGAAATGCCAAAGATCACAGGACCACAGAGGAAGCTGGACTCCCAGGAGATCAGAGACACCCAGGAACACTGGAGTTCTGACAGAAGATCACAGCTGAGGGCACGATATCTTTCCCAACACCCTGTTTATCTGGGACCCCTACAAGAACCAGGGAAACAAATCATCGTCCCAGCCAGAGGCACGGGTTCCTTTCAGCATGCAACTGTGTCTAGAGAAAACATAGGGGTCTGGCACCCCACCAAATCTTGCAACACCAAGAAAAAGCTTAACTCCCAGGAGCTCTGACACAGCATGATCTCAGGAGATTGGTCACCTCAGGATTTCAGGATCCAAAAGGTAGCATGACTTCCAGGAGTTCAGACACACCCAGAATATCAGGTTCCCTGATCCCAGGATCCCAGAGAGCTGGACTCCAATGAGTTCTGACACAACCAGGATTACAGGAGGGACAGGATCCTGTCAGAGACAGCAAGGGAAGGTAGCACCAAAGAAAATGAGATAGCAAGAGTTAAGTGCAAGAATATAAAAAATAGAAACCAAAACTAGTCGGCATCATCAGAACCCAGTTTGGCCACCACAGCAAGACTTGAATACCACAACCCATTGGAAAAGCAAGATTCAGATTCAAAATCACATCTCATGCTGATGATAGAGGTCTTTAAAAACAAAAATAGCTCCATTAAAGAAATACAGGTAAACCCAGGAAAACAGCTACAAGCCCTTAAAGAGGAAACACAAAAATCCCTTAAAGAGTTAAAGAAAACACAATCAAACAGGTGAAGGAATTGAACAAAAATCATCTAGGATCTAAAAATGGAAATAGAGAATAAAAACTCACAAAGAGAGATGAACCTGGAGAAAGAAAACCTAGGAGCCATAGATGCAAGCATCTCCAACAGAATATAAGAGATAGAATAGAGAATCGCAGGTACAGAAGATACCATAGATACACTGACAGAACAGTCAAAGAAAATGCCAAATGCAAAAATCTCCTAACCCAAAACATCCAGGAAATCCAGGACACAATGAGATGACAAAACCTAAGGAAAATGGGTATAGAAGAGAGAAAAGATTCCCAAGTCAAAGGGCCAGCAAATATCTTCAACAAAATCATAGATGAAAACTTTCCCAACCTAAGGAAAGAGATGCACATGAACATACAAGAAGCCTACAGAAATCCAAATAAACTGGACCAGAAAAGAAATTCCCGCCAACATATAATAATCAGAACGACAAATGCACTAAATAAAGATAGAATATTAAAAGCAGTAAGGGAAAAAGTTCAAATAACATAAAAATTCAGACCTATTAGAAATACACCAGACTTCTCACCAGAGACTATAAAACCAGAAGATTCTGGACAGATGTTACACAGACCCTGAGAGAACACAATTGCCGCCCAGGTTACTATACCCAGCAAAACTCAAAATTACCATAGATGGAGAAACCAAAGTATTCCACGATAAAACCAAATTCACACAATATCTTTCCATGAATCCAAACATTCAAAAGGTAGATGGAAAACTACAACACAAGGAGGGAAACACTACACCATACAAAAATCAAGAAAGAAATCTTCTTTCAACAAACCTCAAAGAAGGTAGCAACATAAACATAATTCCACCTCAAACAACAAAAGTAACAGGAAACAACCAACAGTCACTGGTCTTTAATATTTCTTAATAGCAATGGATTCAATTCCCCAATAAAAAGACATAGATTAATAGACTGGATACATAAACAGAACCCAGGATTTTGCTGCATACAGGAAACCCACCTTAGTGACAAAGACAGACATTACCTCAGAGGAAAAGCCTGGAAAATCTTTTCCAAGCAAATATTCCCAGGAAACAAGCTGGAATAGCCATTCTACTATGGAATAAAATCAACTTATAACCAAAATAATTTTTTGTTGTTCGTTTTTGTTTTTGTTTTTTAAAGATAAGGACTGTCACAATACTTGTCAAAGGATGAATCAACAAAGATGAATTCACAAGTCTGAACATCTATGCTCCAAATGCAAGGAAACCCAAATTCATAAAAGAAACTCTACTAAAGCTCAAAGTACATATTGTACCCTATAATAATAGTGGGAAAATTCAACACCCCACTCTCAACAACGGACAGATCCTGGAAACAGAAACAAAACAGAGACACTGTGAAACTAACAGAAGTTTTGAAACAAATGGATTTAACAGAGGTCTATATCTATAGATATCATAGAACATTTTATCATAAAACAAAAGAATGTCCCTTCTTCTCAACACTTCATGATGCCTTCTCTAATACTGACCATATAATGTGTCACAAAACAGGCTTCAAAAGATATAAAATTATTTAAATAATCCCATGAATCCTATCAAGTCATCACTGACTAAGGCTGATCATCAATAATAATATAAATAATCCAGGCATGGTGGCACATGCCTTTAATCCCAGCACTTGGGAGGTAGAGGCAGGCATATTTCTGGTTTGAAGGCCAGCCTGGTCTACAAAATGAGTTCCATGACAGCCAGGGATAAACAGAAAAACCCTGTCTTAATCCCCATAATAATAATAATAATAATAATAATAATAATAATAATAATAATAAAATAATATAATAGAAAACCCATATATACGTGGAAGTTGAAAAACAGTCTACTCAATGATAACTTGGTCATGGAAGAAATAAAGAAAGAAATTAAAGACTATTTTGAGTTTAATGAATATGAAACTACAACATACCCAAACTTATGGGACACAAAGAAAGCATTCCTAAGAGAAAAACTAATAACTCTGAGTGCCTCCAAAAAAGAAACTGGAGAGAGCATACACTAGCACCCTGACAGCACCATTAAAAGCTCTAGAACAAAAGGAAGCAAATTCACCCAAGAGGAGTAGAAGGCAGGAAAAAATCAAACTCCGGGCTGAAATCAAACAAGTGGAAACAAAAAGAACTATACAAAGAATCAACCAAACCAGGAGCTGGTTCATTGAGAAAATCAACAAGATAGATAAACCCTTAGCCAGACTAAAGAGAGGGCACAGAGTCAGTATCCAAATTAACAAAACCAGAAATGAAAAGGGAGACATAACAGAAACTTAGGAAATTAAAAAAAAAAAAAAAAAAAAAAAAAAAAAAAAAAAAAAAAGATCCTACTATAAAAGCCTATACTCAACAAAACTGGAAAATTTGGATGAAATGGAAAATTATCTAGACAGATATCAGGTACCAATTTAAATCAGGATCAGATAGACCCTGTAAACACTCCCATAACCCCTAAAGAAATAGAAGCAATCATTAATAGGCTCCCAACCCCCTCACCAAAAATAAAAACCCAGGATCTGATGGGTTTAGTACAGAATTCTATCAGACCTTCAAAGAAGACCTAATACCAACACTCTTCAAACTACTACGCAAAATTAAAAAGAGAGGGAACACTATTCAATTTGTTCTATGAAGCCACAATTACACTTATACCCAAAACATACAAAGACCCAAATGGAGAACGGAAACTTGAGACCAGTTTCACTTATGAATATTGATGCAAATATACTCAATAAAATTTTGGTAAACCCAATTCAAGAACATGTTACAATGATCATCCTTCATGATCAAGTGGTCTTCATCCCATGGATACAGAGATGGTTCAATATATGGAAATCCACAATGTAAACAATGGCAAGGAAAAAATCCACAGTATTATCTCATTAGATGCTGAGAAATCATTTGCAAAAACCCAACAACCCTTCATGATAAAATTCCTGGAAAGATCAAGAATTCAAGGCCCATACCTAAACATAGTAAAAGCAATATACAGCAAACCAGTATCCAACATAAAAATAAATGGAGAGAAATTTGATGCAATCCCACTAATATCAGACAAGACAAGACTAGATAAGGCTTCCCACTCTCTCCCTACCTATTCACAGTAATATATAATATAGTAGTATTCTATAGTACTAGACGTTCTATCCATAGCAACTAGACAACAAAAAGAGGTCAAAGGGATAAAAATAGGAAAGGCAGAATTCAAAATATCACTATTTGCAGATGACATGATAGTATATGTAAGTGACCCCATAAATTCCATCAGAGAACTCCTAAACCTGATAAACAAATTCAGCAATGTGGCTGGATATTAAATTAACTCAAACAAATCAGTAGCTTTCCTCTACTCAATTGATAAACAGGCTGAAAAAGAAATTATGGAAACAACACCCTTCACAATAGTCACAAATTATCATACCTTGGTTTGACTCAAACCAAGCAAGTGAAAGATCTGTATGACAAGAACTTCACGTCTGAAGAAAGAAATCTCAAAAGATGGAAAGATCTCCGATGCTCATAGATTGGCAGAGTTAATTTAGTAGAAATGGCCGTCTTGCCAAAAGCAATCTACAGATTCAAAGCAATCTCTATCAAAATTCAAACTCAATTCTTCATAGAGATAGAAAGAGCAATTTGAAAAATCATTTGGAATAACAGAAATCCAGGATATCAAAAAAACTATTCTCAACAATAAAAGAACTTCAGGGGGAATCATCCCCGACCTCAAGCTGTATTATAGAGAAATAATGATAAAAATGTATGGTAATGGTACAGATATAATGACTTCATGAAATTCACAGGCAAAAGGATGGATCTAAAATATATCATCCTGTGTGAGGTAACCCAATCCCAAAAGAACAAACATGGTATGTACTCACTGATAAGTGGATATTAGCCTAAAAGCTCAGAATACCCAAAATGTAATTCACAGACCACATGAAGCTCAAGAAGAAGGAAGAGGAAAGTGTGGGTGTTTCAGTCCTTCTTAGAATGCGGAACAAAATACTCCTTGGAGGAAATATGGAGACAAAGTACAGAGCAGAGACTGAAGTAATGACCATCTAGAGTCTGCCCATCCTGTGGATCCATTCCATATACAGACACCAAACCCAGTCACTATTGTGGATGCCAACAAGTGCTTGCTGACAGGAGCCTAATATGGCTTTCTCCTGAGAGGCTCTGTCAGAGCTTGGCAAGAACAGAGGCTGATTGTCACAGCCAACCATCAGACTGATCAATGGGTCACCAGTGGAGGAGTTAGAGGAAGGACTGAAGGATCTGAAGGGATTTGCAACCTTACAGGAAGAACAACAATATGAACGAACCAGACCCCCCAGAGCACTCAGAGACTAATCCACCAACAAAAGAGGGGGGTCCCACGGCTCCAGTTGAATATATAGCAGAGTATGACCTTTTCAGATATCAGTGGGAAGAGAGGTCCTTGGTCCTGTGAAGGTTCAATGCTCCAGTGTAGGCAAATGCCAGGGTGGGGAGGTGGGCGTGGGTGGGGGGTGAACACCCTCATAGAAGCACAGGGATGGGTTATGGAATAGAGAGTTTCTGGGGTGAAACCAGGAAAGGGCTATTATTACAAATGTAAAGGAAGATAATATAGAATAATAAATAAATTAAAATAAAAATATTCACAAAATACTACATATAAATAGGAATAATTCATTAAGATGTCATATAGTATATTAACTAATATTTCCTAATATGTAAATTATGTTAATACTATATAGTTTTAAACACATTATATATCCAAAAAAATGTACCTTCAAATTTTCCCAGAATATTTTGTACTGGAGATCTATGAAGTAATTAAAGCGTTAAAATGTAAGGATACCTTTTGATGGCTCTGCTTTTGTTCTACAGCAGGACTATGAGAGTTTGACCCACAGCACTACACCCTCCAAGAAAACCATTCAAATTAAGGATTTACCTTACGGAAATATTGTTTATAATATATATCATATTCTAATTATTAATATAGATTACTTGCTATAAAATCAATTAAACTTTTCTAGCAGTACTTACACTAAGAAGGAAATAATAAGTTTGGACATATTACCGTGTATCTCCAACTATTCCTTCAGGATTTGCATTCCCATCATCATGAGTTACTGGATTCTGTACTGGGTTGGTAATAAAACAAGATATTAAAACAATTATGTTATTTTGCAAATTTTAATGAAATGCTTTGTGATCATTCAGGCATAGTGCCAACATTAGGTTTTAAAGCAGACCTATGATTTGTCTAGAAGTTAAACAAAATCAAGTAATGTCTAATTGTCATCTAGAAATATATTTTAAGCTATTTATTTACATGTTGTGATTAAAGACAAGAGAAGCAATATGAGATTTTTGATCTCCATTACAATTCTAAGATGAATAACTGAGAAAAAAGGAAGTGTAACATCAATGCCCAACATTAGGTATCTGGTATCTTCCATAAGGTCCAATTCTGAAGCATTCCCATCTTGCTGTTTACCACTTAACAAATTACAGTTTTCCATTGGTGTCTATACAGAACGTGCAAAACGCTGCCATTCCACTGAGAAACTTATGTTTTCTGATTTAAAATAAAAAAAATAAATTTTCTCAAGCCATTTGAATCAAAAGAATCACATAAACTAATAAAAATGAAATATTAAATAACATTAAGGAATGATTTTTACAAAAGCAGCACTTCATAATTGCATGAAGGGTTTAAAGATAAAACCATATTTCTATTAGCCTCTGATTATTTTATAGCTGTCTTTAATTGTCATTTTTTATTTTTTTTAATTTTTAATATTTTTATTACATATTTTCCTCAATTACATTTCCAATGCTATCCCAAAAGTCCCCCATAGCGCCCCCCATTTCCCTACCCACCCATTCCCATTCTTTTGGCCCTGGCATTCCCCTATATTGGGGCATATAAAGTTTGCAAGTCCAATGGGCCTCTCTTTCCAGTGATGGCCGACTAGGCCATCTTTCGATACATATGAAGCTAGAGACAAGAGCTCCGGGGTACTGGTTAGTTCATCATGTTGTTCCAACTATAGGGTTGCAGATCCCTTTAGCTCCTTGGGTAATTTCTCTAGCTTCTCCATTGGGAGCCATGTGATACATCCAATAGCTGACTGTGAGCATCCACTCCTGTGTTTGCTAGGCCCCGGCATCGTCTCACAAGAGACAGCTGTATTTGGGTCCTTTCAGCAAAATCTTGCTAGTGTATGCAATGGTGTCAGCGTTTAGAAGCTGATTATGGGATGGATCTCTGGATATGGCAGTCTCTAGATGGTCCATCCTTTCATCACAGCTCGAAACTTTGTCTCTGTAACTCCTTCCATGGGTGTTTTATTCCTAATTCTAAGAAGGGGCACAGTGTCCACACTTTGGTCTTCATTCTTCTTGAGTTTCATGCATTTAGCAAATTGTATCTTATATCTTGGGTATCCTAAGTTTTGGGCTAATATCCACTTATCAGTGAATACATATTGTGTGAGTTCTTTTGTGATTGTGTTACCTCACTCAAGATGATGCCCTCCAGGTCCATCCATTTGGCTAGGAATTTCATAAATTCATTCTTTTTAATAGCTGAGTAGTACTCCATTGTGTAAATGTACCATAATTTCTGTATCCATTCCTCTGTTGAGGGACATCTGGGTTTTTTCCAGCTTCTGGCTATTATAAATAGGGCTGCTATGAACATAGTGGAGCATGTGTCCTTTTTACCGGTTGGGACATCTTCTGGATATATGCCCAGGAGAGGTATTGCTGGATCCTCCGGTAGTACTATGTCCAATTTTCTGAGGAACCGCCAGACTGATTTCCAGAGTGGTTGTACAAGCTTGCAATCCCACCAACAATGGAGGAGTGTTCCTCTTTCTCCACATCCTCGCCAGCATCTGCTGTCACCTGAATTTTTGATCTTAGCCATTCTGACTGGTGTGAGGTGGAATCTCAGGGTTGTTTTGATTTGCATTTCCCTGATGATTAAGGATGTTGAACATTTTTTCAGGTGTTTCTCTGCCATTCGGTATTCCTCAGGTGAGAATTCTTTGTTCAGTTCTGAGCCCCATTTTTTAATGGGGTTATTTGACTTTCTGGAGTTCACCTTCTTGAGTTCTTTATATATATTGGATATTAGTCCCTTATCTGACTTAGGATAGGTGAAGATCCTTTCCCAATCTGTTGGTGGTTTTTTTGTCTTATTGATGGTGTCTTTAGCCTTGCAGAAGCTTTGTAGTTTTATGAGGTCCCACTTGTCAATTCTCGATCTTACAGCACAAGCCATTACTGTTCTATTCAGGAATTTTTCCCCTGTGCCCATATCTTCAAGGCTTTTCCCCACTTTCTCCTCTATAAGTTTCAGTGTCTCTGGTTTTATGTGAAGTTCCTTGATCCACTTAGACTTGACCTTAGTACAAGGAGATAGGAATGGATCAATTCGCATTCTTCTACATGTTAACAACCAGTTGTGCCAGCACCATTTGTTGAAAATGCTGTCTTTCTTCCACTGGATGTTTTTAGCTCCCTTGTCGAAGATCAAGTGACCATAGGTGTGTGGGTTCATTTCTGGGTCTTCAATTCTATTCCATTGGTCTATTTGTCTGTCACTATACCAGTACCATGCAGTTTTTATCACAATTGCTCTGTAGTAGAGCTTTAGGTCCGGCATGGTGATTCCACCAGAGGTTCTTTTATCATTGAGAAGAGTTTTTGCTATCCTAGGTTTTTTGTTATTCCAGATGAATTAGCAGATTGCACTTTCTAATTCGTTGAAGAATTGAGTTGGAATTTTGATGGGGATTGCATTGAATCTGTAGATTGCTTTTGGCAAGATAGCCATTTTTACAATGTTGATCCTGCCAATCCATGAGCATGGGAGATCTTTCCATCTTCTGAGATGTTCTATAATTTCTTTCTTCAGAGACTTGAAGTTTTTATTATACAGATCTTTCACTTCCTTAGTTAGAGTCACGCCAAAATATTTTATATTATTTGTGACTATTGAGAAGGGTGTTGTTTCCCTAACTTTCTCAGTCTGTTTATTCTTTGTGTAGAGAAAGGCCATTGATTTATTTGAGATAATTTTATATCCAGCTACTTCACTGAAGCTGTTTATCAGGTTTAGGAGTTCTCTGGTGGAATTTTTAGGGTCACTTAGGTATACTATCATATCATCTGCATAAAGTGGCATTTTGACTTCATCTTTTCAAATTTGTATCCCTTTGATCTCCTTTTGTTGTCGAATTGCTCTGGCTAGGACTTCAAGTACAATGTTGAATAGGTATGGAAAAAGTGGACAGCCTTGTCTAGTCCCTGATTTTAGAGGGATTGCTTCAAGCTTCTCACCATTTACTTTTATGTTGGCTACTGGTTTGCTGTAGATTGCTTTTATCATGTTTAGGCCTGGGCCTTGAATTCCTGATCTTTCCAACAAATACACTAAATAAAGATAGAATACTAAAAGCAGTAAGAGAAAAAGCCAAGTAACATATAAAGGCAAGCCTATCAGAATTACACCAGATTTTTCACCAGAGACTATGAAAGCCAGAAGATCCTGGACAGATGTTATACAGACACTAAAAGAACACAAATTCCAGCCCAGGCTACTATACCTAGCCTAACTCTCAATTAACATAGATGGAGAAACCAAACTATTCCACGACAAAACCAAATTCACACATTATCTCTCCACTAATCCAGCCCTTCAAAGGATAATAACAGGAAAAAACCAATACAAGGACGGGAACCACGCCCTAGAAACAACAAGAAGGTAATCCCTCAACAAACCTAAAAGAAGACAGCCACAAGAACAAAATGCCAACTTTAACAACAAAAATAGCAGGAAACAACAATTACTTTTCCTTAATATCTCTTAATATCAATGGACTCAACTCCCCGATAAAAAGACATAGACTAACAAACTGGCTACACAAACAAGACCCAACATTTTGCTGCTTACAGGAAACTCATCTCAGAGAAAAAGATAGACACTACCTCAGAATGAAAGGCTGGAAAACAATTTTCCAAGCAAATGGTATGAAGAAACAAGCTGGAGTAGCCATTCTAATATCTGATAAGATTGACTTCCAACCCAAAGTCATCAAAAAAGACAGGGAGGGGCACTTCATACTCATCAAAGGTAAAATCCTCCAAGAGGAACTATCAATCCTGAATATCTATGCTCCAAATACAAAGGCAGCCACATTCATTAAAGAAACTTTAGTAAATCTCAAAGCACACATTGCACCTCATACAATAATAGTGGGAGACTTCAACACACCACTTTCACCAATAGACAGATCATGGAAACAGAAACTAAACAGGGACACAGTGAAACTAACAGAAGTTATGAAACAACTGGATCTGGCAGATATCTACAGAACATTCTATCCTAAAACAAAAGGATATACCTTCTTCTCAGCACCTCATGGTACCTTCTCCAAAATTGACCACATAATTGGTCACAAAACAGGCCTCAACAGTTACAAAAATATTGAAATTGTCCCACGCATCCTATCAGATCACCACTGAATAAAGCTGATCTTCAATAACAAAATTAATAATAGAAAGCCAACATTCACGTGGAAACTGAACAACACTCTTCTCAATGATACCTTGGTCAAGGAAGGAATAAAGAAAGAAATATTACCCTCTGATTTAATACTAAAGACTTTAGTATTTAAACATGGAACAGAATAGTTGGCTTCAAAGATAGCCATTATAAACCTTAACTTTAAAAAAAGAATTTTTAAAAAAAGAATTAAGTTGAATAAAGTATATTGGGCTTCCTTACTATAAAGGACTAAGAGTTTGTTATTTTTCAGTTTAAAACTCTCTCTCTCTCTCTCTCTCTCTCTCTCTCTCTCTCTCTCTCTCTCTCTCTCTCTCTCTCTCTCTCTCTTTCTCTCTCTTTCTCTCTTACACACACACACACACATACACACACACAAAGACCCACAGACACAAAGACAGACACACACACACACACTATGATGGCTTTAACTGTGACTTCAAGTGGATTTATATCTAATCATAGAAGGATCTGCATTTTGGTCCCATTCCTGCTAGGTTTTTGATAAGTTAGAGCAAATGTGTCTGCATCTCAATCTCCAAATAAAATCATAGTTCCTATGATCACAACCAAGCTCTAAATCTTTTTCATCGCAATACAAATCTAAATGATAAAGTTCTGCCTGTCTGGACATATATTTTACTGCTACAGCAAGAAGCTCTGTGTTCAATGTTAAAGTAAGAAAAAAATTTAAAAATAAAAAATAAAACAGGCATGTATCCTCAGGCCCCAGTACATTTGTAAGGCTGAGGACTTCAGTTTCAAGGCTAGTTCAAGCTGCACACGAGGTTTCAGACACTCCTGAGATAGAGAGTTAGAGCTTACTTCCGTAAACCAAAACAACACACAAATAAACACAGCCTGTCCTGAATTATGTCTGAAGTACCAGTACTTCTGAGGCTGATAGGAGCCTCAGGCTTTTGAGGCTGTTTGGATCCTATATAGACAAATTTGGGCAATCTGGCCTTTCAACACCAGGTAGAGGAAAATGAAGACTGGTCTTCAGTTTGTTTTTATGAATTTCTGGTGGGAATGGAATGGGAAACAAAATACCCATGGAAGAAGTTACAGAGGCAAAGATTGGAGCTGAGACTGAATGCATCCAGAGACTGCCTCACTCAGGGAAAAATCCCATAATAACCACCAAACCCAGACACTGTTGAAGATGCCAACAAGAGCTTGGGGACAGGAGACTGATATAGCTGTCTCCTGAGAGGATCTGCCAGTGCCTGACAAATACAGAAATGGATGCTCATAGACATCCATCATACTGAGCACAGGGTCCCCAAAGATTGAGCTAGAGAAAGTACCCAAGGAGCATAAGGGGTTTGCAGCCCCATAGGAGGAGGAACAATATGAACTAAGCAGTACCCCCAGAGTTCCCTGGGACTAAAACACCAATCAAATAAATCAGATGGTAGGATTTATGGCTCCAGCTGCATATGTAGGAGAGGATGGGCTAGTAGGTCATCAATGGGAGGAGAGACCCTTGGTATAGTAAAGGTCTTATATGCCCAGTATTAAGGAATGCCTGGGCCAGGAATAGGGAGTGGGCGTGTTGTAGGCAGGGGGAGAGGGGAGAGGAGAGGGGATTTTCAGAGGGGAAATAGAAAAGGGGATAATATTTGAAATGTAAATAAAGAAAATATATAATAGAAAAAAAGGAATGAAACAATTTATTTGCAGGTTATATGAAATAAATTCATGTTTTGCTAACATATAGGAACAATGTTCAGGTCTTTTCCTGGGGTAAAATCATAGCAAGTTATTGTTTCTCAATATATTGTGACTACAGTGCCAAGAGTAGGTATATGCACTAATAAAACTCAGGTATAGGAATATATATATATATATATATATATATATATATATATATATATATATAGGTAAAATTAGAAATGAAGTATATGAAAACTCTTAGAAAAGCCTTCTTCCATTGCAGGTGAGTTGGTAAAAGTCTAAGGAACTGCAGGACACAATCAATACCGAAGACAGGATATACTATACCTTCAGAATGAGCCTCCTCCAAAACATTTATGTCATCTTCTTCTTCATCATAGTCAAGAAGTAATAAGTAACCGTTCTTTGGTACCACCCACATTTTCTTTGCCATTTTTCTCTTAAGCACTCAGTTGTCTTCTCAGTTAAAAAAAATAAAAAGGAAAAAGAATAAAAACATAGCGATCTGAATCCAAAGGTATCATTTAAATAGTTAAAAATGTCAAAAAGACAAATAGTTATCTTAGCTCATTGAAAGATTGTTTCTTTTGTTTTTTCAACATATATTTTAATAATTTGTCTTTATCATAGAGTTTTGAATACATATTCAATATAGTGACATATATATATGTATACACACACACACATACACACACACACACACACATATATATATATACATAAAAATATATATGTATATATATATATGTATATATATATATATATATATATGCTTTCCCTTACAATTTCCTCCATGTATCCCATTTATCATGTTCCTCTCCCTCCCAACTTTGTTTTAAAATCTTCTTTAACTTACTTATTTAAAAACCTTCTTTAGAACCCAAGTTAACAATCTACCATTTCTCAGTTTAAAAAAAGGCAATAACATGCCAGCCTTTAATATGTGAGTCCTCCCCTTCCCACCAAAAATGATGAGCAAAATGTGTTTGCATTTAAACTTTGAGGCATCTGAATTTTGATCCTATATCCCAAAGATTCTTTTTAAACAAAACATCAGCAATTCCGTTTTTCAGTGTATCTCAGTTTTAAAGTAAATTCACAGTACTATTCAGAAAGATAACGAGCATGGTAACTATATATTCATGTCAAGAAGACCCAATGCTCAGTCTACAACAAACACTCGCCACCACCACCCACACAGAAAATCCTTATATTGGAGAAACGTGGGATTGGGGGAAGCCGAGGATTTCAAACATCTGCAGATTTTTAGTTCAAGGCTTGCCCAAGCCAGGCCAGCCTGAGCTACAAAGGAAGATCCCTTTCTACAGAAATAAAACTGAGTGAAAACGCTGAACTTGGTGGTGCAAGTCTTTAATCCCAATACATGGGCGATTGAGACAGGAGGATTGGTGCTCAAAATCCTTCCCAGATTACTTATTAATCTCTTGCAATGTCTCCTCTTCTTCTTTTCATTCATTCTTCCTCCACCACTCCCTTCTCTGCAATGTCCATACAGTGTATACCAAAGGAACACACCATAGAGAAGACAATGAAGAGGGAGGAATCCTCAGTGTATTTCTAATGGATCCTGGACAGCACACAGGACAAGCACCAAGTTGGACCCTAAGGCTCCTTACAGCACACAGGACAAGCTCCAAGGCTCCTCACTCACAGACCCATGCTCCCTCGACCCCCAATCCTGCAGCCAGCTCGCTGATCCTATCCCCAGGACCCAAGATTGTGTCCTCCAAGGGTTCACAATCCTCTAAGGCCCTGACCTATTCAATCCTCTGCCATGAATATGGTCCTCCACCTTCATTTAACAATCAGAAGCCATAGGAAATGTGGACCAGGAGGCTTTTCCTCACATAGTGACCACCTGGGCCTGATATGCCACACCGTGACACACCTCGATTAACTGTCCAACAACCCTGATCAGAGCAAATTATCACTTACAGGTTATCTCAGAGGTGAACACTTTCCCAACAGCACCCTTCCGTGCTCAGCTCCTCAACGGTAAAAAACCGTTGTCAGCAGAGATGCCTGGACACAGGCTTCTGAGGACCCTTTGTGACGCAAGCTGGAGTAAACAGGTCTCACCCAGGGATTGCACTGATTGGCTGAATATATCCTGCGCATGCGTACATGGAGTACCATGCACCATTGCTTCAAAGGGAGTTTTCAGGAGGTGGGAATGAACTACTACTGGCTTTAAGACACTTTCTAGGTTCATAAGTCCATACAGACTTGAAAAACTTGAACAAACGTGAAACATACGAAACAATGCAAATGACACTACTTTATTTCAAATGTAGAGGCTCTTGTATGCAATTTTGGTTTCTATTTATTTATGTGCATAACATTTAATGTGTGTGGACTTTTTCTGAATGTACTTACGCACACCACAAGAGTTTATTCTGTCCTAAGGGATCAGAAGGGAGCATCCAGATCCCCTCTATCCCCTGGTACCCTCCTGTCTCCAGCTTCCTAGTACTGACCTTGATTACAAGAATGTGCCTGACCCTTCTGGCCCTCTCTCTCACATATGCCTCTGTTGCCTACAGAGTCTGGAAGTGTGCACTGATTCTCTGAAACTTTAGCTGTGCATAAATTGTGATCCAAGATATGGGTGTTTTGTGCCCGGTCGTCTGCATAGAACAGGTGCTTTTAACAGCTGAGTCATTTTTCCAACCACTGTTTTGTGCACTTATTTGCACTCCTCTGGCCTCTTCAGTTACCAGGCATGCATCCGGTGTGTGTTTAAATTTATGTTGACCCAACACACACCCAAACACCCCCACACGCACCCACACACACCCACACACATACACACACACACACACACACACACACACACACACACACTGTACACACACATATGCCCAATGATAATTTTTAATTTTTATATTTCTCTCTAACTCCATTTGTACTATTTCATGCCTTGTCCAACTTCATTGTGAGGTGTATTTCTTTTCTTTCTTTGTTTTTTGATTGCTTTCAATTTTTTACTAGATATTTTCTTCATGAACATTTCAAATGCTATCCTGAAAGTCCCCTATACCCTCCCCCTCCCCGTCCTGCTCCCCTACCCATCCACTCATACTTCTTGGCTCTGGCACTCCCCTGTACTGCAGCATATAAAGTTTGCAAGACCAAGGGGCCTCTCTTCCCAGTGATGGCCCACTAGGCCGTCTTCTGCTATATATGAAGCTAGAGACACAAGCTCTTGGGATAATGGTTAGTTCATATTGTTGTTCCACCTATAGGGTTGCAGACTCCTTCTGCTCCTTGGATACTTTCTCTAGCTCCTCCATTAGGCCCCTGTGTTCCATCCAATAAATGACAGTGAGCATCCACTTCTGTATTTGCAAGGCACTGGCATATCCTCCTATGAGACAGCTATATCAGGGTCTGTGAAGCAACATCTTGCTGGGATGTGCAATAGTGTCTGCTTTTGGTGTATAATTATGGGATGGAAGCCTAGGTGGGTTAGTCTAAGGATGGTCCATCCTTTTGCCTTACCTCCAAATTTTGACTCTGTAACTCTTTCCATGGGTATTTTGTTCCCTATTCTAAGGATGTATGACGTATCCACGCGTTGATTTTCATTCTTGATTTTCTTGTGTTTTGCAAATTGTATATTGGGTATTGTAAGTTTCTGGGTTAGTATCCACTTATCAGTGAGTGCATTTCTAGTCACTTCTTTTATGATTTGGTTATCTCATTCAGGATGATATCTTCCAGATACATCTATCTGCCTAAGAATTTTATGAATCCATTGTTTTAATAGCTGAGCAGTACTCCAAAGTATAAATGTACCAAATTTTCTATATCCATTCCCCTGTTGAGGGACATCTGGGTTCTTTCCAGCTTCTGGCCATTATAAATAAGGCTGCCATGAACATACTACTGCACGTGTCCTTACTACCAGTGTGACCATATTCTGGGTATGTGCCCAGGAAAGGAATTGCTGGATCTTCAGGTAGTACTATATCCAATTTTTTGAGAAACTACCAGACTGATTTCCAGAGTGGTTGTACAAGCTTGCAATCCTACGAACAATGGAGGAGTGTTCCTCTCTCTCCACATCCTTGCCAGCATCTGCTGTCACGAGAATTTTTGATCTTAGCCATTCTGACTGATGTGAGGTAGAATCTCAATTTTGTTTTTATTTGCATTTCCCTGATGGTTAAAGATGTTGAACATTTTTTTCAAGTGCTTCTCAACCCTTTGGTATTCCTCAGTTCAGAATTCTTTTTTAGCTCTGTACCCCATTTTTAATGGGTTATATGAATTTCTGGAGTCCAGCTTCTTGAGATCTTTGTATATATTGGATATTAGTCCCCTATCAGATTTAGGTTTGGTAAAAATTCTTTCCCAATCTGTTGATGGCCTTTTTATCCTATTGACAGTGTCTTTTGCCTTACAGAAGCTTTGCAATTTTATCTGGTCCCATTTGTTGATACTTAATCTTAAAGCACAAGTCATTGCTGTTCTGTTCAGGAAATTTTCGCCTGTGCCCATATCTTCGAGGCTTTTCCCCACTTTCTCCTCTATAAATTTCAGTGTCTCTGATTTTATGTGGAGGTCTTTGATCCACTTAGACTTGAGATTTGTACAAGGAGATAAGAATGGATCAGTTCTCATTCTTCTACATAATAACCACCTGTTGTGCCAGCACCATTTGTTGAAAATGCTGTCTTTTTTCCACTGGATGGTTTTAGCTCCCCTGTCAAAGATCAAGGGACCATAGGTGTGTGGGTTCATTTTTTTTATTTTATTTGGTATTTATTTCATTTAAATTTCCAATGCTATACCAAAAGTCCCCCACAAGCTCCCCTCACTACCCCCTTACTCCCACTTCTTGGCCCTGGCATTCCCCTGTACTGAGGCATATAAAGTTTGCATGACCAAATCGCCTCTGTTTCCACTGATGGCCAAATAGGCTAACTTCTGATATATATGCAGCTAGAGACACGAGTTCTGGGGGGTACTGTTTAGTTCATATTGTTGTTCCACCTATAGGGTTGCAGATCAGTTTAGCTCTTTGGGTACTTTCTCTAGCTCCTCCATTAAGGGCCCTGTGATCCATCCAAAAGCTGACTGTGAGCATCCATTTCTGTGTTTGCTAGGTCCGGGCAAAGTCTTTCAGCAAAAACTTGATGGTATATGTAATGGTGTCAGTGTTTGGAGGCTGATTATGGGATGGATGCCCGGATATGGCAGTCTCTAGATGGTCCATCCTTTCGTCTCAGCTCCAAACTTTGCCTCTGTAACTCCCTTGCATGAGTGTTTTGATCCCAATTCTAAAAAGGGGAAAAGTGTCCACACGTTGTTCTTTGTTCTCATGACTTTCATGTGTTTCTCAAATTGTATCTTATATTTTGGGTATTCTAACTTTCTGGGCTAATATCCACTTATCAGTGAGTACATATTCTGTGAGTTTTTTTGTCATTAGGTTACCTCACTAAGGAAGATGCCCTCCAGGTCCATCCATTTGCCTAGGAATTTCATAAATTCATTCGTTTTAATAGATGAGTAGTACTACATTGTGCAAATATACCACATTTTCTGTATCCATTCCTCTGTTGAGGGACATCTGGGTTCTTTCCAGTTTCTGGCTATTATAAATAAGGCTCCTATGTACATAGTGGAGCATTGGTCCTACTTTCCGGTTGGAACATCTTCTGGATATATGCCCACAAGTGGTATTGCGGGATCCTCCAGTAGTACTATGTCCAATATTCTGAGAAAACACCAGACTGATTTCCAGAGTGGTAGCACAAGCTTGCAATCCTACCAGCAATGGAGGAGTGTTCCTCTTTCTCCACATCCTTGCCAGCATCTGCTGTCACCTGAATTTTTTAGCCATTCTGATTTATGTGAGGTGTAATATCAGGGTGGGTTCATTTCTGTGTCTTCAATTCTAATCCATTGATCTACCTGTCTTTTGCAGTACCAGTAACATTCATTTTTTATCATGTAGTACAGCTTGAGTTCAGCCATGGTTATTCCTTTTTTTTTTTTTTTAATTTTTAAAATTTTTATTACATATTTTCCTCAATTACATTTCCAATGCTATCCCAAAAGTCCCCCATAGCGCCCCCCACTTCCCTACCCACCCATTCCCATTCTTTTGGCCCTGGCATTCCCCTATATTGGGGCATATAAAGTTTGCAAGTCCAATGGGCCTCTCTTTCCATTGATGGCCGACTAGGCCATCTTTCGATACATATGCCACTAGAGACAAGAGCTCCGGGGTTCTGGTTAGTACATCATGTTGTTCCAACAATATGTTTGCAGATCCCTTTAGCTCCTTGGTTACTTTCTCTGGCTTCTCCATTGGGAGCCCTGTGATACATCCAATAGCTGACTGTCAACATCCACTCCTGTGTTTGCTAGGCCCCGGCATCGTCTCACAAGAGACAGCTATATTTGGGTCCTTTCAGCAAAATCTTGCTAGTGTATGCAATGGTGTCAGCATTTAGAAGCTAATTATGGGATGGATCCCTGGATACAGCAGTCTCTAAATGGTCCATCCTTTCATCACAGCTACGAACTTTGTCTCTGTAACTCCTTCCCTGGGTGTTTTGTTCCCAATTCTAAGAAGGTGCACAGTGTCCACACTTTGGTCTTCATTCTTCTTGAGTTTCATGCGTTTAGCAAATTGTATCTTATATCTTGGGTATCCTAAGTTTTGGGCTAATATCCACTTATCAGTGAATACATATTGTGTGAGTTCTTTTGTGATTGTGTTACTTCACTCAAGATGATGCCCTCCAGGTCCATCCATTTGGCTAGGAATTTCATAAATTCATTCTTTTTAATATCTGAGTAGTACTCCATTGTGTAAATGTACCATAATTTCTGTATCCATTCCTCTGTTGAGGGACATCTGGGTTCTTTCCAGCTTCTGGCTATTATAAATAGGGCTTCTATGAACATAGTGGAGCATGTGTCGTTTTTACCGGTTGGGACATCTTCTGGATATATGCCCAGGAGAGGTATTGCTGGATCCTCCGGTAGTACTATGTCCAATTTTCTGAGGAACCGCCAGACTGATTTCAAGAGTGGTTGTACAAGCTTGCAATCCCACCAACAATGGAGAAGTTTTCCTCTTTCTCCACATCCTCTCCAGCATCTGCTGTCACCTGAATTTTTGATCTTAGCCATTCTGACTGGTGTGAGGTGGAATCTCAGGGTTGTTTTGATTTGCATTTCCCTGATGATTAAGGATGTACTTGAAGTCCTAGCCAGAGCAATTCGACAACAAAAGGAGATCAAAGGGATACAAATTGGAAAAGATGAAGTCAAAATATCACTCTTTGCAGGTGATATGATAGTATATATAAGTGACCCTAAAAATTCCACCAGAGAACTCCTAAGCCTGATAAACAGCTTCGGTGAAGTAGCTGGATATAAAATTAACTCAAACAAATCAATGGCCTTTCTCTACACAAAGAATAAACAGGCTGAGAAAGAAATTAGGGAAACAACACCCTTCTCAATAGTCACAAATAATATAAAATATCTTGGCGTGACTCTAACTAAGGAAGTGAAAGATCTGTATAATAAAAACTTCAAGTCCCTGAAGAAAGAAATTCTAGAAGATCTCAGAAGATGGAAAGATCTCCCATGCTCATGGATTGGCAGGATCAACATTGTAAAAATGGCTATCTTGCCAAAAGCAATCTACAGATTCAATGCAATCCCCATCAAAATTCCAAATCAATTCTTCAACGAATTAGAAAGTGCAATCTGCAAATTCATCTGGAATAACAAAAAACCTAGGATAGCAAAAACTCTTCTCAATGATAAAAGAACCTCTGGTGGAATCACCATGCCGGACCTAAAGCTCTACTACAGAGCAATTGTGATAAAAACTGCATGGTACTGGTATAGTGACAGACAAATAGACCAATGGAATAGAATTGAAGACCCAGAAATGAACCCACACACCTACGGTCACTTGATCTTCGACAAGGGAGCTAAAAACATCCAGTGGAAGAAAGACAGCATTTTCAACAAATGGTGCTGGCACAACTGGTTGTTAACATGTAGAAGAATGCGAATCGATCCATTCCTATCTCCTTGTACTAAGGTCAAGTCTAAGTGGATCAAGGAACTTCACATAAAACCAGAGACACTGAAACTTATAGAGGAGAAAGTGGGGAAAAGCCTTGAAGATATGGGCACAGGGGAAAAATTCCTGAATAGAACAGTAATGGCTTGTGCTGTA
Organism: Mus caroli; assembly: GCF_978045245.1. Classification (NCBI taxonomy): domain Eukaryota; kingdom Metazoa; phylum Chordata; class Mammalia; order Rodentia; family Muridae; genus Mus; species Mus caroli. The sequence goes on along the minus strand of NW_028227260.1, from coordinate 113,148,677 downwards.
AGAACGAGAATTGACAAGTGGGACCTCATGAAACTACAAAGCTTCTGCAAGGCTAAAGACACCATCAATAAGACAAAAAAAAACACCAACAGATTTGGAAAGGATCTTCACCTATCCTAAATCAGATAAGGGACTAATATCCAATATATATAAAGAACTCAAGAAGGTGGACTCCAGAAAGTCAAATAACCCCATTAAAAAATGGGGCTCAGAACTGAACAAAGAATTCTCACCTGAGGAATACCGAATGGCAGAGAAGCACCTGAAAAAATGTTCAACAGCCATGGTGATTCCTAAAGAGGTTCTTTTCTTATTGAGAATAGTTTTTGCTATCCTAGTTTTTTGGTTGTATTTGTTGTTGTTGTTGTTGTTTTGTTGTTTTTGTTTTTGTTATTCCAGATGAATTTGCAAATTGCCCATTCTAACTTAGTGAAAAATTGAGTTAGAATGTTGATGGGCATTGCATTTAAACTGTAGACTGTTTTCAGCAAATAGACATTTTTACTATATAAATCCTACCAATCCATGAATATGGAAGATCTTTTTATCTTCTGAGTTCTTCAATTTCTTTCTTCAGAGACTTGAAGTTCTTGTCATACGAGACTTTTCACTCCCTTAATTAGAGTCACACCAAGGAATTTTATATTTTTTGACTATTGTGGAGGGTGTTGAATACCTATTTTCTTTCTCATCCTCTTTATCCTTTGTGTAGGGAAAGGCCACTGACATGTTTGAGTTAATTTTATATTCAGCTACTGCACTGAAGTTGTGTATCAGGTTTAGGAATTCTCTGGTGTAATTTTTGGGGTTACTGATATATGCTATCATATCTTCTGGAAATAGTGATATTTTGCCATGTTCCTTTCCAATTTGTATTCATTTGTTATCCTTTTTTTGTTGAAATGGTCTGGCTAGGACTTCAAGTAGTATGTTGAATAAGTAGGGTGAAAGTGGGCAGCCTTTTCTAGTCCCTGATTTTAGTAGGATTGGTTCAATTTTCTCACCATTTACTTTGATGTTGGCTACTGGTTTGCTGTCTCTTGCTTTTTCTATGTTTAGGTATGGGCCTTGAATTCCTGAATTTCTCAACTTTTATTATAAATGGTGTAGCATTTTATCAAATGCTTTTTCAGCATCTAATGAGATGATCATGTGGTTTTTGTCTTTGAGTTTGTTTCTATAGTAGATTAAGTTGATAGATTTCTGTATACCTAACCATTCCTGCATCGCAGGGATGAAGCCTACTTGATCATTACATATTCTTGGATTCAGTTTGCAAAAATTTTATTGAGTATTTTTCATTGATATTCATAAGGGAAATTGGTCTGAGTTTCCTTTCATTGGGTCTTTGTATGGTTTGAGTACAATTGTAATTCTGGCTTCATAGAACAAATTGAATACTGTACCTTCTCTTTTGCTTTTGCATAATAGTTTGAATAGTATTGGTATTAGGTCTTCTTTGAATATCTCATAGAATTTTATACTAAACCCATCAGATCCTGGGCTTTTTTGTTGTTATTGTTGTTGTTGTTTTTCGGAGACTATTAATTACTGCTTCTATCTCTTTAGGGTTTATGGGAGTATTTCCAGGGTTTATCTGCTCCTAGTTTCAATTTGGTACCTGATATCTGTCTAGATATTTGTCCAATTCATCCAGATTTTCCAGTTTTGTTGAGTATAGGCTTTTGTAGTAGGATTTGATGATTTTTTTTGGATTTCCTAAATTTCTGTTGTTATGTCTCCCATTTCATTTCTGGTTTTGATAATTTGGATACTGTCCCTGTGCCCTGTAGTTAGCCTGGCTAAGGGTTTATCTATCTTGTTGATTTTCTCAAATAACCAGCTCCTCGTTTGGTTGATTCTTTGTACAGTTTATTTGTTTCCACTTGGTTGAAAGTCAATTTTATTCAATATTAGAATAGCTACTCCAGTATGTTTCTTGGGACCATTTGCTTGGAAAATTATTTTCCAGCCTTTTACTCTGAATTACTGTCTGTCTTTGTCCCTGAGGTGGGTTTCCTGCAAGCAGCAAAATGTTGGGTCCTGGTTTTGTAGCCAGTCTATTAGTCTATGTCTTCTTATTAGGGAATGTAGTCCATTGATGCTAAGATAAATTACAGAAAAGTAATTATTGCTTCCTGTTATTTTTGTTGTTGAAGTTGGGATTTTGTTCTTGCGGCTGCTTCTTCTAGGTTTGTTGAAGGATTACTTTCATGCTTTTTCTAGGGTTTAGTTTCCATCTTTTGTTGGTGTTTTCCCATTATTATCCTTTGAAGGTCTAGATTCGTGGAAAAATATTGTGTGAATTTTTTTTGTCATGGAATACTTTGCTTTCTCCATCTATTAGGTAATTGATAGTTTTGCTGGGTACAGTAGACTAGGCAGACATTTGTGTTCTCTTACTGTCTGTATAACATCTGTCCAGGATCTTCTGGCTTTCATAGTCTCTGGTGAGAAGTCTGGAGTAATTCTAATAGGTCTGCCTGTATATGTTACTTGAGATTTTCCCCTAATTGCTTTTAATATTCTTTCCTTATTTAGTGCATTTGTTGTTCTGATTATTATGTGTCAGGAGGAATTGCTATTCTGGTCCAGTCTATTTGGAGTTTTGTATGCTTCTTGGATGGTCGTGGCCATCTCTTTCTTTAGGTATGGGAAGTTTTCTTATATATTTTGTTGAAGATATTTGCTGGACGTTTAAGTTGAAATTCTTCCTTCTCATCTACACCTATGTGGTCTGTGAATTTTTTCATGGGCATACTGAGCTTCTGGGCTAATATCTACTCATCAGTGAGTGCATATCATATGTTTTTTGATTGGGTTACCTCCCTCAAGATATTATCCTCCAGATCCATCCATTTGCCTAAAAATTTAATAAATTCATTTTTAAATAGCTGAGTAGTACTCTATTGTGTAAATATACCACATTTTCTTTATCCATTCCTCTGTTGAAGGACATCTGGGTTCTTTCCAGTTTCTGGCTATTACAAATAAGATAGCTATGAACATAGTGGAGCATGTGACCTTATTACAAATGGGAACATCTTCTGGGTTTATGCCCAGGAGTGGTATAGCTGGGTCCTTAGGTAGTACTATGTCCAATTTTCTGAGGAACTACCAAAATGATTCCCAGATTGGTTGTACCTTCTTACAACCCCACCAACAATGGAGGAGTATTCCTCTTTCTCCACATTCTTGCCAGCATCTGCTGTCACCTGAGTTTTTTATCTTAGCCATTATGAATTGTGTGAGGTGGAATATCAGGGTTGTTTTGATTTCCAATTCCTTGATGACTAAGGATATTGAACATTTCTTTAGGCGCTTCTCAGCCACTAGATATTTCTTAGGGGAGAATTTTTTCTTTAGCTCTGTACCCCATTTTTAATAGGGTCATTGTTTCTCTGGCATCTAACTTCTTTAGTTCTTTGTATATATTGGATATTAGAGTTCTATTGGATGTAGGATTGTTAAAATTCTTTTCCCAATTTGTTGGTTTCCATTTTGTACTATTGACAATGTCCTTTGCCTTACAGAAGCTTTACAATTTTATGAGGTCATATTTTATTCTACATTAGAATGGCTACTCCAGCTTGTTTCTTCAGACCATTATCTTGGAAAATTGTTTTCCAGCCTTTCTCTCTGAGGTAGTGTCTGTCTTTTTCCCTGAGATGGGTTGCCTGTAAGCAGCAGAATGTTGAGTTCTGTGTGCATAGCCAGTCTGTTAGTCTATGGCTTTTTATTGGGGAATTGAGTCCATTGATAGTAAGCGATATTAAGGAAAAGTAATTGTTGCTTCCTTTTATTTTTGTTTTTTAAAGTTGGCATTCTGTTTTTGTGGCTGTCTTCTTTTTGGTTTCTTTAGGGATTAATTTGTTGCTTTTTCTAGAGCGTGGTTTCCGTCCTTGTATTGTTTTTTTTTTGTTTGTTTGTTTGTTTTTTGTTTTGTTTTGTTTTGTTTTCTGTTATTATCCTTTGAAGGGCTGGATTTGTGGAAAGATAATGTGTGAATTTGGTTTTGTCGTGGAAAAATTTGGTTTCTCCATCTATGGTAAATGAGAGTTTGGCTGGGTATAGTAGCCTGGGCTAGCATTTGTGTCCTGTTAGGGTTAGTATCACATCTGTCCAGGATCTTCTGGATTTCATAGTCTCCGGTGAAAAGTCTGGTGTAATTCTGATTGCCATGCCTTTATATGTTACTTGACCTTTCTGCCTTATTGCTTTTAATATTCTATCTTTATTTATTGAAGTTGTTGTTCTGATTATTATGTGTTGGGAGGAATTTCTTTTCTGTTCCAGTCTATTTGTAGTTCTGAAGGCTTTTTGTATGTTCATGGGCATCTCTTTCTTTAGATTTGGGAAGTTTTCTTCTATAATTTGGTTGAAGATATTTGCTGGCCCTTTAAGTTGAAAATCTTCATTCTCATCTACTCCTATTATCTGTAGGTTTGGTCTTCTCATTTTGTCCTTGATTTCCTGGATGTTTTGAGTTAGGATCTTTTTGCATTTTGTATTTTCTTTGATTGTTGTGCCAATGTTCTCCATGGAATCTTCTGCACCTGAGATTCTCTCTTCCATCTCTTGTATTCTTTTGCTGATGCTTGCATCTATAGTTCCAGATTTCTTTCCTGGGGTTTCTATCTCCAGCGTTTCCTCCCTTTGGGTTTTCATTATAGTGTCCACTTCCCTTTTTAGGTCTTGGATGGTTTTATTCAATTCTATCACCTGTTTGGTCATGTTTTCTTGCAATACTTTAAGGGAATTTTGTGCTTCCTCTTTATGGTCTTCTACCTGTTTAGTCATATTCTCCTGTATTTCTTTAAGTGAGTTATTAAAGTCCTTCTTGATGTCCTCTACCATCATCATGAGATATGCTTTTATATCCAGGTCTTGTTTTTTAGGCTTATTGAGGTGTTAGGACTGGGTGGGGTGGGAGTGTTTTGTTCTGATGATGGTGAGTGGTCTTGGTTTCTGTTAGTAAGATTCTGATATTTGCCTTTCACCATCTGGTAATCTCTGTAGTTAGTTGTTGTAATTGTCTCTGGTTAGATCTTGTTCCTCAGGTGTTTATGTTAGCCTCTATCAGCAGACATGGGAGAATAGCTCTCTCCTGAGTTTCAGTGCTCAGAGTACTCTCTGCAGGTAGGCTCTCCTCTTGCAGGGAAGGTGCCGAGATATCTGGTGTTTGAACCTGCTTCCTGGGTGAAGTTGTTATCTACTCACAGAGGTCTTAAGATCCAGTGGAGGGTCCTGTTTATACCTAACAGTTGTCTGCAGACTCCATGCCCAGGGTGCCTTTGTGCTGGCATGGATGGGCCAGAAGGGATTTGTTCCAAGATCAGGCCAAGTTTTCTGCTTCCCTAATTAATGCAGACTCAGGTCCCACGGGATTGGATTGTTGCAGACACTGTGTTCCAATCACCAGAGGTCTTAAGATCCCATGAAAGGTCTTGTGGGTAGCTGGCATGTGTCAGCTGACCCTGCACCTAAGCTACCCCAGTGCTGACGGGACCGGAAGGGACTTGTGCCCCGGATCAGTCCAGGTTTTCTGCTTCCCTAACTAATGCAATCTCAGGTCCTGCACGACTGGATTGGAGCAGAAGCGGTGTTCCACTCACCAGAGGTCTTAAGATCCCATGGCGGGTGATGTGGGTAGCTGGCGGGTGGCAGCCCACTCTTCACCCTAGCTACCCCAGTGCTGGCCGGACTAGAAGGGCACCATAATATTTTCATATTCATTTTTCATTGGTCCTTTTTTCCTTTGTTCTGAGAACCACTGAAGTCAGAAAAATGTTTTTATTCATCTTTATTTAAAGAACATATTATTATTATTAATTATTATTATTATTACTGTTACCAATTTTTATTTACATCTCAAATATTGTCCTGCTCCCACACCCCCTTGCACAGTTTTTCACACTTTTCCCTCTCACTTTGCCTCTGAGATGGGTATCATCATGGGGGTCCTCCTTCCCTGGGCCAGCAAGTCTTTACAGGATTATGCAGAACCACTCCCACTAAGGCCAGTCAAGGCAGTCCACTGCTACATATATATTGGTGGCCTCAGTCTAGATTTACTTGCTCTTTATTTGGTGACTTTATCTCTGGGAGCTCCCAGCAGTACATATTAGTTGACACTGTTGGTCTTCCATGTTGCCAACCCCTTCAGTTCCTTCAATCCTCCCACTAACTCTTACATACATGTCTCTGACCTCACTCTAGTAGTTGGATATAAGCATCTACATCTGTCTCATTCAGTTGTTGGTATAGCATACAGAGGACAGCATTGCTAGGCTCCTCTCTGAAAGTACAACAGAGCATCAGTAATACTGTCAGGCTTTGGTACTTGCCCATGGGATAGATCCCAAGTTGGGCTGGTCACTGGTCTGCCATTCCTTTAGTTATTACTCCATTTCCCCCTACATTTCTTTTAGATAGGAACAATTTTAGGTTGAAAATGTATAGACTCAATACAATTCCCATCACTATTCCAATATAATTCCTCCCAGACATGGAAAGAACAATTTTCAACATCATATGGAAAAAAAAAACCCTGGATAGCCAAAACAATTCTGAACAATAAAAGAACATCGAGAAGAATCACTTAAGCAAAAGTAATAATAATAATAATAATAATGAAGGGTATGGAATTGGTACAGAGACAGACAGGTTGGTCAATGAAATAAAAATGAAAACCCAGGAATAAACACATACACCTATGGTCACTTGATCTTTGTCAAAAAAAAAAAAAAGCTAAAACCATACAGTGGAAAAAATAAGGCATCAACAAATGGTGCTGGTCTAACTGGCAGTCTGCCTGTAGAAGAATGCAAACTGATTCATAATTATCACCATGCACAAAGTTTAAATCTAAGTGGATCAAGGACCTCATCATGAAACCAAATACACTGAATTTAATAGAAGAGAAAGTGGAAAATAACCTCAAACACATTGGCATAGTGAGAAATTTCCTGAATATAACACACCAATAGCTGAGACTCTAATCCATTAATGGGACCTTATAGACCTGCAAAACTTCTGGAAGGCAAAGGACACTGTCAACAAGACAAAAAGCAAGGGTACAGAAAATTTTATTGTGTGGAGTCTTACTTCAACTAGATAAAACAATTCTGTTTATTAGGAAATATGTAATCATATCTTGACCATTGTATCAAGGCCTGTAGTATTTTCAGAGGACTATTACTTAAATTCACTTGGTATTACCTTGAATCTGGTAGCTTATTTGTATCATTTATTACAGTTGTCCTCAACCTTCCTAATGCCAGCAATCCTTTAATACTGTTCCTTATGTTGTGGTCACCCCAAACAAAAATATATTTTTTTTGCTTCTTTTATAAATGTAATTATAAAAATTTGCTTCAATTGTTCATGGTAAAATGTTGTTTTATGAAGATTGTGCAGAACAATATAGACTCCTTTATAGCCAATTATAATGTAACCTTAAAAGGAAAGACTATGATAATATCTCAAATTTTATTCCTATTGAAAGAATGAAAACTAAATTCAAGATATAACAGCCCTACCCAGAAAGTTTATTCAAAGTCCATATCTCATGTGGCTTACTATTTAGGAGCGCTTTTTGGGCTTAGAGCCAAGAACAAAGGCTGTAAAGTCATCCCAGAAACCAACTAGACTTTGAGATAAGAAAGACATGCAAGGAAAATCCCCCCAGGACAAGCTCAAGATGAGTAGTGGACCACCTGCTGATATGGTCTGGGCTTAGCCAAATGTCCTGCAGACCAAGATAAAAACCCTCCCTTTAGAGTTACTCTCTGATGTTTAAATTGCCCATTTGAGTGTAACTGCACCAATTATTCCCCTACCCCCACTCCTTTCCTACATAAACCCCTTTACTATATATACTTTTGAGCCTTGAGGCCGACATCTGTTATCTCCTGTGTGAGATGCATGTCGGTCCTGGAGCTCCATCATTAAACTGCCTCGTGTATTTACATCAAGACAGTCTGTTTGTTCATGATTCTTGGGTGCACACCGAATCGGGAGTCGAGTGGGGGTTTCCCCACTAGGTTCTTTCACTATCACTCTTGTTCTTATGATCTTGAAGAAAAATGTTGGTGGAAGTTATGTCAAAATGTACATTTATGACACATACAGAAGTAAGTGGTTGCTTAAGAGCCAGCTTCTATAAATATTTTAAATTAGGTAAAGAAATCATTTACATATACCAATTGCAAAGCCGCAGATGAGAAAAATATCAGTCAATGTAAGTTGAAGGCAATTTTATAGAAGCATATTTTATTTTTATGTTTGTCTCATGTACATAATTTCCATTGTTTCTTTCAAATTCTGGGCTGTGTTGGGGTTATCTGTATGCTGCCTGGTTGGTGACTCTGTCTTTGGGAGCTCCCTGGGTTCTGGGTGAGTTTAGGCTGCTAGTCTTCCTATGGGTTTGCTCTCCTGAGCTTCTTCCAGCCTTTCTCTATTCCAACCACAGTGATCCCTGAGTTCCATTGGTTGGGTTAAAGTATCTGCAACCTTCTCAGTCAGCTCCTTGTTGAGCCTCAAAGAGGACAGACATGCTAGCGTCCTGTCTGTAAGTATACCATAGCATCCATAATAGTATCAGGCCTTGGGGCCACTCTTCGAAAATTGGCCCCAAATTGGGCTAGTCAAAGTGCCTCCTTTCCCTCAGTCTCTTCTCTATTATTTGTCCCTGCAATTCTTTTAGATAGGAATAATTCTGGGTCAGGGTTTTTAACTATGGAATGGCAATATTTAAATATATCTTATAAAATGATGAGAAAAGATTATCTGTAAATTAAGTTTCTCTATACGTAAACATAGTTTCCTCTTTTATTTAACTAAACATAGTAGTATTTTGATGCCTTTGAACTGCTGTATTCTCTCAAAATTGTTTTTGAAATTTACGAATATATTTTCTGTACCGATTAATTATTTTCATGGTTTTAATGGACATGGTGAATATAATAATATGTGTCATGTTGGTTTGGTTTTTATCAAAATAAGCTTTATTATTTATTCGTGGAACCTGCTACCTTAAGATACATATTTTTATTAAAAATTAAATTTAGATAATTATTATTTCAATTGAATTCCCATCAGTGCTTATTAGTGTAAGTGTAGTATTAAGTATCCTTTGGTTTTCAATGTACCTTAATGACATTTCATTTTTCATTACTGTCAAATGATTTCAATGGTGTTCATTTTTCTTGTATTTTTATCAGTTTCTCTCCCAGTACTCTGTTCCTCCATCTTTCTCATGCACTCACTCATTCCTCCTATTTTCATCCTCACCTGACTCAAATCTACCACACAATTTGTTTCCCTTCCTAGGAGATCCATAAATTCCCCCTCCTTGAGCTCTTCTTGTTTTGCTTAGGCTTGCTGTATCTGAGGATTGCAGTATTATTTTCCTTTAAAGAAAAACTAATGTTCAAATATAAATGAGTACATTCCATGTGAGTTTTCCTGTGTCTGGGTTACCTCATGCAGTATAATCTTTTCTAGTTCCATCCATTTGTCTTCAAATTTAAGGATGGTATCTTTTTTTTTTTCCGCACAGAATAGTATTCCATTGTGTATATTCACCACTTTTTCTTTATTCACTATTCAGTTGAGGGACATCTAGGTTGTTTACAATTTCTGACCACTATGAGTACAGCTGCAATGAAGATGAATAAGGATGTGTCCTTGTGGTAATATAGAGAGTAGTCTAGGTAAATTCTCAAAAAGGTATATCTGGATCTTGAGACAGAACAATTTCCAATAGTCTGAGGAACCATTATGTTGATTTTCATAGTGGCTGTACTAGTTTGCTGTTCCATCAGCAATGGAGACACATTCCCCTTGTTCCAAATGATTGCCACCATCTGCTATTCCTTGTGGTTTGAACTTAGGCATTCTGATAGGTGTAAGATGGAATCACAAAGTTGTTCTAAAGTGCACTTTCCTGATGGCTATAGACATTAAGAATTTTTAAGCATTTCTTTGCCACTTGATATCCTCTTGAGAATTCTCATTTTAGATGAGATAACCCATTTTTAATTGTATTATTAGTTTTCTTAATATCTGGTTCCATGGGTTTCTTATACATTAGCTCTCAGTCAGATTTGGGCTTGATGAAAATATTTTCCCATTCTGTGGGTTACTGTTTTTGCCACTCGGTGTTGTTCTCTGCCTTATAGAATCTTTCCTGTTTCACAGGGAACCATGACAGTTTCAGTTTTTCATATGATGGATTACATTTCTGATTGTTGTATGTTGATCCACCTCTGCATCTTTGGGAGGAGATGTACCTTATCATGATGTGTGATATAGATGTCTTTTTGTTTGGTGAGTATATTATTATGAGTATTTTTGCATTAATGTTCATGAGGGAAATTGGTCTGTGATATACTTTCTTTGTTAAGTATTTGTGTGGTTTAGGTGTCAGGATAAATGTTGCCTCATAAAATGAACTTGGAAATATTCTGTTTGTTTATATTTTGTGAATGGATTCGAGTAGTTTTGGCATTATCAGTCCTTTTAACAGTGTGATAAGAATTTGTATAATTTAAGTTTTAGTGCTGTTCATTTTGTTGACAAATGCCAGTACCCTTGCTTTTATGGCATAGATGCTAAAAATTAAAAGATTACCTTGGTGAAACTTTTTTTTAAAATATTTTTTATTACATCTTTCCCTCAATTACATTTCCAATGCTATTCCAAAATTCCCCCATACCCTCCCCCCCACTTCCCTACTCACCTATTCCCAGTTTTTTGGCCCTGGCGTTCCCCTGTGATGGGGCATATAAAATTTGCATGTCCTATGGGCCTCTCTCTCCAGTGATGGCTGACTAGGCCATCTTTTGATACATATGCAGCTAGAGTCAAGAGCTCCAGGGTACTGGTTAGTTCATAATGTTGTTCCACCCATAGGGTTGGGGATCCCTTCAGCTACTTGGGTAATTTCTCCAGCTCCTCCATTGGGGGCCCTGTGTTCCATCCACTAGCTGAGAGTAAGCATCCATTTCTGTGTTTGCCAGGCCCCGTCATAGTCTCAAAAGAGACAGCTATATCTGGGTCCTTTCAGCAAAATCTTGCTAGTGTATGCAATGGTGTCACTGTTTGGAAGCTGATTATGGGGTGGATCCCTGGATATGGCAGTCTCTAGATGGTCCATCCATGAAATTTTTTTTTAATGAATATGAAGTGTCTTTTTGTGTTTGCATTAATTTATTTTGGTTTGCAATCTTTCTTTTTTTTTTTTTTTGATATTAGAGTGGATAAACCAAGTTGCTTCTTACGTCCATTTGTTTATACATGTTAGATCAGGGTAGTGAGAGCTAACATCATGAACTGAAAGCAGAAAGCAGAGAGAATTAATTGGTGGTAGTGAGATGATAATTTTCCTGATATACAGCCTGCAATAATATATGTCTTCCTAACCCCTATTCCAAACATGCAAGCAACACTAACCATTTGGGCCCAATTGTATAAATTCTAAAGATGATTGGAAACATTTCTTAATTAAATCACAACACTACCTTCTTTTCTTAACATTCAGTGGTCACCATGGAGAAAATAGTTGAAAGATAGCAAGAACCAAAAGTAGTGAATGACTACAAATAAAGTCTGTTTTCCAGAAACAATAAGGCATTTGTACATGTAAAGTGATAGTGCCTATAACTATATGTAGAAGAAAAATTCAACATCAAGCCAGACAAAGCCCAGCATGTAGGGGTGAGATCTTTAGAACATCCCATTGCTGGCTAATGATTATAAACCACTTTTTTTTTTTTTTTTGGTGTTCACTTTTGGGAGATATAAGTTAGCTTTTTCTTTTTTTATGGATATGAAGCATGCACCTAATGACAGCAGAGCCTGAATATGGTGGGTTAAAGAAGAAATGTCTCCTATAGGCTTAAACATTTGAATACTCCATCCTCTTTTGGTGCTGGTATTTCCGAAGGTGCAGTTATTTATGGTGATGCCTGAAGAAGTGTGTAACTGGAGGCTGGTGTTGAGAATACTTAACACTGCTGGATTTCCAATTTAGTCCCCTTCTTTTTGCTTGTGAAAGAAGAGGGCTCAGTGTATCCTCCTCATTCTATTCCTGACACTTGCTGACATACAATCCTACCATCATGAAGTCTTTTCTATCTGAAAGTTTATGGTCAAAATATATTCCTTCTGTAAGGTGCCTTCGTCATGTTATTTTATCATAGCAGCTGGAAAGGAACTAATATTGGGTTTACCAGAAAAATCACATAAAATATGAAGGAGACATTTACTCCTACAGGGATATGTAAGGAATAGAAAGGATAAAACATGGAATGGAACCTAAACACCCTTGACGTAAGAATAAGAAAATTAAATAACTTTAGTCAATAGATATTAGGCTTCTTATTAGATTCAAGGCTCACAACACAGGAGAGAAACCATGCTCATTAATGCAAAATTGACCAAAAAGCAGTAGCTCAGGGTGTGATAGGACATAGGGGATAACCTACTGTTATTATTTTTAGCTAGATGTATACAGTATCAATAAATCCCCACATGAAAAGCAACATGCATATTTGGGTAATATTTAGCAGTAATATGAACCTAATTTTATTATTTGAAGCAAAACATATATAAATAGAAAATGTTATATAATTTGAAATAAAAGATACATAAACAATTGCATACATTGGTTTAATAAGTAAATTGAAACTCTAAAGTTCTAATTAAACTGTACATGCTCATTTACTTATAGCTTATTTGAGGTATAGGTTTTTATGTAGTTACTTACTAGTGAGATTTCTTATGACTTTTGCAGAATCCTTAGTTTATCTTACCTTCTTCTATATTCCTTCTACATTAATCTTTCTCATTAGAACCTGACTCTCCAAAGTATCCCCAGAAAATATGACAATCACAATTACCCATGCTGCCATCAGTAGCCATATTGAAACCCACATTTCATGTTGCTTCTGAAGATATTGTTAATGTCAAGGATCCCAGAAGCCATCAGAATATACAGTGAACTTCACAGTCAGTAAAGCTCCCTCAGATCATGTTGAGTTAAATGTTCTGAGATATGTTTTGTTGAGGTCACATATATATTGGCAACAGAGAATGCATGGCCATGATACTTTAGGCCTCTAGAAACAATCATGTCAGTGATCCCTGCTGCATTATGGGACTACATTAATATGACAGTCTTGAACTGCATTAGAATAATTACTGATGTGAATTATCTATAATTCTGCCACATTCATAAGTGTTCTGCCATTTATAAACATTTTTATGTCCTATTTCATTCTGTCACTAGACAAGAGGCTTCAGTCATGGTCATCCCAGCTATCTGAAATTTTCTTGATATCCCTGTTATTCCTGGCAACATACACCATGGTATATTCGAGATCCATGCTGCTACAGGCAACCAGGACATGAATGAACCCTCTTGCCTACTTGAATCTGCTGATGACATAAAAAATACCAACAGTCAAGAAAAATATATTAATATTACTCATACATGATGCCACTAGTAACCATATTGAGATCTATAGTCAGTTTGTATAAGAAGAGCTCCCTGATATCTGAAAACCCAAGGCCAAAAGAGTCTATAGTGAACATAATTATCAGTATTACTTCCTGTGGTCATAATTAGGTAAGTGTTGTGTGATGCTACTGAAGAAACCATTGATGCCAGTGATCCTACCTGAAACCTGAAGCTATGTTGAGGTCAGTGCTGCATGCTGTCACCAGTAACACGATGGAGTCGATTTTTAATATTGCTGATGGAGATCATGGTGATGACTATGATCTGTACTGCTTCTGGAGAAACTGCTGAATTCCATGGTCCATACTGATAACCAAGATCATTATGAGGTAAGTATTCTGAGCTGGCACTGAATAACAGATCAGTGGCTGAGATTCTACATATTATAAGGAATTCTGTTGATGTTCCTGATTCATCAATTTTGCCCTCAATTTTGAGCAAACAATGTATTTTGAGGTTTGTGGTCCTACCTGTAAGAAGAAGCTATACTGATGTCAGTGATGCATTTTGTGAACAGAAACTGGGCAGGAGTCCATTATATCTATTGCTGATGGAGATGCTGATGATGGCTATGATCTGTGTTGCTGCTTGAGAATCTGATAAATTTCAAAGTCCTTACTGATGCTTGAATTCATATTGAAGTAAGTTTTCCTAGTTGGCACTGAAGATCAGACTGATGTCTGAGATCATACCTGATACAGGAAATTCTCTTTAGGTTTACTGATGAATGCATATAGCCGCAGATGTTAAAAATGAAATTATTACAGATGTATGTTATCCATTTTTCTGCTCAATTTGTGCAAAGATTCTTGCCATCTAGAATAATTTTTATGTCACTATGCATCCTGCCATTTGAACTACCTTGATGTCCTTGATTCTTCTTGGCAACAGACTCCACTTTGTATGCCAGATGCCTGGTGTCATAGGCAACTGAAGGTGATGGAGTCCCTGATCATAAGGATGATCTCTGCTGCTGTTTAAGGGAATTCCATATTTTATGGTCCATACTGACATTAGACATCATATTGAGGTACAGGTTCTGAGGTACACTGGAGATCACATTGATATCTGAGATCCTACAGGACACAAGAAATTCTGTTGATATCCCTGATGTACGCATGTAGCCACTGCTCTGTACCATGAGTTCACTAATATATACATCATGGGAAGACAAATCATTCTATGTCTATACTCTTTGATAGCAAAAGCAACAATGTTGTCATTGATCCTTTCTCACATTTAGGGCCACATTAATATGAGTGACTCCAACTGTCATTGGAATCGATACTGATGTCAGTGAAGCATGCTTCTCTCACCTGTGGGAATGTTCTTTATGAGATATATACTCTTAGCTGTAATAATTTTGAAGTCAATGATCCATTCTGACACTATAGATGTGATTTCTGTTCATGGTTCTCCCTGTTTTCTGAAACAATCACAATGTTCTGATTCTTCCTGGCAATAGACGCCATGGTATATGCAAGAACTTTGATGCCAGAGGCAACCAGGATGTTAATGATACCTACTGACACTTTGGACCAGATTGTGATAGAAATTGTCCTATTTGCTAAGATAAATATGTTGATTTTACTCTCCCATTGTACCATTTGTAACCACATTTAGATTCATAGTCAGTGCTGACTCTGAAGAGCTTGGTAATGTCTATGATCACTGTGGACAAAAGCATCAATTATGAAATGCATGTTCAGAACTTCTGCCCAAAATCCCAATGAGGTTAGTGGTGTGTTTTCCTATTGGAAACTTGTTTCAAGCCTCTGATGTGACTTACAACCTGAACCTATGTTGCTGTCACTGCTATATGCTGAACCCAGGAAACATGAGGGTATCCATCGTTTCTATTTCTTGGAAGACCCTATTGATGTCAATGATCTGTTTTGCTGCGTGTGAACAGACTGATTTCCAAGGTTCATATTGATGTACAAAGTTATACATTGAAGTGAATGTTCTGAGCTGGCATTGGGGATAAGCTTGATGTCTGAGAGCTTACCTGCTGCTGAAAACTGTACTGATGTATCTGATACATGAATGCATTTTCTTTTTGTAGACCTTGTTGTGGGTAATATCCTTGCTGCTCCAAGAAGAGATTTGATGTAATTGATCCCTCCTGCCCCCGGAGAAAAGATTTATGTCCATAATTCAACCTTTTCAATATCAGTGATACACTTGTCTGCAGACACCATACTATATCTACAATTCTTGCTCCCAATAGCAAACATAATATTAGAGATTTGTGCTGCCACTTTGGACCATGATGATCCCAACTGCCTACTGTAATATTATGATGGTAGCCATCCATATTGCTACATGTAACTCTGTTCATATCCATAGACAGTGCTGCCTCTGAAGATCTTGTTAAAATCTACTATCCCTAGTGCTAGAAGACTATGTCTGGAAGTTCACGGTAAATACTGTTTTCTAAGTCATGTTTACTTAAGTGTACTGTATTACAGTCAGTTATGATTTTCATGCCTATGGCCTGACTTGTGACATATAGCAGTGTTGATGTCAGTGCTGCCTTCTGACATCAGTAATCACGACAGTGATTTTTGTTCCTCTCAAGATATTATGGGGCACAGGAATCTATGAAATGTCCATGATTTATGGAAATAGGCCCTCTCGTTTTTTTTAATAATTTATATGCTCCATACTGCAACCAGAAGAACTGATCACGATATCATTGATCCATCCTGGCAATGGAGAAAATGCTTATGTTAATACAATTCCCAGGTTCTGAATCTATGCTGATGTCAAAGATACACCTGGAAACAGTAACCAAGTTTTTTCCAAGATCTGTGCTACCACGGGCAACCTTGATTTCAGTGACCCCTGTTGCAAATGAGTATCATATTAGTATCATTAATTCAAAGTATTGTCAGAAAGTATTTTGATGTCCATAACCAATGATGGCACTAGCATCTATATAGAAATGCATAGTCTGTGTTGCTTCTGATGGAATTGTTTATATCAAGGAGTCCTGTGGCCACCAGAGTCTTTTCTGAAGTTTAAGGTCAATACTGCTGCTTAAGGTCATGTTGTGAAGTATTCTAAGATATGTTATATTGATTTCATTGATATAATGTGGGAAAAGATACCGTTGTTTTCTGTCCACAATGATTGGTACCAGGATCATCCATCGATGTCCATGTTCTCTGCTGCCACTTGGAACATTAATACAAGCTACTCCAATTGCCACCAAAATATATACTGATATCATCAATCCACACTTCTTACCTCTGACTCCATGTTAGGTATATGATGTGTACTGCAAGCTCTAACCAATTTGATGTCAAAAGCCTATCCTGCCACTGGAGTGGACATTACTCTCTATGGTTTTATATGTCCTCTGAAACTGTGTACATGCCAATGATACCTCCAGGCAAAAAACAACATGGATTATCCCAGATGATAGCTGCCATTAGCCACAAGAAGATTGGGGATTCTTGCTGTCACTTTGGACCCTATTGATTATACCATCGATCTCCATTGAATAGGAAAATATCTTGATGTCACTTAATCTTGCTGCCTGTGGTAACCATGTTGATATCCCTAGTCAGTGTTTGCTCTCAAGAGCTTGGTGATGTCTGTGAGCCCTACTGCCAGAAGAATCTATCTTGAAGTTCATGAACAATACTGCTACCTACTTCATGTGGAGTGTTCTCAGTTCCACCTCAGACATGTGTGTGATCCTACTTGCAACTGGAAGCTATACTGATATCAATAATACCTGCTTTCTCCAGCAAAAGAAAAAAAAGATGGTGTACATAGGTATTATTGAGATCCTACCTGCCACAGGTAACTATAGTGAATTCCTTGATGCAGGCCTGCAGCCCTCAATGCAGACCATATTAATTAAATACCCTTTTTGACAGTAGATTTGCTATTGATGTCAATGATCCATCCTGCCACTGGAGAAGAAATTTATTTGCATGATCTCTTCTACCCTCTGAGTCTACAATGATATCACAGATTTATCTTGCAATAAACACCATGGAATCTATACTGATGTTGGACCTGCACTCTGCAACAAATGTGTGCAAGCCCCAGGTTCAGCCTGTGTATGCTACTTGGTTGCTATTTCAGTATCTGAGAACCTCAGTGATCCAAGTTGTTTGATTGTGTTGGTATTCCTTTGGAGTTCTTAGCCCCTTGGGGCCCTCAATTTTTCCCCCAACTCTGCCATAAGAGACCCAAGCTCCATTCAATATTTGGCTGTGGGTGTCTGTATCTGTCTGAGCCAACTGCTGATTAGAGCCTCCTAGAGGACAACATGCTTCTGTCTGCAATCCTATCACTGTATCATTAATGCTGTCAGGGATTGGTTGTTGCCCATGGGATGGGTCTCTAGTTTGGGCAGTTATTGCTTTGCCATTGCATTAGTGTTTTCTCTATCCCTTGTCCATGTATTTTCTCATAGACAGAATAAATTTTAGGTCCAAAGTTTGAAGATGTGTTGGTGTGACGATAGCTTCACTGGAGTTCCTACATAGTTACAAGAGGTGGACCATTCAGATTCCATAGCACTATATTGTGAGTCACAGTTAAGATCACCCACATTGATATTTGAGTGCCTTCCCTTTCCCAGGTCTCAGTCTCTTCCTCAACATGTCACACCCCTACACTCTATACCCCTGCAAGTTTCAGTTTTCCCTTCATTCTCATGGTCCTCTAGACATCTACCCTGCCCCTACCCACACTGGATTCTGAACACTGATATGCAACTACCCATTCTTTCTCTCACCCACTTAATTTTGCCCATCTACTTCCCATGATTTTTTTAAGTGAGATTCAAACATCTTCACTTTGTCCTTCCTTCTTGTTTAGCTTCCTTGTGTCTGTGGAGTACAGCAAGTTTGTCCTGTATTTTAAGACTAATTTCAACTTATAAGTGACTACATGCCATATATGTCCTTTGGGGTCTGGGTTAACTAGCTCAGGATGATATTCTCCATTCCATCTATTTTCCTACAAAATCCGTGATGTCTTTGATTTTAATACCTGTATAGTACTCCACTGTGTAGATGTGTCACATTTTCTTTATCCATCTTTCAGTTAAGGGACATCTAGGCTGTTTCCAGTTTCTGGCTATTATGAATAAAGCTATGAACATGGTTGAGCAAGTGTGCTTTTGGGGACAGTCGAATATCTTTTGGGTATATGCACAGGAGTGTTATAGCTGGCTCTTGAATAGAACTGTTTACAGTTTGCTAAGAAACACCAAATTGATTTCCAAAGTTGATGCAGAAGTTTGCAGTTCCGCCAGCAATTGAGGTATGTTCCCCTTGAACCACATCCTCACTAACATGTATTACCACTTGAATTTGTGATGTTAGCCCATATGATTATAGTATAATAGAATCTCAGAGATGTTTTGATTTGCATTTCCCTAATGACAAAGCACATTGAACATTTCTTTAAGTGCATCTTGGCTATTCAAGATTCTTCTGCTGTGAATTATCTGTAACAAAATTTTCACCTACGTTATTTGGGTTTTTGGAGGTTAACTTCTTGAGGTTTTGGTAAATTTTGGATATTAGTCCTCTATGGGATGTCAGGTAAGTGAAATTTTTTCATAATGTGTAGGTTGCTGACTTATACTATGGGCTATGTCCTTTGCTTTACAGAAGCTTTCCAGTTTCATGAGGTCCCATTGATCAGTTCTTGATCTTAGAGACTGAAGTATTGGTGTTCTGTTCAGGAAATTGTTTCCTATACCAATGTGTTGAACCTATTTCCTACTATCTCTTCTATGAGATTTAGTGTATCTGATTTATGTTGAGGGCTTTGGTCCATTTGGACTTCAGTTTTGTGCACGATAGATGTGGATCTATTTGTATTCTTCTATATACAGATATCCAGTTAAAGCAGCAAAACTTGTTGAAGATGCCTCCTTTTTCCATGTATACTTTTACATTCTTTGTCAAAAATCAAATGTCCATAGGTGTGTGGGGCCATTTCAGGATCATCCATTCAATTTAATTGATCCACCAGTTTGTTTCTATAGTAAGAGAATGTAGTTTTAATATTATTTCCCTGTATTATAAATCCAAGACAGGTATGGTTATACCTCTGGAAATTCTTTTATTGGTTAAGATTCTTTTAGCTATCCTGGGTTTTGTTTATCTGTATGAATCTTAGAATCGATCTTTCAATGTCTGGAAAGAATTGTGTTAGAATTTTGATAGGGATTGCATTAAATCTATAAATTGCTTTTGTTCAGATGGTCATTTTCAATATGTTACTCCTAGTGCCCCATGAGCATTGAAGATTTTTCCAATTCTGATATGTTCCTCAGTTTCTTTCTTCAGAGAATTGAAGTTCTTCACTTTTAAGTCCTTACACATGCTTGATTAGAGTTGCACAAATATATTTTATATTGTTCATGTCTATTGTACAGAGTTGTATTTTCCTAATTTGTTTGTTGGCCCATTTATCATTTATCAAAGGAGGGCAGGCTATGTATTACTTTGATATAACTTTATATTCAGCTGTTTTGCTGGAGGTGTTTATCAACTTGCTTATGTTTACTATAATATCATCTGCAAATAGTGATACATTGAAATCTTCCTTTCTACTTTGCATCTCTGTGAACTTTATCAGTTGTCTTATTGCTCTGGGTAGAACTTTTAATGCTATTATAAATAAATAGTGCGAGAGTAGGGTGCACTCACTTGTCTCCAATTTAGTGGAAATGTTTGAAATTTCTCTACATTTAATTTTATGTTGTCCATTGACTTTCCATATACTGCTTGGATTATGTTTAGGTATGTGCCTTATATTCCTGATCTCAGACTTTTGACATGAAGGGGTGGTGAATTTTGTTGAAGGCCTTTTCATCATATTATGAGATGATCATGTGAATATTTTCTTTCAATTTATTGATATGGTGGATTATGTGGATTGGTTTTCATAAATTGAGCCATCCCCACATCCTTGGGAAGAAGCCTACTTGATCATCATGGATGATATTCTTGATGTATTTCTGAATGGGGTCAAAGTCACACTTAAAGAAATGTTCAAAGTTCTTAGTTATATGGGACTACAAATCAAAACAACCCTGAGATTTCACCCTAAACCAATCAGAATGCCTAAGAACAAGAGCTCAAGTGAAAGCACATGCTGGTGAGTATGTAGAACCTGAGGAACACTCCTTTATTGCTGGTAGGATTGGAAGTTGGTAGAAACACTATGGGAAACAATCTGGCTATTTTTTGAGAAAATTGGAAATCGTTCTACCTGAAGAACAAGCTCGACTGATTTGGGCACATATCCAAAATATGCCCCACCATGTGCTCCACTATGTTCATAGTAGCCTTACATATAATAGACAGAAGCTGGAAAGAACCCAGATGTCCCTCAATAGAAGATTAGAGACAGAAAATATGGTTTCTTTACATAATGGAATATTATTCAGCTATTAAGAATCATGAGTTTTTCAGGCAAATGGTTAGAACTGGAAATTATCATCATGAGTTAAGTATCTCAGACCCAAAAGTGCATTCATAGTATGTACTCACTAGTAAGTGGATATTAGCCAAAAAGTACAGACTACCTAGGACACAACCTACTGAACTTAAGAAGTTTAACAACAGAAAGGCACAAATGAGGATACTTCAATAACATTTGAGGGTGAAGAAAATAATCATAGGAGTCAGGGGGAGGGACGAACCTGGGTGTGAGTGGGGAGATGGAACAGAAATGGGACAGGATCAGTTAGGTGGGACAGGAAAGAAGCCCACAGCAGTAGCAGAATGAGTGGAAATATGCAGGTTTGGGTGTGGGGTCGACGTGGGGGAACACTCAAGAAAGTACCATGGACCTTGGAGTTAAGACTCTCAGGACTTAGTGATATGCTAAACAGAGGGGAGAGGGAACCTAAAAAGCATCCACCTCCAGTAGATAGACAGGGCTTCAGGCAGATGGATGGGGTTACCAAAACACAGTTAAAATTTCTGACCCAGAATTGTTCCTGTGTAAAAGTACTTGAGGGACAATAATGGAGAAGAGATGAAGGGAAAGGTGGTCCAGTGAGAAACCCGAATTGGAATTACTCTCAAGGGCCAGCTCTAAGAACTGACATTATTACTGATGCAATGGTGTGCTGACAGACAGGAGCCTAGCATTTTTTGGCCTCCTAGAGACACAAATAGCAGCTGAATAATTCAGTTGCAGATACTTATACCTAGAAATTGGACTGAAGTTGGAAACTGTGGTGCAATTAGAGGAAGGATGGAAGAAGCTGAAGGGAAGAGTGACCCCATAGGAATACCAGGAGTATCAACTCATCTGGATGCCTAGAAGCTCCCAGACACTGAGCCACCAACAAGGCAGCATGCGAGAGCAGGGGGGAGGACCCTGACACACATATAGCATAGGATTGACTAGTCTGGACTTACTGGGAAAATATGTGCCTAATCTTCAAATGACTTGAGACCCCATGAAGGGTGAAGTTCCAGTGTATGTGTGGGAGCATCCTCTTGGAAGAGGGGGAAGGGGGAGGAGGAATATGATGAGGAACTGTGAGGGGAAACCAGGGGCAGAAACAAAGCATGGATTGCAATATATATATGCATACATATAATATTCAAGGTCATCTTCAGCTCCATAGTTAGTTTGAAGCCCACCTGGAGATACATAAGACCCTGTCTCATAAAAATATTATTAACTATACTCATGCTAATAGAAATATAATTCCAGTTGGAATTGCCCCACTTAAATCTAGGATAACTAAGAGCTTTGCTGGCTTCTATTTGCCCTGACCTTGTGATAAATATTGTTTTTCAACCTGTCAAGAAAAAAATGAGACCTCTAATGTCCTATAATCAAAGGGTGTTCCTATGACATGGACCCAGAGGGAAGTAAACCTATGATAAGCAGACTGGAGTTAAAATGCTTAAACCGGCTCCCAGTGTGGAGACAGTGTCATTTTGTGTCATTCTGAGTTTCTTAAAAATTGGATATTTTATTCACTTACATTTCAAATGTTATCCCTTTCCAAGTTTCCCCTCTGCAAACACCCTATTCCAACTCCCTTTACCCTACTTCCATGAGGGTGCTCCCCCTGTGACCTATCTACTACTGCCTCACTGCCCTATTATTCCTCTACAATGAGATATCAAACTTTCACAAAACCAAGGGCCTCCTCTCACATTGATGCCAGATAAAGCCGCTTCAGCTTCTTGAGTACTTCCCCTTACTCTTTAACTGGCTTCCCTTTGCTCAGTCCAATGGATGGCTGTGAGAATCCACATTTGTATTGGTCAGGATCTAGAAGACCCTCTCAGGAGACAGCTGTATCAGGCTCCTGTCAGCAAGCACTTCTTGGAATCAGCAATAGTGTCTGGGTTTAGTGTCTGCATGTGGAATGGATCCCCAGGTAGGGTAGTCTCTGGATAACGTTTCCTTCAGTCTTGATCCACTCTTTTTTTCTTGTATTTCCTATAGAAAAAAGTAATTATGAATTAAAATTTTGGAACTGAATGTGGGACCCAATCTCTGGATATGGTCTTTAAAGTTTCTCTCTCCCCTTTCGTGCTGTTCAATGCCAACCTCTGGATATGGTCTTTAAAGTTTCTCTCTCCCCTTTCGTGCTGTATTTTGGCTAATGTAATCCTGTTGGAGTCCTGTGAGTCCTTTGCTTTTTGGCATTGGGGACTTTCTGGTTGCTACACCCAGTTCCCCATCCCCAATTGCTATACACTGCTATTCAGGTCCCCGACCCACATTACATCTCCTCCATCTCCACTGATATATGATTCTTCCCTCTTTTTCACCTACCCCTCTTCTCTTACGTCCCAGTCCCTTTCACCCTCTATTTCCCATGAGTATTTTTCCCCTTTCTAAGTAGGGCTGAAGCATTCACACTGATCTTCCTTCTGCTTGAGCTTCATTCGCTCCATGAGTTGTATCTTGATTATTCCATGTTCTTTGACTAATATTCACTTATCAGTGAGTACATACCATGTATGGTCTTTTGTGACTGAGTTACCTCACTCAAGACAATAGTTTTTAATTTTTTAAAATTTTTATTAGATATTTTCTTCATTTACATTTCAATTGCTATCCTGCAAGTACCCTATACCATGTGCCATACACTGCTCCCCAACCCACCCACTCCCACTTCTTGGCCCTGGATTTCCCTGTACTCTGGCATATAAAGTTTGCAAGACCAAGGGGGCTCTCTTCTCAATGATGGCTGACTAGGCCATCTTTTGCTACATATGTAGCTATAGACACAATATCTGTGTGCACTAGTTAGTAAATTTATTTTGTTCCACCTATAGGGTTGCAGACTCCTTCAGCTCCTTAGGTATATTCTCTAGCTCCACCATTGGGGCCCTGAGTTCCATCCAATAGATAACTATGACCATCCACTTCTGTGTTTGCCAGGCACTGGAATAGCCTCACAAGAGACAGCTATATCAGGGTCCTTTCAGTAAATTCTTGCAGGCATGTACAATAGAGTCCGCGTTTGGTGGATGATTATAGGATGGATCCCTGGATGGGGTAGTCTCTACATGCTCCATCCTTTCATCTTAGCTCCAAACTTTGTCTCTGTAACTCCTTCCATGTGTATTTTGTTCCCTATTCTAAGGAGAAATGAAGTACCCACACATTGGTCTTCCTACTTCTTGATTTTCTTGTGTTTTGCAAATTGAATCTTGGATATTCTAAGTTTTTTGGCTAATATCCATTTATCAGTGAATGCATATCAAGTGGCTTCTTTTGAGATTGGCAACCTCACTTAGGATAATATCCTCCAGATACATCCATTTGTTGAAGAATTTCATAAATACATTGTTTCTAATAGCTGAGTAGTATTCTCTTGTGTAAATGTACCACATTTTCTGTATCCATTCCTCTGTTGAGGGACATATGGGTTCTTTCCAGCTTTTGGCTATTATAAATAAGGCTGCTATGAACATGGTGGAACATGTGTCCTTATTACCATTTGGAACATCTTCTGGGAATTTGCCCAGGAGAGGTATTGCTGCATCTTCCAGTAGGACAATGTCCAATTTTCTGAGGAACTGCCAGACTGATTTCCTGAGTGTATGTACAAGCTTGCAATGCCACCAGCAATGAAGGATTGTTCCTTCACATACATGCCAGCATGTGCCCTCACCTGAATTTTCACACTTAGCCATTCTGACTGGTGTGAGGTGGAATCTCAGGGTTGATTTGCATTTCCCTGATGATTAAGGATGTTGAACATTTTTTCAGGTGCTTCTCTGCCATTTGGTATTCCTCAGGTGAGAATTCTTTGTTCAGTTCTGAGCCACATTTTTTAATGGGTTATTTGATTTTCTGGAGTCCATCTTCTTGAGTTATTTATATATATTAGATATTAGTCCCTTATCTGATTTAGGATAGGTAAAGATACTTTCCCAATCTGTTGGTGGTCTTTTTGTCTTATTGATGGTGTCTTTTGCCTTGCAGAAGCTTTGCAGTTTCATGAGGTCCCACTTGTCAATTCTCAATCTTACATCACAAGCCATTTTTGTTCTATTCAAGAATTTTTTCCCTGTGCCCTTATCTTCAAGGCTTTTCCCCACTTTCTCTTCTATAAGTTTCAGTGTCTCTGGTTTTATGTGAAGTTCCTTGATCCACTTAGATTTGACCTTTGTACAAGGAGATAGGAATGGATCAATTCGCATTCTTCTACATGATAATAACCAGTTGTGCCAGCACCATTTGTTGAAAATGCTGTCTTTCTTCCACTGGATGGTTTTAGCTCCCTTGTCAAAGATCAAGTGAACGTAGGTGTGTGGGTTCATTTCTGGGTCTTCAATTATATTCCATTGGTCTACTTGTCTGTCACTATACCAGTACCATGCAGTTTTTATCACAATTGCTCTGTAGTAAAGCTTTAGCTCAGGCATGGTGATTCCACCAAAGGTTCTTTTATCCTTGAGAAGAGTTTTTGCTATCCTAGGTTTTTTGTTATTCCAGATGAATTTGCAGATTGCACTTGCTAATTCGTTGAAGAATTGAGGTGGAATTTTGATGGGGATTGCATTGAATCTGTAGATTGCTTTGGCAAGATAGAAATTTTTACCATGTTGATCCTGCCAATCCATGAGCATGGGAGATCTTTCAATCTTCTGAGATCTTCTATAATTTTTTCTTCAGAGAGTTGAAGTTTTTATTATACAGATCTTTCTCTTCCTTAATTAGAGTCACGCCAAGATATTTTATATTATTTGTGACTATTGAGAAGGGTGTTGTTTCCCTAATTTCTTTCTCAGCCTGTTTATTCTTTGTGTGGGGAAAGGCCATTGACTTGTTTGAGTTAATTTTATTTCCAGCTATTTCACCGAAGCTGTTTATCAGGTTTAGGAGTTCTCTGGTGGAATTTTTAGGGTCACTTATATATACAATCATATCATCTGCAAAAAGTGATAATTTGACTTTATCTTTTCCAATTTTTATCGTTTCGATCTCCTTTTATTGTCGAATTGCTCTGGCTAGGACTTCAAGTACAATGTTGAATAGGTATGGAGAGAGTGGACAGCCTTGTCTAGTCCCAGATTTTAGTGGGATTGCTTCAAGCTTCTCACCATTTACTTGATGTTGGCGACTGGTTTGCTGTAGATTGCTTTTATCATGTTTAGGTATGGCCTTGAGTTCCTGATATTTCCAAGACTTTTATCATGAATGGGTGTTGGATCTTGTCAAATGCTTTTTCCGCATCTAAGGAGATGATCATGAGGTTTTTGTCTTTGAGTTTGTTTACATACTGGATTACGTTGATGGATTTCCGTATATTGAACTGTCCCTGCATTACTGGGGTGAAACCTACTTGGTCAGGATGGATGATTGTTTTGATGTGTTCTTGGATTCGGTTAGCAAGAACTTTATTGAGGATTTTTGCACCAATATTCATAAGGGATATTGGTCTGAAGTTTTCTATCTTTGTTGGGTCTTTTTGTGGTTTAGGTATCAGAGTAATTGTGGCTTCATAGAATGAGTTGGGTAGAGTACCTTCTGTTACTATTTTGTGGAATAGTTTGTGAAGAACTTGGATTAGATCTTCTTTGAAGTTCTGATAGAACTCTGCACTAAACCGTTCTGGTCCTGGGCTTTTTTTGGTTGGGAAACTATTAATGACTGCTTCTATTTCTTTGGGGGATATAGGGCTGATTAGATCATTAAGCTGATCTTGATTCAACTTTGGTAACTGGTATCAGTCTAGAAACTTCTCCATTTAATCCATGTTCTCCAGTTTTGTAGAGTATAGCCTTTTGTAGAAGGATCTGATTGTGTTTTTGATTTCTTCAAGATCTGTTGTTATGTCTCCTTTTTCATTTCTGATTTTGTTAAGTAGAATGATTTCCCTGTGCCCTCTAGTGAGTCTGGCTAAGGGTTTATCTATTTTGTTGATTTTCTCAAAGAACCAGCTCCTTGATTGGTTGATTCTTTGAATAGTTCTTTTTGTTTCTACTTGGTTGATTTCGCCCCTGAGTTTGATTATTTCCTGCTGTCTACTCCTCTTGGGTAAAATTGCTTACTTTTGTTCTAGAGCTTTTAGGTGTGTTGTCAAGCTGCTAATGTGTGCTCTCTCTAGTTTCTTTTTGGACGCAATCAGAGCTATGAGTTTTCCACTTAGAAATGCTTTCATTGCGTCCCATAAGTTTGGGTATGTTCTGGCTTCATTTTCATTGAACTCTAAAAAGTCCTTAATTTCTTTCTTTATTCCTTCCTTGACCAAGGTATCATTGAGAAGAGTGTTGTTCAGTTTCCACGTGAATGTTGGCTTTCTATTATTTATTTTGTTATTGAAGATCAGCCTTAGTCCATGGTGATCTGATAGGATGCATGGGACAATTTCAATATTTTTGTATCTCTTGAGACCTGTTTTGTGACCAATTATGTGGTCAATTTTGGAGAAGGTACCATGAGGTGCTGAGAAGAAGGTATATCCTTTTGTTTTAGGATAGAATGTTCTGTAGATATCTGCCAGATCCAGTTGATTCATAACTTCTGTTAGTTTCACTGTGTCCCTGTTTAGTTTCTGTTTCCATGATCTGTCCATTGGTGAAAGTGGTGTGTTGAAGTCTCCCACTATTATTGTGTGAGGTACAATGTGTGCTTTGAGCTTTACTAAAGTTTCTTTAATGAATGTGGCTGCCTTTGTATTTGGAGCATAGATATTCAGAACTGATAGTTCCTCTTGGAGGATTTTACCTTTGATGAGTATGAAGTGCTCCTCCTTGTCTTTTTTGATGACTTTGGGTTGGAAGTCAATCTTATCAGATATTAGAATGGCTACTCCAGCTTGTTTCTTCATACTATTTGCTTGGAAAATTGTTATCCAGCCTTTCATTCTGAGGTAGTGTCTATCTTTTTCTCTGAGATGAGTTTCCTGTAAGCAGCAAAATGTTGGGTCTTTTTTGTGTACCCAGTTTATTAGTCTATGTCTTTTTATTGGGGAGTTGAGTCCATTGATATTAAGAGATATTAAGGAAAAGTAATTGTTCCATCCGGTTATTTTTGTTGTTAATGTTGGCATTCTGTTCTTGTGGCTGTCTTCTTTTAGGTTTGTTGAGGGATTACCTTCTTGTTTTTTCTAGGGCGTGGTTTCCATCCTTGTATTGGTTTTTTTCTGTTATTATCCTTTGAAGGGCTGGATTCGTGGAAAGATAATGTGTGAATTTGATTTTGTCATGGAATACTTTGGTTTCTCCATCTATGTTAATTGAGAGTTTGGCTGGGTATAGTAGCCTGGGCTGGAATTTGTGTTCTTTTAGTGTCTGTATAACATCCGTCCAGGATCTTCTGGCTTTCATAGTCTCTGGTGAAAAATCTGGTGTAATTCTGATAGGCTTGCCTTTATATGTTACTTGGCCTTTTTCTCTTACTGCTTTTAGTATTCTATCTTTATTTAGTGCATTTGTTGTTCTGATTATTATGTGTCAGAAGGTATTTCTTTTCTGGTCCAGTCTATTTGGAGTTCTATAGGCTTCTTGTATGTTCATGGGCATCTCTTTCTTTTGATTTGGGAAGTTTTCTTCTATAAGTTTGTTGAAGATGTTTGCTGGTCCTTTGAGTTGAAAATCTTCATTCTCATCTACTCCTATTATCTGTAGGTTTGGTCTTCTCATTGTGTCCTGGATTTCCTGGATGTTTTGAGTTAGGATCTTTTTGCATTTTCCATTTTCTTTGATTGTTGTGTAGATGTTCTCTATGGAATCTTTTGCACCTGAGATTCTCTCTTCCATCTCTTGTATTCTGTTGCTGATGCTCGCTTCTATGGTTCCAGATATCTTTCCTAGGGTTTCTATCTCCAGTGTTGCCTCATTTTGGGTTTTCTTTATTGTGTCTACTTCCCTTTTTAGGTCTAGTATGGTTTTGTTCATTTCCAACACCTGTTTGGATGTGTTTTCCTGTTTTTCTTTAAGGACTTCTACCTGTTTGGTTGTCTTTTCCTGTTTTTCTTTAAGGACTTCTACCTTTTTGATTGTGTTATCCTGTTTTTCTTTAAGGACTTGTAACTCTTTATCAATGTTTTCCTGTAATTCTTTAAGTGAGTTATTAAAGTCCTTCTTGATGTCCTCTACCATCATCATGAGATATGCTTTTATATCCAGGTCTAGCTTTTTGGGTGTGTTGTGGTGCCCTGGACTGGGCGAAGTGGGAGTGCTGGGTTCTGATGATGGTGATTGGCCTTGGTTTCTGTTAGTAAGAGTATTACATTTACCTTTCGCCATCTGGTAATCTCTGGAGTTAGTTGTTATAGTTATCTCTGTTTAGAGATTGTTCTTCTGGTGATTCTGATTACTGTCTATCAGCAGACCTGGGAGACAGGCTCTCTCCTCTGAGTTTCAGTGGTTAGAGCACTCTCTGCTGGCAAGCTCTCCTCTTACAGGGAAGGTGCACAGATATCTGGTGTTTGGACCTGCTCCTGGCCGAAGAAGAAGGCCCAAAACAGGACCTTTCCCAGATGCTGTGTTGCTTTGGCAGGTCAAAGAAGCTTTCAGCCTCTGTGGTGCACACTCTCACCTGTGCAGACCTAGTTCCTCAGTTCGGTGGAGTCCCGGAACCAAGATGGCGCTCCCTGCTCCTGAGGCAGAGGGCTCCCATGCTGGCAGACTCCTGTCCTCCTACGGCTGGGAGGGTGGCCGGATGTCTGCGGCCCAAAAAGGGTGCTGCCTCTGTGGCTCTGTGGTTCCTGCCTGTCCCAGAAGCTGTCTGCCTCTGTGGTGCACACTCTCACCTGTGCAGACCTAGTTCCTCAGTTCGGTGGAGTCCCGGAACCAAGATGGCGCTCCCTGCTCCTGAGGCAGAGGGCTCCCATGCCAGGCGGGCTCCTGTCCTCCTCCGGCTGGGAGGGTGGCCGAATGTCTGCTGCCCGAAAAGGGTGCTGCCTCAGCGGTTCTGTGGTTCCCGCCTCTTAGTCAGGGTTTCTATTCCTGCACAAACATCATGACCAAGAAGCAAGTTGGGGAGGAAAGGATTTATTCAGCTTACAATTCCATACTGTTGTTTATTAGTCAGGATTGGAACTCAAGCAGGTCAGGAAGCAGGATCTGATGCAGAGGCCATGGAGGGATGTTCTTTACTGGCTTGCTTCCCCTGGCTTTCTCAGCCTGCTTTCTTATAGAACCCAAGACTACCAGCCCAGAGATGGTCCCACCCATGAGGGGCCTTTCCCCCTTGATCACTAATTGAGAAAGTGCCTTACAGTTTTATCTCATCGAGGCATTTCCCCAACTGAAGCTCCTTTCTCTCTGATAACTCCAGCTGTGTCAAATTGACACAAAACTAGCCAGCACAATGTTTATCTTGATGATACTAAAATTTTGTTTTGAGATTTATATATTACAGAATATACAGCCTTGGTTGAATTTCATCATCGACATGCCTGAACTTCTGTTGTCTTGGTTTTTTATATGGATCCAGTCAGGACAGAGACATCAGAGACTAATACAATCTTTGGTATGGCCTTTTTAAGGCCAACTAACTCCCACATTTCCCTACTCTTCCCCCTACCTTCAAACATATCTCAATGCCCATATTCAGCTAGAAGAAGTTATGAAGAGTTGTCGATCAAATTCCCTGAGCTTCAGGGCTGGGGGTGGTTATTATAGGTTGTCTTAGATACTAAAATTTGAAGTTCAGGGCTTAGACCCAGTCCTTCTATTGCTGTGATTATAAAAAGATCTGAGATGTTTAAACAGGTGAGTTAAGGGCCAAATAGAAAATTCATGGCTATGAGGTTATTATTAGGGTGTTTTCAGTTATTTTAATTAGAAATGGCTGAGAGTAGGTAACAGACAATAGTCTAGATTACTTCACATAGATAGCTGGTTTTCAGAAACATCAGAAGTCCACAGAATGTGAGCTTTAATATTATTTATTCACATGTTGTTAAGACCTGTCTGCTTCTGACAGATTTCTCTTCTTTGATTCAAAGAAGAAACTGAGTATCTTTGAGGTACTCCATTTGTGGCAAAATAACCACAAGGCAAGAATTGCCTCATTTCATCTACAGACATAATACAGTCCAAAGAAAGATACAATTACAGGTTAAGACAGATTGATTCTGATGAGACATAGTAGGCTAGTCCTTAATATTCCCACATCTGTAAGTCTGTGAGATGACCCTGGCCAGTGGACTGAATACCGATGCTCCAATGTGTTGAAGTAAGGGACTATCCAGGTGATCAGTTGTCTCTATAAATTAGCTAAGTTTTGGAAGCTGTTTTAGGTTTCCTATATATTTTCAGTTAATATCAGTTGTTCTTGAATTTCTGATGGGGTTGAAAAACTATATAGTCTCCTCGAGAACTGAGGCTTTTTACTTTAAGAGGAACAGATTTGAGAGGATGTTTTTCAGATGGCATTGTATCTAAAGCCCAGTGATAGCCAGGTGCAGAACTTGGCTTTACGTAAGGGTAGATGACAGAGGTTCTATTTAATTAACAACCATAATGGACTGGGTGTTAGGTCTCTTGTAATTTATAAATAACAAAATAATAATAGTTATGTTCAATTGTATCTGAGATAAAATAGTCTTTTAATTGGACAGAAAGGGGGAAATGTTGTGGGTAGCCTGGGGGATAATTATATTTGATGTTAATTCCATTCTCCTGTGAGTGGCAGCAAACAAGGTGTTATTCAGCACTCAGGTGATTTCCTATAAACCTGCTTCCCACCTTAATTTGTAAAATAAAGTAAAGATGATGATTGGGCAGATAAAAGGGAAGGTGGAGTGGAAGGTGGGAGAGAGAACAAGGAGAAAATGGAAGAGGGAGAGGACACAGAGGTGGAGGAAAACAAAGAAAAGCAGAGCAGAAGCCCATTGCCTGGGGAAACTGCAAGTTCTAAGGGGTCTCATAAGCTGTGGAAGATGGTAGTGTAGTGGTAGATCTGTCCAATCTTGGTGCAAAGCATGTAACCATATTAACTGAGTTGTGTTTTCATTGCTGGGGCATATTTGGTAGGAGATTTACCTCAACACCATGGTGCTACCACAATGCTGGTAAGACTGACTGCCTTGGGGTTTTCCTTATACTCGGTGGTCATCCTGATAGCTGAGGGTACCAGGCCAATGTCCAGTTCTGGATGTTGTAATTCCCTAATGGAGCATAATGCAACTATAACACTGTTTTCAGTGTCCATGATTTTGTTTCTGACATATTTACACACTTGGTTAAAAAAGCAAGCTTTAAGAATCACAAGCAATTTTACATGTATATATTTGATGGATAGAGCAAAGCTTCAACCACTTTACATATATACTCATGCCACAGACCCTCTGGGCCCCTTTTTCTGCTTGGAACAGGTCTCTAGTCACAGGTGAGCAAAGCATCAGATTGAATGACAGACAGATGCACACAGGAGAGGTTGTGTAGAATCTGAATGTAATTTTTCAAATTGAGCATCAAACTTTTTGTACAGAAGAAAATAGGGAAGTTGGGTGACACACCAGCAAGGTACAAAGAGGTTACTGGATTCTTTCACAAAACAGAGGAATACAAACACAGAAGGTCTGACAGGAACCACCTGGGATAGAATTAATTGTTAACTACTGGGATCAAAAGGAGCTCCACCTAAGATCCACTTAATCTTAAAAGCCAGGGTTGAGGGCTTCGTGCCCTTGCCATAGTTCCTATTTTAGTCTATTGTATAGTCCACCTTCCCCCTAGGCCATTGTAAATACGTGTGTATGGGTGTTACTCAGCTATATATAGTTCTAAGTATCTACTCTGGTTCCTCCTTAGGTCTCAAACTTCCTTCTTCCTAGATGATTGTAAATTCCTGTGTAGGGAAGTGACTTAGCTTTTATTCAAAGTGAGAGGCAATTGACCAGAGGCAATTCTGAATGTCACTGAATAGGCAACAGTCTTACTGAATTCAAAGCCCATGGTTAAAAAAGCTCAAGGACTTTCTAGGACGTTACAACATTGGTGAAGGCTTAAATATATCAGAATTCAATCTTAAAAGGCACTTATAATTAGATAATACTAAAAGAGAGCACATGGATCCATACACCAGACTAACTCAGGAATAGAATAGGAGCATATGGGTTAAAGAGAACACCAGACACCAGGAGTGAGTTTCCATGAAACTCTCTGCCTCGTGAGTGGCTTCCAGGCCTCTCGCCCTGTCAAGCTGACTCCACCAGAGTGCATAGCATACTCATATTTGATATGGAACATAGCTCCAACTTTACTTTTCTCACACTTCTTACTTATCTGTGCAAAATCTTTCAGGTAGTATAAAATGCAAGGTGATTACTTTTTATTTTCTTATCATGAATAATTATGAGTATATGTAAGGAAAAGCATCTTCCAAATATACTCCTACAATGAGCTGTTCATAAATTATGGGTAAAAAACCCAAATTTCCCCCTAGATCCACATGCATTTATATCTAAGCAACTTGTTATAGATTAACAATGTGTAAGCAAGCAAGATAACTTTTTTTTCAGCCAGTTACTCTTACTGGTAGACTGCAGTTTACTGTTACAAAGAAAGGATAAATTCCTTTATTATTTATCTCAAAAATTAATGCTATTAAATCTTAATAGAACCACAGAACTAAACTTTTATATAAAAAATCAGCCATTTCTACTTTGAATCCTCAGTGTGCACATGTATTCCTTAACCATGTTTTTATTAAATCATATCAGGAAACTGAGGGGGGAAAGTGGGTACAAGGAATTAATCATCACCTGATCACCATCTCAGATTTTGCAAAAAAGGCATGTTTTTTCATAGTAATTCTTTCCAAGTGTAATGATTTAATTATTAATCTGCGCCAGCAACAATGCTTGAAAATGTTTAATCTAACTGACACTTTGGGTGACAATGACATTGGCCAGTAAGTGGCTGGAACCCGCCCCCCTTAGAGTTTTTATACAACTCATAGTTTATAAGGGATGTGATGGTGAGCATAGCAAGCAGAACAAAACTCCACAACAGCATGAAATCCCCAGGACACAGTCCTCGGGGCTCTGCCTCTCTCAGGTACACCTTGCTTGGGCTAACTGCTGGGCAACATTCCATAAGTTCTAATGGTTTTTCTGTTCCTTTTGCATAGCACCCAACATCTATCTATCTAGTATGTTGCTTCAGGTTTTAAAACATACATATGGAATTCAGAAGTACATGTCATAATGTCTTGTCTTTCCTTCTACCATACACATTTTGAGGATAAAACAGATTAGTTAGCATAGCTGCAAGTACCACTTATCTATCTAACCAGTCCCAATACTGTGTTGTAAAACCTACATAAAGGATTATGTAAACTCTTATACCCAAATGTACATGATACCATCACTATTGCCCCTGTTACCCATGGAATGTGTATACTTCAATTTTTATATGGTTCACCTCACCAAGAATCCATCAAAGCCCAGTAGTTCAGAGGTAAAATGTACAGTTCTGAGAGCCCCTCTGCCATGTTTAATTTATTTTTCTTTCTAGTAAAATTTAAAGTAAAGTAATTTCTCATATAATATTACCCTGCTTGCTGTCCCCACAAATTTTACTCCCCACAGTTCTTTTTCTACTTCCCCTCCCTTCCAAATCTACTTCCTTTCTGTCATCATTCATCAAGTGCCCCTCTCTTTCAACTATCTCTCCCTGAATTCCCTTCCTCAACCCCATCTCCCTCCACCATGTCAGCTGATCTCTTTCTTGTCCACCTTGGTCCACTAATAAAACCATTCTATTTCCCCATACCATGGGAATCCATGTGTTTGCCTCAGTCCCTTCCTCTATACCTAACTTCGGTGGATCTACCAATTATAGACTGGTCATCACTTATGTAATGTTGAATGTCTTAGTGTTTCTATTGCTGTCACAAAACACTATGACCAAAGAGAAAGTTGGAGAGGGTAGGTAGGACATATTTGGCTTACACTTCTTCATTGTTGTTCATCATTGAAGACAGACAGAACAGGAACTTAAATGGGCCAGGAACCTGGAGGCTGGAACTGATACAAAGATCATGGATGGGTACTGCTTAGTGGCTGGTTCCACATGATTTGCTCTGTTTGCTTTCTCATAGGTAACTCATAACCACAAGCACATTGATGGCAGTACCAACAATGGGCATGATCCCTCTGTATCAATCACTAATTAAGAAAATGCCCTGCAGTCTTGCCTGAACAGCCTAATCTTATGGACACATTTTATCAATTGTGGTTTTCTTCTCTCAGATGACTTTACTTTGTAACAAGTTGACAAAAACAATACAGCCCAGTCAAGATCAACATATAAATTAATACATAACATATCTATCTTCCTTGGACTAGGTTATTTTACTCAGAAGGTTTTTTTTTTCTATTTCCATGCATTTGCCTGCAGATTGCTTATGTCAATTTTTTCATAACAGGTGAGTAATATTCCATTGTATAAATATACCACATTTGGTTTTTTTTTTGTTGTTTTTTTTGTTTTGTTTTGTTTTTTTGTTTTTTTTTTTTTTTTTTTTTTTTTTGGTTTTTCGAGACAGGGTTTCTCTGTATAGCCCTGGCTGTCCTGGAACTCACTCTGTAGACCAGGCTGGTCTCGAACTCACAAATTCTCCCGCCTCTGCCTCCCAAGTGCTGGGATTAAAGGCATGCACCATCACTCCCTGCGAATATACCACATTTTTACCAATTCTTCAGCTTATGGATACGCAGATTGTTTCCAGTTACTGATTATTATGAATACAGCAGCAATTAACATGGTTGAGCAAATATCTTTATGGTAAGATGAAAGTATTTTGGGAATCTTTCCAAACTATCAGGTGTCTCTTATGTCCTGCTCTTGATTTCTGGTTTTACTAATTTGGATATTATTTGTCTATTAGTTAATTTGGATAAGAGTTTTTGATCTTAGTGATCTGGTCAAAGAACCAATACTTATTTCATGGATTTTTAAAATATTTTTCTCTTTCTATTCTATTGATTTCCACCCTGAGTTTTACTATTTCCTGCCACCAATTCTTTTGGGTGTCATGTTTTTCTTTTTGTTCTAGAGCTTTTGGGTGTTCTTTTAAAGTGCAAATATGAAATTTCTCTAATATTTTATTGGATATTTTCTTTATATACATTTCAAATGTTGTCCCCTTTCCTTGTTCCCTCTCTGAAAAACACCCTCCCCTTATGCCCCCTTGCCTTGCTTATCAACCCAGCCACTCCAGCTTCCTGGCCCTGGCATTCCCCCCACATTGAGTCATAGAACATTCATAGGACAAAGGGCCTCTCCCCACATTGATGTAGGTCATCCTGTGCTGTATATGCAGCTGGAACCATGAGTCCCACCATCTGTGCTCTTTGGTTGGTGGTTTAGTGCCTAGGAGCTCTGGGGGTACTGGCTAGTTCATATTGTTGTTCCTCTTATGTGTCTTCAAACTCTTCAGCTTACTTTTCTTAGGTCCTTTCTCTAGTTCCTTTAATGATGACCCTATGCGCAGTCCAGTGGATGGCTGTGAGGATCCACTTATGTATTTGTCAGGTTCTGGCAGAGCCTGTCAGGAGAGAGCTATATCAGGCTCCTGTCAATAAGCAGTTGTTGGCATCCACAACAGTGTCTGGGTTTGGTGATTGTATATGAGATGGTATATTAGTTAGGGTTTTATGGCTGTGAACATAAACATGACCAAGGCAAGTCTTATAAAAAAACAACATTTAATTGGGGCTGGATTATAGATTCAGAGGTTCAATTCATTACCATCAAGGTGGGAGCATGGCAGCACTCAGGCAGGCATGGTGCAGGAGGAGCTGAGAGTACTATATCTTCATCCAAAGACTTCTAGTAGAAGACTGGCTTCCAGGAAACTAGGGTGAGGATCTTATGACCACACCCACAGTGACACACCTACTCTACCCAGGTCACACCTATTAAAACAAGGCCACACCTCCAAATGGTGCCACTCCCTGGTCCAAGAATATACAAACCATCACAGATGGATCCCCAGGTGAATCAGTCTCTGGATGGTCATTTCTTCAGTCTCCACTCCACATTTTGTCTCTGTAACTACTTCCATGGCTCTTTTGTTCCCAGCTTCTCAGATGCATTGAAGTATCCATCAAATAACCCCATTAAAAATGGGGCTCAGAGCTAAACAAAGAATTCTCACCCGAGGAATACTGAATGGTTGAGAAGCACCTGATAAAATGTTCAGCATCCTTAATCATCAGGGAAATGCCAATCAAAACAACTCTGAGATTCTACCTCACACCAGTCAGAATGGCTAAGATCAAACATTCAGGTGACAACAGATGCTGGCAAAGATGTGGAGAAGGAGAAACACTCCTCAATTGTTGGTGGGATTGCAAGCTTGTACATACACTCTGGAAATCAGTCTGGTAGTTCCTCAAAAAAATTGGACATAGTACTATTGGATCATCCCACAATACCTCTACTGGGCATATATCCAGAAGATGTTCCAACCTATAAGAAGGACACATGGTCCACTATGTTCATAGCAGCCTTATTTTAAAAGGCAGAAGCTGGAAAGAACCCTGATGCCCCTCAACAGAGGAATGGATACAGAAATTGTGGTACATTTACACAATGGTGTTCAACTCAGCTATTAAAAAGAATGAATTCATGAAATTCCTAGGCAAATTGATGGACTTGGAGGGCATCATCCTGAGTGAAGTAACTCAGTCATAAAAGAGTTAACATGATATGTACTCACTGATAAGTTGATATTAGCCCAGAAACTTAGAAAACCCAATACATAAGATGCAATTTGCGAAACACATGAATCTCAAGAAGAATGAACACCAAAGTGTGGACACTTTACCCCTTCTTAGAATTGGGAACAAAATACCCATGGAAGGAGTTACAGAGACAAAGTTTGGAGCTGAGACAAATGGATGGACCATCTAGAGACTGCCATATCCAGGGATCCACCCAAGAATCCACTTCCAAAG
The DNA here is from genome assembly GCF_978045245.1 of Mus caroli. Lineage (NCBI taxonomy): Eukaryota > Metazoa > Chordata > Mammalia > Rodentia > Muridae > Mus > Mus caroli. The sequence goes on along the minus strand of NW_028227260.1, from coordinate 113,110,752 downwards.
GGTGACACCATTGCATACACTAGCAAGATTTTGCTGAAAGGACCCTGATATAGCTGTCTCTTGTGAGACTGTGCCAGGGCCTAGTAAACACAGAAGTTGATTCTCACAGTCAGCTATTGGATGGTTCACAGGGCCCCCAATGGAGAACCTAGAGAAAGTACCCAAGGAGCTGGGGGGATCTGCAACCCTATAGTTGGAACAATAATATGAACTAACCATTACCCCCCCACCCCCAGAGCTCATGTCTCTAACTGCATATGAATCAGAAGATGGCCTAGTCGGCCATCAGTGGAAAAAGAGGCCCATTGGTCGTGCAAGCTTTATATGCCTCAGTACAGGGGAACGCCAGGGCCAAGAAGTGGGAGTGGGTGGGTGGGGAAGGTGTGGGGGACTTTTGGGATAGCATTGTTAATATAAATGAAATAAATACCTAATAATAAAAAAATTAATAAAGCTGCTTTTCTCAGACCCCCAAAAGACATGTAACAAACTTGTCCTTGGCTAGAATACCACCTGTGGAATTATAATTCCATTGATGATCTGGGCCAGGTACTGTCTCTGCTCTGATTTGATATGCTCTATCTTTTGATGAATCTCATCTACATGTGCTCTTGCTAGTTTCCAATCTTGCCCACTTTCCGTGGGAAGCAAATTGTTAGTAAGTATTATGTGTATACCATGAAAAATCAAACTGTACGACTGAGTGATATACAAAAATTCTTTGATAAAAGCAGAATTAGAAGTATAGGAGCCCGATCTCTTCTCTGTCCAAGAAAGTTTGCTTAGTGAGAAGGGAACGTGTACTCTGATCGTATGGAGGTTGCATCTACCCCCGCAACCTCCCTTAAGGGAAGGTCAGTTGCTGGGTCAGATTCCTCTAGGGGTAGAAAGCTTGGGGTTTTGGTCCTGGCCTTAGAGCCAGTGATAGGTGGTGTGAAAGTAGGTGCTAAGGTAGAACATTTGGAGGGACCTGCAGATGGTGCAGAAGGAGGAGAGCTGGGGTGGCAGGCCCTAAGGAGTCTCAGAGGGGGAAAACCGAGGCAGCAGTTTGGGTATAAATCTCACAGAAGCAGGCCTACTGCGAAAAGGAGGTGGTTCGTATGTTGGGTCCAGTATCGTTGTATCATTTAGTGGGAGTTGTGCAGGATTTATGGTAACAGAAGTTGAGTTGGAGAGCAAGAAGAAAACATAGCGGTATTGTAACGGAGATGAATGAAAGATTTTACATAGATAACCTCTTCCCATTTACCAGTTTTCTGGCAGTATGTATTAAGATCATTTTAATGTTGATGCCTTTAAAGGAGGCGTCAGCTTCAAAGACTTAAGATTTTATAGGAGACATCCCAGTGGTGTATCTGGGGATACATTTGAAGACACGTTGTTGCCCATATTCTGGAGGTTCCTGGTGTTCATACCAGCGTCCTGAGAACAGCTCAGAAAACAAACCAGAAGTCAGCCAGGCTAGAGTGCACAAGTTGTCATGAGAACCTCTAGTGGCTACCCAGTAAGTCCTGGACTAACTGTGGAAGTGCTCCACCCTGGCAAGGGATTTCAGCCAGCCAGCCACTAGGGCCCTGAGGAGAGAGAGCAAGTTTCTGGAGAACAAGATCCAGATGGTCAATGTCTCTGCTTCTTTGTCAGCTGGAAAGCTAGCCCCTTAGTTCTCAGGCAGAACTGGCCAGGCTCTGTTCAGGGAACTGGAGGCCCTTCCCCACTGATGAGCCCTACAGATGGTATGCTGGTGTCTGCGTGGAAATTTTTAGCGAACCAGTAAAATGGGAGTGTGGAAGCCTGGCCTATGAGGCGTGTGGAAGTGGCACAGTTCACTTAGTTTAAATTTTGTGGGTTCTGTGGCAGAGGCAGGTCATGTGGTGGAAATGGCAGGCAGTGGAGCCCTTCCCCTGCTGGTCTTTGAGTGAGTGCCAAGCCATTTCTCAGGCAAAGGAGGTTAAATACCCTTATGACTGGGATTTAAAGACACAGAGGGAGGTGGGGTCTCTAAGAGCTCTGGCTTAGAGCAAGGAGGGAAAGGGAAGTGCAGAACACTGTGCGAAGTGGGCAGGGCTGCAAGACAGTGGGATTCTTACTGTGCTCTGTGCCCGACTCTGCGTCCACAGGGGTGGCCCCTCAGGCACACCAGATACTGGTGGCTGGTGGCTCTTCATCTGAGTCTCAGCCCCATTGATATGTTAATTAATATCAGATAATATTAATCCATATATTTTGAGCGGATAAACCAAACAGCAGACCTGGCCAAGGTGGTTCCACGTGGGAGAGGTTTATTGTGCAGGGATGGGGGGCAACAAATTGGTTAGAAGGGCAGTAAGGGTGGGAACTGAGCCAAGTGGATTGTGGGATTGAGGGTCATTGTTCTGGTAACATAGGTCAAGGGTCACATAGTTAGGCAGGAGCTTGGAGAGTCCTGGTGCTAACATTTACATCTTTCAGAATGCTCCAGACTGATTTCTAGAATGTCCCCACCATTTTGAAAACCCAATAAGATGTTGGGATTCCCTTTACTCGACATCCCCCACTCCAGGCCTCCATTGTTGGTTGTTTTGGTAATCTTTGCCATTTTAACTCTACTCAGACAGATGGAATCTTTATCCTGTCCAACTAACTTCATTAGTACAGAGGAGGTCTGTGATTGGACAGGGAAAAGGGGTCAGAGCTAGGAGTTATGGAGAGAAGGAGAGTCCTAGAGGGTAGGGAGGAGAACCAAGATGGCTTTGTATGTGTACCTGAGTGGCATTTACTAGCCACAAGTAGCTATAATTTCACAAGTTTAGAAATATTGGGATAAAGGTTTTATCATTATCAATTGTCTCTGAAATTATTGGATTATACCTTGTAAATTGTTATATTATGGATACATGAATCTGATTGGTTAATTAAACTTTTTTATTACATATTTTTCTCAATTACATTTCCAATGCTATCCCAAAAGTCCCCCATACCCCCCCCCTACTTCCCTACATACCCATTCCAATTTTTTTGGCCCTGGTGTTCCTCTGTACTGGGGCATATAAAGTTTGCATGTTCAATGGGTTTTTCTTTCCAGTGATGGCCGACTAGGCCATCTTTTGATACATATGCAGCTAGAGTCAAGAGCTCCAGGGTACTGGTTAGATCATAATGTTGTTCCACCTATAGGGTTTCAGAATCCCTTTAGCTCCTTGGGTACTTTCTCTAGCTCCTCCATTGGGAGCCCTGTGATCCATCCACTAGCTGACTGTGAGAATCCACTTTTGTGTTTGCTAGGCCCCAGCATAGACTCACAAGAGAGAGCTATATCTGGGTCCTTTCAACAAAATCTTGGTACTGTATGCAATGGTGTCCACGTTTGGAAGCTGATTATGGGGTGGATCCCTGGATATGGCAGTCTCTAGATGGTACATCCTTTCGTCTCAGCTCCAAACTTTGACTCTGTAACTCCTTCCATGGGTGTTTTGTACCCAATTCTAAGAAGGGGCACAGTGTTCACACTTTGGTCTTCATTCTTCTTGAGTTTCATGCGTTTACAAAATTGTATCTTGTAACTTGGGTATTCTAAGTTTCTGGGCTAATATCCACTTATCAGTGAGTACATATAGTGTGAGTTCCTTTGTGATTGTGTTACCTCACCCAGGATGATGCCCTCCAGGTCCATCCATTTGGCTAGAAATTTCATAAATTCCTTGTTTTTAATAGCTGAGTAGTACTCCATTGTGTAAATGTACCACAATTTCTGTATCCATTCCTCTGTTGAGGGGCATCAGGGTTCTTTCCATCTTCTGGCTATTATAAATAAGGCTGCTATGAACATAGTGGAGCATGTGTCCTTCTTACCGGTTGGGACATCTTCTGGATATATGCCCAGGAGAGGTATTGCTGGATGCTCCGGTCGTACTATGTCCAATTTTCTAAGAAACCACCAGACTGATTTTAAAAGTGGTTGTACAAGCTTGCAATCCCAGCAACAATAGAGGAGTGTTCCTCTTTCTCCACATCCTTGCCAGCATCTTCTGTCACCTGAATTTTTGATCTTAGCCATTCTGACTGGTGTGGGGTGGAATCTCATGATTGTTTTGATTTGCATTTCCCTGATGATTAAGGATGTTGAACATTTTTTTCAGGTGTTTCTCTGCCATTCGGTATTCCTCAGGTGAGAATTCTTTGCTCAGTTCTGAGCCCCATTTTTAATGGGGTTAATTGATTTTCTGGAGTCCACCTTCTTGAGTTCTTTATATATATTGGATATTAGTCCCCAACTGATTTAGGATAGGTAAAGATCCTTTCCCAATCTGTTGGTGTCTTATTGACGGTCTTTTGCCTTGCAGAAGCTTTGCAGTTTCATGAGGTCCCATTTGTCAATTCTTGAGCTTACAGCACAAGCCATTGCTGTTCTATTCAGGAATTTTTCCCCTGTGGCCATATCTTCAAGGCTGTTCCCCACTTTCTCCTCTAAGAGTTTCAGTATCTCTGGTTTTATGTGAAGTTCCTTGATCCACTTAGATTTGACCTTAGTACAAGGAGGTAGGAATGGATCAATTTGCATTCTTCTACATGATAAGAACCAGTTGTGCCAGCACCATTTTTTGAAAATGTTGTCTTTCTTCCCCTGGAAGGTTTTAGGGCCTTTGTCGAAGATCAAGTGACCATAGGTGTGTGGCTGCATTTCTGGGTCTTTAATTTTATTGCATTTGTCTACTTCTCTGTCACTACACCAGTACACCAGTTTTTATCACAATTGCTCTGTAGTAAAGCTTTAGGTCAGGCATGGTGATTCCACCAGGGGTTGTTTTATCCTTGAGAAGATTTTTTGCTATTCTAGGATTTTTGTTATTCCAGATGAATTTGCAGATTTCTCTTTCTACTTTGTTGAAGAATTGAGTTGGAATTTTGATGGGTATTGCATTGAATCTGCAGATTGCTTTTGGCAAGACAGTCATTTTTACAATGTTGATCCTGCCAATCCATGAGCATGGGAGATTTTTCCATCTTCTGAGATCTTCTTTAATTTCTTTCTTCAGAGACTTGAAGTTTTTATTATACAGATGTTTCACTTCCTTATTTAGAGTCAAGTCAAGATATTTTATATTATTTGTGACTATTGAGAAGGGTGTTATTTCCCTAATTTCTTTCTAAGCCTGTTTATTCTTTTTGTAGAGAATGGCCATTGACTTGTTTGAGTTAATTTTATATCCAGCTACTTCACCGAAGCTATTTATCAGGTTTAGGAGTTCTGTGGTGGAATTTTTGGGGTCACTTATATATACTATCATATCATCTGCAAAAAGTGATATTTTGACTTCAACTTTTCCAATTTGTATCCCATTGATCTCCTTTTATTGTTGAATTGCTTTGGCTAGGACTTCAAGTACAATGTTGAACAGGTATGGGGAGATTTGATCGCCTTGTCTAGTCCCTGATTTTAGTGGGATTGCTTCAAGCTGCTCACCATTTACTTTGATGTTGGCTACTGGTTTTCTGTAGATTGCTTTTATCATGTTTAGGTATGGGCCTTGAATTCCTGATCTTTCCAAGACTTTTATCATGAATGGGTGTTGGATCTGGTCAAATGCTTTCTCTGCATCTAATGAGATGATAATGTGGTGTTTCTCTTTGAGTTTGTTTATATAATAGATTACGTTGATGGATTTCGGTATATAAAACCATCCCTGCATCCCTGGAATAAAACCTACTTGGTCAGGATGGATGATTGTTTTGTTGTGTTCTTAGATTCGGTTAGCGAGAATTTTATTGAGTATTTTTGCATCTATATTCATAAGGGAAATTGGACTGGAGTTCTCTATCTTTGTTGGATCTTTCTGTGGTGTAGTCAGTCTGTTAGTCTATGTCTTTTAATTAGGGAATTGATATTAAGAGATATTAAGGAAAAGTAATTGTTGCTTCCTTTTATTTTTGTTGTTAGAGTTGGCATTCTGTTCTCGTGGCAGTCTCCTTTTTGGTCTGTTGAGGGATTACTTTCTTCCTTTTTCTAGGGCGTGATTTCTGTCCGTGTATTTTTTTTTCTGTTATTATTCTTTGAAGGGCTGGATTCGTGGAAAAATAATGTGTGAATTTGGTTTTGCCCTGGAATACTTTGGTTTCTCCATCTATGATAATTGAGAGTTTGCCCTGGTATTGTAGCCTGGGCTGGCATTTTTGTTTTCTTAGTGTCGTATAACATCTGTCCAGGCTCTTCTGGCTTTCATAGTCTCTGGTGAAAAGTCTGGTGTAATTCTGATAGGCCTGTTTTTACATGTTACTTGACCTTTCTCCCTTACTGCTTTTAATATTCTATCTTTATTTAGTGCATTTGTTGTTCTGATTATTATGTGTCACGTGGAATTTCTTTTCTGGTCTAGTCTATTTGGTGTTTGTAGGCTTCTTGTATGATCATGGGCATCTCTTTCTTTAGGTTTGGGAAGTTTTCTTCTAAAATTTTGTTGAAGATATTTGCTGGCCCTTTAAGTTGAAAATCTTCTGTCTCATCAACTCCTATTATCCGTAGGTTTGGTCTTCTCATTGTGTCCTTTATTTCCTGGATGTTTTGAGTTAGGATCCTTTTGAATTTTGTATTTTCTTTGATTGTTGTGCCAATGTTCTCTATGGAATCTTCTGCACCTGAGATTCTCTCTTCCATCTCTTGTATTCTGTTGCTGATGCTCTCATCTATGGTTCCAGATTTCTTTCCTAGGGTTTCTATCTCCAGTGTTGCCTCATTTTGGGTTTTCTTTATTGTGTCTATTTCCCTTTTTAGGTCTGGTATGTTTTTTTTTCATTTCCATCACCTGTTTGGATATCTTTTCCTTTTTTTTTTTTTTTTAAGGATTTCTACCTGTTTGGTTGTGTTTTCCTGTTTTCTTTAAGGACTTGTAACTCTTTAGCAGTGCTCTCCTGTATTTCTTTAAGTGAGTTATTAAAGTCCTTCTTGATGTCCTCTACCGTCATCATGAGATATGCTTTTAAATCTGGGTCTAGATTTTCGGTTGTGTTGGGGTGCCCAGTTCTAGGTGGGGTGGGAGTGCTGCGTTTTGATGATGGTTAGTGGTCTTGATTTCTGTTAGTTGGATTCTTATGTTTACCTTTCGCCATCTGGTAATCTCTGAAGCTAGCTGTTATAGTTGTCTCTGGTTAGAGCTTGTTCCTCAGGTGACTCTGTTAGCCTCTATCAGCAGACATGGGATGCTAGCTCGCTCCTTAGTTTCAATGGTCAGAGTTTTCTCTGCAGGAAAGCTCTCTTCTTGCAGGGAAGTTGCCCAGATACCTGGTGTTTGAACCTGCCTCCTGGCAGAAGTTGTGTTCCCCTCACCAGAAGTCTTAGGATCCCCTGGGGAATCCTGTGTGGGTCCTTGCAGGTGTCCAGAGACTCCGCTGGCAAAGCACCCAGGTCCTCGAGTGGGCCGGAAGGGACTTGTGACCCAGCTCAGGCCGGGTTATCTGCTTCCCTAGTTAATGCAGTCTCAGGTTCTGCAAGATTGGATTGCAGCAGTCGCTGTGTTTGGCTCACGAGAGGTCTTAGCATCCCATGGGGAATCCTGTGTGGGTCCTTGTGGGTGTCTGGAGACTCCGCTGGCAAGGCACCCAGGTGCTCGAGTGGGTTAATTAAACTTTAAGAGTCGTGATTCTACAAGGCTACTGGGTGTTGTGAGATGCAACCGTGAGGTTGGTGGTGTCATTTAGTTACTAGAATGTGAGATTGTGACTAGAGGGATTATAGCAGAGAGGGAACTAGTTGCTCAAGGGCCACATGAGCTAGATGCTGCAGGGGCAAGTTGCAGAGATTTGGCAGGCCTGCAGGAGAACAGAAGTGTGGTCCAGGACCACGTAGAGTTGGGAGGTTTATTTTTAAAAAATACTTCCCACAACAGTTTTGATATATAATTTCCTAATTACTGGGGACAATGAACTAATGGCAATGAACATTTTTTGAGTTATTCATAGACATATTTTCATCACTTGATATCTTTGTTCCAGACTCAATAGTTTTTTTATTATTGAGTTTAGAATTACTATATTTGTCTCTTACACTTTATGTGGTTGAATAGCAGGTCTCATTTCAACAACAAACTAGGCCAAGACAATTCCACATGGAAGAGGGTTTTTGTTTCTTTGTTTGTTTTATTTTGTTTTGTTTTTCAAGACAGGGTCTCTGTGTAGAACTTGGAAACTTGGCTGTCCCAGAGTGATCTGTAGACCAGGATTGCCTTGAACTCAGAAATCTGCCTGCATCTACCTCCCAAGTGGTGGGATTAAAGTCATGTGCCAGAACCGCTGGCAGACTGGAAGAGGTTTTATTGAGAGGGAGAGACAAGGTGGTGGCAGAGAAGAGGGGAAAAAGAAAGAGAGGGAGGGGTATTCCCCTTATTTATATGTAAAGTGATGTAATGCAGGTAAAGGTGGGAGGTGAGCCAAGTGTATTCTGGGAACATGGTAGCTTTCATCTTGACAACAGTTTGTTGCTCTGTTACCTATGTGATGTCATAGGTTTGGGAGGTCCTGATGTCAACATAACTCCCTTCTTATTATTATAAAGAAAAGGAAAGAAAAAGGGAAAGGCAATGATGAAAAGGAAATGAGGGCATCATGCCTCTTAAGCTGCTTCCCGCTGTCTATGAGCATTGCTCATTTTGGGGTGTAGCTGACTTTCACCATCTAGATCCTCTTGGTAAACGTTCACATCAGGTTCCTCTGTGGACAGCAGCTCTTCTGTGGGCAGTGGCTGCTAATCCTCTAACAGGAACTGATTAACAGTTTGGCTAGAAACTTTCTGTATTTGTTGTTGAAGAAATATGCAAACAAGATGAATGAGGCAGGGAGAAAATAATAATGCCAAGAAGATAACTAGGAAGTGTTATGAAAGGGAGTATCTACTTCCATATAGGATTTTCAAACATCCTGGAACTTGAGGTCTCATGGTCTCTGAAGTTCTTGATGTCATACTGTAGCTCCTGGATTTTATTTATCACTATCCAGGACTGCATTCTTCTTGGAGTGTAACCACCTGCTCCCACACTAACTGGATTCCTGAGTGGGAGGCCGGAGCTGTATTCCCATAAGAGGGAGAGAACAGTGAGAGAAGTAATGGAGAACAAGACATATTTTCTGATCAAGGCCCAAAGTTTAGTAAGAGTCTGTGCTTATAAAGGGGGGAGGGGAGGCCCATCCCCCGCCAATCCATTCTTGATGCCTGTTGCCAGCCTGTAGGCAATCTGTTGGACAGAACTGGTTTGACAAGTAGGTGTAAATTGCTGGATTGTTTGCTGTCTCTGGAATATCTCAAGGGCCTCTCAGCAGGTAGCAGTGTCTTGGAGAAGAGCAGGCAGGTGACAAAACAATAGAGCCATCTAGGTGAGAAGGCTCTCATTCTTAGTGGCAGCAAAGTCTGAATCAGCCTGCTTCAAGCCTGGGGGAAGGCTAAAGTGGAAGAACCAGCAATGACCACCTTCTTTAGCTTCAGAATATTTAGCCTCCCATAGATTCTGAAGCACAACAACTGCCAAGGAATCTATATGTTTCTGAATACTAAGCACATTTTCAGACATTTTTTGAGGATAGCCTTTTAACTGGGAAGTGAATGTATTATATTTGGTCATGGAAGTCATTATCCCTGCAATTCCAGTACCAGAACCTATGGCTTTTCTCATAGTAACCAAGAGTGAAACGACTTGCACTGCCCTCTTATGTTGACCAGCTATCATATTTTCAGCTGGGATTGGCAGGGAAAAGGAATACCAATATGCAAAGTCCTGACCAGGTGATGGGTAGGCAATGATATGCCTGAGTTCCACAAAGAGTTGACGTGTTCAGGACTACATGGCAATGTGGCAGGGATGATATATTGAGGGATATGGTTTTATTGAAGTCTAGGGAACTTAGTGTTCCTACAGGACATGTCCTGGAGATCTTAAAACAGTTTGCCATGCCAAAGGGAGGGATATAGGTAAGGTATGGAGTCAAGGCAACATTGGAGTCAAGGCAGCTGACAAAGGCTGAGGTAAACTTACTTCGAAGTATCACCAGAGATACTGTAAGTGACAATTGTGAGTTAACTCCAGGGGTTACACATAACCAGCAGTCTTTAAAATGTTGAGGCTGGTGACATTAAGGAGTTGGTATGCTGAGGTCAAGTTTGAAGCAAAAGGCAAAATGACAAGTTAGTGTCATTTATGAGGGGTGCTGTCAAAGAGGTAAGTGACCCGTCCAGCAGGTCCAGTTATTCGAGGGTCTCGAGGGGACCTTCTCCTAAGAACCAAATGGGGGGTAGAGAGATATGGGGGCCTTGTGCGAATAACGACACAGAAACCGTTCTGGATTGCATCAAGCCACAAATGTATTAGCCAGTCCGGAGGTTTGAATGCACAAGCAAAAGGGGAAGTGCCTTTTAGCAGGAGGAATGGGGCAGAGGAAATGCACCTCAGCAGTAGAGATGGGGCAGCGGAAATTTTTCTTTTGGTGACTACACAGGGAAGCAAGAACTTGGTGGTATCAGGGTACAACTTGAGGTCAGGACATCCAGTGCTGACTTAGGACTGGAACGATCTGTGGTTGTTCTCGGAGCGGTGGCCCGCTTTTGACACTCTTTTCTTCTCGGGGGGAGAGGCCCAATTCAGAGATCAGGACAATAGCATTGCCTTAATAGCTCCCAACATCTCCCCCGTTTTAATATTTTTATAAAGGCATATTGTATAATAATTTTGTAGCCACATTTTTAACGACTGCTTAAACGTCTGTTTGTTCACCAGGTGATTTTTCTAAAACCAGGAAGGAGACAAGGACAAGTCATCTATGAGGCTTGAATTAATGGTTCCAGTCTGTTGGGTATAACTTGGGCTAGCCAAGGGATCTAGGATTGAAGCAAGCTCTGTGGGTAGAGGTAGAGGTCGGATCCCCAGTGTGTAATGTTAGAGGCCATGTGCAGGATTGACTCTCAGGCCCACAGATTTTTACCCAGAGCAACCCTGACCTGCTCCCGTGCCGTTTTTTCGGGGGGAAGGACCCTAGGGCACTCAACCTTCATGCAATCAGACATGCCTTTCAGAGACTGTCTAACAGCTTCCAGACCAATCTCTGTGCAGTACTTAGTCTTACAACTCTCACGGGCGATGGCTTCAAGCTCCAATTTTATGATGTGTCTAGCCTGGGATGACTGTTTATTTTCCAATGTGGCGAGAATGTATATTACCATGTCCGAAGCACAGACTATGGCAATCTATAAATGATTCGTGGCATGAGACTGATGGCCGAATTTAGGGGGAGGGGAGTGATCTTACTTAAGCATTTTATTGAAATTGAGTTTTTCTCCCCGAGAAGAGGGTGATGAAGTAGCATCCACGACTGACTCTTCTCCAGTAACCTGCTTGTTATCGTCAACATCCAGCCTATGGTAATGAACTGAAACAAATGCGCTTGAAAGAGATGAATCAATTTGAGATTTAACAAATCGGGTCAATTTCTGAAATGCCCAAGGACCGAAGGAAATCAATAATAGGAGTCCCAATAGGGGCCCCAAAAGGGAGGGCAACAAGGTTGAAAGCCAGGGGGAGGTTGAAAACCAGTTTTGGCAGTTGTACTGGCTATTTTTGTGTCAACTTGACACAGCTGGAGTTATCCCAGAGAAAGGAGCTTCAGTTGAGGAAATGCCTCCAAGAGATCCAACTGTAAGGCATTTTCTCAATCAGTGATCAAGGGGGAAAGGCCCCTTGTGGGTGGGACCATTCCTGGGCTGGTAGTCTTGGGTTCTATAAGAGAGTAGGCTGAGCAAGCCAGAGAGGCAAGCCAGTAAAGAACATCCCTCCATGGCCTCTGCATCGGCTCCTGCTTTCTGACCTGCTTGAGTTCCAGTCCGGACTTCCTTTGGTGATGAACAGCAGTACGGAAGTGTAAGCCGAATAAACCCTTTCCTCCCCAACTTGCTTCTTGGTCATGATGTTTGTGCAGGAATAGAAACCCTGACTAAGACAGCAGTCTACCTTCCCCCTAGGCCATTGTAAATACGTGTGTATGGGTGTAACTCAGCTATCTATAGTTCTAAGTATCCACTCTGGTTCCTCTTTAGGTCTTAAACTTCCTTCTTCCTAGATGATGGTAAATTCCTGTGTAAGGCAGTGACCTAGCTTTTATTCAAAGTGATAGTGTAATGCCAGAGGCAATTCTGAATGTTACTGAATAGGCAACGGTCTTTCTGAATTCCAAGCCCATGGTCAGCTCAAGGACTTTCTAGGATGCTGTATCCTGTCCTATGCTAAGACTACTACTTCTAAGACCTCCTTTATCTCTAAATTTTTATCTATATAATATGTTGTTTTGACAAAGCTATTGAAATATCCCTATGCTTATCATGAACAAAATGGGCAGTATGTAGCTGCTGATCTAAAGCTCTGGTAGATACCTTTTCAAAGTTTGCATTCCCAGATTTCTAAACCAAGGATCATTTCCTAATTCTAATAGGCAGCAAAACATAAGCAGGTCTCTAACAAAAACATAACAGTAGATTCCTTATCTAAATTAGGATCTACACAATTAGTTAATGACAAGAATTACAATGAATATAAAAAGACTTGCCAAGATTGGCGATCTTAACTCTTAAAATTATCTAACAATAAGCATATAGGTAAGATACACAAACTTTCACAGCTATAAGTAGCTGTCCTGAATGGCAAAAAACAGTGTCTCTGACAAAAGCATCTTGTACATTCTCTGTACCAGTCTTTTTGCCTCACGAGTCAGCTTTTTTAGATGTTTTTATTTTAAGTTGGCACCAGGTTGGTATACTCCTTGCTGCAGCCCATGATGGAGATACGAAGTTTCTTTATCTGTTTGTAAGTGGCTGCTCTCCGATTTCTCCTCTTTTGTGCACTCAACACAGCTTTCTGGACACCCCTGTCAGGGCACTCACAGGTCAGCCTGTCACATTGGAAGCTAGCATGCTCTTGTAGCATTATGTGGACAAAAGATAAACATTCCCTTCCCCCCCCCCCCCCATATTAAGTATCTGAACAGGATCATGGCATGTGCCAATAAGTGGATCCTTTTTATCTGCCCTAGACACTATTATATCCAGTTTTATCAAAAACAAAAATGTGATCCAAATAATATACACGGGGATATAATTTCCCTCCTTCTTTGTTTTTAAAGAAGGTATAGTTTTTAAAGTTTTACAATACCTTGTCTTTGAGAATTATAAAATTACTCAGTAACATGTGTAACATTAAATTGTTGACAAAACATCTGTTGGAGGTTTTGAAAATAAAAATTTTGAAGCAAATAAATTTTTCTTTCTTAGATTATTTTTGTAACTAATATCTTAAATATTAAAAATATATTGCCTCTGAATCTTATGGAGCAACAACTATTCCCCAGAACTTTAAACTTCCCTTTAGAGGCATTAGCTAATAAAATACTTTTCACTTACGAAGCAATGAATACTGAAAGATTTAAACTCTTTGCTTCTTGTATTGAAGCAGACAATAAAAATTTCTTACATATTGTAAAGCTATGTTATCCATACCTACAGGCAAAATTATCTAGTGATCACCAGTTCATTAAAAGCAAAACTCTTTGAATTTAAGCATTATTTTAAACATCTGAATAGATCTATAACAAAGCTCAAAAGAAATTTCCTTGAACACAGGGGAAATTTTCTCAGGCACTGTTTGCAAGATAAAAGAAGGTTACAAGCTGTTTTGGGGCTGCCTTGAGCCCTGCATTAACTCAAACGTAAAATATTTTTTTTAATCTGAGCACTTTGACCTTCCTATAATAAGGACCGATTTTGAGGAACAATTTAACTGTCTATGCCTCTAATTTTTGATACTCTTTCTTAAAGATGATTACTCTTATAATTATCTTAATTACAATATACAGGTGAATTAAAGATCTTAAATTTGAAATCAAACTGCAAGCTGCAGTCAATGGAACACTGGCAATTTTAACCATAATTTTTAAGTTTCCGTTGCAATATTAGAATATATCTATAACTTTTGGAAAGCAAGACCCAATTTTAAACAATTTATTCTCCTTAAAATCAATACTAGAAACATCACTATCACGTTACGAAGTTTGGCTGCCAATTCATGAATGCATGACAGTGCAAATTTTAATGTTCCACTAAAGAGACATTGTTTTAAAATCTTATCTCTATAAGTCTACTTTTTAGGATAAGAATTACATAAAATTTTATCTCAATTTAGAGGACTAGTTTTCTGGGCTGGTTTATGCCAGGTGCTTTTGTTTGAAAATGACTCTAGTCCTGAGTTACTACTTTTAAGCTAACTTTGTAACCAGTGTTATACCTTTTTAATCATACCCAAATACTTATAAGCCAATTTTCTATGACCAAGATATACAGATCATATTTATACCTTTAAGACCAGTCAAAAACCAAATTAAGTGGCTACATGGATCTTTTAAATTTAGATCAATCAAAGAATTTTACTTTTTATAGCTATACTTATAAGATAAAAACACACTTTGTCATTTGCTAAACACAATAATCACAAAATTGCAGAGAATTTTTTAGGAAAAAAACATCTATCAGCTTATTTGCCTTAGAACTAAGAGGTTGCAGATTTCTTTTCTTTAAAAACACGTTTTTCAGCAGGACCTCTCCTGTTGTGCTTGATTTTTGGCTAAAGGGAGGGGCCTCTCAGCCTCAGTTGTGCAACTGAGAGTGATTTAGCAGGTAAAGTTTTAACCATTTATTTTTATTTTATTTTTTCAACATGAAACATAAAACAGTCAGTCATTCAGACAATAAAACAATCATTTAGACAACGAAACAAAAACATGAATTGACACGTGATTGGTGCACCAATCATAGACAATAGAAAGAGGGTAGAGAGCTTTTCCTGTAGGGGCCAGAGAGAATGAAACAGGTCGTCCCCTGATTTCTCTCTGTCCCTGGGAGAGTTCTAAAATCCATTTTCTTCTATCCCTTCCTTTTCTTTCCTGATTGTATGAGGCAGCTTGTCAAACCAAGATTAAAATCTAAAATTTTCTAAAAGCTTCTGACAAGTATCCAAAACTTCTAATTTATTTAATCTGAGGCAAATTTTTGAGAAAACACACAATCTCTATACACTAAATGTCTCAAATCGCCTAAAAGTTTACCATGATAAATCTTTTTTGAAGCCAGTATCAGTCCACACTTAGTCAAATATTTTATAGCCATCTGCAAGAACACTCTCTATTTTCTGCAACCAACAAAAACACCACTGACAAAACGAATCATATATGTTTTAGGAAATGATTTCTTAACTTCCAATAAAACCTAATCTATGAATTTTTTGACACAATGTAGGATTGGGGAGTTGTAAATAAGATAACAGTAAGAATTGAGCTATATTTTGACCTTTATGGAGTCTCTTTAAAACCCATTTTTATTTACACTAAACGTGTTATTGCAAATCTTTAGCAAGGGCCTCGGCAGAAGCATGTCTGGGCCCAACACACAACTTTTTTTTACCCCAGAGAGTTCTGTTAAGGTAAGCTGAACTGACTCGAAGGGCAGCTGCCTAGTATCTGAAAGTGGGGTAAAATTTTTCAAATAAAGCTATGTTCTCATAAAAGGGCGGGGAAGCAGAAAAGCACATCCAACAATCTTCAAATTCTGAGGCATTATCTCTTTGTGTCTTATCCAACAAGGCTAAAGCAGAAGCATTCAATGTAGACTACAGTAAATCAGTAGAAGAGGGGGGCCTCCCTGCAGGGAGAGTGGGCTGAAACAGGGTCATAGCACACCCTAGGGCAGGAACAGGGGGGCAGGTACCTGGAAGTCCTATGGATGCTTTATGATTGTTAGGGATGGTTTTAAGTAGCTGAGCCTTAAAGGTCAGGCAGGCCATTGTCATAGTTATCTTGATACAATCTTAGGCCCCAGGTGAGAGGGTGAGAACTTTCCTAAGCCTCTAAGTTCCTCCCTTTAGCAGTAAATTTTATGATCAGTGGATTACACCATCCCTTAGTAGGTTGTAAGGGCCAGGCTGCAAGCCAATGTGTTGAGGAAATTACTGTTGCATCTGCCCCGGTATTCAGGAGCCCTTGAAACTGTTTGCCCTCTGGAAACAAAGTCAGCATGGGCCGTGAATCGGTTATTTTCTGTGCCCAGTAGACTTCCGAGGATCTCGAGGAGGATGGTCCTCGCTCCTCTTTCATATAAGGGAAATGGCCGAATAGTGGGAGTGGTAGTGCTTGGGCTATGTGCTCTCCAGCCTTAAGGGTAAGTGGTCCCTGCATGGTGGTGACTAAGATTTTTATCTCCCCATGGTAGTTGGTGTCAACCACTGTAGGAATTACCGTTAGGCCTTGTAAAAGTCTGGACACACGATGACGTGAAAAAAGTCTTTTAGGGAGGGGGCCCAAATTTACCTGTGTTAACTGCTGTTAATTGAGGCATATAATGATCAGGGGTGCTCCAGGTGGCATCTGCACCCAATGTGAGGACACAGATGTCTACTTCTAACTTGGGCCAATGGGGCTCGGCACCAATCTTGGAGCTGGAGCTAGAGCAGCCCCAATGGCCAGGTAAATAGACTTAGAAACTTGTTGAGAAAACACGTCTACCTCATTACAAGGCTTGATCATACCATTCATATCTAAACTCTTGGTTTTACCTCTCAGGGCAGCCCTACATGCCGAATTGGTGTTTTCAAGAGCAAGTTGTCGGACTAACAGACCCCCACTTTCCTCAGGTCCCAAAATTCTCTCAGCTGCTTCCTGTAATCTGGCAATGAACTGTGCATAGGACTCTTGGGGCCCTTGGATAATCTTGGTTAGGGGCGTAGTTAGGGCCCCTGCTGCAGGGACAGTGCACCAAGCTCTCAGAGCTGCTTGTGCCATCTGGGTGAGGACACCAGGGGAAAGACCTAATTGTTTTATGTCTGCAGCGAAATTGCCTTTACCACAGATTTTATCAGCAGTCCAGGAGGCTGTCTTTCACAAACTCTGACTTTCAAGTTAAATATTGGCCTCTAGTGAGGACAGACTGAACAACTTTATTCCATTCATTGGGTATCAAGTAGCCTTCTCTTGCTAAACCTTCTAATATAGATACTATGCACCGGCGGCTTAGTTTTGCTTTTGCGAGATGGCGATCGGGAGTTTTCTAAAAAATCTTTAGTAAGGGCTAGGAGGTGAGCACCTTCTCCGCCCTCTTCTGCCTGTTTAAGGAGATCTCTGATGATTCCCCAATTGCTAAAAAGGACTCAGGGACATCTTCTCCTTGTTTTATCAAAGCATTAATATCTTTGCCTACTTTATCTAAGTTAAAGGGTATATTTCAGAACCATTCAATAACAGCCATGGACATCTCTCGTCCACAAAACAAAAATATTTTATTAAATCCCTTTTTTTAAACTCTTATCCCTCTCTCCTTAAGCAAACCCTTCATCTCTTGAATAAAGACTGCCTCTTTGGACAGAACCTTCCCACTGTTAATGGGACAGCAACTGAATGCCTAGGCTTACCTCTCCGATATCCTTCCGTGACACTCTAGGGAAGTGGTGGGGGACTGTCCCACTGTCTCACTGTCTGCGAGGTACCTCTTTAATCCGTTGTCCAGACGGCGGTCGTGTCTCTTGCCTCACGTAGGGCGCCACTTGACCCATCCAGCAGATCCAATTAGTTATTCGAGGGTCTTGAGGGGACCTTCTCCTAAGAACCAAATGGGGGGTAGAGAGAGATGGGGGCCTTGTGCGAATAACGACACAGAAACCGTTATGGATTGCATCAAGCCACAAATATATTAGCCAGGCCCGAGGTTTAAATGCACAAGCAAAAGGGAAAGTGCAGGAGGAATGGGGCAGAGGAAATGCACCTCAGGAGGAGGGACTGGGCAGCGGAAAGAGAGGAAGTACTTCTCAGCAGGAGGGATGGGGCAGCGGGAAATTTTTCTTTTGGCGACTACACAGGGAAGCAGGAACTTGGCGGTATCAGGGTACATCTTGAGGTCAGGACATCTGGCGCTGACTTAGGACTGGAACGATCTGTGGTTGTTCTCGGAGTGGTGCGTCTGGTGGCCCGCTTTTGATCCTCTTTTCTTCTCGGGGGGAGAGGCCCAATTCAGAGATCAGGACAATAGCATTGCCTTAATAGCTCCCAACAGGTAAGGACCTCAGAGGAGTGTTTGATTATCTCCCCTACTTTTCCAATACATAGGGGTTGGGCAATTGAGACATATTTTCTTTGGATATGGATTGTACTTACTGGGGAACTGGGTTGATTTTTACTGTAGAGCTTACCAACAACTCCTACCTCCCACCTGGAATCCCATGAGTCTTATATGTAGAAAAAGATTGTCTTGTGGTGTTGATAGAAGAAATGATTGGTTCATGATCCTAACATATGTATCTGACAAGACCAATATGGGCAGCCCCCATATTCATCTGGCAGTTTTCTACAATAATCTTTTGTCTGGTCAAAGAGAAAGCAAGTATAGAGATCATAATATTTAGATGGGATAACAGATGCAGGGATGATAGCAATTTGGATCATTTCCTGGCATCCAGCTATGGAGCAGTTTCCTGACCTTATTTGGAAAGAATATTTGTTATCTGTGGGGATTTCTTGGACTTTGACCCTCCAGATGTCAGGGCTACCCTGGATGGAAATGAACATCAGGGGGAAGATAAGAAACCCATGTCTCATCCAGTGAGGTCATGCTTGACTTCCAGAGTTGAGTCTCATTTTCTGGAACTGGGGGCATGTTGAGTGGTCTCGATGTCTTCTGGAATTTAATAGAGCATGGTACTGCTAGGGTGAATATGTATGAAGAAGGGTCATTTTTAGGTGTTGGAATGAAAGGTTTGAGGTGAGACAAATGGATCCAATGAGAGAGTCCCTAGGGTTTAGCAGATGTAGGGGTCACAAGGATTACCTTAAAAAGGCCCTGCCATTTGGGAGAGTGATGTGATGCCAAGGATCTGTAGGAGATAGAAGGACTTGGTCTTCAGTGTTGACAAGAAGTAGACAAGAGACAGTGTATAGCCACAGTAGATGGTGGTCAGTAAAGTTCCATAGGAGAGAGCAGAGATGGCAAATTATGGGGTAAATAGATTGTCTGGGAGTGGAGAACATTTAGGTGAAAGACCAGGAATTAGGAAAGGATGTCCATACATGAGTTACAAAGGGTAAGATGAGGAGAAGTCACTTGTGGAGAGCTCATAGCTTAAAAAGAGCCAATGGTTGGAGTTTTACCCAATAAAGATGAAGTTCTTGTGACAGCTTAACAGGAGTGTATTTTTGAAAGAGCAGTTAGTTCTTTATACCTTACCTGAAGATTGAGGGTTCTAGGAAATATGAAAATGCCAGGGGGTGTCTAGGGACTTAGATATGATTTGAGAAACATGGCAAGTAAATTCAAGACCATTGTCTGATTAGAGAGAGGCTGGGACACCAAACTGGGGGATGGTTTCTCAGAGGAGGAGATCAGAGACTCTCTGAGCACTTTTGTCATAGAACTAGAAAAATTAAACGTCTGATTCAGTACAGGCCTAATTAGCCAGTTCTAATTTTTGATATTGTTGGCACAGTATAAGAACCTGTATAGCACTGAGCAGCTGTCTGTTGAAAGCCATTATCTTGTTAATTATGCAGGTGCCTATAGTAAATAAAAGAAGCAAAACTAATAAGGGGCCCATGAGGGTAGATAGTAAAGTAGTCATCCATGGGGATTTTGTGAACCAATCTTCAAACCATCCTTCATTAGCTTCTCACTCTCCTTTTCATTTTTCTAACCTTTCTATGAGTTTGGCCATAGAATCTCTCTTATTGCCCCTAAATGGTCAATATAGAAGTAACATTCTTCCTTTAGGGCAAGGTACTGTTGTCTCAAAACTAAAATCTGCACTGTACTAAGTCTTTCTCTAATAAAGGTGACTAGCCTATCTAACACACATTGACCTATAATTAAAAAGCAGAAGCAGCAGGGCATGGTGGTGCACGCCTTTAATCCCAGCACTCGGGAGGCAGAGGCAGGCAGATTTCTGAGTTTGAGGCCAGACTGGTCTACAAAGTGAGTGCCAGGACAGCCAGGGCTACACAGAGAAACCCTTTCTCAAAAAACAAAAAACAAAACAAAAAAAAAGGCAGAAGCAAAATCAAAAGGAGTCCCATAAGGGTAGAAAGTAGGGTGGTCAAGAGTACAAGATAAGGTCCTTTCCACTGAGTCTCAAGGTTTTCTGCATAGAGACATCTAACGTAGATAGAATCTCTAACTTTGAAGAGATGTGGGGCTTGCAGGTCTCCTTCTCTTGAGTAGGCCTCATGGAGCTACTTCCATGATCGCTGTCTCACCCACTTGAGTACCTTGAGCCTAGAGAACAAAGCCTGGGGATACAGCAAATCAGCACTATGTACAGAGGCTATTTTTACCAGTGGAGGAGATTCACCATAGAGTAATCCATAGGGGGTCAGTCCAAACTGTCCAGGAGTATTTCTTTCTTTTTTTTAAATATATTTTATTGGGAATTTATTTCAGTTACATTTCCAATGCTACCCCAAAAGTCCCCCACATGCTCTCCCACCCACTCCCCCACCCACCCACTCCCCCACCCACCCACTCCCAATTCTTGGCCCTGGCATTCCCCTGTAATGAGGCATATAAAGTTTGCACAACCAATGGGCATCTCTTTCCACTGATGGCTGAGTAGGCCATCTTCTGATTCATATGCAGCTAGAGACATGACCTCAGGCCAGGGGGTACTGGTTAGACAACATATTGTTGTCCCACTTATAGGGTTGCAGACCTCTTTAGCTCCTTGGGTACTTTCTCTAGCTCCTCCATTGGGGGCCCTGTGATCCATCCAATAGCTGAATGTCAGCATCCACTTCTGTGTTTGCTAGGCCCCAGCATAGTCTCAAAAGGGACAGCTATATCTGGGTCCTTTCAGAAAAATCCTGCTATTGTATGCAGGATACATACAATATGTATGTGTCCTTCTGTCTTTTTTTGTTGCGGGGGGGTATTTATTTCATTTGCATTTCCAATGCTATCCCAAATGTGTCAGCATTTGGAAGCTGATTGTGAGGTGGATCCCAGGATATGGCAGTCTCTAGATGGCCCATCCTTTCTTCTCATCTCCAAATTTTGTCTCTGTAAATCTTTCCATGGGTGTTTTGTTCCCAATTCTAAGAAGGGGCAAAGTGTCCACACTTTAGTCTTCGTTCTTCTTGAGTTTCATGCTTTTAGCAAATTGTATCTTGTATCTTGGGTATTCTAAGTTTCTGGGCTAATATCCACTTATCAGTGAGTATATATCATGTGAGTTCTTTTGTGACTGGGTTACCTCACTCAGGATGATGTCCTCCAGGTCCATCCATTTGCCTAGGAATTTCCTAAATTCATTCTTTTAATAGCTGAGTTAATTTAATGGCTGAGTAATTATATTCCATGTGTGAATGCACCACATTTTCTGTATCCATTCCTCTGTTGAGGGACATCTGGGTTCTTTCCAGCTTCTGGCTATTATAAGTAAGACTTCTATGAACTTAGTGGAGCATGTGTCCTTCTGTCTTTTTTTGTTGCGGGGGGGTATTTATTTCATTTGCATTTCCAATGCTATCCCAAAATTCCCCTACTTGCTCCCCTTCCCACTCCCCCACACACCTACTCCCACTTCTTCGCCCTGGCATTCCCCTGTACTGAGGCATATAAAGTTTGCACAACCAATGGGCCTCTCTTTCCACTGATGGCCGACTAGGCCATCTTCTGATTCATATGCAGCTAGAGACACGAGATCAGGCCAGGGGGTACTGGATAGTTCATATTGTTGTTCCACCTATAGGGTTGCAGATCCCTTTAGCTCCTTGGGTACTTTCTCTAGCTTCTCCATTGGGAGCCCTGTGATCCATCCAATAGCTGACTGTGATCATCCACTTCTGTGTTTGCTAGGCCCCAGCATAGTCTCACAAGGGACAGCTATATCTGGGACCTTTCAGCAAAATCCTGCTAGTGTATGCAATGGTGTCAGCATTTAGAAGCTTATTATGGGATGGATCCCAGGATATGGCAGTCTCTAGATGGTCCATCCTTTTGTCTCAGCTCTAAACTTTGTCTCTGTAACTCCTTCCATGGCTGTTTTCTTCCCAATTCTAAGAAGGGGCAAAGTGTCCACACTTTGGTCTTCGTTCTTCTTGAGTTTCATGCGTTTAGCAAATTGTATCTTGTATCTTGGGTATTCTAAGTTTCTGGGCTAATATCCCCTTATCAGTGAGTACATATCATGTGAGTTCTTTTGTGATTGGGTTACCTCACTCGGGATGATGTTCTCCAGGTCTATCCATTTGCATAGGATTTTCATAAATTCATTCATTTTAATAGCTGAGTTGTACTCCATTGTGTAAATGTACCACAATTTCTGTACCCATTCCTCTGTTGAGGAGCATCAGGGTTCTTTCCAGCTTCTGGCTATTATAAATAATGCTGCAATGAACATAGTGGACCACGTGTCCTTCTTATAGGTTGGAACATCTTCTGGATATATGCCCAGGAGAGGTATTGCTGGATCCTCCGGTAGTACTATGTCCAATTTTCTGAGGAACTGCCAGACTGATTTCAAGAGTTGTTGTACAAGCTTGCAATCCCACCAACAATGGAGGAGTGTTCCTCCTTCTCCACATCCTCACCAGCATCTGCTGTCAACTGAATTTTTGATCTTAGCCATTCTGACTGGTGTGATGTGGAATTTCAGGGTTGTTTTGTTTTCCATTTCCCTGATGATTAAGGATGTTAAACATTTTTTCAGGTGCTTCTCAGCCATTCAGTATTCCTCAGGTGAGAATTCTTTTTTTAGCTCTGAGCCCCATTTTTTATTGGGGTTATTTTATTTTCTGGAGTCTACCTTCTTGAGTTCTTTATATATATTGGATATTAGTCCCCTATCTGATTTAGGATAGGTAAAGATCCTTTCCCAATCTGTTGTGGCCTTTTTGTCTTATTGATGGTGTCTTTTGCCTTGCAGAAGCTTTGCAATTTTATGAGGTCCCATTTGTCGATTCTTGATCTCACAGCACAAGCCATTGCTGTTCTTTTCAGGAATTTCCCCCTGTACCCATATCTTCGAGGCTTTCCCCACTTTCTCCTCTATAAGTTTCAGTGTCTTTGATTTTATGTGGAGTTCCTTAATCCACTTAGATTTAACCTTAGTAAAAAGAGATAGGAATGGGGCTGGTGAGATTGCTCAGTGGGTAAGAGCACCCGACTGCTCTTCTGAAGGTCAGGAGTTCAAGTCCCAGCAACCACATGGTGGCTCACAAACATCCGTAACGAGATCTGACTCCCTCTTCTGGAGTGTCTGAGGACAGCTTATGTGTACTTACATATAATAAATAAATAAATAAATCTTTAAAAAAAAAAGAGAGATAGGAATGGATGAATTCACATTCTTCTACATGATAACTGCCAGTTGTGCCAGCACCATTTGTTGAAAATGCTGTCTTTTTTTCCACTGCATGGTTTTTGCTCCCTTGTCAAAGATCAAATGACCATAGTGTGTGGGTTCGTTTCTGGGTCTTCAATTCTATGCCATTGGTCTATGTGTCTGTCGTTATACCAGTACCATGCAGGTTTTTTTTTTTTTTTATCACAATTGACTAGCTCTATCCTCTGTGTTCAGTGGTCAGAGCACTCTCTGCAGGCCAACTCTCCTCTTACAGGAAGGTGCATGGACATCTGGCGTTCAGACCTCCCTCTTGGCCGAAGATGAAGGCCCAAAACAGGACCTGTCCCAGAAGCTGTGTTGCTTCGGCCTGTCACAGAAGCTGTTAGCTTCTGTAGTCCACACTCTTACCTGCACAGACTAGTCTTGGAGGGATCTGGGAACCAAGATGGCTCACCCAAGTGCTCCTGAAAAGCCCTCCCAGGCCAGGCGGATGCCTCTCCTCTGGTAGGGAATGTGCCCGGATGTCTGGAGCCCGAAAAAGGGGCTGCCTCAGAAGCTCTGTGGCTCCTGCCTGTCCCGGAAGCTGTTAGCTTCTGTAGTCCACAGTCTCCCCTGTGTATACTACTCTTGGTGGAGTCCCGGTACCAAGATGTCTCCCGCCAATACTCAGGCAAAGCCCTCCCAGGGCTCCAGGAGTGTTTCTAACCCTGAAGAGCACAAAGGGTATGAGAGCTATCCAATCATTAGTGCTGGTCTCTGCTGTCAATTTGGTAAGTGTCTCTTTAATGGTTTTATTCATCCTCTCTACCTGTCCTGAGCTTTGGGGCCTGTATGCACAATGTAACTTTTAGTCAATCCCCAGTATCTTGGCCAGTTGTGACTTACCTGTGCAACAAAAGCAGGTCCATTATCAGACCTGATTACCTTGGGTATCCCAAACCTCAGGAAGATTTCTTCTAGGATCTTCTTGGCCATCACATTGGCCATCTCAGTCCTGGTAGGAAAACCTTCTACCCAGCTTGGAAAGGTATCTATAAAAACTAATAAGTACTTGTTGCCATTTCTAGCTGGCTTAATTTCTGTAAATTCTCCCTCCCAGTAGGCCTCAGGCACAGACCTTGCAGCTTTTGACTATTTCTTCTGCCAAGTCAGGGAGTCCTATAACATAGTAGTCAGAGGACCTAACCAAAACTTTTTAATTTCTTGGCCCCTAAGTGGGTCAAGTAATGTAAGTTGGTACCAGTCCTAATTTGCCCATAACTTGATAGTCCTCAAGGGTGTATCTAAAGCTGGTCTCTCTGACATCATAATAATTTTTAGGCTCCTTGACTGCCAGGATCATTGCTCCTTGGGCCGCCTCTTTGGTGGTTAGATCTGCCATCCGATTCCCTTTAGCCACAGCATCTTAGGTCTTTCCCTGCAGATGTCAACAGCCCTATTTGTCTGAATATTGCTCCGTGCAGTGGCAAAAGCATACCTGCTGTCAGTTTACTTCCCCTTTGCCATTTGTAGAGCTTGTATCAAAGCCACAAGTTTGGCTTTCTGGGCCAATGTCCCTTCAGGGAGGCTGCTGGCCTAGATCACCTGCTTTCCATCCACCACTGCTGCCCCTGCCTTCCACTTTCCTTCAACCATAAAGCTACTGCCATCCATGTATCAGCTCAGACTCCCAGGCCAAGGCTGATCCTTCAGATCATTTCGAGTACCAGTTTCTTCTGCCAGAATGTCAGCACAGTGATGAGTAGGTGAAGAGTCATCAGTTTCTGGCAGTAGGGTAGCGGAATTGAGGACAACAGGGGGAGCAAAGATCACTCGTTTAGTCAACAAAAGGCTCTGATAATGTGTCATACGAGCGTTGGTCATCCATCAGTCAGGGGGCTGTTGGATAATGCTTTCAAGTGTGTGGGGTGCCACTACAGTTATTTGTTGTCCCAGAGTGAGCTTATCAGCATCCTTGACAAGCAGAGCTACAGCAGCGATAGCTTTCAGGCAAGAAAACCACCCGCTGACAACAGGGTCTAACTTCTTGGGTAGGTAAGCCACTGGCCTTTTCCAAAGTCCCAAAGTCTGAGTAAGGACTCCTCTGGTGACCCCTGTTCAGTAGGGTCTTTTTAATGTCTTCAAAGGCTTTGATCTGGGGTCCACACAAACAACTCCCCTTCCTTGGTTAGAGGGGTACAACAGGGCAGCTAAGGTCACAAACCCAGATATCCAGAACCTGCAGAAGCCAGTGGTGTCCAAGAATTCTCTTACTTGCCTTGGTGTAGTTAGGATGGGGATCTGAGTTTCAGTCTTTTTTCTGGCTTCCTTTAGCCACTGCTTACCATCTCGAAGGGTGTATCCCAAATAAATAACTTCAGTCTGACAAAGCTGAGCCTTTTTAGCTGAGGCTCGTTACCCCAACTCACTTACTTCTGTTAAGCACACCGGTCTTCTGGTGCCCAGGTTCCCTGTCTGTCTAGGTCCTTTCTTTGCTTTCTCTCCTACCACTGTGGCCAAAATTCTAGTCAAATTTCTTTCTTGTCTACGATCCCTCCTGTTTTTTCTTTCTTCTACCTCCCACATATCTCTCTCTCTCTTCTGCATCCTCTCTCTCTCTCTCTCTCTCTCTCTCTCTCTCTCTCTCTCTCTCTCTCTCTCTCTCTTCCTCGTAATACAGCTTCTCTGCCCCTTTCAGTAGATCATGTAACTGTCTCTCTCTTGTAATACACCTTCTCTTACCTTAGCCAAATTAGTGGGCTGTTTTGAGGCACCTCAGAGACCAGAGCCTGGCGATAGGATTTCAAGCTCTCCCTACCTTTTGCCATGTTGTAGTCCCAACTGGGGCAAGTCAAAGGTAATCCCATGTCAATCTCATTTTGTAGCCGTGTAGGCTGCCTGTCGGCTCCCAGCATATTTTTTCTAGCCTCTAACATAATTCTCTCTCTCTCTCCGGTTAGGGTTGGGCTGCAGCATCTGCTAACAATTATCCCAATTGGCTGATGAGAGAACATAAGGGACTCCACCAACACTGTGAGGCATTTGGGATCCTCTGAGAAAAGGGGGTGCTTAGTTTCCCAGTTAAAAAATCAGCAGAGAGAAATGACCAGTACTGAAGGGGTTGAATGTTGGGTGAGTCCACTGGAGTCCATTTGGACTCTGCACTCTCCAGCTCAGTGTACCTGGAGCCGGTCCATAGGCCTGGACACTGGGGGGGGGGGTGGTTGGCGGTGGTGACTCTTGACACTGGGCCCTTCCTGTGGCACAGCTGCTCCCGGGAGCCCAGCAGGTGCAGCGCAGGATCCATAGGTCTCACCCTCTGCCCTCCCCTCTGCCCATCCTGTGGTCACAAGGTCCTTGGCATGGGGCGGGGGGTGTCCCGGGACCTCTGAGTCAGTGTTCCCTTGCCAGGTCCACCTCCCCTGCCCCCAGGCTGCAGTTTTCTGCGGGTGCCTCGCCTGGGCCAGTGCCCAGCAGCAAACATAGAACTGGTTCTGAACCAGGGAAATCTAACTGTTTAATTAAAACAAAGCATCGCAAAGGCCTGCAGCAGGTGTTGAGGCTGTGGATAAGGGGGAGGTAGTGGACTAGGCATCTCTGGAGGCTTCATAGATTTTTGGAGGAGCCAATGGATTAGCTGGTGGCTCCAATTCAGGAGAAGCCTTCACTTTCGATTTCTCTTGTAGGACCAGAGCACAACAAAAATTTTGTGAAGCAAAACACATTTTTAACAGTGTAAACAATCTATTCTCTTTAAAAATCAACACCAAAAACATTACTTGCTACAAAGTTTGGCTGCCTGTTCCTGCACACAAACGAAAAAACATGCAGCCCCCAATACTGTGAAGAGACATTGTCCTAAATCCTATCTTTTATAAGTCTGGTTTCTAGGATAAGAATTACATAGAATATTACCCAATTTAGACGTATCTTTTAGAGACCTGTTTCCTTGGGTTGTCTCATGCTGCATATTGTAGTTCTAAATTACCCCAACCCAGAGTTACCAGTTTTAAGCCAACTTTCTGTTACCGATGGTATAAATTTTTAATCATAATCAATAACGTATGAGCCAATAATCTATAACCAAGACATATGAGACATGTTTATACCTTTAAAACTATTCAGAAACAAAAATGAAATGGCTGCATACATTTGCTTATTTAAACCAAACAAAATTCTTAATTTTTCTAGCTTTAAATTCAAGAGAGGAGCACCTTTCCACCTGATGAATCCAATAATGACAAGCACAGAGATTCTTATAGGAAAAAGAGTCATCAGTTCCCTTACTATAGACTTGAGAAGCTGCTGGTCCCTTTAAGAGCAGCGTTTACAATCAGCTCCTAGCAGGGCTTCTCCAGCCACAATAGACTTGTAACTACAGGTGCAGGGCTCCAAAGACCAACTGATACTGTCCATTTGTTTTCTTTTTATCTTCTGTGAGTTTTCAGAAGGCCAGGACTTGGGAGCCAGGGTTCTGGACCAGGTCTTGCCATTATTGTAATGTACGGCTGTTGGTCAGGGTGTGATCTTGGTCCTTCCTGAAAGATAATGGCTTAGTCAAGTCCAAAGTTCCCTCCAGTGCCAGTCAACATCAAAAGTTGGCCACTCAGAGGCACAAAAATTCCAACAAGTACTTTTCTTGATCTCCACAGAGAAGTTATCGGTTCTAGTCCTAACTTCAGTCCAATGGTTAAGAGTCAAACTAGGGTGTTTGTCACAGTCTGTCTCATCATCTTAGTGACAAAGAATACAAAGAGCACACAAACTGACAACAAACACAAAGACCAAAACCAGAGAAATGACCCAGAGGATCACTGAATCAGATGGCCGGTTCTCAACAAGAGGGTTACAGTATAAACCAGACTCAGGCTGATCAGTATAAACTCAGGCGGATCAGAATCCAAAACTCAGGGTGATCAGAATAAACTCAGATGGATCCAAACTCAGGCTATGCCATGTTTCAGAAACAACAGACAAACAAACCAACACAACAAGTACACTTCGTTTCAGAAAACAGAAAACAGACACTCAGAACAGAGATACCAGCTGGCACACACACATTCCAGAGGGAATCCCCATACCTCCAAGTCGGTTCTCAGGTGTGAGGGATGGTCATGATTTTTGGCCAATGCATCAGTGGTAGAATTCCTTTTTGACATCTACAGACAAATTGTGAGCCCTAGTCTTAATTTCAGTCCAGTGGTCAAGAGTCAGTCCAAGGGGAATACAAATGGTCTGTCCCAT
This sequence comes from Mus caroli, assembly GCF_978045245.1. Lineage (NCBI taxonomy): Eukaryota > Metazoa > Chordata > Mammalia > Rodentia > Muridae > Mus > Mus caroli. The sequence goes on along the minus strand of NW_028227260.1, from coordinate 113,082,166 downwards.
CGACCAAGTCATGTACAGGGAGACAAACAAAACACACAAAAATACTACGAAGACCAAAACCAGCACCCACTTCCTGTGGGACTTCCAATACCAAGAAACAAAATCAGATGACCAAGTGGGCACAAAATCTCTCCTCTCCAGGAGGGATTCAGGCTCCAACTTGGCACCCAGATGGGAAATCTCCAGGAGTCCCTGGAGCTCCCTCAGACCTCCTGGCCATCTCCCAGGGTGGCAACCAATTATCCCCTGGCATGTCTGTCAATAACCCTCCCTTCCATCCCGGATAAGGAGTTCATTGCTCTCAGGAGCACTGGCGACTGCAAACTGAAACCGAAAATACTGAATTCAAACACAGCCAGGAGAGAAAGACATAGACAGAAACTTACCTCCAAGAAGGGTCTCTGAGAAATGGGGTGGCCACAAAATCCCATGATGATCCCCCATCTGAAAGACCCCCATTTCGGGGAGACCCTCACTCAAGTCCTAGGATGAGCCAACGCCCCAATAACTCAAGAGAAACTGTTCTTGATGCAATATTGGATGAGGTTTGTTCAGGAATCAGCATGCTGAGGCCAAGCTCATAACACACACAGGGGCAGAGGAGATCGACCCCCAGCAGTTGCAGTTGAGGGTTTTAAAAGAATAAACCACAAAGTGAGGGGAGGATAAGACCACAAAGAATGGGGAAGCTGAGTAAACATCATAAGAATGGGGATGGTGAATTAGAGCTCATCTCTCATGGAAAGGTTACAGGCTATCTTTGGCAAATATTCTTGGTCCCTTACACTATGGGTCAGGTGCCTGGGTGGGTTTCCCAGTGGTCGTCATTCTCTCAGGCTGATGGCGAAAGAACAAAGAACTCCATGCTGGGCTTCGTTTCTAGGGGTATAAGAAACACATTGAGTTGGGGGTCTTACACCTATCCCTGGATGGTTAGATATAGTTGTTTTGACAGGTATGCTACCAAGTATGCTAAGGGTGCAAAAGAAGGTCCCAGTAGATGACCTAAGACTCCAAGGGCACACCCCACTTTTTCAGTAATGTAGAGGAAAAAAGGATTAGTCAGGTCAGTGAGATGTAAAGCTGGAGCCTTAAGGAGACCCTGTTGGAGCCTTTGAAAGGGCTTGGTAAAAGGTTTGAGAAGAGGATTGTGGGTGGGTTCTAACACTGATTCATATAAGGGATGAGAAAGAATGGAAAAGGAAGGAACCCTCAAATGTAAAAAACTGGCTATTCCTAAGAATGATAAAATCTTTTCCTTTGTAGAAGGAACAGTTAGAAGCTGAATCAGATTCTTTCTATCTAAGGTAATAGCCTTGTGGGTTGGGGTAATTTTTAGTCCCAAATAGGTGACCTGAGGTGTGGACAATTAGACTTTAGAAGGAGAGACCCTGTAGCCTCAACTGGAGAGGAAATTTAGAAGAGCAGAGGTGTCAGCTTGGCTAATTTCTAGAGAGAGTTTAACTAGAAGGACATCATCTATGTAAAGTATAACCTTAGATTTAGGGAGAGACAGAGATAGAAAGTCAGAAACCAGGAACTGACCAAATAGGTGTGGGTTGTCATAGAATCCCTGAGGTAGAACAGTCCAGTTAAATTGTGTAGTAAATTGGATATCAGGATATGTCCAAGTAAAGGCAAGTATATTCTGTGACTGGACAACTAGAGGAATAAAGAAAAATGTGTTCTTGAAGTCTAGGACTGAGAAATGAGAAGTCCCCAATGGGATAGTGGTAAAAAGTGTGCAAATTTTAGCCACAGCAGAATTGAGAGGAACCATTGTAGAATTAATGTGCCTGAGGTCTTGAACCAGGTGATCTGTACCGTTAGGTTTCTTAACTGCTAGTGTAGGTGTGTTAAAGGGGGAAGACGTATGGCAAAGGAGTTTTTTTTTTTTTTTCCAAGGGGTCAGAAATGATAAGCTTAAGTTCCCTGAGGTTCTGGAGTGAGAGAGGGTTGAGCTTGGGTTACCTACCTTGTAGAGTGCAATAATTGGATGAAAACAGGAGAATGGTGCTTATCAACATAGGGATTCTGGATATCCTAGACTCAGGGAGCTAGCTATCTGAGAAGCTGGTAAAGGAAATGACATGGTAGTTTTAGTAGGTTGGCTGGCTAGAAGAGGAGAGGAACTGTTGCTGAGCTTGGATTTAGGTGAATGTGAGGAGCAAAGGAAATAGTTTCCCAGTCTGGCTAGAAGATCCCTTCCCAATAAGCAGACAGGACATGTTGGCACTATCAAAAATGAATGGGTGAGAGGTACACCCCTAAAAATGCAACTAAGTTGTGAGGTCTGGTGAGGGAAGTAAGGCTGTCCTCCTGTCCCTACAATAGGAAAATTAGAAGCAGAAGTGGGTCCCCCAAACTCTGTCAGGACCAAGTAAGTGTCTTCAGGGTCCACGAGGAAGGAGATGGGCTGCTCACAAACTTCAATATCTACCTGGAGCTCCATGCTAGTGATGACAGTGGTCAGGTCAGGGGAGCTCAGGCCTCCTCAGTTGCCATAGCCATGCCTAGAAGATCAGTTGGAGGGTTATCTGGGGGTGATGTCCCTCTGTTCTTCCTGAAATGAGGGCAATCAACAGTCCAATGTCCCTCTTAATGGCACCTAGGGCATGGCCCCCTTGGCTTGTGGAATTTAGGGCAGGCTTTTGCCCAATGACCTTGTTGAACACATTTGAGGCTGGTACCAGGTGGTCTCTTAGTTTTAGAAGACCAGAATTTCGGGTTAGTGACTGGGGATAGTTGGAAAGCCTTTGCCAGCATATGGTATTTTTGTTTGCATACCTTTTCTTCTCTCCCATGGTACACTTTGAAGGTTAGTGCTAAGAGACTTCTGCCTGTAGAGATAAGGGTCCTCTCTCCAGCTTTTAAGTTTAGCTCTTATGTCAGGGTAGTTCTGGGAAAAGAAGTAGGTCATCAGAAGTTGCTTACCTTCTGGGATTTCAGGGTCCAGTTTGGTGTACTGTAATAAAGCTTTTGTGAGGCATTCAAAAATTGAGGTGGATTTTCCTGCTTGTCCCTGACAACGTCTTGGAGTTTTTCAAAATTTACAGGCTTCCATGATATCTTTCTTAGGCATGCCAAAAGGCATATAACAAACCTGTCTCTGACTAAAATATCATCTGTAGAATTATAATCCCATTGAGGATCCTGTTCAGGCACTGTCTCTGATCCCATTAGATACAATATATCTGTTTGATAATTTTTTTCTGCATGCATTCTTGCTTGCTCCCAAAATCAGATGTGTCCCTCAGGAAGTAAGTTATTAGTAAGTATTAAAAGTACATAATGGAAATTCAAACTATATGATTGAGTAATATATTGAAACTCTTTAATAAAGGCAGATGAGTTAGAGGTATAAGAAGCCAGCCTCTTTTCAATCTGATAAAGTTCACTCAGTGAGAAAGAAACATGTACTCTGACATGACTGTCTACCCCAGCAACTTCTCTTAGAAGAAGAAGCATCTCTTCACTTGACATCACTGTTCCAGACCCATTTCTATTTTTGAGTTTATAATTATTGTATTTGCCTCTTACCTTTTGATGTGTTAGAATGGCGGGTCGAGTCGCAACAGCACAGTTCAAGACAGTTCCACATGGAAGAGGTTTTATTGGGAGGGAGAGACAAGGTGGTGGCAGAAAGAAGAGCAGGTGATGAGAGAGTGGGAGGGGCATTCCCCTTAGTTATATGGAAAATTATGTAACACAGGTAAAGGTGGGAGCTGAACCAAGTGTACACTGGGAACATGGTAGCTGTTGTCTTGGCAACAGGTCTGTATGTCGCACTGTTGCCTATTTGATATCTTAGGTTTGAGAAGTACTGATTCCAACATTTTTCCTCTCTACAAACCTCCTATATACCCTTCCTGCTTATCCTTCAAATTCATAGGCCCAGTTTTTTAATGTGTCATTTGGGCCTTTTGCTGTACTTTTTAATAATTCTTTACTTATTTTGGATATTAATATTCTGTCAGAAAAATAAGTGACAAACAAACTTTCATAGTCTTTGGGCTTCCACTTCACCTGGCTAACTATTTGTTTCACTGCCCATAAACTAAAATACTTTTATGAGGACCTATTTAGCATTAATCTTTGGACAAATAAGTCCTCTTTAGACAGGCCTTCCTATTAGGGGGCATTCACCAGAGAAGAGCACTCAGACATACATGTAAGCTAAGCTAATGGAAAGTCTTTCATATATATATATATATATATATATATATATATATATATATATATATATGATATTTTTCTTTATTTACATCAAATATCCCCTTTCCTTGTTTCCCCTTTGAAAATACACTATCTCCTCCCCCTCCCAAACCATCCACTCCTACTTCCTGGCCCTAGCATTCCCCTATAGAACCTTCACAGACCATGGGCCTCTCCTCCCATTTATGAATGACTAGGCCATCCTCTGCTACATATGCAACTAGAGCCATGAGTACCACCATGTGTTCTCTTTGGTTGAGGCTTTAGTCACAGGGAGTTCTGGGGGTACTAGCTAGTTCATATTGTTGTTCCTACTATGGGTCTGCAAATCCTTTTAGCTCCTTGGATACGTTCTCTAGCTCCTTCATTGGGAACCCTGTGCTCTGTCCAATGAATGGCTTTGAGCATCCACTTCAGTATTTGTCAGGCACTGGCAGGGTTTCTCAGGAGACAGCTATATCAGGCTCCTGCCAGCAAGCTCTTGTTGGAATCCACAATAGTGTCTGGGTTTGGTGGTTGTTTATGAGATGAATTCCCTAGAGGGGCATTCTCTGGATGGTCATTCCTTCAGTGCTGCTCACCAATTTGTCTCTGTAACTCCTTCCATGGGTATTTTGATCCTCCTTCTAAGTGTACACACTTTGGTCTTCCATCTTCTTTAGTTTCATGTGTTTTGTGAATTGTATCTCAGGTATTCCAACCTTCAGGGCTAATATCCATTTATCAGTGAGTGTGTATCATGTGTGCTCTTTTGTGATTGGGTTATCTCACTCAGGATGATATCCTCCAGATCCATCTATTTGCCTAAGAATTTCATAAGTTTATTTCTTAATAGCTGCATAGTACTCCATTGTGTAAATTACCACATATTCTGTATCCATTCATCTGTTGAGGAACATCATGTGAGGGTGTGGAGAAAGAGGGACACTCCTCCATTGCTGGGTAGATTGCAATCTGGTACAACCACTCTGGAAATCAGTTTGGCAGTTCCTCAGAAAATTTGACCTTAGGATCCAGCAATACCTCTCCCGGGCACATACCCAGAAGATGCTCCAACATATAATAAGGACATATGCTCCATTTGTTCTAAGAAGCCTTATTTATAATAGCCAGAAACTGGAAAGGCTGTCTTTGCTTCTGGCAACTACAATGGCTGTTCAGGATCCCAGTGTAGCCCTGAGCTTTACTTAGTGAACTTTTAAGCACACAAAACTTGATCTGTGGTATGGGGTTACATACCTCCATTGACAAGATCAGTTGCTCAGAAGTGGAACTATGGAATCAGAAAAGCGAGGTCAGTTCATTTCGAGAATGACACAGAACTATGGACTTTGATGGGCCAGATCTTTGTTTTCATTTTGGCAGGTGGTGCTGTCTATATGGTGACTTTTATGAACTGAATGGTGCTTCCACCTTGGAGCCAATCATGCTAAGGTCTGGGGGCCTAAGGTTTAGGGACCTGTTACATTTGCACAGGTCTTAGTGATTGAGACAAATAATAGACTCAACCTGTTTTAAAGAGATGTGGTTGATCCTCAGGACCATTCCTTTTGCTAAATTTATACTTTTACTGAATTGATTGCCTATAAGAACCGAGACTAGTATTATTTTTCTAATTAATGTCTTTGTTTCTTTTTCTCCTTTGAGTTATTGTTTGTTTGTTTGTTTGTTTTTACTCCTGGTGACTTAGTACAGAAAGAACATGTTTCTTTCAAAGCCATATGTAGTCCCCCTTATCTTGTGAGAAGTAAGTCTAAGCCTCTCCACTTTTGTGCCATTTCTAGAAGGGAATATAAGTATAGTTTCAATAGATCTAGGTCCTGAACAACATGTCTACCTAGTTTGTAATGCATCAGAAGAGGCATATTGAGTCAAACCATTGTTACATTCCCACCAAGTGGTCTCAGTAATATGGCTGCTGTCCAGAAGATTCAAGCCATAAGGCAGAATAATAGGCATCAGTGTAAGGAGAAGTGCCTAGGTTAAAGGTTTTGAATATTAGACAAGTCTCATCCCCTTATAAGTCCTCTAGTGTTAATTTGGGCTGCCCCAGTCAAAATGACTTTTATAGGTTGATGGACTGACATACTAGTTAATTAGGGCATGGCTTGGTATCTAAGCATAGCCAGCATTCTTGGCACATTTCTGGCTGATAATGATCAACTCCATTCCTCAGATCCCATCCTGTGGAACAGAATCTTGTTTCCCCAGGTTTTCCTTGTTATCCAAATGCAAGATTTTTTTATCCAAAAAATTTAGATGTTTCCATTTTATGATCATTGGATTATATTTTTCTATGGTGTATTTTTTGGGGGAAGGGACTTTCTATATATTCATCTGTGTATTTTTAGGAAGCCTCTATTTTCCAACCCAAATTTTTGAAATGGATTCTCTGTTTCTGGGGGCAGCTCCAGGGCTTGCATAGAACTGTAAACTCTGTATTCCTATCTCAAAAAATAAATTCCAACATCTTTCCTTTTTCCAGTACAACTAGACATATAAAGTAGATATCAATGACAAAAGTCAAGATAAATATGGGTTTCTGGTCTGTAGTCATGCTAGCTAATACCTTCCCTGTATTTATTTGTCTTCCTTAGTTTCCAAGTCCAGTCCTGAGAGCCGTGGGTTTGGGTGATTATCCTATCCTCATACCAATACGGCAAAACATAAGAACAGAAGGCCAGGGAGTGGAAGAATCTTGGGACCGATGAAATGGATACAAACTCCAAGATATAGTCCATTTGGCAGGAACATCCAAGGCTTCTAATTTCTTGATTTGGAAAGGGCGGATCCATGGTGTAATGTCAGCAGCTACCTTCATAATCATAGATGTGGAGAAAATCACTATGAAGCATCCCTTCCAAGCTGGTTCCACCTGTTTTCAGTGCCCCTATGGCTACCTGTTTGACCCATACAAAATCTCCAGATTTGAACAAGCAGAAACTGGTGATGGCTTTAGATGTAGGCTGAGTCTCTCAGATATCCTGATAAATACCTTTTATGGAGAACTAGAGATCATGTAGTAGCTTGATAATGGACATTAGAGAGATCTATCAACTGCTGGCCTTTTAGCTTGGGAAGCAGTGGGGGAAATCTTTCCAATGTAATCTCATAGGGACTAATTTATTATCTATATGGGGTGCAGAAGCTCAAAGCAAGGGAAGGTCTATTCAACATTTGCTGGACTCTAATGAGAGCTTTGCTAAAGGTTCTTTTAATAACCTGTTTTATTTTAATCTGCCCAAATTCTGAGGATTATATGCATAATAATGCTTTCAATATGTGTGTAAATCTTTTGTTAATTGTGAAGTTATCATTATGAATGCTGGGTTACTGTCAGACCCCATTGCTAGAAGACAATCAGGAGACCAGTTCCTGGAGGGTTTTTTTTTTTTTCAGACCTGATCATAAGTTTTTTGTAATTGTGTATTTATTTCATTTAAATTTCCAATGATATCCCAAAAGTCCCCCACATGCTCTCCCACCCACTCCTCCACCCACCCACTCCCACTTCTTGGCCCTGGTGTTCCCCTGTACAGAGACATGTAAAGTTTGCACAACCAATGGGCCTCTCTTTCCACTGATGGCTTACTAGGCCATCCTGTGATTCATATGCAGTTAGAGACTCAACCTCCGAGGGGGTACTGGTTAGTTCATATTGTTGTTCCACCTATAGGATTGCAGACCCCTTTAGCTCCTTGGGTACTTTCTCTAGCTCCTCCATTGGGGCCCCTGGGATTCATCCAATAGCTGACTGTGAGCATCCACTTCTGTGTTTACTAGGCCCCAGCATAGTCTCAAAGGATGCAGATATATCTGGGTACTTTCAGCAAAATCTTGCTAGTGTATGCAATGGTGTCAGCAATTGGAGGCTGAATATGGGATGGATGCCCGGATATGGCAGTCTCTTGATGGTCTATCCTTTTATCTCAACTCCAAACTTTATCTCAGTAACTCCTCCCATGGATGTATTGTTCCCAATTCTAAGAAGGGGCAAAGTATCCACACTTTGGTGTTCATTCTTCTTGAGTTTCATGTGTTTTACAAATTGTATCTTATATCTTGGGTAGCCAAAGTTTCTGGGCTAATATCCACTTATCAGTGAGTACATATCATGTGTGTTCTTTTGTGATTGGGTTACCTCACTCAGAATGATGCCCTCCAGGTCCATCCATTTGCCTAGGAATTTCATAAATTCATTCTTTTTAATAGTTGAATAGTAGTCCATTGTGTAAATGTACCACATTTTCTGTATCCATTCCTCTGTTGAGGGGCATCAGGGTTCTTTCCTGCTTCTGGCTATTATAAATAAGGCTGCTATGAACATAGTGGAGCATGTGTCTTTCTTACAGTTTGGAACATCTTCTGGATATATGCCCAGAAGGGGTATTGCTGGATCATCTGGTAGTACTATGTCCAATTTTCTGAGGAACTGCCAAACTGATTTCCAGAGTGGTTGTACAAGCTTACAATCCCACCAACAATGGAGGAGGGTTCCTCTTTCTCCACATCCTCTCCAGAATCTGCTGTCACCTGAATTTTTGATCTTACCATTCTGACTGGTGTGAGGTGGAATCTCAGTGTTGTTTTGATTTGCAATTCCCTGATGATTAAGGATGCTGAACATTTTTTTAGGTACTTCTCAGCCATTCAGTATTCCTCAGGTGAGAATTCTTGCTTAGCTCAGAGCCCCATTTTTTTTCCATTACACTTTTATTTTGAGCCTGATGTCAGTTGTGGAGGGCTGAGTACATTGGCCAGAGGGAATGTCCCATTATATGCTGTAGGGGAGGAGTCAGCACACCCTCCACATAACTCTATATTCTCCTTCAACAACTGACAAGTTATTAGTTTAACCATGCTGATTTTTTGAGGTGATTGTAGATCTTTAGCAACCTTTAATCATCTTATCATTTGTTGTTTTTTTTTTATTACATATTTTCCTCAATTACATTTCCAATGCTATCCCAAAAGTCCACCATAGCGCCCCCCACTTCCCTACCCACCCATTCCCATTCTTTTGGCCCTGGCATTCCCCTATATTGGGGCATATAAAGTTTGCAAGTCCAATGGGCCTCTCTTTCCAGTGATGGCCGACTAGACCATCTTTCGATACATATGCAGCTAGAGACAAGAGCTCTGGGGTTCTGGTTAGTACATCATGTTGTTCCAACAATAGGGTTGCAGATCCCTTTAGCTCCTTGGGTACTTTCTCTAGCTTCTCCATTGGGAGCCCTGTGATACATCCAATAGCTGACTGTGAACATCCATTCCTGTGTTTGCTAGGCCCCGGCATCGTCTCACAAGAGACAGCTATATTTGGGTCCTTTCAGCAAAATCTTGCTAGTGTATGCAATGGTGTCAGCATTTAGAAGCTGCTTATGGGATGGATCCCTGGATACGGCAGTCTCTAAATGGTCCATCCTTTCATCACAGCTACGAACTTTGTCTCTGTAACTCCTTCCCTGGGTGTTTTGTTCCCAATTCTAGGAAGGGGCACAGTGTCCACACTTTGGTCTTCATTCTTCTTGAGTTTCATGCGTTTAGCAAATTGTATCTCATATCTTGGGTATCCTAAGTTTTGGGCTAATATCCACTTATCAGTGAATACATATTGTGTGAGTTCTTTTGTGATTGTGTTACTTCACTCAAGATGATGCCCTCCAGGTCCATCCATTTGGCTAGGAATTTCATAAATTCATTCTTTTTAATAGCTGAGTAGTACTCCATTGTGTAAATGTACCATAATTTGTGTATCCATTCCTCTGTTGAGGGACATCTGGGTTCTTTCCAGCTTCTGGCTATTATAAATAGGGCTGCTATGAACATAGTGGAGCATGTGTCCTTTTTACCGGTTGGGACATCTTCTGGATATATGCCCAGGAGAGGTATTGCTGGATCCTCCGGTAGTACTATGTCCAATTTTCTGAGGAACCGCCAGACTGATTTCCAGAGTGGTTGTACAAGCTTGCAATCCCACCAACAATGGAGGAGTGTTCCTCTTTCTCCACATCCTCGCCAGCATCTGCTGTCACCTGAATTTTTGATCTTAGCCATTCTGACTGGTGTGAGGTGGAATCTCAGGGTTGTTTTGATTTGCATTTCCCAGATGATTAAGGATGTTGAACATTTTTTCAGGTGCTTCTCTGCCATTCGGTATTCCTCAGGTGAGAATTCTTTGTTCAGTTCTGAGCCCCATTTTTTAATGGGGTTATTTGACTTTCTGGAGTCCACCTTCTTGAGTTCTTTATATATATTGGATATTAGTCCCTTATCTGATTTAGGATAGGTGAAGATCCTTTCCCAATCTGTTGGTGATTTTTTTGTCTTATTGATGGTGTCTTTAGCCTTGCAGAAGCTTTGCAGTTTCATGAGGTCCCACTTGTCAATTCTCGATCTTACAGCACAAGCCATTACTGTTCTATTCAGGAATTTTTCCCCTGTGCCCATATCTTCAAGGCTTTTCCCCACTTTCTCCTCTATAAGTTTCAGTGTCTCTGGTTTTATGTGAAGTTCCTTGATCCACTTAGACTTGACCTTAGTACAAGGAGATAGGAATGGATCGATTCGCATTCTTCTACATGTTAACAACCAGTTGTGCCAGCACCATTTGTTGAAAATGCTGTCTTTCTTCCACTGGATGTTTTTAGCTCCCTTGTCGAAGATCAAGTGACCGTAGGTGTGTGGGTTCATTTCTGGGTCTTCAATTCTATTCCATTGGTCTATTTGTCTGTCACTATACCAGTACCATGAAGTTTTTATCACAATTGCTCTGTAGTAGAGCTTTAGGTAAGGCATGGTGATTCCACCAGAGGTTCTTTTATCCTTGAGAAGAGTTTTTGCTATCCTAGGTTTTTTGTTATTCCAGATGAATTTGCAGATTGCACTTTCTAATTCGTTGAAGAATTGATTTGGAATTTTGATGGGGATTGCATTGAATCTGTAGATTGCTTTTGGCAAGATAGCCATTTTTACAATGTTGATCCTGCCAATCCATGAGCATGGGAGATCTTTCCATCTTCTGAGATCTTCTATAATTTCTTTCTTCAGAGACTTGAAGTTTTTATTATACAGATCTTTCACTTCCTTAGTTAGAGTCACGCCAAGATATTTTATATTATTTGTGACTATTGAGAAGGGTGTTGTTTCCCTAATTTCTTTCTCAGCCTGTTTATTCTTTGTGTAGAGAAAGGCCATTGATTTGTTTGAGTTAATTTTATATCCAGCTACTTCACCGAAGCTGTTTATCAGGCTTAGGAGTTCTTTGGTGGAATTTTTAGGGTCACTTAGATATACTATCATATCATCTGCAAAAAGTGATATTTTGACTTCATCTTTTCCAATTTGTATCCCTTTGATCTCCTTTTGTTGTCGAATTGCTCTGGCTAGGACTTCAAGTACAATGTTGAATAGGTATGGAGAAAGTGGACAGCCTTGTCTAGTCCCTGATTTTAGAGGGATTGCTTCAAGCTTCTCACCATTTACTTTGATGTTGGCTACTGGTTTGCTGTAGATTGCTTTTATCATGTTTAGGTATGGGCCTTGAATTCCTGATCTTTCCAAGACTTTTATCATGAATGGGTGTTGGATCTTGTCAAATGCTTTTTCCGCATCTAACGAGATGACCATGTGGTTTTTGTCTTTGAGTTTGTTTATATACTGGATTACGTTGATGGATTTCCGTATATTGAACCATCCCTGCATCCCTGGGATGAAACCTACTTGGTCAGGATGGATGATTGTTTTGATGTGTTCTTGGATTCGGTTAGCAAGTACTTTATTGAGGATTTTTGCATCAATATTCATAAGGGATATTGGTCTGAAGTTTTCTATCTTTGTTGGGTCTTTTTGTGGTTTAGGTATCAGAGTAATTGTGGCTTCATAGAATGAGTTGGGTAGAGTACCTTCTGTTTCTATTTTGTGGAATAGTTTGTGAAGAACTGGGATTAGATCTTCTTTGAAGGTCTGATAGAACTCTGCACTAAACCCATCTGGTCCTGGGCTTTTTTTAGTTGGGAGACTATTAATGACTGCTTCTATTTCTTTGGGGGATATAGGGCTGTTTAGATCATTAACCTGATCTTGATTCAACTTTGGTACCTGGTATCTGTCTAGGAACTTGTCCATTTCATCCAGGTTCTCCAGTTTTGTTGAGTATAGCCTTTGTAGAAGGATCTGATGGTGTTTTGGATGTCTTCAGGATCTGTTGTTATGTCTCCTTTTTCATTTCTGATTTTGTTAATTAGGATGCTTTCCCTGTGCCCTCTAGTGAGTCTGGCTAAGGGTTTATCTATCTTGTTGATTTTCTCAAAGAACCAGCTCCTTGATTGGTTGATTTTTTGAATAGTTTTTCTTGTTTCCACTTGGTTGATTTCGCCCCTGAGTTTGATTATTTCCTGCCGTCTACTCCTCTTGGGTGAATTTGCTTCCTTTTGTTCTAGTGCTTTTAGGTGTGTTGTCAAGCTGCTAATGTGTGCTCTCTCTAGTTTCCTTTTGGAGGCACTCAGAGCTATGAGTTTTCCTCTTAGAAATGCTTTCATTGCGTCCCATAAGTTTGGGTATGTTGTGGCTTCATTTTCATTGAACTCTAAAAAGTCCTTAATTTCTTTCTTTATTCCTTCCTTGACCAAGGTATCATTGAGAAGAGTGTTGTTCAGTTTCCACGTGAAGGTTGGCTTTCTATTATTTATTTTGTTATGGAAGATCAGCCTTAGTCCATGGTGATCTGATAGGATGCATGGGACAATTTCAATATTTTTCTATCTGTTGAGGCCTGTTTTGTGACCAATTATGTGGTCAATTTTGGAGAAGGTACCATGAGGTGCTGAGAAGAAGGTATATCCTTTTGTTTTAGGATAGAATGTTCTGTAAATATCTGCCAGATCCATTTGATTCATAATTTCTCTTAGTTTCTCTGTGTCCCTGTTTAGTTTCTGTTTCCATGATCTGTCCATTGGTGAAAGTGGTGTGTTGAAGTCTCCCACTATTATTGTATGAGGTGCAATGTGTGCTTTGAGATTTACTAAAGTTTCTTTAATGAATGTGGCTGCCTTTGTATTTGGAGCATAGATATTCAGGATTGATAGTTCCTCTTGGAGGATTTTACCTTTGATGAGTATGAAGTGTCCCTCCCTGTCTTTTTTAATGACTTTGGGTTGGAAGTCAATCTTATCAGATATTAGAATGGCTACTCCAGCTTGTTTCTTCATGCCATTTGCTTGGAAAATTGTTTTCCAGCCTTTCATTCTGAGGTAGTGTCTATCCTTTTCTCTGAGATGAGTTTCCTGTAAGCAACAAAATTTTGGGTCTTGTTTGTGTAGCCTGTTTGTTAGTCTATGTCTTTTTATCGGGGAGTTGAGTCCATTGATATTAAGAGATATTAAGGAAAAGTAATTGTTGTTTCCTGTTATTTTTGTTGTTAAAGTTGGCATTTTGTTCTTGTGGCTGTCTTCTTTTAGCTTTGTTGAGGGATTACCTTCTTGTTGTTTCTAGGGCGTGGTTCCTGTCCTTGTATTGGTTTTTTTCTGTTATTATCCTTTGAAGGGCTGGATTCGTGGAGAGATAATGTGTGAATTTGGTTTTGTCGTGGAATACTTTGGTTTCTCCATCTATGTTAATTGAGAGTTTGGCTGGGTATAGTAGCCTGGGCTGGAATTTGTGTTCTTTTAGTGTCTGTATAACATCCGTCCAGGATCTTCTGGCTTTCATAGTCTCTGGTGAAAAATCTGGTGTAATTCTGATAGGCTTGCCTTTATATGTTACTTGGCCTTTTTCTCTTACTGCTTTTAGTATTCTATCTTTATTTAGAGCATCTGTTGTTCTGATTATTATGTGTCGGGAGGTATTTCTTTTCTGGTCCAGTCTATTTGGAGTTCTGTAGGCTTCTTGTATGTTCATGGGCATCTCTTTCTTTCGATTTGGGAAGTTTTCTTCTATAATTTTGTTGAAGATGTTTGCTGGTCCTTTGAGTTGAAAATCTTCATTCTCATCCACTCCTATTATCCATAGGTTTGGTCTTCTCATTGTGTCCTGTATTTCTTGGATGTTTTGAGTTAGGATCTTTTTGCATTTTACATTTTCCTTGATTGTTGTGCCGATGTTCTCTATGGAATCTTCTGCGCCTGAGATTCTCTCTTCCATCTCTTGTATTCTGTTGCTGATGCTGGTATCTATGGTTCCAGATTTCTTTCCTAGGGTTTCTATCTCCAGTGTTGCCTCATTTTGGGTTTTCTTTATTGTGTCTACTTCCCTTTTTAGGTCTAGTATGGTTTTGTTCATTTCCATCATCTGATTGGATGTGTTTTCCTGTTTCTCTTTAAGGACTTCTACCAGTTTGGTTGTGTTTTCCTGTTTTTCTTTAAGGACTTGTAACTCTTTAGCCATGTTCTCCTGTAGTTCTTTAAAGTCCTTCTTGATGTCCTCTACCATCATCATGAGATATGCTTTTCAATCCACGTCTAGTTTTTCAGGTGTGTTGGGGTGCCCTGGACTGGGCGAAGTGGGAGTGCTGGGTCCTGATGATGGTGAGTGGTCTTGGTTTCTGTTAGTAAGATTCTTACCTTTACCTCTCGCCATCTGGTAATCTCTGGAGTTGTTATAGTTGTCTCTGTTCAGAGGTTGTTCTTCTGGTGATTCTGAGTATCCTCTGTCAGCAGAGCTGGGAGACAGGCTCTCTCCTCTGAGTTTCAGTGGTTAGAGCACTCCCTGCTGACAAGCTTTCCTCTTAAAGGGAAGGTGTACAGATATCTGGCATTTGGACCTCCTCCTGGCCGAAGAAGAAGGCGGAAAACAGGACCTTTCCCAGATGCTGTGTTGCTTTGGCAGGTCACAGAAGCTGTAGGCTTCTGTGGTGCACACTCTCAGCTGTGCAGACTAAGTTCCTAAGTTCAGTGGAGTCCTGGATCCAAGATGTGCTCCCTGCTCCTGAGGCAGAGGGCTCCTGTGCAGGGCAGAACACTGTCTTCCAGCTAGGAGGGTGCCGGATGTCTGTGGCCCCAAAAGGGTGCTGCCTCAGCAGCTCTGTGGCTCCCGCCTGTCCCAGAAGCTGTCTGCCTCTGTGGTCCTCAGTCTTACCTGTACAGACTAAGTTCGGCAGAGTCCCGGAGCCAAGATGGCGCTCCCTGCAGGGCAGGTCACTGTCCTCCGGCTGGGAGGGTGCCGGATGTCTGCGGCCCCAAAAGGGTGCTGCCTCAGCGGCTCTGTGGCTCCCGCCTGTCCCAGAAGCTGTCTGCCTCTGTGGTCCTCAGTCTTACCTGTACAGACTAAGTTCGGCGGAGTCCCGGAGCCAAGATGGCGCTCCCTGCAGGGCAGGTCACTGTCCTCCGGCTGGGAGGGTGCCGGAAGTCTGCGGCCCCAAAAGGGTGCTGCCTCAGCGGCTCTGTGGCTCCCGCCTGTCCCAGAAGCTGTCTGCCTCTGTGGTCCTCACTCTGACCTGTACAGACTAAGTTCGGCGGAGTCCCGGAGCCAAGATGGCGCTCCCTGCAGGGCAGGTCACTGTCCTCCGGCTGGCTCAGAGCCCCATTTTTTAATGGGGTCATTTGATTTTCTGGAGTCCACCTTCTTGAGTTCTTTATATATATTGGATATTAGTCCGCTATGTGATTTAGGATAGGTAAAGATCCTTTCCCAATCTGTTGTTGGCCTTTTTATCTCATTGAGGGTGTCTTTTGCCTTGCAGAAACTTTGTAATTTTATGAGGTCCCATTTGTTGATTCTCGATCTTACAGCACAAGCCATTGCTGTTCTATTCAGGAATTTTTCCCCTGTACCCATATCTTTGAGGCTTTTACCTCCTTTCTCCTCCTTTTACTTATAGTTTCAGTGTCTCCGTTTTTATGTAGAGTTCCTTAATCCACTTAGATTTGACCTTAGTACATGGAGATCGGAATGGATCAATTTCATTCTTCTACATGATAACCACCAGTTGTGCCAGCACCATTTGTTGAAAATGCTGTCTTTTTTACACTGGATGGTTTTTGCTCCCTTGTCAAAGATCAAGCGACCATAGGTTTGTGGGTTCATCTCAGGGTCTTCAATTCTGTTCCATTGGTCTACTTGTCTGTCGTTATACCAGTTCCATGCAGTTTTTATCACAATTGCTCTGTAGAAAAGCTTTAGGGCAGGCATGGAGATTCCACCAGAGATTCTTTTATCTTTGAGAAGAGTTTTTGCTATCCTAGGTGTTTTGTTATTCCAGATGAATTTGCAGATTGCCCTTTCTAATTCGATGAAGAATTGAGTTGGAATTTTGATGGGAATTGCATTGAATCTATAGATTGCTTTTGGCAAGATAGCTATTTTTCCTATATTGATCCTGTCAATCCATAAGCATGGGAGATCTTTCCATTTTCTGAGATCTTCTTTAATATCTTTTTTCAGAGACTTGAAGTTCTTATCATACAGATCTTTCACTTCTTAGTGAGAGTCACACCAAGATAATTTCTATTCTTTGTGACTATTGAGAAGGGTGTTGTTTCCCTAATTTCTTTCTCAGCCTGTTTATCCTTTGTGTAGAGAAAGGCCATTGAGTTGTTTGAGTCAATTTTATATCCAGATACTTCATTGAAGCTGTTTATCAGGCTTAGGAGTTCTCTGTTGGAATTTTTAAGGTCACTTATATATACTATCATATCATCTGCAAAAAGTGATATTTTGACGTCTTCCTTTCCAATTTGTATCCCATTGATCTCTTTTTGTTGTCGAATTTCTCAGGCTAGGACTTCAAGTACAATGTTGAGTAGGAAGGGAGAAAGTGGGCAGCCTTGTCTAGTACCTGATTTTAGTGGGATTGCTTGGAGTTTCTCTCCATTTCGTTTGATGTTGGCTACTGGTTTGTTGTAGATTCCTTTTATCATGTTTATGTATAGACCTTGAATTCCTGATCTTTCTAAGACTTTTATCATGAATGGGTGTTGGATTTTGTCAAATGCTTTCTCCGCATCTAATGAGATGATCATGTGGTTTTTGTCTTTGAATTTGTTTATATAGTGGATTACGTTGATGGATTTCCCTATATTGAACCATCCCTGCATCCCTGGGATGAAACCTACTTGGTCAGGATGAATGATTGTTTTGATGTGTTCTTGGATTCGGTTAGCAAGAACTTTATTGGGGATTTTTGCATCGATATTAATAAGGGAAAATGGTCTGAAGTTCTCTATCATTGTTGGGTTTTTTGTGGTTTAGGTATCAGAGCAATTGCGGCTTCATAGAATGAGTTGAGTAGAGTACCTTCTGTTTCTATTTTGTGGAATAGTTTCTGAAGAACTGGATTTAGATCTTCTTTGAAGGTCTGATAGAACTCTGCACTAAACCCATCTGGTCTTGAAAATGCTGTCTTTTTTCCACTGGATGGTTTTTGATCCCTTGTCGTAGATCAAGTGACCATAGGTGTTTGCATTCATTTCTGGGTCTTGAATTCTATTCCTTTGGTCTACGTGTCTGTTGCTATACCAGTACCATGCAGTTTGTTGACTTTCTATTATTTATATTGTTATTTAAGACCAGCCTTAATCGATGGTGATCTGACAGGATGCATGGGACAATTTCAATATTTTTGTATCTGTTGAGGCCTGTTTTGTGAACAATTATATGGTCAGTTTTGGAGAAGGTATCATGAGGTTCTGAGAAGAATGTATATCCTTTTGTTTTAGGATAAAATATTCTGTAGATATCTGTTATGTCCATTTGTTTCACAACTTCTGTTAGTTTCATTGTATCCTTGTTTAGTTTCTGTTTCCATGATCTGTCCATTGATGAAAGTGGTGTGTTGAAGTCTCCCACTATTATTGTGTGAGGTGCGATGTGTGCTTTGAGCTTTACTAAAGTTTCTTTAATGAATGTGGCTGCCTTGTATTTGGAGATGTTCAGAATGGAGAGTTCCTCTTGGAAGATTTTACCTTTGATGAGTATTAAATGCATTTCCAGCATTGCCTCACCTTGACTTTTTTGATGACTTTGGGTTGGAAGTCGATTTTATTCGATATTAGAATGGCAACTTCAGCTAGTTTCTTCAGACCATTTACTTGAAAAATTGTTTTCCATCCTTTCACTCTGAGGTAGTGTCTATCTTTTTCCCTGAGATGGGTTTCCTCTAAGCAGCAGAATGTTGGGTCCTGTTTGTGTAGCCAGTCTGTTAGTCTATGTCTTTGTATTGGGGAGTTGATTCCATTGATATTAAGAGATATTAAGGAAAACTAATTTTTGCTTCCTATTATTTTTGTTGTTAAAGTTGGGATTCTGTACTTGTGGCTATCTTTTTTAGGTTTATTGAGGGATTACCTTCTTGCTTTTTCTACGACGTGGTTTCCATCCTTGTATTGTTTTTTTCTGTTATTTTCCTTTGAAGCGTGGGATTCATGAAAAAATAATGAGTGAACTTGGTTCTGTTGTGGAATACTTTCGTTTCTGCATCTAAGGTAATTGAAAATTTGGCTGGGTATAGTAACCTGGGCTGGCATTTTTGTTCTTTTAGTGTCTGTATAACATCTGCCCAGGCTCTTCTGGCTTGCATAATCTCTGGTGAAAAATCTGGTATAATTCTGATAGGCTTGCCTTTATATGTTACTTGACCTTTTTCCCTTAATGCTTTTAATATTTTATCTTTATTTTGTGCATTTGTTGTTCTGATTATTATGTGTCAGGAGGAATTTCTTTTCTGGTCCAGTCTATTTGGAGTTATGTAGGCTTCTTGTATGTTCATGGGCATCTCTTTCTTTAGGTTAGGGAAGTTTTCTTCTATAATTTTGTTGAAGATATTTGCTGCCCCTTTGAGTTGAAAATCTTCATTCTCATCTACTCCCCCTTTATCCATAGGTTTGGTCTTGTCATTGTGTCCTTGATTTCCTGGATGTTTTGAGTTAGGATCTTTTTGCATTTTCCATTTTCTTTGATGTGCTGATGTGCTGAGATTCTTTATTACATCTCTTGTAATCTGTTGCTGATGCTCACATCTATGGTTCCAGATTTCTTTCCTAGGGTTTCTATTTCCAGCATTGCCTCACTTTGGGTTTTCTTTTTTGTGTACTCTTTCCTTTTTAGGTCTTGCATGGTTTTATTCAATGCCATCACCTGTTTTGTCGTGTTTTCCTGTGATTCTTTAAGGGATTTTTTTGCTTCCTCTTTAAGGTCTTCTACCTGTTTATCAGGGTTCTCCTGTATTTCTGTAAGTGAGTTATTAAAGTCCTTCTTGATGTCCTCTACCATCATCATGAGATATGCTTTTAAATCTGGTTCTAGCTTTTCGGGTGTTTTGGGGTGCCCTGGACTGGGCGAGGTGGGAGTGCTGGGTTCTGATGATGGTGAGTGGTCTTCCTTTCTGTTAGTAAGATTCTTATGTTTACCTTTCGCCATCTGGTAATCTCTGGATATAGTTGTTATAGTTGTCTCTGTTTAAAGATTGTTCCTCTCATGATTCTATTAGCCTCTATCAGTAGACCTGGGAGACTAGCTCTCTCCTCTGAGTTTCAGTGGTCAGAGCACTCTCTGCAGGCAAGCTCTCCTCTTACAGGGAAGGTGCACAGATATCTGGTGTTTGGACCTCCCTCCTGGCCGAAGATGAAGGCCCAAAACAGGACCTGTCCCGGAATCTGTGTTTCTTCGGCCTGTCACAGAAACTGTTAGCTTCTTTAGTCCACACTCTCACCTGCAAAGACTAGCCTCGGAGGGAACCAGGAACCAAGATGTCTCCCCCAGGTGCTCCTGCAAAGCCGTCCCGGGCAGGGTGGACACCTATCCTCTGGCAGGGAAGGTGCCCGGATGTCTTGAGCCCAAAAAGGGGGCTACCTCAGAAGTTCTGTGGCTCACGCTATCCCAGAAGCTGTTAGCTTCTGTAGTCCACACTCTCACCTGTGCAGACTGCTTCCTGGAGGAGCTTTTAAGCTACTATCTGAGCAGGTTTATTCCAGATGAATGCTTCAACTCACCTGTAAAAGGTGTAACTTCCCGCCACAGCCTGAAAACAGGCTGAGCAGGCTTGACTTGTCACTAGGAGATCACCTGGGGTGCAGCTTGCCACCCTATTGTTCTACCACTGCCGCTGCTGCTACCTGCCATCTAGCTGTTCCGGTGCCTACAAGTGGTCACCTGCAGCTGGACTCCAAGGATGATTGAGCGGGAATGCCCCCCTCTTTATAAACACATGTTCCCCAATATTAAAATTGAACCTTGATCAGACTATTGTCTTGGTTCCATCCTTTCTCTCGTCACCTAGATTCCCTCTTTTCTTCCAGATTCCAAGATGCCTTCCAGGCTTGAACCCGGACATGTGAGTTGCTGGCCGGCCTCAACATTTTGGCAAAACAACACAGGACCTGAGAAAGGCAGAGGACATTTGGAAGAAGCACTGCTGGTTTGGAGCTCCATGGAAGAAGAAAAGAATTAAAATTCATACCGGAGAAGGTTGGTATGGGCTAAGCTGGATCAGCACTAAACCAACATGCTGGATTCACTTAGGTTTAGCAGTGAGCTATAATGAACTAGGAACTCAGCAGGCAGGCAGTTGGCCGCAGCTTCCAGAAGCTGCTTTTTTTAAGCGAGAGAAATATTACAGTTTAATAAAAGGGATTTAATAATCAGGTGGATGGCCACAGTTGTAAACTGCATCAGGTGGGAGGAAAGTAGACTTTGAAACTCTCCCAGGGACAGAGAGAAAATCGGGGAATCCCCCTCTTGTGTGTGTGCCAGCAAGTGTCTTCGATCTAAGTGTCTATCTTATGTTTCCGGAAATGAACATGTGCTCCTTGTATTGGTTTGTTGTCTGTGTTTCCTCTCGTGCCTCTGAAACATGGCACAGTCTGAGTTTAGATCCGCCTGAGTTTGGTTTCTCTGGTGTTTATAGACAATGGGATTTTCTGAAATGTGTGCTTGGTATTTGCAGCTGTCCCTTCAGGCTGTGGTCAGCAGATGTGCTAGGAAGACCATAACCTCACCGGGGACACCCTGGGGAGTGGGGAGAGCCAGGAACACATGGTGGTCTCCAGAGATCGGCCAAGAGGGACCAAGTTTTGTTTATGAAATGAAAGCTTACCCTTCTAATTCTTTTGCCTGCTCGTGGAGGACGAGTAGGGGTTGCACGTGTCTGGAGCTGTTGGTTTCTGCTTTGTGTGCTTTGTGTATGTGTTAGAGCTATGTGAAAATTTAGAAAAGTGTTGGTGTAGCTGCTTCATTTGTTGTTTTTTGTTGTTGTTGTTGTTTGCTTGTTTTGTTTGTTTTGTTTGTTTGTTTGTTTACTGGTAATGTGCTCTGCATGTCTTCACAATCAGCTCATAAGTTATTGGTTAAGATTAAAAAATTGTTATATTGGTAACAGAAAGTTAGCCTTAAATTGGCAAGTCAGGAGTCTTTTCAAACACGTGGCATAGCAGGCCAAAAAACTGGGCCTCCTAAGATACTTTTAACTGAGATAATAATTAATGTGATTGTTATCCTAGAAAGTAAAATTAAGATAAGATTTAAAGCAATGTCTGTTTAATGAAACGTTAAAGTTTACATTGTCATGCATTCATAGATATAAATTGGCAGCCAAATTTCGCAATGTAGTAGTGAAGTTTTAATGTTGATTCTTAAAGTGATAAATTGTTTTGAAATTGGGTTTTGCTTTCCCAAAGTTATAGTTATAATCTAATGTTGCAAAAGAAACTTAGTAATTCTAATATCTGTCCTCATGGCAAGAGGAACTAAGCTCAGAGCAGCTTTTTCTCGGTTTTGTGTGACATTCCTTTGTCTTGCAAACGGTGCCTAGGGAAGCTCTGGAGATTTGCCTCCAGGGGAAACTCCTTTTAGCTAAAAGAGCACCTGTGCAGATCTAGCCAGATGCTGTTTTAATAAAGTTCAAATTCATAGTTTATAAAGGGTCAATCAGACTGTAAAATTTATAAAGGCATTACAATCTGGCTTGCCTAACTTTTCTATAGTTATTATAAATCCAAAATTTTGTTTCTTTTTTCTCTCTCCTTTGCATCTTAATGATTGTAAAGGTTTTGATTCTAGTAAGTTTATAATAACTGGAATATTTTGCCTCTAGGTATGGCTAAATATTGATCTATATTATGTGAGAAATTTTTATCATTTTTGCTTCTATACAAGAAGCCAAGAGTTTGAATCTTCCAGTGTATATTGTTTTCTAAGTAGAAATATTTTATTAGCTATTGCCTCTCAAGGGAAGTTTACATTAAATCCTTGCTCTCACACAAGGAGCTTTTAAGTTCTGGGGAGTAGCTGTTGCTCCTGAAAAGATTCAGAGGCAATATCTTTTTATTACTTAGGGTTTTAGTTTACTACAGAAGACTTTGCAGAAAATAAAGAAAGCTTTTATAATTGTTATTAATTATAATCAATGGTAATTAAATATTAGCTGTGCTCACAACAATTCTTTGGCAAGAGAAAATATTATTATAAAGTCATTTTCTCATCCTCCCAGCCGATCATTGGCCTACATGGAGCCAGCTAGCTGCTGGCTGCTGTGGGGCGGGGCGTTGGGGCACACAGCTTTCTCTGAGCTGTAGTGGTGCAGGAGACCACCAGAAAGCAGGCGGCTTTGTAACAAACTCAGTAGAGGGCCGCGCTCGCCATTGCCCCATGATCCTCCACCTGTCCCAACCAGGGTAGCCAGCCTTATTTGTCCCGCTAAGACTTGGGGTGGGCTTTCTGGCCTACAACAGATTGGGCTGCCTTCAGCCTCTTCTACCTTAGAGGAAGACTGAGGGTGGGCAAGGCTGAGGTGGCGTTCACCTCAAAACACAGTTTATACATCCTATTAAAACTACTGTGGTTCTAATAAAGAATTGTAAGATATATTAGTGTATTCTAGAAAACCTATAACAAAAATTGTGTCTTAAAAACCTGACTAGGTGTCTGTTTTGTGTTCAAAACAGCAATTAATTTGGTTATTACAAAATATTAATAATTGATCCATTGCATACCATAATTTTAAATGAGATTGACAGTCAATATCCCAAAGATAAGTTAAAAATTGTTTTTATGCATGCTTCTGTATCTTCTATAAATTCATGCATGCATACATCCCAATTATTGTGTTTAAAAACAACCCCTCTATGGGAAGTAAGTAGATGTAAATTGGATCACATGCTTATTCTTCCCCCTGTTTCAGCACAGATAATTAAGTTGCGTGCTGTAGATGGTGTTCTAAAATGCTGAACAATCAAACCTTAATTTGTATATTAATAGTCAATATTATGTCTCAGAGCTCACAAATGCTTAAAATTGTTTGTCCTTAGATGCTATTAATTCTCAAATGTGCAATTGCTTATGCATATACAACTCATAGAAAAAATGCTGTCCATTTAAGAAGGCTGGTTTTAGACATTTAATAAATTGTTCTGGATTGCCTAGAGATATTAAAGCAATGCCATGCTGGATTTATATCTCAGGCAGTCTATAGGTCCTACATATAAGATGGATTAGATATATAATCTCATTCTTTATATATTCAAAAGAGTTATGGTTTAAGATAATATTTTAGTATTCTTGAAAATTTTGCATGTAAATTTCTTTCCTCTTAGTGTCCTCAGTTACTACTTATTTCCACATATGGGTGTGAATCCTTGAGGACTTATACATAATGAATTGCTGCAAATAAATGCTCTTATTTCTAAGTCAATAAATAAATACATTATGCACATGTAACTATTAATAACTTTCCAAGCCTTTTAATTACAACCGCTCTTTAAGAGAAACAATTGAAAGTGTTATTAGTCACTGCCCATGTTACATGAATACTGACTATAACAGTCAAGTATTTGAGATGTTTTGTCAACAAGTTATTACTTCTAAAGTATAAGATATTGTGGAACTTTAAAACGTTAACTTCTTAAAAGACAAAGAAGGGGGAAATTATATTCCCGTGCATATTTTTCAGTGTATTCCAATGCACATTATTTAAATCATACTTTTATTTTAGAATTTTGAAATTTGGATGTCAAAGAACTTAGTAAATGCTTTATAGTATCTTAAAAGGATCTACTTATTGGCATAAGGTTTGATCCTAAACAGCTACCTTATTAGGGAAGGGAAAAATATAAGTTCTCTCTGCGGAACGCTGCAGAAGCATGATGGTTAATTCATGTGACAAGTTGGCTGGGTAGTTGGCTCAGTACCCTGACTGAAGTGACAAGGAAGCTAAATTGGATACATGTTTTCAACCCATCCTTGCTTGCCATTCCAGTTTGGACTAGTGAAGCTGTCTTGCTTCAAGCTTTTTAACCTTATGGCAAAAAGAACATCAGAGATCATATATACTGACTTAGAAAGATTAGTCATATTATAGTCATAATGATTTTTCTCTTTTCTTCAAGGTGACCAGTTATTCTAACTCAGCCTTGGACTGGTCTAGTTATAAGTCCAATATTAGAGATTCCTATTGAAGATAGCTAAAAATCTTAATTATCTAGCAAAGTTAATTCAGAACACAGTCTCTGCTTCCAGAGAATCTCTGGCCTTTTTACTAATTCTAAAAGCCAGCTCCCCCACACATGGAGGCCAGAGCCTGAGCTTGATTGTTGCTAATTTGCAAGTAAATAAAGTACCTGGGCTTCCATAAAGAAACTTTGTACTGTTGCCTTTCACTATCTGGATTTTGTTTTTCAAGCAGGTCACTCAACACCCTTCAGCCTGACTGTACAAGGTGTGTATCCCTGTGCCCAAGAACCTGCAGGTGGCAGCTACTAATTTTCATTCTAAAAGCATTCCAGTACATATTGTGGCTTTTGGTCTGATTTTGGATTAAGGTTTGCTATGAGTGCTAGAAAGGCAGAATTTCAGATATTAGAAGAATGTTGTTTTTATTCTGATAAGACTGGCTTAGTTCAATTTAGCATAGACATAGTTAGAACTGGTTTAGAAGAGAGAATACTCAACAGAGAGAAACAAAAATATTGGTATAAAAATTGGTTTTCTACTTCTCCTTGGCTTTTTTCCCAGCCTTTTGGGACCTTTTGTGGGTATTTTACTACTTTTGTCTTTTGGACTTTGGACCTTTAATAGATTAACCAGTTTTGTTAAGTCACAGATTGAAGCTGCTCAGACAAAGATGTCCCTCCCACCGATACAAACAAAGCAACTGCTGGGCTCCAGTTTTCCACCCTTGCTGCAAATGTGAAGTCCCCTTGGTTCCTTGGGCCATAGAGACAATAGAGATGAGGAGGGTGATCCTCAGCTCCTAATATAGCCTAAGAGTCACAAATTGTGGTGTTACAATTGGCATAATTCTTGTAGAGGCCTTGATGAATCTGAGGTTGACAATTCTCCTTTAGGAGCTGCATAGGACTCAGAACTGTCCATGCTGGTTCATGATAATATGAATCCAGTATGGGCACCAGCATGGGTACGAGGCTAAGCACTGCAGAGGAAGGTCCAACTTGACCATTTCTGAGTTCCCTGAGAGACACACCCGGTTTGGATGGAGGTCGTTATCTAGCTCCAGTTACAACCAAAAGAATCTTTCTGAGGCTCTGCCTCCCCTCCCTAAAAGATACCAAGAGCCATGATTGTGGGTCGTGACAGCACCCATGGGAGGAATCAGGTCAATGCTCCACTAGCCATGGTTAATGCCCGCTCATCCAAGGATGAGAAGATCATTTGATCACCTCAGTTAAGTGTGGCCTTATTAAATTTAATTCAAATGGGGAAGATGTTAGAGGCCATACCGTGAGAAGGCATGCCCTTCAGTCTCCCACCCTAACAAGCCAAATGGCCTTGTGCTAAGGAGCCGGTCATCACCCTCTCCTCCCTGTTCTCTGCTTGTCACCCAAGGCTGTTAAGGAGGATCCATGTGCTCTCCTTTAGTGTTATCTTATTATAGTGCCTTTTAAGATTGAATTCTGATATAGTTAAGTCTTTGCCAGTGTTCCAATGTCCTAGAAAGACTGTGAAGCTGACAACTTGGAATTCAGTAGGAATTCAGCAAGGAAGTTACCTATTCAGTAACTAATTAAGCATTACAAAAGATGGAGCCAACAGCTCAGGGCAAGTCTGCAAAATGTTTACTAGGACAGAAAGGACAGTCTTAAACAAATAATGGTTTACCATGAGAAAAGTTAGGGAATCCCACTGAGACAACTTTCTTCACTAGGCCCTAAGAACTCAGGCAGAACTATAGAGCTTAAATAAATTTTATGCCACAGTCCAGCCTTTCTTTTTTATATTAATAACAGGGAGGAGATGTAGCCTCCCCCCACAGCCTGAAAACAGGCTGAGCAGGTTTAACTTGTTGTCACTAGGAGATCACCTGGTGTGGAGCCTGCCACCCTATTGTTCTACCACTGCTGCTGCTCTACCTGCCACCTAGCTGTTGCAGAGCCTACACATGATCACCTGCAGCTGGACTCCAAGGATGATTCAGCGGGAATGCCCCCCCTTCTTTATAAGTGCATGTTCCCCAATATTAAAATTGAACCTTGATCAGACTATTGTCTTGGTTCCATCCTTTCTCTCGTCGCCTAGATTCCCTTTTTTCTTCCAGATTCCAAGATGCCTTCCAGGCTCGAACCTGGACATGTGAGCCACTGGCCGGCCTCAACAAAAAGGTACCTGCAAACCTAGCAAGTAAAGTTTTACCATCCCCTGGCAGGCTGGATCTTGCTGAAGTCAGTTTCCCTAGAGTTGCTGAGGTGTTGATCTCATATTTGGAACCCTTCCTAGGTAAGCACTCCCTGTTTTAGATTTATTTGAATACAAACCTGGCATAATCTAGAACCAGGATGTCCAGTTTAAGTGAAATGTACCTTAATCTGAGTAACTCAGAAAGTTGCCTGGTCCCCAAATGCCTGGTGAAGGTCAATTACCAACAATCTTTCAAGTTGTTTATGTGAGAATGATCTTTGTCTCTGATGTCCTCCATCAACCTGTGGGTTTGAGCTGTATATTTCCTCTTTACAATGGAGTCTCAGGCAGCACCAGGTTGGGGTATGTCATCAGAATATAAACAGGTGTTAGGGGTGTTTGTTCGGGAACCAGGTCATCAACCTGACAGTGGAGGACCACAGTTCACAAGAAAAGTCAAATAGCCCTTTAAAAGTTCAATAAATTTTCTTTGTTTTTAATATCCTGTGTCCTAGTGTAAGATGGTAAGATGCCGCCTTTATCATTCATACATACATGCAGTGGACAGAGTAGTAAAAATCATAGCAAAGTCCATCTATATGGTAGTGGAGTTTCCATTTTCCTATGTGATAGTTTGACTCAGATTAATAATTTTTGTTCTCAGGGCCGAGATACCTGACTTATGACTACGTCATTTATAATAAAGTACCTGCTGTACAGCTGCCAAGCTTGCCATGTGTTGCAAACATTTGGAATTCTGACCACAAGAATGCTGTAAGTTTAAAGATGCTTGTCCCCCAGTCTTCCCAGGAGAACCCTGTGCTGGTAGATGTGAGAGTTGGTTGTGGCTGAGAGATTAGGGTATAAGGGAAGATGAACAAATGACAAAAGGGTGAAACCCAGCAACCTCAGCTGGGCCCCTGGGAGAGTAGACAGTTTCAATGTACCAGAATATAGCTCTGGGGTGAATACAGGTCAAAGCCCAAGCAGGTCTATTCAATTTTTCAAGCTGGAGCCAGGAGTATGCTAGGAGACAAGAATATCTGCCAATACCTTTGCTTCTTTTTTCCATTGACTAAGGTCTGAGTCTTCAGGCACCCAGCCATCTGGGTCCAGGTTGATGCTGCAGCATGTCTTCCAAGCCACCTACCACCAGAGGACAACAGCGTACATTCACAACAATTTTTGAGAAGTCAGGAAGCCCAGGAATCTTATGTGCGTATGAGGACATAGCAAAAGGAGAAGCACCATCCCACCTGCCTTCATGCCTGCCACGCCCTGGGTTTGGGCCCCCATCTGAACCATCTCCTGCACATAGCCATGCCATCATAATGAGGAATCTCAAGATCTGTGGCAATCTTTCTCTTCTCCCCTGCCCACAGCTCCATCACACCCCACTCTAATCACTAAGGATCACTCAAGATACTTCACTGTCTTTCATTTTTCCAAAGTCCCTAAGTCACTTTAAGACTTTCTATGTCCTCTATAAACAGTCACATACTCGTGTCTGGGGCTAGGTACACATGTGGAGATAGAGTTTAAGAGACAAGAACGAAAGAGAGAAAAGTGAGGAAGGAAAAATAAAGAGCTATTTATGTGGTAGATCTGTGTGCCCCAAACAACATGGGATGATCCAAGGATATCCAGCATAAGGTGTGGCTTCTTCAAATTAGCTGTGAGTGAGCAGCTTAGCCCAGAGAAGACCTAAGGATCCAAAGCATTGCTGCATATTACTACTGTGTGCAAAGAGGCCAGGAAGCTATCCCAGGAAATGTCATCACATCCCTCAATGGCAGATCTCTTCCTGAACTCCCATGCCATCCAAGGACATGAGTTATGCCTGAGCAAAACCTGACACCCAAGGCTGCCAAGGAGAATCTATGTTTGAGAGATAAGATGCAGAGTGCCTGCTGCCTGGTGCCTGAATTCGGACCACATGTCAGCAGATGCCCACTTCTTTGTTCTTTGTAAAATTCCCCCTCGACCCCTCCCTATTCCCCACGATGTATGCTTTAAAACAAGGCACCTCAGCATAATAAACAAAGACCTTGACAACTTTGCTTGGTCTTCAGCTTTTCTTCCCCTTCCTCCCATTTTCTTCTAGGTTGCAGTCCCCCTCACACCCATGAATAACTGAATCCTGTGGGACAGGAGAGATGCTCACAGTCATCTACAGGATGGAACACAGGCCCCCAATGGAGGAGCTAGAGAAAATACCCAAATAGCAGAAGGGGTCTCCAACCGTATAGGTGGAACAACAATATGAACTAATCAGTATCCCCAGAGCTCGTTTCTCTAGCTGCATATGTAGCAGAAGATGGCCTAGTCAGCCATCATTGGAAAGAGAGGCCCCTTGGTCTTGAAATCCTTATGTAAGACATTTTAAGTATACTTTTCGGGCACAGTCCTATGTCAGAGACAATGGATTTTCTTATGCATGTCAAAACAGTTCTCCTGATGCAGAAATTGTTTAAACAACTGTTCTCAAACCTAGAAAATGCATTTCCCATTAAAGATATATTATGAACCTGAGATGATGGCATAAATTGTGTCTGTGCTTGCTCTGTGGATTGCTAAGTGTCGGGCAAATGTGAGTTACACACCTAGGTTTAATGCACCCACAAACTTAGCTTCTGACTTTAGAAGTGCAGTGCTATTATTTTCTAGGAACTCAAAATTCATTAGTGTAAAAAGTATAGTTCTACCCAATTTGCAATCATGGCTTTAATTCAAATTAGAGAAAAATGTTGCATTTACACCGAGGGAAACACTCTGGGTAGGGTAAACTGAGGATAGTTTTGTGGTGCACTTGAAGGAAGAAAATTTGGTTGCCTGGGAGATGGGGGTGGAGCTGAATTAAATCAACTGAGACAAAAATGAGCAGCACAGTTTTGGAAAAGGAAGGAAGGAAGGAAAATGTTCTCCCCTCTATGAGAACCTGGATGCAGGAGTTCATCATGAAGTGGGAGAAGTAAGGACCATTAGAAGATTTGTCAAAAACAAGTCATGCAAGGCTGGCTTCATGGTCTGGGCAAATAGTATTATTCTGAATTTTCAAAAAGAGTGAACCTTCATGGAACAAGTTTTCCTTTGAAACTTTCTTACATAAAGAAAAGATGAATATTCTTTACATGAAAACACAATATCCACATGAGCACAAAGCAGAAAACTGTCTCCCACAAACCATACTGGATGATTCTATTATCTAGAAGCAGTGACTAGCTACCCATTTGAAACATCAAAACTGAGTATTGTGCATGCTAGAAATATATTGCATGAAGACTCACAAAAGGTAGCAAAAAGGAACATCTGGAATCACAATAGCTGTAGGCATGATAATTTGGAGCTGCCTTCCTCATCCTGTACTACTTAGTTTGGATGCACTCATGCATAGATGGAAGAAACTGAAGATAGTTGATGTTCTAAGATCATCATGGAAACTGAAGTAACTGATACCAAAGGGTGTTTTCAACATTAAACAATTGCTGTTGCCACCTGTCACTCACTGTATGGCTACTTATCTGTGCAGGTGGGATGGTACTGATTCCCTAGGATCCCTTGCACTTGGTAGTGAAGAGCTTGGATCCTATCTGACTACTACTGTCAGCATGCTAGCAACTGAGCATCACAGACTCTGACCATTCTGCGTTCTGACTCTACATCCACCCATAGTCATACTGTATCCTAAATAATTTCTCAGTTTTGGTGGCAAACTTGCATCCTCCCAGTTCTCATTTTTTTCAACACAGAGAGACCATAAACAAGCAGAGCCAAACATACAGATTGAGTCTAAGACCAAGAAAGCCCGTAAGACACTGTTTGTCTCCACAAAACAAGTGAAGTAGAGAGGATATATGAAACATAGGCTGACTGTTTTTGTCCCAGCATGTGTATACTTTTCTGGAAGAAATATGAGTGAAATTAGGCACTGTGTATGAGGCCTGTAATCCCAGAAACTAGGACGATGGCTGCAAGTTGGAGGCTAGCCAAGGGTTCAGTCTATTTTTGGCCATGTAATGTAGAGTGTGAGAATTCATCACATAAATTTTAAATATCTAAAAAAGAAAATTTATCAGGGTTTGTTTATTTAAAACTAAGCCATATATTGTAGACTTGGCGCTGCTGAACTTATTATGTACAGCATTCTGGCCCTGAACTCACAAAGATTCTATAAGTCTCTGCCTCCCCAACACAGGTACCACTATGCCAATTATGAATTGACTTAACAATTCTTGTTACAACCAAAAGATAGGAAGATGTGCTGCTTATACTATAGGAAGATTGTATTTAAAAACAAGAAAAAGGCAGTATTGGCTTAAATACTTGATTACCTACACTATTTCCATAATAAAGATTAGTTTCCCTAACACAGAATGATCTGTTGGGCTCAATAAATGAAAGTGCAAAATTGCTTTTTTGTAGTTCATGTTTTCCCTGGTCAAAAAAAAAAAAAAACAAAACAAACAAACAAAAACAAAAAACAAAACAAAACAAAAAAACAGGAACATGCTTTTCAGTATTTCAGTTCTCAAATTGTCAATTGTTTTTCAGTAATTAATAATAACATTAATAATAATAAATTTTCTATAATATTAAAATCAACAAAGCAACAACAAATACAAATACAAATACTACTATTATTACTACTACTACTACCACTACCACCACCACCACCACCACCACCACCACCACCACCACCACCACTACCACCACTACCACCACCACTACTACTAATGTGCCAGTGCTTATTAGTACTGATAAAAGGCTTTTCTGTAGCCTATGGCTGAAGTGATGAATTTGAACAGTATAGTCAAAAACTGAGAACTCTTATTGATATGCAAATATTGTAACTAATTATGTTTATAGAAATAAGTCTTCCATAAGTCCATAGCAAACCTTTATTATATATTAAATGGACCTTTAAGATTGTATAACACATTATAAAGTAAATGACGTTTATCATATTCAATATATTTGCTTTAATTCATAGAAGAGAAATAATTTCTTGCTAAAAATGGAAGTAATATGGAAATGACATCAAATAATTATCAACGTTCAAACATATTTAAATAAGAAAGAGAGCTAAAACAAATCTTAGGGAACAGAAAAAATACGATAATGCAGCCACATATTAGAAGAGCCCATTAAACTCACCCTATATCTACATTACTGTTTGTCTTAATCCAAGAGAGAAATCAAAATCCCCCTAAGTTAAGAGACTTTGGATAAACTCAGCCATACCTTGATTGCTCTCAGGATATGAGTTATTTCATCTTTTTCCACAACTGCAAGGACATTTATCCTGATGTTTAGAGGCATGTTGTCACTTATTGCATCCATATTGAAGAATATGGATTCATTAATCCAACTATAGTCATTATACAGAGAGGACACAACTCCCCCAATAGACTTAAGCCTATAGTTATCTACAACACAGGTAAACAAAGGTCACACCGGTTCATGTCAAATGCAAACACCCATTACACACAAGTTCTACTCTGACCATTTGTACTAGCTGTTTTTATCTAGCTTGACACAAGCTAGAGTCATTGGAAGAAGGGAACCTCAGTGGCAAAAGTGGCATAAGATCAGGTTGTAGGCTCCTGTAGGGCATTTCTTAATGAGTGAATGATAGAGTGGGGCACAGTCCACTGTAGGTAGTCCACCCCTGGGAGGGGTTCCTGACTTCTATAAGAAAGCCTGCTGAGCAAGGTATGGGGAGCAACAAGCAAATCTGATCTCTGGCCTCTGCATCAGCTCTTGTTTCCAGGCTCCTGCCCTGTTTGAGTTCCAGCTCTGACTTCATTCAGTGATTGACTGAGATGTGGAACCACAAGCCTAATAAACCCTTTCCTTCCCAGGTTGTTTTGGTTAGAGTGTTGTATCACAGCAATAATAATACCGACACACCATTGTATATAGGAGCACATAGCATCACTTCTCTGACCATAAGACAACAGCCATCTCTGTATCCCAAGGTTGTGACTACTGAATGGCACCTGTATGGCATCTATTTCAGCTGTGGGTGACCTGTCCCAGTGAGAATGTAAGGGCTGTGTTCATCTACCTGCTCAGGAAGACCCTTTAAACTAATATACTATTACTAGTATACACCTGACTCAACAGCAGCAGCACATGCATAGCCATAGTTCTAGATTCTCCAACATCCCCACTCACCAAGCAATAAAAGACATGGGCAGATGTAAGGAAACATTGCTAAATTTTCTTTGGTTCTTGATATGCATAATGTATAAGCAATGTCTAAGAGTCTGTCTCCAGTATCCTGCTGAGACAACTGGTCATCACCCTTTATGATGCCCTCCTTACAGCCCTGCCTCCTGGCTTCAGATACACTTGTGCATGGAAAACAAGGCTAAGTTCACTCTCAAAATGTGTTGTTCCTCTTCTCTGGGGGATAAACAAAGGCATCTTTCAAGGACAAGATGCAAAAGCAGAGAGCACATCCCACAGAGACTTGTGTCTCATGTTCTGTGACTTAGTCTACAACACCCTGCTTTGACATGATACAGCCCACAGAGACTTGTGTCATGTGTTCTTTGACTTCATCTAAACACCCACACCCCCCTGCTTAGGTAAAGTACAGCCACAGAGACTTGTGTCACGTGTCCTGTGAGTTGGTCTAAACACCCCTCTGCTTTGGCATACCAGAGGAGCTTGAGGCACTGTTCAGTACTGGCCTAACTTGGAAACTCAGGGACATCCTCCTGCTCAATAGCTACCCAAGACAGCAGTTGCCAACTTGGCCTTAGAATGGAGGGAAGCCTTTTTGAGGAGTCTCCTTGCATACATGTTTGTGTGTTGAGGGGTAACACAGATTACCTACAGGAGGTTCCTGTGATGTTTCTTCAGATGTGTTCCTCCCATGAAAGAGTGTAGATATCCACTGTAGAGATCCATCATGGTTGTATCACCACCAGCCTGAATAATGCCCAAGGTTTACAGATGACTCAGCAGGCATTCTTTATTCTGTCATTAAATATGACCCTGTTCCACAGCTTCTATTAGATGACAGTGAATGGCTAAAGAGAGGATCTCAGGAGAGCCAGAGAGAGGGGTACCTGGCTGGCTACTGCCAGCTCCCCTTAAAGCTCCCTCTCCAGGGAGAGCCTAACTTTTCCACTGGTCAGCCAATGAGAGTCAATGGTATGCATAAATCACTACTTATTCCATTGGCTATAGGCAATGAGAGGCAACTGGCAGAGATACTTAGTCCTGCCCACCCATTATGAAGGTACTCACAGGAAAGTCACTGGAAAAGCTGCTTGCAATTGTACTTTTGGGGTTCATTTTTAAGGGGCTACCTCTTATGTACCTTTTCATGAGATAGTTGGGAGTTTGTTTTAGAAAGTGTGGAAGAAACCCTAGTACCTGCCTAGGTCAGTAAAACTCATGGTTGGTGACAGTCATAAGCAACAGCCTGGAGGCTGGCTACTTAAGGCACTTGTTGCCTTTAGTGAGGACCCATGTTCGGTTCCAAGCACCCAAAAGGCAGCTCACAACTGTCTAAATTCCATTTATATGTGTTCTAATGCCCTCTACTGGCAAATCCCACACCAGGAATTCAAGTGATGCACACATCTATAATCAAATATACAAGATGGAAATGGTGCCTCATGCCATCAATGCTGTTAATGCCAGCTCTCTGGATACAGAGGAAAGTGGTTGTCTATGTGGTTGAGGCTCACCTTGTCTACATGGCAACTTCTAGGCAAGACAAAACTTCATAGTAAGACCCTATCACAGCAAAATAAAACAAAACAAAACACAAACAAAAACTTATCTATACATATACAGTAATTTTAACAAGCACTAAATACTTGTTGTTAGATTCTGATGTATGTGTGTGTGTGTGTGTGTGAGAGAGAGAGAGAGAGAGAGAGAGAGAGAGAGAGAGAGAGAGAGAGAGAGAGAGAGAAGTTAAACATTTTAGAGATAACATTCCTATTTTGTAATTCAGATACACTTTATAATTTCCAGTAGAGGTTTTTTTCCCAGTACTTGAGTACAATTCCCAGAACTCACATACAGTAGGAACAACATCTAAATTATGCTATTTTCCCTAGTTGAAGTAAAAATAGTTTTGGGATATATGCTAAAATTATTTATTATGTGGCTTAAGGAGAAATCCAGACCACCAGAGTTGCATTGAGGACAAAATATCATCTATAACTGACTGGGCAGAAGTGAAGATATTCTAAAAGGATATTTGTGTCTCTTGGTCTGGCTATCAGACTGTTGAAACAATGGACTCCCCCATAATAGTAATTTTCCCAGGAATCTCATTCTGAGAGAGGAAAATGCTCCCATCCAGAGTGTGATGTTATCTAAAAGTAAGGGATTTCACAGTTCCGACAATTTGGCAACCCATCTCACAGGATAAAGCTGAAAGCCAGACAGTGATGGATCAGTAGTATGCAGGACCAAATCTTGACTGGGACTGCTTAGATATGCATATCTTGAGACTTGTATCTAAACATGGATCTCATTTCCGTTTCCTTATAATGGACCTGGGGTATATCTTTGGATATCTTTTTCCCACTTCCCATGTGGCTCTACTAAATAAATCTATTTTTTTTGTTTGTTTTCTACATTTAAGTTGGTTCTTTTAATTGACTTATTTGAGGATGGTTAGCTGGACCTGACTTGAAGCTCAGTTTGTAACCCCCAAGTTTGATTACAATCCCCCCCACAAAAAATATCTGCAAAGCACACGATACAAAATACTTTGAACCCTGGAACTTCCAAATACCTACTCTTGTGTGTTAAAGGCATCCTGATTTTCTTTCAATTTGTGGTTCCCCAGACTCATAGTAGAGGTCAGAGATCAGAGAAAGGATTACTCTTCTGGAAAAGTCCGTATGGCCAACAATTCCTGTGAATCCACCAAAGATGACCAATTATAAACTATTTATAGCCAATTGAAAGTTTTTATTCTGGATAGCTGGGACTACACTAAAGTATTTGTGGATTCAAGTATAACCCTTAGGAACTCATAAAAACAACCAGAAGTTTATCCACCTGGGCTATTAGGCCAATAGGTTATAGATATGTTTGATATAGTCTTCTCTTTGCATCATGCCCTGTTCCATATAATCTTATTTCCCAGATGGATCCAACAACCAAAATAAAATGTAGGTTATTGTTTGACGTTGAAGTAATCCCCCATAATTATCCTTTGCATAAGCAGAAAGGTGGTGTCATCTGAGTCCAATGAATATCTTTACACAACCACACACACACACACACACACACACACACACACACTTCCTGAATATTTATAGGTTATCAACTCTTTATTAAAGCCAATCAGAGAATGCTTTAGGAAACTGAGGAATGACAAAGATACAACTTGACACATTGTGCAAAAAATGTGCT
Organism: Mus caroli; assembly: GCF_978045245.1. Lineage (NCBI taxonomy): Eukaryota > Metazoa > Chordata > Mammalia > Rodentia > Muridae > Mus > Mus caroli. Next base: position 113,045,998 of record NW_028227260.1, on the reverse strand, counting down.
ACAATCATCTCTCCCTTTTAGTACAATAAAATTTACTTTCTCTATCATCAATAAATTATATACATTAAGTACAATTGTGAAGACCATCAGGTAAGAATTACATTCACAATGCCCAGTTCATATATATTTGGCAGTCTTGGAGAACAGACTCCATTATCTATCCTATCTTGTTGAGTCCCAAGTTCTGTACCTAAATCACTTGCTATTGTAACTTGCATTTCTCAAACTAAAAATCATATTTTTTCTTAAATACTAAACTGCTTAAGCTAAATGTGACTATAACTATGTAGTCTTCATCTCCACCACAGATCTGAGAAGGATAAATATTACATGAATAAACATGAAGTATAGAGCAAGAAGCTTCCAAAACTATAGACATTGTAGAGTCTACTGAACACCTGAACAGTCACCCAGGAATTCTCTACAGTATTTGGACAGGCAGAAAGGTGGTGTCATCTGGGCCCAGAATATCTGACAAATCTGTGAAGCAGAAATTATTGAAGGACTAGACTACCTTGGGATTGGAAAGTACATCAGTGTCCTGCTTGTTCACAGATTGGACTACATGCAGACATCTGTAGAGGCAAGGACAGTTTTTTTGCCCACTGGCTGCTTTTCCACAAACAAGCAAACTTCATGTGTCTGAAGTAGTATGGGGGTGATGCCAGAAGCTAAAGTGTCTCACTGTTATGAAAATCCATGTGGTATTAATACATCTTAATTTTTTGTATTTACATATTTTAATTAGGTATTTTCTTCATTTACTTTTCAAATGCTATCCCAAAAGTCCCCCAGACTCTCCGCCCCCACTCCCCTACCCACCCACTGCCACTTCTTGGACCAGGTGTTCCCCCTTACTGAGACATATAAGGTTTTCAAGACCAAGGGGCCTCTCTTCCCAATAATGGCCAATTAGGCCATCTTCTGATACCTATGCAGCTAGAGACATGAGCTCTGGTGGTACTGATTAATTCATATTTTTGTTCCACCTATAGGGTTTTAGACCCCTTTATCTCCTTGGGTACATTCTCTAGCTCCTCCATTGGGGGCCCTGTGTTCCATCCAATAGCTGAATGTGAACATCCACTTCTGTGTTTGCCAGGCCCCATCATAGCCTCACAAGAGACAGCTTTATCAGGGTCCTTCCAGCAAAATCTTGCTGGTGTATGCAATGGCGTCAGCGTTTGGAGGCTGATTATGGGATGGATCCCCAGTACGGTATTCTCTAGATGGTCCATCCTTTTGTCTCAGCTGCAAACTTTTTATCTATAATTCCTACCATGGGTGTTTTGTATCCAATTCTAAGAAGGGAAAAGTGTCTACACCTTGGCCTCATTCTTGAGTTTCATGTGTTTTGCAAATCGTATCTTGTATCTTGGGTATTCTAAGTTTCTAGGCTAATTATCAGTGAGTACAAATCATTTGAGTTCTTTTGTGATAGATTTACCTTACTCAGGATGATGCCCTCCAGGTCCATCCATTTTCCTAGGAATTTCATCAATTCATTCTTTTTAATAGCTGAGTAGTACTCAATTGTGTAAATGTACCACATTTTCTGTATACATTCCTCTGTTGAGGGATATCTGGGGTTTTTCCAGATTCCGGCTATTATAAATAAGGCTGCTATGAACATAGTAGAGCATGTGTCCTTCTTACTGGTTGGAGCATTCTTCTGGATATATGCCCAGGAGAGGTATTGCAGGATCCTTCTATAGTACTATGTTCAATTTTCTGAGGAACCGCGAGACTGATTTCCAGGGTGGTTGTACATGCTTGCAATCTCACCAACAAATGTGGAGTCTTTCTCCACATCATTGCCAGCATCTGCTGTCACCTGAATTTTTGATCTTAGCCATTCTGACTGGTGTGAGGTGGAATTTCAGGGTTGTTTTAATTTACATTTCCCTGATAATTAAGGATTCTGAACATTTTCTCAGCCATTTGGTATTCCTCAGGTGAGAATTCTTTGTTTAGCTCTGAGCCCCATTTTTAATGGGGTTACTTGATTTTCTGGAGTCTACCTTCTTAAGTTCTTTATATATATTGGATATTTGTCCCCTATCTGATTTAGGATAGGTAAAGATATTTTCCCAATCTGTTGGTGGCCTTTTTGTCTTATTGACTGTGTCTTTTGCCTTGCAGAAGCTTTGCAATTTTATTAGGTCCCATTTGTTGATTCTCAATCGTACAGCACAAGCCATTGTTCTATTCAAGAATTTTTTCCCCTGTACTCATATCTTCAAGGGTTTACCCTAATTTCTCCTCAATAAGTTTCAGTGTCTCGGGTTTTATGTGGGGTTCCTTAATCCACTTAGATTTGACCTTAATAGAAGGAGATATAAATGGATCAATTTGCATTCTTCTACATGATAACTGCCAGTTGTGCCAGCACCATTTGTTGAAGATGCTGTCTTTTTTCTACTGGATGGTTTTTGCTCCCTTGTCGTAGATCAAGTGACCATAGGTGTTATGCGTTCATTTCTGGGTCTTGAATTCTATTCCATTGCTCTACTTGTCTGTTGCTATACCAGTACCATGCAGTTTGTTGGATTTCTATTATTTATGTTGTTATTGAAGATCAGCCCTAGTCCATGGTGATCTGATAGGATGCATGGGACAATTTCAATATTTTTGTATCTGTCGAGGCTTGTCTTGTGACCAATTATATGGTCAATTTTGGAGAAGGTACCATGAGGTGCTCAGAAGAAGGTATATCCTTTTGTTTTGGGATAAAATGTTCTGTAGATATCTGTTAAATCCATTTGTTTCATAACTTCTTTTAGTTTCACTGTGTCCCTGTTTAGTTTCTGTTTCCATGATCTGTCCATTGATGAAAGTGGTGTGTGAACTCTCCCACTATTATTGTGTGAGTTGCAATGTGTGCTTTGAGCTTTACTAGAGTTTCTTTAATGAATGTGGCTGCCCTTGTATTTGGAGCATAGATATTCAGATTTGAGAGTTCCTCTTGGAGGATTTTAACTTTGATGTTTATGAAGTATCCCTCCTTGTCTTTTTTGATATCTTTGGGTTGGAAGTTGATTTTATTCGATATTAGAGTTGCTATTCCAGCTTGTTTCTTCAGACCATTTGCTTGGAAAATTGTTTTCCAGCCTTTCACTCTGAGGTAGTGTCTGTCTTTTTCCCTGAGATGGGTTTCCTGTAAGCAGCAAAATGTTGGGTCCTGTTTGTGTAGCCAGTCCGTTAGTCTATGACTTTTTATTGGGGGAATTGAGTCCATTGATATTAAGAGATATTAAGGAAAAGTAATTGTTGCTTCCTATTATTTTTATTGTTAGAGTTGGCATTGTGTTCTTGTGGCTGTCTTCTTTGAAGTTTGTTGAAGGATTATTTCTTGCTTTTTCTAGGGTGTAGTTTCTGTCCTTGTATTGTTTTTTCTTGTTATTATCCTTTGAAGGGCTGGATTCATGGAAAAATATTGTGTGAATTTGGTTTTGTCATGGAATACTTTGGTTTCTCCATCTATGCTAATTGAGAATTTGGCTGGGTAAAGTAGCCTGTGCTGGCATTTGTGTTCTCTTAGTGTCTGTATGACATCTGTACAGGATCTTCTGTATTTCATATTCTCTGGTGAAAAGTCTGGTGTAATTATAATAGGCCTGCCTTCATATGTTCCTTGAACTTTTCCCCTTACTGGTTTTAATATTCTATCTTTTATTTAGTGCATTTGTTTTTCTGATTATTATGTGTCGGGAGAAATTTCTTTTCTGGTCCAGTCTATTTGGAGTTCTGTAGGCTTCTTGTATGTTCATTGGCATCTCTTTCTTTAGGTTTGGGAAGTTTTCTTCTATAATTTTGTTGAAGATATTTGCTGGCCCTTTGAGTTGAAAATCTTCATTCTCATCTACTCCTATTATCTGTAGGTTTGGTCTTATCATTGTGTCCTGGATTTCCTGGATGTTTTGAGTTAGGATCTTTTTATATTTAACAATTTTTGATTGTTGTGCACATGTTCTTTATGGAATCTTCTGCACCTTAGATTCTCTCTTCCATCTATTCTATTCTGTTGCTGATGCTCACCTCTATGGTACCAGATTTCTTTCCTAGGTTTTCTATCTCCAGAGTTGTCTCATTTTGGGTTTTCTTTATTGTTTCTACTTCCCTTTTTAGGTCTTGTATGATTTTAATCAATTCCATCACCCGTTTGGTTGTGTTTTTCTGTTTTTCTTTAAGGACTTGTACCTCCTTAGCAGTGTTCCCCTGTATTTCTTTAAGTGAGTTATTAAAGTCCTACTTGATGTCCTCTACCATCATCATGAAATATGCTTTTAAATCCGGGTCTAGCTTTTCGGGTGTGTTGGGGTACCCACGACTGGCTGAGGTGGGAGTGCTGGGTTCTGATGTTGGTGAGTGGTCTTGATTTCTGTTAGTAAGATTCTTACATTTGCCTTTAGCCATCTGGTAATCTCTAGAGTTAGTTGTTATAGTTGTCTCTGTTTAGAGCTTGTTCCTCCTGTGAATCTGTTAGCCTCTATCATCAGACCTGGAAGACTAGCCCTCTCCTGAGTTTCAGTGGTCAGAGTACTCTCTGTAGGCAAACTCTCCAATTGCATGGAAGGTGCACAGATATCTGGCGTTAGGACCTGCCTCCTGGCAGAAGATGAATGCCGAAAACAGGGTCTGTCCCAGAAGCCGTTCTGCTTCCACCTGTCCCAGAAGTTGTGCAGCTTCTATAGTCAGCATTCTCACCTAAACACTCTAGTCTCTGAGAGATCCTGGACCAGAGACAACTCCCCCTGGTGCTCAAGCACATCCCTCCCTGGCGGGGTGGACAGGTCTCCTCTGGCAAGGAAGGTGCCCAGATGTCTGGAACCCGAAAAGGGGTCTGCCCCAAAAACCATGCAGCCTCTAGCCATCCCAGAAGCTATCAGCTTCTGTAGTCCACACTCTAACCTGTGCAGACCAGTCTCTGAGGGATCCCGGAACCAAGATGGCTCCCCCAGGTGCTCTGGCAAAGCCCTCCCAGATGGGCAGACACCTCTCCTCTGGCAGGGAAGGTGCCTGGATGTCTGGAGCCCGAAACGAGGTCTGCCCCAGAAGCTGTGTGAACTCTGCAGGTCCCAGAAGTTGTCAGGCTCTACAGTCCACACAATCACCTGAGCAGAACATTCTCTGAGGGATCAAGGAACTAAGATGGCTCACCCCTATTAATACATCTTAAATGTCATGATTTGTAGATCTCTGAAGTGTTTGTTGACCATCTACCTAGTGAAAGTATATCTGAATAGACAAACATGGCTTCTTCTTAGCTATTGACTATCTATTTAACTTTGAGAACATCTAAGGGAGACTTAATAAAGCTTATTTTTATAATTACCTAAACTGGTACCTAACAGGACCATAAGTCTGATTAAATGACTATTAACTTTCATTTCTAAATTATCCTAAACAATTTCTAGTAGTAGCTTATGGAAGGACTAGAATTTATATTACATTTACAAAGGAGTTACATAGGTACAATAACTTAAACAGTAGTTTAATCATATTAAAATATGATGTAACAAAAATAACTTTAATTTCTATCAATACAAAAATCCATACAAATGCAAAACATTTGAGACTAGCAGCTGCTACCCCTTTATCCTATCATTCCTATATCCGTTCTATTTTCTTTCATCCCACTCTTTCCCCTAACGCTAGATAAGGGATAGAGATAGAGGAACAAAAATAATGTGAAAGAGATCTTTTAATCCAACTTCCTTTATATTGTTTCCCCTGTGATCAAGACCAATAAATTTGGAGCAAAGTTCCATTAAATGACAACAAATATCTATCACCCACTAAACAACCAAAAACCATCCCACCACACCTCTTGGAAAAGGAAAAAATGCTTAGTAATATCTGAGAGCAATGACATCTTATGGGGATCCAATGAAAATTGGAATAATGGCCAAAACCCAGGAAATCTAGATGTATCATTTACAGTCCAGTCTCTGTGTGATATGAAAATATAGTGCTTAACTGAATCTTGGCTGAAACAGTCAGTGAGGCTGGTGCATCTTAGCTAGCCTTTTTGAAGTTGTTCTGGATGAAGAGTTTTATTTCTTTATTTTCTTCATTGCAATCACTTCCCCTTCCTCCCTGTCCCCTGTCATAGAGTTCCTCCTGCCACCACCCTTTCCCTTCTTCTCTGAGAGTGTGGCGCCTCTAGTCATCCCACCATAGTGTTGCATCCATCCTCTGCCAAATGAGGGGCATCCATTTCCACTGAGACCTGGCACAACAGCTCTGTTGGTGAGAAGATTACGTGGACAGGCAACAGATTAAGGACAGACAGGTTTGTAAGGAAACCGCAAATAAAGCAATTTGAGTGGCTGGCTCATCTGGGATATTTGTCTTGTTTTCATTGGTGCCTGGTCCTTTTATTCTCAAAGCACACAAACTTTGAAAGGTAATAAACATTTTTATATCAACACATGTGTGGCATGTATGGTATGCACAAATCAGCCAAAGATGAATCTTTGCTCATTGTCTGAACAGGTAAAAAGCAGTTCAAACAAACTTTATAAGACAGTAAGGACTGTGTAACAAAACTGTGATATTAATCTCCATCCATGCCATATAAAAGGATTACATAGAATTAGTTCTACAGACCCTGTAGCCAACAAGATATATTGGCTTCTGCAGAAACATTCATGTCTCAGCCAGTTTCAGATATGTTCCCATGTAGAGGGATCAGCACTTACATCACCTGTTTTGTTGTTCTTCTTGGTTTCTTCCTTCAGTTCCACACCCAAGATTTTCAGGAGGTATCCTCTGTTGTGGTAAATATTTAATCTGCTCTAAACTCCTGGCACACCTTGCCACTTGCCAGAGTCTCTGGATTAAAAAATGAACACACAGACAGACAGACAGACAGACAGACAGACAGACAGACAGACAGACAGACACACACACACACACACACACACACACACACAAACACTGGCTGAGCCCTTCCAAACCATGGCTAGCACACACTCCCCTCCAGTAATCCTGAGTTAACATTGTCTAAATCTATATATTATCTTTGCTGCTCTGTGAACTTCTGTGAAGCCCTCACATAGGGCTGCTTTCCCTATGGATCCACATTTCCTCCATCTCACCCTCCTTCTCCTTCATGTCCTGGTCCATCCTATGCCCTTCTCATGGTGGAATTCCTTCATCTCCTCCACTGTTTCCTGGGAAATTAAAAGTCCTTTTTATTAGATATTTTCATTATTTACATTTCAAACATTATCCCCTTTCCTAGGTTCCCCTTTGAAAGTCCCCTATCACCCCACCTCAAGCTTCTTCCCAACCCACCCACTCCCAATTCTGGTCCTGGCATTCACCTATACAAGGGTATAGAGTCTTCAAAAGACCAGGGACCTCTCCTCCCATTGATGACCTGAACAAACATATGTGCAATTCTATATCCTATGTCCTACATCATTTCTATATCCTAGCTCTCTCACATGAAAAATAAATGTAATAAACCCATATTTTTTAATTGAAAGACTTACATGTGCTTACAAATAAATTGAAAGGGACAGGCAACATGAAAAAAAAGTCCTGCATCTTTCCCCTGCTCAGCCACTGGCTGTTGGCAACTTAATTTCCTAATCAGAACCAACTGGGTCAGGCTTCCTTTAGTGTATGTGCTGGATATTCCAACCATGTTTTTGGGTAACACAATTAGAATAAGAACACAAAATACTACAGTCCTCCATTAAATCATTTTTTTTTATTTAGAAGGAATCTTTTCTCTTTCTGTTGAAAAGAAAGATGATCTTTCCCCACAAAAGCATCACATTTCCTGATTTACATTCTGAAAAAAACACATCCTTAAAGTAATTTGGATAAGTACTCCAGATGATCCTGGAGCACATGGGCACAGGGGAAATTTTCCTGAACAGAACACCAATACTAAGGAATACTGAATGGCTGAGAAGCACCTAAAGAAATGTTCAACATCCTTAGTCATCAAGGAAATGCAAATCAAAACATCCCTGAGATTCCATCTCACACCAGTCAGAATGGATAAGATAAAAAACTCAGTTGACCACAGATGCTGATGAGGATTTGGAGAAAGATGAAAACTCCTCCATTGCTGGTGGGATTGCAAGCTGGTACAACCAATCTGGATATCATTCTGATAGTTCCTCAAAAATTGGACATACTTCTAACTTATGACCCGGCTATGCCACTCCTGGGCATATACCCAGAAAATTTTCCAACTGGTAATGAGGACACATGCTCCACTATGTTCATAGCAGCCTTATTTATAATAGCCCGAAGCTGGAAAATCACAGAGGAATATACCTCAACAGAGGAATGGATATAGAAAATGTGGTACATTTACACAATGGAATACTACTCAGCTATTAACAACAGTGAATTTATGAAATTCTTAGGCAAATGGATAGATCTGAAGGATATCATCCCGAGTGAGGTAAAACAATCACAAAAGAACACACATGATATGCACTCACTGATAAGTGGATATTATCCCAGAAGCTTGGAATACCCAAATAAAATTCACAAACCACATGACAATCAAGAAGAAGGAAGACCAAACTGTGGAAACATCCATGTTTTTAGAATGGGGATGAAAATACTCATGGAAGGAGTTTCAGAGATAAAGTGTGGAACAGAGACTAATGGAATGACCATCCAGAGACTTCTCCACCTGGGGATTCATCCAATATACAATCACTAAATCCAGACACTTTTGTGGATGCATACAAGTGCTTGCTGAAAGAAGCCTATTATAGCTGTCTCCTAAGAGGATCTACCAGTGCCTGACAAATACAGAGATGGATCCTACCAGCCTACCATTGGACTGAGCACAGGGTCTCCAATGAAGGTGCTAGAGAAAGGACCCAAGGAGATGAAGGAGTTGTTCCCCGTAGGAGGAACAGCAATATGAATCAACCAGTAACTCCAGAGTTCCCAGAGACTAGACCACCAAAGAAAGAGTATAAATGGTGGGACTCATGGTTCTAGCTGCATATGTAGCAGAGGATGGCCTTGTTGGCCATCAATGGGAGGAGAGGCCCTTGGTCCTGTGAAGGCTCTATGCCTCAGTGTTGGGGAAATCCAGGGCCAGAAAGTGGGTGTGTGGGGTGGTGAGCAGGGTTAGTGGAGATAGTAGGTTTTCACAGGGGAAAACAGGAAAGGGGACAATGTTTTAAATGTAAATATAATTAATGACTAATACAAAATTTGGGATGGTTTAACTCAGCACTCCTTTCTAAAATCCAATGTTTTTCAGCAGCTGTGCTGCCTGTCTCCTTGACATGTAAAAAGTTAAAGTCAATAAAGCATTTTTAACCTATCTCTGGGAGATCTTACATCCCCTCACTGTTAAATGAGCATTTCCTTTTATGTCGTGGTAGATCTTTCCACAATTGCTTGTTCTGTGGGATTGATTACATGGTATACTGGTCATGTGTTTCATATTTTAAATTTTAAATAATTGGTGCATTTTATTGGATACATGATGCCTGTATGATCATATTTAATCTGTAAAGATATTCCAAAAAAAGAGCTATCAGTTGTAATAAACAAGTTAATACAAAAGCAGTCTTTTCAGAACTCAAGACAGAGCTCATTGGAATCCTGAATAGTTGTCAATTATATGATTCATATAGGATAGATTTCTAAACATTGCAAAATGAAACATATATGTCTGCAAAATTTCATTTCTTTTTTAACCTTAAGGGTTATTTCTGGCAGGTAGTAGTAGAGATTGATTATATAAGGAACAACTAAGATAGATTTTAAAATTTCCTTGGCCTGTTGTAAAGTTATAGGGTTTTTTCTCTAAGCTATTACTATTTATATGATGTCTTTTATGAAAATTTGAAGGCTTTAATACATTTCTTATTAATATTGGTCTAGCTCTTCATTTCCTAGTGCTTATGGTCCTGGGAAACCTGTATGAGACTGAATATGATATATATATATATATATATATATATATATATATATATATATATATATCATTATATATACATAAATATATAAGTAGATAGAGATATATAGGTAGAGATAGAAAGATATATAGATAAAGATAGATAGAGATATATAGATAGAGATAAAAAGATAGACAGATAGATACTTATACATATATAGATAGAGATAGATAGATAGATAGATAGATAGATAGATAGATAGATAGATATACATATATAGATAGAGATAGATAGATAGAGATATATAGCTAGAGATATATAGAAAGAGATATATAGATAGAGATAGATAGATAGATAGATAGATAGATAGATAGATAGATAGATAGACATAGGTATATAGAGATAGATTTATAGATAGATAGATAGATATACATATATAAATATATATATATATATACATACATATATATATATATATATATATATATATAAAGAGAGAGAGAGAATGATAGATAGATGGAGAGATATTACAAATGAGCTCTCTTTTTTAATTACTTGTAGTTCTATAAATAACAAAGGAATCACCTGGGATAAGTTCAGCAATTTCTATTTGCAAAACAACTCCCTGCCAAATGAGAGTGAGTAACTATATAAAGAGGTTCTGGAAAGTCTAATAGAACCACAAGAATAGCATGTAGTTCAGATTTCCGGACTGAAGTATATGGACTTTGTATTATTTTACTTATACTTTCTGACTTATAACCTGCAATTCCTGATTCGTTGGTATCTGTATAAAAGGAGGATCTTTAGGCATTGGTGTTTCTCTTACTATATGAAAAAGAATGCAATTAGCTCTTTCGGTAAACTGAAGTTGCTTGCCTTTTGGGGTATTTGATGTTAATCCCCTCCCCCAAGTCACCTCAAATTCTTTGCCAATCCTCACTGATTACCCATAATGAGGTAAGTATTGAGCATGAGTATATGGCACTGCAATCTCTGCTGGGTCTATTCCTGCTAATTGATGAAGTATTATTCTCCCTTTCACAGTCAAATCAGAAAACCTTTCTGGATATTTTTTACTCTGTTTACATGCTAAGACTATCCATTATAAGATACTAACTTCTTTCTTCATAAGAATTCCTGTTTGAGAGTATGTAGAAAGCAAAATAAATAAGATACAATTCTGCTTTGCAAACAAATGGTCCATATATGCATCCTGTATTCTTTTCTACCAGAGCCAATTCTATTTTAGCTTCAGCTAAATGAATTTCCTGAACTATTTAAGACCATATCACCTCATAAGATATAAACAAATATGACAATAAGTAAATAACTTAGCTTTTGATTAGTCAATCCCAATACAGTTATGGGTCTCAGCCAATTAATATCTCCTAACAATTTAAAAAAATCATTAAAAGTTTCTAATTGGTTTCTTTGATCTGTAGCTATTGTGGCTAGAATTTTTTGGCAGACCTATCTTATATCCTATATAATTAATAGAACCTCTTCTTTGTATATTTAAACAGCAATTTGTAATCCCAAACAAGAAAAAAATTCTCTTTACTTCATTAAACATTTTTTGTAAGATATGTGTATCTGAATCAGCCAGAAATCCATCCTTCACATAATAGTAAATTATAGATTGAGGAAATAGTTTACAAATCATTTCCAATGGTCAATGCACATAATATTGACACCAGGTAGAATTGTTTAACATTCCTTGTGGCAAGACTTACCAATGATACTTTATAGTTATCATGGAGTGGATAAATGGGGGCTGAGGTGCTGAGAAGAATGTATATAGTTTTGTTGCAGGAAGAAATGTTCCATAGATATCTGTTAGATCCATTTGGTTCATAACTTCTGTTAGTTTCACTTTTTTCTGTTTAGCTTCTGTTTCCATGATCTGTCCACTGATGTGAGTGAGGTGTTGAAATATCTCATTATTATTGTGTGAGGCACAATGTGTGCATTGAGCTTTAGTAAAGTTTTTTATGAAGTGGGTGCCCTTGCATTTGGAGCATAGATGTTCAGAATTGAGAGTTCATCTTGGTAGATTTTACCTTTGATGAGGATGAAGTATCCTTCCTTATCTTTTTTGATAACTTTTGGTTGGATATTGATTTTATTGGATATTAGAATGGCTATGCCAGCTTGTTTCTTGGAACCATTTGCTTGGAATTTTTTTTCTAGCCTTTTACTCTGAGGAAGTATTCTATCTCTAAGATTGTCTCCCTTTGTGATTTCTTTATTATTTCCATTTTTAGATACTGGATGGTTTTGTTCAGTGCCTTCACCTGTTTGGTTGTGTTTTCCTTTTTTTTTTTTTTTTTGTTTCCTCTTTGAGAGATTCTAGCTCTTTCTTTAACTGTATTCTCCTGTATTTGTTTAAGGAAGTTATTTATGTCCTTCTTAAAGTCCTCTATTGTCATTAAGAGATGTGATTTTAAGCCAGAATCTTGCTTTTCCAGTATGTTGGGGGTATCCATGGCTTGCTGTGTTGGGAGAACTGGGTTCTGATAATGTCATGTAGCCTTGGTTTCTGTTTCTTAGTTTCTTGTGCTTGCATCTTACCATCTGGTTATCTCTCGTGGAAGCTGGTCTTGCTGCTTCTGACAGGGCCTTGTCCCTTCTGTGAGCCAGTGGACTTGTGATCTTAGGTATGTTGGCACTTCTGGAAGAGCAGCTCTCTCTGGGAGGGATATGGGTGCAGAGTGTTGTGGCACAAGCTAATCTCAGGGGCATAGATGGAAATCAGAAGGATCCTATCCCTGGCTGCTCCACAGTTCCCGTGCCCTGTGGACTCTTGTCCATATTCTCTATACTTTAATACAGAAAATACGTTCTTTTTAATTTCTCTGTTGTGGGAACTAAAAAGGGTCTGGGGATGAGGGGGAGGGAGGATAGCCCATGTCCGTCCAGAGTTCCACCTATGCTCTGGGCAGGCTGAATTGGGTGGCTGCCAGATACTTTCCACTCAGCGCCAGGTGGGCATTCACGCTTCTGACACACTCACGGAGGGGGGTGGGGGCGGTGGACAAGGGGCAGCCCCTAACCTGGAGGCCACGGGGCCATAGCCTGTAGCCCCAGCGTTAAAGGAGAGAGGGCTGTGGGAAGAGGTTCCTACACAGTAAGTGCAGCCTTGACTGGAGCACAGGAAGGTCTTCCATCCAGATATTAGAAAAGGCTCATTATGAGAAAGCTTATCCCACCCTCCATGTGTGGCAGGCCTTGATGAACGGAGAGACTGTTTATGGTTTTAGAGCTTTATTATAGAAAGGCAGGGGGAAGGGAAAAGGTAAGAGAGAGAGAGAGAGAGAGAGAGAGAGAGAGAGAGGCCAGCCATGGCATAGAGGAATAAGGAGCAAAGGAGAGAGAAAAGCAAGGCTAGAGAAAAAGAAGGAGAGAGAGGAAGAGAGGAGAGAGCAGAGGAGAAAAGAAAAGGGGAGTGAGAGGGTGAGAGAGAGAAGAGAGGCCAAACAGCCCCCTTTAAAGTATGCTGCTATCTTTTCTGTTGCTATGTACCTGGGGAGTAGTATAGCCTGAAGGTCAGAAGCTTGGGACATTGTCTATGTGACTTCTAACCATGCTTCTCTTGTGGGGGCTAAGGGTACATGGTAACTTAGAAAAGAGCCAAAGTTCCAGGAGACATGAGAGAAGTCCTTCCATTCCATGTAAGAGAATTATCACCACCAGGTCCTGGGGTTCAGCATATCAGTTCAACTGGAGAGTAGGCCATCTGTGTATAGACCAATGCCCCACAACTCCCCCTTCTGTTTTTATTCCATTAAATCTTGTGGGTAGTGAGCTAGAAGGAAGATTAAAGCATTATGTACACTTGTTATAGTAGGTTTTGAAAAATGTAAGCTTATAGTCATGAATGAGGGCCTCGGAAACCTGATAACATCAGGTATCAATGTACAGGGTTGAAATTCTATTCACCAGCAAATATGAGACAGAGCTAATCAAGCAACAGACACTTTTGTGGTTATTTGATGTTCAGTGGCAATTTGACACTCTTAGGTGGGTTTCTACAGCATTGAGATGCCTTAAATTGAGGCCCAGGCCCAAGGTGCTTTGTCACCTTCTGTGGCTGATATAGGAGTTTTAGTTATTGCACACAAACAGGATGGCTGAACAGAGGCCACCAGGGACTCAAGATTTTAGTCAAAATGCTCTTTATAATGCCTGGAGTCCCATGAATGAAAGACTGAAATTGTTTTGTGACATCTGGTAGTGCCAAAGCTGGGACTTAAGTATACTCCTGTTTAACTTTCTAAAAAGCTTGATCCTCTGTTTCAGCCCACTTCAAAGAATGGTCTCCCACCTTGGGAGAAATAAGGGGGAAGAAGGGCTTTTTCAGCAAATTCAGGAATCCAGATCCTGTAATGTAATCACCATGCCTACCTCTTGGCCTGGAAAGTAGTGATCCTGTGGATCAGCCACTGAGAGCTCTCCTATCTAGAGCAAGCTTGTTTCCAAGCTATGAGTCCAGTTTGGCAAATCATGGGAGATGTTATATCCCAACATCTGAAACAGTAAGAGCAAGTCGTTTGTGCCTTTCAAACAGGTGGTGGTGTTGACTGCTGCGAATAGAATATCATGTACGTAGTGGAGCAGAGATGAATCTAGGTGTGCCACATGGATTACTGTTAAGGATTTTTGTAACTCTTTTATAAAATATGCAGGGAAAATTTTGAACCTTTAGGATAGTCCTGTCCAGTTTTGCTGACTAGACTCAATGGACATTGGATCAGTCCATTCAAAGGCAAATATGGACTCACTCACTGGTGCCAACAAAATGGAAAAGAAATTATCCTTATGGTCTTGGACTGTACCGAATAGATTAAGACAGGGAACTACAGACATGATGAAGGACTGTTACCTCACACCTAAAAGTACAGTTTGCCTGGGTCACAAGTAGGTGACTCACTCCTTCATGGTGGTCCTAGATTGTCTAGATCTCTGTCTAGGCAAAGAACTTTTTTGAAAATCATCCCCATTACCCCTCAAGAAACTAAAATGTCCTTTGTACCTGCCTACCAATTCAGCTGAATCATCCCTCCTCTCTCTCTCTCTCTCTCTCTCTCTCTCTCTCTCTCTCTCTCTCTCTCTCTCTCTCTCTCTCTCTCTCTCTCCCCTCTAGTCAAAATATTTCCTAGTTATTCTAGACTCCAAATTAGAAACAAATCTAGACCCAGCGATCCCACTCCCCAAGATCTACTTCCCCTCTGTTTTCTTTCAGAAAGTTGCAGGCCTCTGAATGACAACCAAGCACAACAAAGCAAGACACAATAAGACAAGATGAAAGGCGTTATGCAGTGTTTGGACAAGTCAGGGGAAAATATAAGGAAAAGAACCCCAAAACAGGCAAGAGAGCCAGAGACAAAATATATGCTAAGGACCTGGTAGAGACCAGTGACGGTACTATTACTGTGAAGAGAAACTATGTCCATGACAACTCTTTTAAAGAAAAGCATTCAATTGGGGCTTGCAGAAACTCAGTATATTATCCTTATGGCAGGGAGCATGACAGCATGCAGGCACACATGGTGATTTAAATTATTCTTAGATATAATTTTGGAAGATCTAAGACTTTTCATTTTCATAGAATTGAGTTTGTATTTTACTAAGCACACAAAAGAGGATATACATGTAAAACAGAGTACTGGAATATTTTCCTTCAAGAAAAAAAGCTTGTGTTGGTTGTGGCACAGAGCTATAGTACTAGTTATCTGGAAGGCTGAGATGTGAAGATTGGTTGAACCCCAGAGTTAAAAAAAATATGGAAAACATCATTTACCTTTGTCTCAAAAACAAGAAAAGATAAACCTGTGCCACACATTACAATGCCCAATTCAATATCTATAATAGAACTTTTTATCTTTTATGAATGATAAAAATATTCTGAAGTGAAAACATAAATTTAAATAATCTTTATTGATGATAAGATTACTTGACAACATTAGAAAAACTATTACAATAATAAAAGAGTTGAAACTTTGCTACAGAGGAATAGCTGCAAGTCACGCGACATTTTAGATTTCATTTGAACTGTTCATTAATACAGATTTTTAAATGCTTTTGAAAATTCACAATTTCTGCTGCTCCTTTTTCACAAAAAGAAGTAACAAATATGCTCAAATTTGAGATAAATGCATTATCAAATTCATCAAATTAAAAATTAATAATCATGCATACTTTGCAAGCTTAGGTTGAACCTTACTGGAGACCAGTATGGATCCCATGGTGAGCTGATGTCTCAAAAATAAAACAAATCAAAGCAAATGTCAATATAAGCTTCTACAATTGTGCTTTGTGTCTTTGTTGACTGATAAGGAATTTTCTGATGCCAACAAACAAGCAAACAATCAAACAAACCATGTTTAGTCATGATAGTGAATCCATATTGTGGGAGAGAAAATAAAAATCTCACTAAAACCAAGAGAGTGAAAATCTTGATATAGCAAAATAGCTGCTAGTTATGAGCCTATTTAGATTTTGTTTAAACTTAAATTTCTACCATGGCTCCAGCTGCATATGTAGCAGAGAATGTCATTGTTGGGCATCAATGGAAGAGGGGGCCCTTGGTCCTTTGAAGGTTTGATGTCCCAGTATAGGGGAAAACCAGGGCGATGGGGCAGGAGAGGGTGGGTAGGTGAGCACCATCATAGAAGCAGGGGGATGGAGGAAGAGGTGGGGAATTGCAGAGGGAAAATCAGGAAGGGGGATAACAGTTGGAATGTAAATAAATAAAATATCCAAAAAACATAGAAAAGAAATGCATTTTAGCTAATATTAGAATTATATTATACAAAACAAGTTCACATTTTCTTCAAAGACTCATCAGAATAGAATGGTTTGAAGAGAATTTCGAATAACTGCAATCTCTTGTCGCTGCTGTCTTATAGAAGGAGAAAACAAACATGATGGATGTTAGTGTTATGCATATTTTAGTAAATAAATCACTTTAATGCTTCTGCTAAATTGTGTCATTTCCAGTATAAAATATAACTTACAGTTTCCCACCATTTGTTTTCTTTGATACTCAGTAATTTCTTTTTAAAATTCAATTAATGAAGCACTATATACATTATCATTTTTATCCTCCATGTTCTTCAAATTCTAAAACACAGAATTTCTAAATTGCAAAATTCATTTCACAAGTGAGAATTCATCAGTATTCAAATAATGCTCATTATTTATTCCAATTTTCAAAAAATGTAAATAACACAAGAATAATCTATAATGAAGTGAAATATAGCAGACATGAGTACAATGTTGTTAAAGTGAAGAAATTAGCATATTTCTCCAAAACAACAGTTCAATGAACTGGTAATGCCAAAAGGGAGCAAAAATGTTGTGCACAGTTTCAAATGATTTCTAGGTACTCTTGAAGCTCAAAGAGGACAGAGATCTAAGATAAACCTGAGGAACACAGTGAGATCTGACTCAAAAAAGAGAATAAGAAAGATATGTGAATAAAGACTACAATATCCCATCAGTAAGATAATTTAAAATTCTTCTAGTCAGTTTCAAAACATCAGGGTATATTTTATTTGGATGAATAGTAATGTGACATGAATTCACTAAAGGAAAAAATGATCTGTACCATGAGATCTTTTTTAATTTTTAAGTTAAAATTACATTGCTTAGCTGTATGTAGTGGTATACACCCTTATTCCTAGCACTTGGAAGGCTGAGTCAGGTGAATCTCTGTGAGTTCAAGGCTAACTTGGTTTATATAGAGAGCTCTAATGGCCTTCTAAGGCTATATAGTGAGACCTACCTCTAAAATATTACATTTTAAAATTCAGTGGCTATTACATTTTAAAAAATTCATATATGTGCAGTATTTTTAAAAGGTAAGGTCTCACTATGATAGCTCAGTCAGGTCTCAAACTTAGCATCATCCCACTCTGGCCTCTTTAATACTACCATTATAGATATGTACTATCCAATGTAGGCAGAAGAAATAAATTTTAAACCATTAACATGCATTCGATAAATAACTGACTGACTTCCTACTACCCCAAATAGTACTAGATTAAGTGCTGTAAAGAATCATCATCATCATCACTACCACCATCACTGAAGACTCTTGCTTCTTTTTCTCCAGTAAGGAAAAGCATAAACACAATAGTAATAAATTAAAATATAAATAGAAATATGGCTTTCTGTATTTACAAAACACAAATTGGTAAATGACTTTGATTTAGTTGGCCAATCAATAAGACATCAATGGATAAGTGGAAATAATGGGTACATGTAGTAAATAAAGTTTAAGAACGACTCAGTCACAGGGAATCTTTAATTACTGATGGATTTGCCGGGAAAAAGATGTCAGAAAAAGACAACATGGCAGACATATGAAGGATGGACTGAAAAGCAGAGATCAGAAAAGAGTGCTCATAATACAATGATGATGATGTTTGACAGTCCAAAGAATGAACTAAGATTAATAGCAATAAGGCAGATTTAGTGAAATTATGAACCACTGCACAGAGAAGCATACCGAATCTATAACTCAATTTGAGACTCTAACAGATATGGAAGAATTAAACATTACACTAATATTCTTAATGGGAAATGGGAAGATTTCCTAAGACTGTTTAGAAGAAAGTTTTACTGGTGTTTTATACAACATTGATAACAATTAAAAACATGTTCCCAATTCTATTCCACTGATCTACTTGTCTGTCGCTATACCAGTACCATGCAGTTTTTATCACTATTGCTCTGTTTTACAGCTTTAGGTCAGGCATGGTGAGTCCACCAGAGATTCATATATTATTGAGAAGAGGTTTTGCTATCCTAGTTTTTTTGTTATTCCAGATGAATTTGCAGATTTCCCTTTCTAATTCGTTGAAGAATTGAGTTGGAATTTTGATGGGGATTGCATTGAATCTGTAGATTGCTTTTGGCAAGATAGCCATTTTTACTATATTGATCCTGCCAATCCATGAGCATGGAAGATCTTTCCATCTTCTGAGATCATCTTTAATTTCTTTCTTCAGAGACTTGAAGTTTTTATCATACAGATCTTTCATTTCATTAGTTAGAGTCACGCCAAGGTATTTTATATTGTTTGTGACTATTGAGCAGGGTGTTGTTTCCTATCACCTTGTAATGAGGTCAATTCTAAGTGGATCATGGAACTCCACATAAAACCAGAGACACTGAAACTTATAGAGGAGAAAGTGGGGAAAAGCCTCGAAGATATGGGAACAGGGGAAAAATTCCTGAATAGAACAGCAATGGCTTGTGCTTTAAGATTGATCACACGGCCCCCAATGGAGGAGCTAGAGAAATTACCCAAGGAGCTAAAGGGAACTGCAACCCTATAGGTGGAACAACAATACGAACTAACCAGTACCCCGGAGCTCTTGTCTCTAGCTGCATATGTATCAATAGATGGCCTAGTTGGCCATCACTGCAAAGAGAGGCCCATTGTACTTGCAAACTTTATATGCCCCAGTACAGGGGAACCCCAGTGCCAAAAAGGGGGAGTGGGTGGGTAGGGGATTGGGGGGATGGGTATGGGGGACTTTTGGGATAGCATTGAAAATGTAAACGAAGAAAATACCTAATAAAAAAATAAATTAAAAAAAAAAGATTGAGAATCGACAAATGGGATCTCATAAAATTTCAAAGCTTCTGT
The DNA here is from genome assembly GCF_978045245.1 of Mus caroli. Taxonomy (NCBI): domain Eukaryota; kingdom Metazoa; phylum Chordata; class Mammalia; order Rodentia; family Muridae; genus Mus; species Mus caroli. Next base: position 113,026,441 of record NW_028227260.1, on the reverse strand, counting down.
AAGGCAAAGGACACCAACAATAAGACAAAAAGGCCACCAACAGATTGGGAAAGGATCTTTTCCTATCCTACATCAGATAGGGGACTAAAATACAATATATATAAAGAACTCAAGAAGGTGGACTCCAGAAAATCAAATAACCCCATTAAAAAATGGGGCTCACAGCTAAACAAAGAATTCTCACCTGAAGAATACCGAATGGCAGAGAAGCACCTGAAAAAAACATTCAGCATCCTTAATCATCAGAGAAATGCAAATCAACCCTGATATTCCACCTCACACCAGGCAGAATGGCTAAGATCAAAAATTCCGGTGACAGCAGATGCTGGCGAGGATGTGGAGAAAGAGGAACACTCCTCCATTGTTGATGGGATTGCAAGCTTGTACAACCACTCTGGAAATCAGTATGGCGGTTCCTCAGAAAATTGGACATAGTACTACCGGGGGATCCAGCAATACCTCTCCTGGGCATATATCCAGAAGATGTCCCAACCTTGGTAAGAAGGACACATGCTCCACTATGTTCATAGCAGCCTTATTTATAATAGACAGAAGCTGGAAAGAACCCGGATGCCCCTCAACAGAGGAATGGACACAGAAAATGTGGTACATTTACACAATGGAGTACTACTCAGCTATTAAAAAGAATGAATTTATGAAATTCCTAGCCAAATGGATGGACCTGGAGGGCATCATCCTGAGTGAGGTAACCCAATCACAAAAGAACTCACATGATGTGTACTCACTGATAAGTTGATATTAGCCTAGAAACTTAGAATACCCAAGATACAAGATACAGTTTGCAAAAAACATGAAACTCAAGAAGAACGAAGAGGAAAGTGTGGACACTTTGCTCCTTCTTAGAATTGGGAATAAAACACCCATGGAAGGAGTTACAGAGACAAAAATTGGAGCTGAGATGAAAGGATGGACCATCTAGAGACTGCTGTACCTGGCATTCCGTCCCATAATCAGCCTCCAAATGCTAACACACACTAGCAAGATTTTGCTGAAAGGTCCCTGATATAGCTGTCTCTTGCGATGCTATGCCTGGGCCTAGCAAACACAGAAGTGGATGCTCACAGTCAGCTATTGGATGGATCACAGGGCCCCCAATGGAGGAGCTAGAGAATGTACCCAAGGAGCTAAAGGGATCTGCAACCCTATAGGTGGAACAACATTATGAACTAACCAGTACCCCCCCCCCAGAGCTCCTGTCTCTAGCTGCATATGTATCAGAAGATGGCCTAGTTGGCCATCATTGGAAAGAGAGGCCCATTGGTCTTGCAAACTTAGTATGCTTCAGTAAATTGGAATGCTTGGGCCAAGAAGTGGGAGGGGGGAGGGAAGTGGGAGGGAGGGTTTGGGGGACTTTCAGGGTATCATTGTAAATGAAGAAAATACCTAAATTAATAAAAAAAAATTAAAAGAGTAACCTATAAAGTCCTCTTCTTCAGAATTTATACTATATATATATACATATATATATATATATATATATCAAGCAAAGCCTTTAGTCTCACTCTTTGCTGTTCTCTTATAAGTCACCTCCAAATTAATTGTCTACATTTATTTTGTCTGTATAAATAGTTTTGAAATATATAAGCTGTTCTGCAAACCATAGTATAGGTAAAAACATCAAATAAACAATCCTACTAATAGAGAGGCTGAGATAGGAGAAAGATTATTTCAAGACAATTATGTGACACACAGCAAGACCTGTTATGTACAAATAAGCAGAAAGTGCATATGGATTGTACAATATTGGACCTATTAACCCCATTTACCAAATTAGAGACAACAGAAGGACAGCAGGCCAATTTGTAATTCCTCCTATTTTTGAATTTCAATCAATTAGGTCATGTTGGTAATACTAATTTTCATATTAATAGATATTAAGGAAAAGTGATTGTTACTTCCTATTAATTTTCTTGTTAGAGGTGGAATTATGTTTGTGTGGTTTTGTTGAAATATTACTTTCTTGCTTCTTCTAGGGTGTAATTTCACTCCTTGTGTTGGTGTTTTCTATCTATTATCCTTTGTAGGGCTGGATTTATGGAAAGATTATGTATAATATTGGTTTTGTCATGGAATATATTGTTTACTCCGTTTATGGTGATTGAGAGTTTTTTTCAGTATAGGAGCCTGTGCTGGCATGTGTTCTCTAGTGGTAGAATAGATGCTGGGACCAGTATCCTTTTTTGAAAATACATCCGGCCGCAGACATCCGGCACCCTCCCAGCCAGAGGACAGTGGCCTGCCCTGCACGGGAGCCCTCTGCCTCAAGAGCAGGGAGCGCCATCTTGGATCCGGGACTCCGCCGAACTTAGGAACTTAGTCTGCACAGGTGAGAGTGTGCACCACAGAGGCAGACAGCTTCTGGGACTGGCGGGAGCCACAGAGCCGATGAAGCAGCACCCTTTTGGGGCCGCAGACATCTGGCACCCTCCCAGCAGGATGACAGTGGCCCGCCCTGCACAGGAGCCCTCTGCCTCAAGAGCAGGGAGCGCCATCTTGGATCTGGGACTCCACCGAACTTAGGAACTTAGTCTGCACAGGTGAGAGTGTGCACCACAGAGGCAGACAGCTTCTGGGACAGGCGGGAGCCACAGAGCCGCTGAGGCAGCAGCCTTTTGGGGCTGCAGACATCCGGCACCCTCCAGCCGGAGGATAGTGGCCCGCCCTGCACAGGAGCCCACTGCCTCAAGAGCAGGGAGCACCATCTGGGATCCAGGACACCACCGAACATAGGAACTTAGTCTGCACAGGTGAGAGTGTGCACCACAGAGGCAGACAGCTTCTGGGACAGGCGGGAGCCACAGAGCCGCTGAGGCAGCACCCTATTGGGGCCACAGATATCCGGCACCCTCCCAGCTGGAGGACAGTGGCCCACCCTACACGGGAGCCCTCTGCCTCAAGAGCAGGGAGTGCTATCTTGGATCCGGGACTCCGCTGAACTTAGGAAGTTAGTCTGCACAGGTGAGAGTGTGCACCATAGAAGCTGACAGCTTCTGTGACCTGTCAAAGCAACACAGCATCTGGGAAAGGTCCTGTTTTGGGCCTTCTTCTTCGGCCAGGAGGAGGTCCAAACCCCAGATATCTGTGCACCTTCCCTGTAAGAGGAGAGCTGGTCAGCAGAGAGTGCTCTAACCACTGAAACTCAAAGGAGAGAGCCTGTCTCCCAGGTCTGCTGATAGACAGGAATCAGAATCACCAGAAGAACAATCTCTAAACAGAGACAACTATAACAACTCCACAGATTACCAGATGGCGAAAGGTAAACATAAGAATCTTACTAACAGAAACCAAGACCACTCACCATCATCAGAACCCAGCACTCCCACTTTGCCCAGTCCAGGGCACCCCAACACACCTGAAAAGCTAGACCTGGATTTAAAAGCATATCTCATGATGATGGTAGAGGACATCAAGAAGGACTTTAATAACTCACTTAAAGAAATACAGGAGAACATTGCTAAAGAGTTACAAGTCCTTAAAGAAAAACAGGATAACACAATCAAACAGGTAGAAGTCCTTAATGAAAAACAGGAAAACACATCCAAACATATGATGGAAATGAACAAAACCATACTAGACCTAAAAAAGGAAGTAGACACAATAAAGAAAACCCAAAATGAGGCAACACTGGAGATAGAAACCCTAGGAAAGAAATCTGGATCCATAGATGCCAGCATCAGCAACAGAATACAAGAGATGGAAGAGAGAATCTCAGGTGCAGAAGATTCCATAGAGAACATCGGCACAACAATCAAAGAAAATGGAAAATGCAAAAAGATCCTAACTCAAAACATCCAGGAAATCCAGGACACAATGAGAAGACCAAACCTACAGATAACAGGAGTGGATGAGAATGAAGATTTTCAACTCAAAGGACCAGCAAACATCTTCAACAAAATTATAGATGAAAACTTCCCAAATCTAAAGAAAGAGATGCCCATGAACATACAAGAAGCCTACAGAACTCCAAATAGACTGGACCAGAAAAGAAATACCTCCCAACACATAATAATCAGAACGACAAATGCACTAAATAAAGATAGAATACTAAAAGCAGTAAGAGAAAAAGGCCAAGTAACATATAAAGGCAAGCCTTAATATGATGATAGCAAAAGTACAGTTTATTGGACTAAAACGGAGAGATGTTTGTAGCTCATTTTTTTGCACAATCTGTCAAGTTGTATCTCTGTCATTCCTCACTTGCCTTAGGCATTCTCTGACTGGCTTTAATAAAGAGTTGATAACCTATAAATAGGCAGGAAGGGAAAGGCAGGACTTCTGGGAAGAGATAGGAATTGGGGGAGATAGGCACAGGAGATTCACCAGATAGACATGGAGGAAGGAACAGATGTCAGGACTGAAGGAGAGATAATAGACCATGTGGCAAAAGTGGATTGGTATAAAAAGATTTATTGAGTTCTACAGGCTAGTTGTGAATAAGACCAAGCATTCTTAAATAAATATGTCTATGTCATTGTTGGAAACCAGTTTGGGGAAACAGTCCAGCAATACCATCTTATTGCAGGGACATTAATGAGACAGACTTTTACATATGTAAATGGGAAAATGAGAAAAGGTTCCCAGATAAAATATCTCAATGTAACAAAGTGAAGGAATACTTCTTTTCTCTGTGTGTGTGTGTGTGTGTGTTTGTGTGTGTGTGTGTTTGTGTGTGTGTGTGTGTGTGTGTGTGTGTGTGTGTGAAGATATTCATTGGACTCAGATGACACCACCTTTCTGTCTATGCAAAGGATAATTATGGGGAATTACTTCAACCTGTAACAATAACCTACATTTTATTTTGGTTGTTGGATCCATCTGGGAAATAAGATTATATGCAACATGGCATGATGCAAAGAGCATACTCTATCAAACATATCTATAACCTATTGGCCTAATAGCCTAGGTGGATAAACTTGTGGTTGTTTTTATGAGTTCCTAAAGGGTTATACTTGAGTCAAAAATACCTTAGTGTAGTCACAGCTATCTGAAATAAAATCTTTCAATTGGCTATAAATAGTTTCTAATTGGTCATCTTTGGTGGATTCACAGGAATTGTTGGCCATATGGGCTTTTCCAGAAGTGTTATCCTTTCTCTGATCTCTGGCCTCTACTATGAGCCGGAAGAAACACAAAATGGAAAAAAAAAAAAAAAGCAGGATGCCTTTAATACACAAGAGTAGGTATTTGGAAGTTCCAGGGGTCAAAGTATTTTGTTTCCCGTGCTTTACAAATATTTTTGGGGGGTGGGGTGGGGGTAATCAAACTTGGGGGTTACAAACTGAGCTTCAAGTCAGGTCCAGCTAACCATCCTCAAATAAGTCAATTAAAAGAACCAACTTAAATATAGAACACCAAAAAAAAAAAAAAAAAAAGATTTATTTAGTGGAGCCACATGGAAAGTGGGAAAAAGATATCCCCCAGGTCCAGTATCAGGAGATGGAAATGAGATCCATGTTTAGATACAAGTCTCAAGATATGTATATCTAAGCAGTCCCAGTCAAGATTTGTTCCTGCATACTACTGACCCATCACTGTCTGGCTTTCAGCTTTATCCTGTGAGGTGGGTTGCCAAATTGTTGGAACTGTGAAATCCCTTACTTGCAGATAACATCACACTCTGGATGGGAGCATTTTCCTCTCTCAGAATGAGATTCCAGGGAAAATTACCATTATGGGGGAGTCCATTGTTTCAGCAGTCTCATAGTCAGACCAAGAGACACAAGTATCCTTTTAGAATATCTACACTTCTGCCCGGTCAGTTATAGATGATATTTTGGTCTCAATACAAGGGTAGTCTAGATCTCTCCTTAAGCCACATAATAAATAATTTAAGCATATATCCCAAAATGATTTTTACCTCAACTAGGGAAAATAGCATAATTTAGATGTTGTACCTACTGTATACGAATTCTGGGATCTGTACTCAAGCACTGGGAAAAAAAAAACTCAACTGGAAATTATAAAGTGTATCTTAATTACAAAATAGAAATGTTATCTCTAAAATGTTTTATTCTCTCTCTCTCTCTCTCTCTCTCTCTCTCTCTCTCTCTCTCTCTCTCTCTCTCTCTCTCACACACACACACACACACACACACACACACACACAAATGCTCTCACACACACACACACAAATTATATCTGAATGTAACAACAAGTAATTAGTGCTTTTTTAAAATTAATTTATATGTATAGATAAGTTTTTGTTTGTGTTTTGTTTTGTTTTGCTGTGATAGGGTCTTACTATGAAGTTTTGTCTTCCCTAGAAGTTGCTATGAATACCAGATAGACACCTCTTGCCCCTGTCTTCAGAGAGCCTGAATTAACAGCATTGATGGCATGAGGCACCATTTCCAGTTTGTATATGCATGTTTTGTTTGTAGATGTGTGCATCACTTGAATTCCTGGTGTGGGATTGGCCAGGAGAGGGCATTGGAACACATATAAATGGAATTTTAGACAGTTGTGAGCTGCCTTGTGGGTGGTTAGAACTGAACATAGGTCCTCACTAATGGCAGCAAGTACCTTAAGTAGCAAGCCCCCCGGCTGTTGCTTATGAACTTCACCAAGCATGGCTTTTACTGACCTAGGCAGGTACTAGGGTTTCTTCCACATCTTCTAAAACAAACTCCCAACTATCTCATGAAAATGTACATTAAGTGGTAGCCCCTTAAAACTGAACCTCAAGAGTTCAATTGCAAGCAGCTTTTCCAGAGACTTTCCTGTGGGTGCCCTCATAGTGGGTGGGCAGGACTAAGTGTCTCTGCCAGTTGCCTCTCATTGGCTATAGCCAATGACATAAGCAGTGATGTATGCATACCACTGACTCTCATTGGCTGACCAGTCGATGATGTGGGCTCTCCCTAGAGAGGGAGCTTTAAGAGGGGCTGGCAGTAGCCAGCCAGGTACCCTGTCTCTGGCTTTCCTGAGATCCTCTCTTTAGCCATTCACTGTCATCTCACAGAGGCTGGGGAACGGGGTCATATTTTATGAGTGAGACAAAGGATGCCTGCTAAGTCATATGGTAACCTTGGGCATTGTTCAGGCTGGTGGTGATACAACCATGATGAACCTTCTACGGTGGATATCTTCATTCTTTCATGGGACGAACACATCTGAAGAAACATCACAGGAACCCCCTCTAGGTAATCTCTGTTACACCTCAACACACACACCCGCACACACCAGAAGACTCCTCAAAAAGGCTTTCCTCCACTTTAAGTCCAAGTGGGGCACAAATAGCTGAGATGGACCTGCCGCTGTCTTGGGTGGCCATTGAGCAGGAGGATGCCCCTAGGTTTCCAAGTTAGGACAGTACTGAACAGTGTCCCAAGCTCCTCTGGTATGTCAAAGCAGGGGAGTGTGTAGACCAACTCACAGGACATGTGACACAAGTCTCTGTGGCTGTATTGTACCTAAGCAGGGGGTTGGGGGGGTTAGACGAAGTCAAAGAACACATGACACAAGTCTCTGTGGGCTGTATCGTGTCAAAGCAGGGGAGTGTGTAGACCAAGTCACAGAACATGTGACACAAGTCTCTGTGGGATGTGCTGTCTCTGCCTTCGCATCTTGTCCTTGAAAGATGCCTTTGTCTATCCCCCAGAGAAGGGGAACACCGCACTTTGAGAGTGAACTTAGTCTTGTTTTCCATGCACAAGTGTATCTGAAGCCAGGAGGCAGGGTTGTAAGGAGGGCATCATAAAGGGTGATGACCAGTTGTCCCAGCAGGATACTGGAGCCAGATCCCCAGACATTGCTTACACATTATGCTCATGAAAAACAAAAGAAAACTTGGCAATGTGTCCTTACATCTGCCCATGTCTTTTAGTGCTTTGTCAGAAGGGATGTTGGAGAATCTAGAGCTATGGCTATGCATGTGCTGCTGCTGATGAGTCAGGTGTATACTAGTAATAATATATTAGTTTAAAGGGTCTTCCTGAGCAGGTAGATGAACACAGCCCTTACATTCTCACTGGGACAGGTCACCCACAGCTGAAATAGATGTCATACAGGTGCCATTCAGTAGTCACAACCTTGGGATACAGAGATGGCTGTTGTCTTATGGCCAGAGAAGTGATGCTATGTGCTCCTATCTACAGTGGTGTGTTGGTATTATTATTGCTGTGATACAACACTCTGACCAAAGCAACCTGGGAAGGAAAGGGTTTATTTGGCTTGTGGTTCCACATCTCAGTCAATCACTGAAGGAAGTCAGAGCTGGAACTCAAACAGGGCAGGAGCCTTGAGGCAAGAGCTGATGCAGAGGCCAGAGATCAGTTTTCCTTTTTGCTCCCCATGCCTTGCTCAGCAGGCTTTCTTACAGAAGCCAGAAACATCTCACTGGGGTGATCTACCTACAGTGGTCTGTGTTCCACTCCATCAATCACTCATTAAGAAATGCACTACAGGCACCTACAACCTGATCTTATGCCACTTTCACCCCTGAGGTTCCCTCCATTCAATGACTCTAGATTGTTTTAAGCTACATAAAAACAGTCAGTACAAATGGTCAGAATAGAACCTGTGTGTAATGGGTGCTTACATTTGACATGAACTGGTGTGACCTTTGTTTACCTGTGTTGTAGATAATTCCAGGCTTACATCTATTCAGGGATTTGTGTCCTCTATGTGCAATGACTATGGTTGGATTAATGAATCCATATTCTTCAATAAGGATGTAATAAGTGACAACATGCCTCTGAACATTGGGACTAATGTCCTTGCACTTGTGGAAAAAGATGAAATAACTCATATCCGGAGAGCAATCAAGGTATGGCTGAGTTTATCCAAAGTCTCTAAACCTAGGGGGATTTTGATTTCTCTCTTGGATTAAGACAAACACTAATGTTGGTATGGGCTGAGTTTAATGGACTTCTTCTACTATGTGTCTGCATTATCATATTTTTTCTGTTCCTAAAGATTTGTTTTAGCTCTCTTTCTTATTTAAATATGTTTTAATGATGAAAATATTGGATCTCATATCCATATTACTTCCATTTATAGCATGAAGTTATTTCTCTTTTATGAATTAAAGCAAATAAAATTAATATGATGAACATCATTTATTTTAATGTTTAATAAAATCTTAAAGGTCATTTAATACACAACAAGGTTTTGCTATGGAATTATGAAAGACTTAGTTCTATAAACATAATTAGCTAAGGTATTTGCATATCAATGGCAATTCTACATTTTTGTCTATACTTCTCAAATTCATCACTTCAACCATAGGCTACAGAAAAGCCTTGTATCAGTATTAATAAGCACTGGAACATTAGTAGTTGTGGTGGTGTTGGGGTGGTGGTGGTTATGGTAGTAATAGTATTAGTGGTCGTAGTAGTATTTGTTATTTGTTGTTGCCTTGTTCTGTGTGGTGGTGTTATAGAAAAAAGTATTATTATTATAATTATTATTATTATAAATTATTGAAAAACTATTGACAATTGGAGAACTGAAAAGCATATTCCAGTTTTTTTGTTTTTGAGTTTTTTTGTTTTTTTTGTTTGTTTGTTTGTTTTTGTTTTTGTTTTTTTGACTCCTGAAAACATGAACTACAAAATAAGCATATTTGCACATTTCATTCATTGAGACCATAGGTCATTCTGTGTTAGGGGAAAAGATCTTTATTACAGAAAGTGTATAAGTAATCTAGTATTTTAACCAATACTGCCTTTTTCTTGTTTTTAAATACAATCTTCCTATACTATAAGCCCATCTTTCTATCTTTTGGGTGTAACCACAATTGTTAAGTCAAGTTATAATTAGCATTGTGGTATATGCATTTGGGAGGAAGCAGCATATAGAATCTTAGTGAGTTCAGGGCCAGACTGCTGTACATAATAAGTTCAGGTGAGCCAAGTCTACAATATGTGGCTTAGTTTTAAATAAAAAAACCCTGATAAATTTTCTTTTTTAGATTTTTTAATTTTATGTGATGAATTCTCACACTCTACATTACATAGCCATAAATAGACTGAACTCTTGGCTAGCCTCCAACTTGCAGCCATCGTTCTAGTTTCTGGGACCTAAGTGTTGGAATCGAAGACCTCATACACAGTGTCTAATTTTACTCATATTTCTTCCAGAAAGTTATATACAGGCTGGGACAAAAACAGTCAGCCTACATTTGATATATGGGTGCTAAGATAAGGATATACATGTTACTTTCCAACTTGCTCCCAGTGATGCTATCCTGTGAATTGATTCACCCTCTCTACTTCATTTGGTTTATGGAGACAAAGAGTGTCTTAGGGGCTTTCTGGGTCATAGAATCAATCTGTATGCTTGGCTCTGCTTGGTGATGATCTTTCTGTGTTGAAAAAAATGAGAACTTGGAGGTGCCACACACTCTGTTCAAGTCAGCTTGACAGGCTGTGTAGCCTAAAAGCCACTCACGAGGCAGAGAGTTTCAAGGAAGTTCACCTCCTAGAGTTTATCCATATATTCATACTCTATTCCCACATTGGTCTGGTATATGCATCTAAGAGCTCTCATTTAATATTTTATTATAAATGCCTCTTAAGATTAAATTCTGTTATAGTTAGTCTCCCCAGTGTTCCAAGAGCCTAAAAGCTGCCAAGCTTAAAATCCTGTGAGAAGGCAGTAAGAAAGTTAACCTATTCAGTAACTGATTAAGCATTACAATAGACAGAGCCAGGCTCAACTGGTCTGCAGAAAGAGCCAGGGAATCTCACTGAGATAGAAATCTTCAGAACAGGCTACATTACATAATAAAAGCAAGTTGGTATATTCTCCTGACAAATGAAGATTCTCCAGATACTTAAAATTTACACTCATATAAGAATTTAGCAAGGCCTATTTAATTAGGGGGGTTGTGATATTGCATTATTCTTGAGGCCTGCCAAGAGCAGAACCCCCTGGTGCTAGCCTTCACAAGGTTCAAAGGTATAACAATGGAGTGTAAAATCCTTGCCTGTCACTAAGCTGATCCTAGGTAGGACTACTTTATCTTTACTGTAAACATTTACCTGGTTCCTGTAAATCCTTTGAAAGTCATTCCTTTGTTTTGTACCTGGTAACTTCAATGTACCTTGCCTGCTGTGACTCCCAACCCCTTATATTCTCTGTACTATAAGAAGTTCGATGCTAGACCTGAAGAAAATATTCAGATTCTATACAACCTCTCCTGTGTGCATCTGTCTGTCATTTCAACCAACGCTTAGCCCACCTGTGACTAGAAACCCGTGCCACACAGACAAAGGGACCCAGCAGGGAGGATGCAAGTTTGCCACAAAAACTGAGAAGTTATTTAGGGTACAGTATAACTTTGGGTGAGTGTTGAGTCAAAATGCAGAATGGTCAGAGTCTGTGATGCTCACCTGACAGCATGCTGACAGTAGTATTCAGATGGGATCCAAGCTATTCCCTACCAAGTGCAAGGGATACTAGGGAATCAGTACCATCCCATCTGTACAGATAAGTAGCCATACACTGAGTGGCAGGTGGCAACAGCAATTGTTTAATGTTGAAAACACCCTTTGGTATCAGTGACTTCAGTTTCCATGATGATCTTAGAACATCAACTATCTTCAGTTTCTTCCCTCTATGCATGAGTGCATCCAAATTAATAGCACAGGATGAGGAAGGCAGCTCCAAATTATCATGCATACAGCTATTGTGATTCCGGATGTTCCTTTTTGCTACCTTTTGTGAGTCTTCCTGTAATATTTTACTAGCATGCACAATACTCTGATTTGATGTTTCAAATGGGTAGCTAGTCACTGTTTCTAGATAATAGAATCATCCAACATGGTTTGTGGGAGACAGTTTTCTGCTTTGTGCTTATGTGGCTATTCTGTTCTCCTGTAAAGGATATTCATCTTTTCTTTATGTAAGAAAGTTTCAAAGGAAAACTATTTCCCCAAAGGTTCACTATCTTTGAAAATTCAGAATAATACTATTCCCCCAGACCATGAAGCCAGGCATGCATGACTTGTTTTTGACAAAACTTCTAATGGTTGTTACTTCTCCCACTTCATGATGAACTCCTGCACCCAGGTCCTGATAGAGGGAGAACATTTTCCTTCCTTCCTTCCTTCCTTCCTTCCTTCCTTCCTTCCTTCCTTCCTTCCTTCCTTCCTTCCTTCTACAAAACTGTGCTGTTCATTCTTGTCTCAGTTGACTTAATTCTGCTCCACACGCATCTCCCAGGCAACCAAATTTTCTTCCTTCAAGTGCACCACAAAACTATCCTCAGTTTACCCTACCCAGAGTGTTTCCCTCGGTGTAAATGCAACATTTTTCTCTAATTTGAATTAAAGCCATGATTGCAAATTGGGTAGAACTATACTTTTTACACTAATGAATTTTGAGTTTCTAGAAAGTAACAGCACTGCATTTCTAAAGACAGAAGCTAAGTTTGTGAGTGCATAAAACATAGGTGTAGAATTACCATTTGCATGACACTTAGCAATCCACAGAGCAAGCACAGACATAATTTATGACATCATTCCAGGTTCATAATTTATATCTTTAATGGGAAATGTATTTTCTAGATTTGAGAACAGTTGTTTAAACAATTTCTGCATCAGGAGAACTGTTTTGACATGCATAATAAAATTCATTGTCTCTGACATAGGACTGTGTCCTAAATGTATACTTAAAACGTCTTAAATAAACTTCTCAAGACCAAGGGGCCTCTCTTTCCAATGGTGGCCGACTAGGCCATCTTCTGCTACATATGCAGCTAGAGAAACGAGCTCTGGGGATACTGATTACTCATGTTGTTGTTATACCTATATGGTTGTAGACCCCTTCAGCTATTGGGGTACTTTCTCTAACTCCTCCATTGGGGACCTGAGTTCCATCCTATAGATGACTGTGAGCATCAACTTCTGTATTTGCCAGGCACTGGCATAGCCTCAGGAGAGACAAGAAGTGGGAGTGAGTGGGTAAGGGAGCAGAGCAGGGGGAGGGTATAAGGGATTTTGGAATAGCATTTGAAATGTAAATGAAGAAAATATCCAATAATTTTTTAATTAAAAAATAAATAAAAGTGAAAAATAACTATTAAAAATGTCTTAAATACTCTCTACAGTACTGTTGTTTTGATGTGAAATCCTTGGTAGGGGAACATATTCCTGCATCTAATTTTTATTTCACCTGCAGTCACTGTCTTCCCTTATAGGTGAAAGCTATAAATGAGCTTCCTGCTGGTAGTGAGGCATCAAACTTTGGTAGAAGACTTTCTATTAGATGAGTCAGCTCAGTAACTGAAGAAGATGTCTATATCAACAACGACACGTTTTTCCCATTATACATGTTTTCTGGAGGTAGGAGTTATAGCCTTAAAAACAGAGCAAGAAATGTAAGTATAGGGCTTGGGTTATAAGCTCTCCAGAGTGTGGGGGAGTGTCCTTGCTCACAGGGCTTTCGCCTTTCCTTCCTGGAGGAAGATATTTAAGTTGATTAAGTACTGGGAAAATTAATTTACATGCAGGAACATTTGGTCAGCATGTGGCAGTGAGGAAGGACCTAGGAAATGTTGTGGGACCTGACTGCATTAATACTAAAGAATTGTCACTTTATGGCTGTTTCAGCATTCAGGCCTTTCAAGGGGGACTTGCTGCTAGTTGAGTATTCCACGAACCCGGACACTTCAAACATCAATATCCACTCTGTGAGCCCCCTCAACTCTGAGGATATGGATCAGGTAATTGATCACCGTGTTGTCTTGTCATGGGTAGGCAGCTGCCTCTCCTTTTTACTGATCCCTTTCTTGAATAGGATTTTCTATATTATGTTTGGCAGTATACAAAATGTGTTCACTGATGAAAAGTTAGTAAGGAGAGAATAGTGGACAGGAGAGAGAGAGAGAGAGAGAGAGAGAGAGAGAGAGAGAGAGAGAGAGAGAGAGAGAATGTGTGTGTGTGTGTGTGTGTGAGAGAGAGAGAGAGAGAGAGAAAGAGAGGGAGGGAGGGAGAGAGAGAGAGAGAGAGAGAGAGAGAGAGAGAGAGAGAGAGAGAGAGAGAGATTATTTCCTTAGTTGTGTTTTCCTTGATGTTATGCTGTGCTGTGGACAAAAGTTGGAAAATCATCTTGGCTGTGAGGAAATTGTGGAGAAAGTTTGAGTGCACTGGGTTTGAGGTATTCAGCCTATTGATGAAGGCAGGTCAGAACTTGGCTAGGACAGCCTGAGAATGAGTTGTAAATTCAGAGATGTAGAGTGTGAGGTCATGATGGGTGATGGTCCTGCTTATTGGAACTGGGAGTCTGGGGGTGTGGAGGGTCATCTGTGGTGGGTAACATGCTTCCCCAAACTTTTTGTCATCATTTCTCATCATAGGTCTGTGTTACTGGCATTGATGGAAGAAATGGTGTGGTGGAAGCCAACATCTTTTTCACCCTTGATTCTCTCCATACTCTCCCTGGATATACACCTAGATTGTATGACATTGTGAACGTTACTGTGGTAGACAGCATCCAGTCCCACTACTCTCACAGAGTGATGTCTATGACTCCAGTAGATATGCTGTATTAACCCACACTTTTCAATCTTTTTAAACATTACTTCTGGAGTCTAATGCCTGGTTAAATAACATAGTATGAGTAAACAACATAAATGTGTTTGAAGTCAAGAATTTATCATTTGAGCACTCTCTTTGTTTTGTTGTTGTTGTTGGTGGTGGTGATAGTAATATCTCTTTATTTTTGGAAGATGACCTGTCAATTAAAAAATGTGCCCAGTTGGGTCTTGACTATAGAGCAAACACCCCATGCCCAGGTCAAGTTCACCATTGTCCATATACAAGAATGTATTCTCCGCTGCCAGGGGAACCTCTTTTCTATGCTAACATGTCACTTCCATAGAAAGGAGTGTTGAGTTGTGTGTTTCTCCATCAGCCAGCAGTTAGGTTATTTCTTGGTAAATATCAGGAGCATATTTCTAAAGACCTTAGTAAGTAAATTCATGGAGCAGTAGTATTGCTTTGCTATAATTTCAACATTAGGGATTAAATTGCTCAACATCCTACTAGGAACTCATTTACTCACTTAGATGAGAATGTTAGCATGTGTTAAAATATGTTCTGTGACTGAGTTTTTGGGATAAGCGTACCTTTTTTTGTAGACATGAATCTGTTGGAAACATTCCAGCTTGTTGCTTGAAATTCAGACAGGTTTTCCTATGGTTAAGGGCACTTGGATGTCTCACATTCGTACTCAATTCAATTTCTTGCTTCTCTTTGATGAAATATAAATGTGTCCCTGGATCAGTGGCATTTGAGGGCTTAAATATCACTGTTCATATTCATCCTTCTTCCTCCAATACCTGAACCCTCTGTTCCATCCCATCCCACTCTTACCCCCATTCTACATTATTCCACTTCCCCATATGTATCTATAACCCTTTTTCCAATCCCCCCTCCCTCCCATGATTATCAATATCCCTCCTGGAGATATGCAGTTTTACCCACCTTCTTCCATTTCTTCACTGCCCTTGGCTTCCTGCTTAAGAGCCCATCATTCTCTGGACCTGACTCAGGTTCAAGCCTGTGTTTTTCCACATTGGCACTACCCACTACTTCCTTGGAAGGGCAGTGACTTAGACTATGGTGTTGCCCTTTCCTGATCTATGGTCCTTTTTCTACTTGTGATCTGTCTAACTGTTATACCCCTTTTTCTGATAAGCCCTGAACCCCGAGCCTGCTCCTGTCATCTGCCCTCCGTCCTCACTCTTCCACCTGGGGTGGTTCCCAGAATCTACTTTTGATTAATTTACTTCAGAGGAAAGGGCCCACATTGAAGCAGAGGCAAGGAAGGCTTTTTCTAGCCTCATCAATTGGTATGGATGCTGAAAATCTACTTGCTTTTAAGGCAAATTTCCCATCTAAACACCCTGATTGTGACCCCATTATGTATGCTGGTTCCCAGGCCCTGGACATTTTCTACTGGTACATTTTGAGTGGAATTCATGGTGCAGCTTATAAACTCACAATTTTTCCTAAGACTCCTATGGTTCTTCAGGGCCCATAAGAGTTTCCAGGGGCACATCTCAAGGAGTTACAGGAAGCTTTCCAAATTTACACACTTTCGACCCACTGAACCCAGAAAATGCAGGACATTCACTTTGGCTTTTATCCACAGTCTTTCCTGGATATATGTGGAAAAGCTCCAAAAGCTAGAAGATTTTGCAGGGGTGAATAGCTCCCAGCTCATCAAATGTCCCAGAAGTTTGTGTCTGTTTTTTTTTTTTTTTCCCAGTAATGAAGTTACTGAAAACAAAAACAAACTGCCTCCCAGCAAGGTCTGCCTTACTTCATTGCCTGCATTCCTAGTGTTGTCTCCTGACCATCTTTTGATATTTTGTGTCCAATCATGGAGGCCTGGGCCTGTCACTCACACATCTAAAGCATCTAAACTTCCACTGTCCATCTTACTTTCTGCTCAGGGACAGAACAGGAGTGGTGCTTGCATTAAGTCAACTGAAATCCATTTTTGACATGGATTGTCTCTGAGTTTCTAGATGGAAGCTAGGACTGAGGCTAGTCTTATTAGACTTCAACCCTGTCAGCCAGATGTAGTTGTCAGGGGTGGGGTCAGGTTGAGTTATCAACACTCTAAGTGTACCCGAGTTTCCCTAATCCTATACACAACAAGAGCAGGGACTGTGCCAACACCCACAGCCATATGCTTGGAGCCTGGAATTGTGAGCTTTGGGCTTCATCACGTGGAATAAACCATTGCATATGTTTGATTACAGTCTACACATTACTTCTGCTGTGTGCCCACAGAATCTTACTCCCAGAACAACATTCCAGAAAATTCTAGAGAAAGTGGAATGTTGTATGTCACTATCCTACAAAAAGAACAATTGCCATTTTATTAAGGCCAGTTGTACCAACTTAAGAACAAAACATTGATGCTGGGTTTGTTGACTGTACATTCACTCCTTCATAGGAGAGGTCAGGGAGATTTCATGGGCCTTCACCACTCCTCTTAGCTACAGAGTGGTCTGAGTATATAGGTTAGGGTATCCTATGTAAAGGGGACTCCATCTATGAATTTATAGGGAAGCCATTATCTTTACTGGGTGAAGACTTTCTAGTGCGACTTCTTTGGGGTCACCAACATTTCTCTCAGTAATGCCTCATTCATGTTCCATAAGTCTAAATGAGCTCAGTTTCCCCCAGGTGGAATTGGACTTTTGAACTGGGGTTAGACACTGCCTAGTCCACCACTGCCTTATCTTTTATGAAGTGTCATTGTTAAGAAATGTATTTATTCTAAAGCCAAAACCTACATTTTTTTTGAGACAAGGTTTCACTGTATAGCTTTATATGTCCTGGAACATACTAATATGAATTATGATGTCCTGGAACATACTAATATGAATTATGATGTAAACATCTGTGTTTCCCAATGGTCTTAGACGACTGCAGCTCCATAGACTAGGCTGGCCATGAACTCAGAGATCCACTGGCCTCTGCCTCCCATGTGCTGGGATTAAAGGCACCTGCTACCATATCGTGCCTCTAAACCTATATATTTTCTCATAAAAGTTAATTAACATTATAAAAAATTCACTACCACAGATTAACAGCTGTTTATTTAGAACTCAACAGGAATAGAGGTGCCACAGTTTAAATGTTACTTATTACTGATAATAAACTACAGTGAAACTGGAAAGACATGTGTCTGAGGTAACATGAATTACATCAGCTCGGCTTCATGATTTCCTCAAGACTCATCAGAAGAATTTTTATAGTTAAAGAAAACAAAGCATTTTGGTGCCTCTTCTTTTCCATGTTGTTAGTAATCAGTATTTAACCATCTGTAAAGTTTCTTTCCAGGAAAGCCATTTGCTTTTTAAACTCACTGTGAATACTAGAAAGTACACTGCTATTGTCTTTGTCCAAGTTCTCCATACCCTAAATCACAAAAGAATGGTTTAATTACAAAACATTTTTACCACAGGTTGTAAAGTTTAAAATCAATTTTCACAATTAAGAATCTTTTCTTATTCAAATAATATATTTTATCTATTCCATCTTCATAAAATCATTGTAATATATAAACACCCAAAGTCATACCATAAAGAATGTATATGTATTATATATATCAACAATTGAATGAAAGGTAATTACAGTATTGCTAAAATAGTACACTTTGTGTGAATTAATAGTTTAATGAGAGGTTAAGGTTAGACAGAGCAGAAAACGTGCAGCTCCCAGTCATCCCGAAGCTCAATTGGGAGCATAAAGACATGGACACTAACTTAGACAATATACTAAGACTCAGTCTGAAAATCAGGGTGGGGCCAGGGATTTACGTTAGTTGGTACCATGCCTGCCTAGCATGAATGAATCCTAGATTTGATCCTTAGGGTAGCATAAACCAAGTAGTGGGACATGCTAGTAATCTTAGCACTCAAGAGGTGAAGGCAGAAGGATTAGGGCTTCATGGCTAATCTCAGGTATATAGGAAGACAGAGGCCAGTCTGAGCCACATTAAGACCATACCTTTAAACAGAAAGGAAAGACAAAATGTGTAGAATTAGAAATTCCAGAAAAGCTGGCTCCTGCTCTCACAGCCATTGCAGTACATTGTGCTCCATAGAGACAGGGCTGGGGCAAGCAAGAGCCAGATGGGCACTGGGCAACTCTGCCTCACGGAGGAAAATCAACTAAACATGGGCAAAAGAGATCTTAAGAAGCCAAGAGGCAAAATGTCTTCATAGGCATTCTTTGTGCAAACCTGCTGGGAGGAGCACAAGAACCCGGATGCTTCTGTCAACTTCTCAGAGTTCTCCAAGAAGTGCTCAGAGAGATGCTAGACCATGTCTGCTAAAGAAAAGAGGAAATTTGAAGATATGGCAAAGGCTGACAAGGCTCGCTATGAAAGAGAAATGAAAACCTACAATCCACAAAGGGGAGACCAAAAGGAAGTTCAAGGGCCCCAATGCACCCAAGAGGCCTCCTTCGGCCTTCTTCTTCTGAGTACTGCCCCAAAATCAAAGGCAAGCATCCTGGCTTATCCATTGGTGATGTTGCAAAGAAACTAGGAGAGATGTGGAACACTGCAGCAGACGACAAGCAGCCCTATGAGAAGGCCGCCAAGCTGAAGGAGAAGTAAGAGAAGGATATTGCTGCCTACACAGATAAAGGGAATCCTGATGCAGCAAAAAAAGGGGGTGGTCAAGGCTGAAAAAAGCAAGAAAAGGAAGAGGAAGATGATGAGGAAGATGAAGAAGATAAGGAAGATGAAGAAGAAGATAATGAGTAAGTTGATTCTAGCGCATTTTTTTCTTGTGTATAAAGCATTTAAGCCCCCAGTACAGAACTCACTCCTTTTAAAGAAAAAAAAAAAAGAAATGTAAGGCTGTATAAGATTTGATTTTAAACTCTACAGTGTCTTTTTTTTGTATAGTTAACACAGTACTGAATGTGTCTTTAGATAGCCCTGTCCTGGTGATATTTTCAATGACCAGTAACCTTGCCTGGTACAGTCTGGGGGTTGTAAATTGGCATGGAATTTTAAAGCAGGTTCTTGTTGGTGCACAGCTTAATTTAGTTTTATATGGGGACAGTAGTTTGGTTTTTGTTTTTGTCCTTTTCCTTTGGTTTTATTTTTGTTTTGTTTTTTGTTTGTTTATTTGTTTTTTTCATCTTCAGTTGTCTCTGATGCAGCTTATATGAAGATAATTGTTGTTCTGTTAACTGAATGCCACTCTGTAATTGCAATTAAAAGTTGCAGCTGTTTTGTTGACATTCTGAATGCTTCTAAGTAAATAGATACTTTTATTAAAAAAAAAAAAAAACTAGACAATTCAAAATCCAACCAGTAAATTTGATCATTTTGAAAATTTCTAATAAGGTTCTCAAATATCAGGTGATAGTTTATTTATTATGACTAACAGTGTGAATAAAAATAATCAAATTCTCTGTATTATGAGATTGTTTTCAAGTTATATAAGACAAAACCCACATTTCATTCCTTATTTTATTACAGGATCATGCTGTGTAGCCCATCAAGTCTGCAACTTCCCATCTTTTACTCTCAAGGCTCCCCAGAACTGATAGTATTTGCCTATGCTACTGTATCCATTGAAAAATTAAGTAAATTTAACTAACACGTCATTTTTTGTCTAGTATTCAAGGTGTGCTCTTATGTGTGGAGAGACTTTTAAAAAATAGCACAGGAGAGCTCACCCATTTCAAAGGAAAAAATGTAAACAAAATAGTTCAAACACTCCATAACTGGAATGGAAATAAATCTAGTTTTAGTTATAGTGTAGAAAATGGGGTAATTCCAACTAGGTTGGCAAAATAATAATGTTTCAAAAATGGAGGAATTAAAAATCTTCTAGGGAACAAATATAACCAAAGAATGGATGGAAAGAAGTACATAGCCTGTGGTATAAAGCAACTATATACAGAGAGGATGTTAGTGAGCAGCTACAGTAAGTGGAAGGGATCTTGTAGAATAGGGAGTTATACATTATTTTTTTAACAAGTTACTCTTTTGTTCACTTTAGATATAGGACTGATAGGACCCAAGGTGGATCTGACCGAAAGGCTCCTCCCTAGGAACTAGCTTTCATGGTGGCAGGGGATGTTGCCAAAAGAGGGAGGCAAACAATAGTCTTATTCAACTACTGTGAATATGAACCACAACAACTGCTAGCACGGCAAATAACCCTAAAGCTGCAGCAGTGGCATGAACACCTTGGCAGTAAACCAAAACTTCTCTAATTGGACTTCAGACCTGCTCTTTGATGTTTTTGGAAATAGTTTTTGAAAGTGTCTTATAGGTAGTCCTATAAATGTGTAACAGTTAAGAACGTTTTTATCATTTATTTATATGGGCATGTATATGTGCTCACACATGCATATGGGTGTTCATGAAGGCCAGCAGGTGTCCTATCTCCTGAAGCTGGAGTCATGAGCCAATTGAAATGTGTGCTGGAAGCAAGTTCCAGTTCTCTGAAAGGGCAGCAAGCAATCTTAACTGCTGAGCCACCTCTGCAGCCCCTGCCTGAATCTACACATTTTAACCCTCACCTTTTGTGTTCTGGACTCACTTTTAAAATGATAAAATCATTTTGGCTGTGGTAGTTATTCTAAAATCTATCATGTCAGAAAACATTTCTATAATACGTTTGGAAACCAAAGTATTGGAGAATCTCAACAAAGCACTGCTTTATTTAATAAATTCTAGGCATACAAGTTCAAGTAAGTATGCTAAAATGTTAATATACTATACATTTGTTGCATATGCACGTTTCTGACAGAAAGTCTCTTTTCCCATTTTGAATAATTCCTCACCAAAATTGCTAAGAGATCTGCCTATTTGCTTATTACTTCAGTCACAATCAATTAATGCAGAATAGAAAGTAGTTAAAATGTTGCAATGTATGAAGAGAATGCATTGCATTACAATATACTACATACCTTTAATAACGTGTCATTTGCCTGCTTAAGTGCTTTCAGGCTGTGGACCTGCCGTGATGTGGTTTGTTGAAAAGTCTTCTGTTGCTGACAAAAGGCACTCTGGAAATATAAACGGATAGCTCTGTAATAGCAAGTAAGTATGAAGTTTGTTGCTCTTGATGCTGTTCTGGGCCTCACTCATGCTGGGTAAAGTGTACAACTCTGCTGATAAGATGGACTGAAATACACAGTTCAGAAAAAAAAACAATTATAAATTAATCTTAAAGAATTCCTTAAAATGATTTGCTTTCATAATGTGTCATCAATATTTTTATACATTTTTATCACTTAATTTAGGCAATTTTTGTTTTTGCCACTAAACAGGAAAAAGCAGCCTCACAGTCCTGGCACAGGAATTTTTAAAGACATATTCTGCACTATATAGAATTCATCATCTTCCTGCCTCAATATTTCCAGTAGGTGGTAGTACATGCATGCAGCTTGTGCCAATGAGCAGGATTTCTTCATACTCAAGACATAACTTATTCTTGCAACCCCTACATAGATGATTTTTCAGTAACAACGCCCTTTCATCTTCTTAACCTATCCTCCACCAAGGTCTTTGCCCTCTAACCTACTTTATCTAATTATTCAAATCCTTGTCCACTAGATTTTGCCACTGGTGATAACACACCTCTCTATAGTACTGGTAATTGCCAATATGTATTATTAGTTCCATGGCAGATGTTGTTTTGAACCTTATTGTGTAGATTAATTCTGTACAAACTCATTTAATACTTTGAACAACTACAGGAAATAGATTCTCACCATTCAATCTCAAAGATGAGGAAAGTGAGCTGCAGTGGTACACTGTCTGCTGTTCAGAACTACCTATTACTACAATTAGTTCTAAATCATTATGCTCTAGAATCTACACTATACTCATTATAGAAAATCTCTCTCCACATATTATGGGCTTATATACACTTTCCACTGTAGCTTACTCTTCTTAGTATTTTAGCTGATCCATCATTCACGCCCAAAAATCCATTAACTCATCTTCTTGTCATTGTTGTCCCTACTCCTGGTATCTTCAGTTTTCTCTCTCTAGCCTTAAATTCCATAATCGGTTATTAAAACTACCTCTTTGTATACAAACCTTCCCCAGTACTTACTCTTTCACACTTACTTGGTTAAATCCTAAATTTGGAAACCTCAGCTCTAGCTAATCTGTCTGATAGCAGCACTTTTAGAATCTGATGACCTTATTTCATGGAGTACACAGAGTGTACACATGTACACAGGTACCCAAGTGATGGTTCAGTCTCTCATCATCTCATCTCCCACCTACATATGGCTATATGCCATGTGCTTTCCTTTCCAGTTTTAAAGCTGTCTAAGCTTCCCTTTGACTAATTTTCAGTCTCTTCACATACCACATTATTGCAAACTTAGCAGCTGTCTTTGTTTTCCTCTTTTTAAATATATGCCTTTTTTCTTAAAACAAACCATAGAAACTATTATATTACTCCTTAGCCTATGGTAGGTTTTCCTATCATGTCTTATATTTATTTCTATGAAATTTCTGCTCACTTTTACAATCTAATCATGAGGATTCAGGATACCAAAGATGAACTCTATATTGTCAAATCTACCTTAATTCACCTGTAAATAGCATACTGCAAAAGTAACAGTCTTTTATTCTTTCAGAAGACTTCCTTTACTTTGAGGAATTTAATTTCTACCTTTGTTCTCAATCTGTTTTACTGGCTCACTCTCACCCTCAAGAATCAATACACTGAAAGACTCCAAGGATCCATCTGCCCTTACACTTCTCATTTACAGCTTCAGTCAGCTCTTGATGGTTTCATCTGATCTTCATGGTTTAAAAGTTACCTAAAATTAACAATTCTCATCTCTGTATCCTTGACAAATTGCTTTCTCCTCAACTCCATTCTCACATACTAGTGGCTTACTCAACTGCTCCACTGAATGTTACAACTGTTTCAAATGGAACATTCTGCAACTGGATTGACCATCCAACCCCAGAACTGTTTAGATATTATCAAGACCCCAAATGTAATATCAAAATGGTTTCCTAAATACAAGAAGGTGAAAAAATGAATGGAAAGTGCATTTAATGCCATAAAATATATGCATGGGATTACTTTCATAGGAATAGATAAGTAACACGGTTTTGACTGCTGAGGGTAAATAATGTTGTGAACTGGTACGGTAGCTTTACAAGAGTGTGCTTGCCTGACTTGCAAACCTGCCCTGGGTTAAGTCAAGAAGTCAGAAGGAGAAAGAGGATGAGAAAAAGGGAAGGAAAGGGGGTGTGAGGCAAGAGAGAGGGAAAGAAGGAGAGGAGCATGAAGACAAGAGGAAGAAACCATTGTAAAACATATTGTGACAACAGTGATGGGTTCAGGAATGGGAAGATGATCAAACCTAATTCAGTGATATTTCCTCACAGGAATATTATGCCAGGGCTATCAAAAAGACTTTCTCAGTTCACTACAGCTAATAAATTTGTTATTACATCTAAAAGTGGAAGATTAATCATATGGCATTTTGTAAGTTAAGTAAGACCTAGAAACAGCTCAGATAATACTACATAATACAACCTTCACACCATTCAACTATGTATGAAACAAACCTAACTACAATTTCTTTTATAGAAACTTGGAATCTTTAATTTATTCCTCCACAAGTTTTTGTTGCTTGAAATTGCAAGAATCCTAACTGATATCAAAAGTCAAATGGCTTTTATGAGCAGGGAAAGTGTCTATGTTACTGTGCTTTATGGTTCAGCAGGAACAGAACACAAAACTAATAACAGATAACAAAACCTGACTCATTTCCCTTTGCCTTATGCAAGCTTAGTTTCTATTTTTATTTGAGACTTAGTTATAATAGATTAAGTATAACGCCATTTGTGATACCAACAGTTAGGTTATCTTCAAGGTCGTCAACATTCTTCATATCAAAATCCCACTGCTGAAACAGAGTTATAATCTGCTCAGTATATTCAATTTTAAACTCCCGTCTGTAAAACATAATGATGAATATTGTATTACATATCAAAATGAAGGGAATGTACAAAGAAAAATTTATTTCCCATATTATGTACTATAAAAGGACATAGTAGCAATGTAAATATTCTTGTGGGAAAGTAAAAAATAAAATTAAATTTATATCGATTCCACAAGTATTGTTCCTAACTAAAAATCTGCCCTCCCATGACTGTCTTATTAAATAATAATAGTATTTGATCATCCATCTACCTGTACATGTTAATACATGTGTGTATATATATATATATATATATATATATGCAACATCATATACATAAGGATGTTTGAATTTTAGAAAAATCATTTCATCTTCAGTTTTGTTTCATTTTTTTCTACTGAAAACATGTTCTAATATCAACACTACATAAGTTCCAAATAGACATATTTCACTTAAGTTTTCTTTATCTATTTGACACAGCCAAGATCACAAGGGAATGATTAAATCTCATAAAATACATAAATTGCTTACAATTTGAAATTAACATTTTTCTACCTTGTCAAACATAGCTATAAAACTGAATAGCTTCTATGACATCTGCCTTTTACTGTACTTTCAGAATGAACAGAAATGTCTTTTTTAGAATGTCAATTCTCTTCAATTATTATTTAAAAGGAGAAAACAGTGATATTCACAGGCTTCCCAGAAACGTACTTCAGTCCAGGAAGCTATTACAACTATTATTAACATGGAGAAAAACAGAGCCAAAATTTTGCAGTAGACTCCATTTAGTGGAGTAATTAGCACCAACTGATACTATGAAACCATCGAAATATGACTACAGAGTAATGAAGTCTTACACTTCATCTTGATGAACTTTCCAATGTTGTTTGATATGCCTGTCACAGTCTTTGACAACATCTTTAATATATGACTTCATCCTCTTTTTCTTTTCAATAACAGCACTGCTAAGGTGAGCTACATAGAAAAAAAAATCATTAAAATTTAATGTTAGCTGGGTGTGGTGGTGCACGCCTTTAACCCCAGAACTCCGGAGGCAGAGGCAGGTGGATTTCTGAGTTCGAGGCCAGCATGGTCTACAAAGTGAGTTCCAGGAGCAGCCAGGGTTATACAGAGAAACCCTGTCTCGAAAAACAAAACAAAACAAAAAATTAATGTTGTAGAAAACAATATTGCTCCCACATATGCAAATAAACACAGATAAAGGTAAAACTCATTGAATAATACCAAAGATATACCAGCAGTCTCAACTAACCCTGACCCCTGAGATATCTCCAACACTGAGCCGCCACCAGGCAGCATACACGAGCTGGTTCTAGGCTCCTGACATACATACAGCAGGGGACTGCCTGGTCTGGCCTCAGTGGGAGACAAAGCACCTAACCCTCAAGAGACTAGAGGTCCCAAGGAGTGGGAATGGGATGAGGAACTGTGGGACGGCTGACAGGGGCAGAAGGCAACTGGACAGTAAAAAAGTAAAAGCAATAATAAAAACAATTAAACATTAAAATTTTCAATTAAAAATAACATCAAGAAAATGCTTATATCATATTATATTTTATAATACTTTTAATTTTTAGACTAGATATATTCAAGTAGTAATGTTTATAGGAATATTCCAAAGTCAAATAAAATTCTAAATATATGAAACATCTCTGTTCCTAAGCATTGTGAATGAGAGCTACCTAACATTACTATAATTCTGATGTTCCTACTGAAGATAATCTTTTAAATTCGGAGATCATAAAAAATCTAATAAACAAAATGCCAGAACAAAACAGTGTAACGGGAAATACTAACAAATGGCCCAGCAAGCTTCCTTAGCTAATGCTAGCAACTGGTAGTCCACATGGTTCCAGCCAGGTGATCTCAATTCGGCTGCCTCTGGCGGGGCTGGGCTATTCTTTCTGCCAATTCTCCTGCATGGCTGGAGCTACTGAGTTCCCTTCTGTACCACAGAAGCACCATGCAATGACCATCCACCCCATGGTTAGCTGCCATACCACACATAAACCAAGTAAATCAAAACTCTTGAAGCTTATAATTAACCAATAAGATTTATCTATCAATAAGTTCTCAGTTTACAAGATGACAATACAATATTTTCGGAATAATGATAAAAGCTTTATCGCAATTATTCTAACCTCATGATATCATAACTACCTGTGGCTGATTAAAGGCATGCTGGTTCATGTCTGCCTCCATCTTGGCCTTCTCCTATCTCCCCAGATGCTCTCTCTCCACTGAAACTCTTACTGCTGCCTCCCTTTTCCCTGTCTCATCTC
The DNA here is from genome assembly GCF_978045245.1 of Mus caroli. Lineage (NCBI taxonomy): Eukaryota > Metazoa > Chordata > Mammalia > Rodentia > Muridae > Mus > Mus caroli. Next base: position 112,999,713 of record NW_028227260.1, on the reverse strand, counting down.
AGGCCTTCTGCTCCCTAATATTTTAGGGTGATTGTACAGGAAAAACTCTGTCACAAAAAGAAACTTAAATTTTTTCCCAAGGAAAAAAATCTTAAGAAAAGACTTTGTAGTTTACAGAACACTGTCCAATTGTAAGGATGCTTGTCTGCATTGCTGTAACTAATTATATGAAAACATGAGCAACAACAACAACAAAATACTCTATCAAACAGCCAGAATCAAGGCTGAATGTGGTTGTCACACACCTTTTATACCCAAACTTGGGAGGCAGATGCAGGCAGATTTTTTGAGTTGATGGATAGCTACACAGTGAACTCCAGACAAATTAAGGTTGCATAGTGAGACCTTTTCTCAAAATATTTTTAAGTTAAGTTGAAATATTTTTAAAAATTGAAGGCAGGCTTTCAAAAGGGGTAACAATGAAGTGATAAAATTTATCCATAATACAGCAATGATAATTTGAAATGCACTTTTTACAAATGCATGCAAATCCAAAGATGGAAGAAATCTTAGTTTAGTAATTATTAAGAATATTTTAAATAATTTTGTGAAGTTTTTATAGGACATATTTACAAGTTGTAAAAATTTTAAGACTTCAAATAATGTTTGCCAAAGATACACCTTTCTACCGTAATCAACTGTCACTACCTATGATGAAACTTAACTATTATACAAATACTTATTATCCCTGAAAAGGAAGAAATGTTAGCTGTTTTTAAAAGAATATTGTCTCCTAAACTGGATGAGGTGTTTCATTAATTGTCAGAATTAATGAAAAACATACAAGACTTAAAAAGAAAAGAGACCATGGCTTTGAAATAAAACAAGGGTTGCATATATTGGAGGGTTTTAAAGGGAGAAGGGGAAATGGCATATTATAATCTCAAAAAAAAGGTTACTTAGCTCTGAGCCCCATTTTTTAATGGGGTTATTTGATTTTCTGGGAATGGGTGGGTAGGGGAGTGGGGGGGAAGGTATGAGGGACTTTTGGGATAGCAATGGAAAGGTAATTGAGGAAAATACGTAATGAAAAAATATTAAAAAAAGAAAAAAACAGCATATTATAACAGCAAAAAAAGGTTACTGCATAAGAAATCAAATAAATATGAGTATTGTCTCTTACAAAGTTCATAAAATGGATAATTGTGATTTTTTTACATCTGATTAAAGATCTCTCACTGACCTATAAAGCTGTCTTTTATTTTTGATACATAATTTATTGTTAAAATGATATGGGCAAGACTAATTGGTCTCAGTGTGCTAAATATATACATCATAAAAGAGTCTGGTATAGGCAGAGGCAGGTATATGCCTTTGAGTTGGAGGCCAGCCTGAGCCAGGTGATCCCACCAGAGACCATCACATAGATACACTTAAAGCTGAATAGATTCAGGCTAGGGGATGTATGGAGAATTTGTCCAGATCATACAGCCCTGAGCCTTACAATTCTTAGCCTTTTGTTCGAAAAAAAAAATTCATATCCTGGTTGGCATTTCAGGAAGTAATGGGACTACAGGAGCAAAAAAGCAGGGATAGTATCCATATAAAAGTTTCACTCAGAGACTTTCCCAATCACATCCTGGAATCATTGACTTTGCCATTGTTGCTGTTTTAGTTGTTTTTGTTTTGGTTTGCTTTTGTTTGTTTTTTTTTTAATTAATTTGACATAAACTCATCTGAGTGAAGATATCCCCAAATAAGGAAATACCTCTCTAATATGGGGCAAGCCTATACGGCATTTTCTTAATTAGTGATGGGAGAAGGTCCAGATCTCTTCATCTCTCTCAGTGTCTCTCTGTGTCACCCCACTCTCTTTCTGTCTTTGTGTGTGTGTGTGTGTGTGTGTGTGCATGCGTGTGTCTGTCTGTCTGTATATATGTCAATGTGTCATCCCTTGGTACATGTTCCTCTGTCTATATGATGAAGTTTGGTTTAGAAGAGTAAGCCAAATAAATGTAAGCCAAATAAATGTATTACTTCCCATGTTGCTTTGGTCATTTTTTTTTTTTCATCACAGCAATAGTAACTCTGACTAAGACAGGAAGATTTTCTTCCCACTTGTTGGAATTCAAGGCCTGAATGATGTTTCTATTATGGCATCAGTTGTGCTAAGATCTCAGGATCTATTAAATTTCTGGGAGTCTATAAAGTTCTGGGAGCCTGTTACAATAAAGACACCATGTTAAAAGATAAAGAAGTTGGGAGGGAGAAAGGAACCCAGGAGGATTCCTAGAGAATAGGCTAAATGAAGAATTGATATACACAAAGATGTGTATGTATAAATCTGTTAATCCAAAGAACTACTTTTTATAAAAGCTTTGCATCCATTTCCCTTTCTACAATTCCTTTTAAGTCACTCAAATATACCAGCTTTACTTTTCCTATCAAGGAAAAAGGTAACTAAGAAAATCTCCAATGGCAAGTCAAAAATATAAGAGTAAAACTCTGTCACTGAGAATAAAGCATAAATAATCCTCTAGCACATTAGCCATCTATAGCTTTAAACAACTTTCTCCAGATACATATACATAAAAAATGTACCTCCAATGTTTTCCATCCTATTCTTTACTTCATTTCTGTAAAGAAATTACATTTAAAAAGTTAAAGCTGGGTGTTTAATTCAATGGTCAAGCATCACTCCAATGTTCAAAGCACTAGATTTGATACCTATCACTAACAAAGCTAAACCTTTCAATTGAATGTTTATAATAAAAAAAATGCTTGATTTCAAGGAAATTTCACATGTAAAATAGCATATACAATACTTGTTAGATAAAACGGAATAAACTGTTCCTATTCTTATTTGTAATTGTTTTTCTTTTCAATGGGAACTCAGGCAAAGATTATCATGAGAAAGCTATGTAGCTGAGAATGTCACTGAACATCTTACCTTCCTGCCTCCACCTCCCCAATGCTGAGATTAACGTTATGAAAATAATTTTTAAGCAGGCAAAAATTAATATATTACCTTGTATCTCTACAACCCATTCTTGGAGGAACCAATGCCTTCTCAGTATTACTAAATACTAGGTTTCTTACTGCATTGAACAAGAAAAAATTAAAAAAATGAAATTAAATATGCTATTTTTGTTCATTTAAATAAAATATCATTTTATTTGTAGTTCTTTCAGACATTTTCCAACACTGTATTTTAAGCAAAAGCATAAATGCAATATTATTCTGAAGGTTAGAAGAAATAATATCTTAAATTATTTCTGTTTTATAGGAAGAGTTTTTAAGTATGAGGTAATACCACTTTAAGTTATTTACAATTTATTGATGTGTGAAAACTGTAGAGGTGAAGTACCATATGTATTCCTAAGACTTTGATACAGGCTTGTGAAAAACAAATAAGAATAAACGAAGTGCATGGAAATATGTACCTTTTATTCTATTTCAAGTGACTATGTAAAAAAAAAAAAAATCAAATGAACCATGCAGGTAAGATGACTTGGAAGGTAAGGTAGCACAGCTCACTTCCAAGCCTAAAATCCACATGACTCATACCTGACACACACATGGGGGAGGAGAGAACTAAATCCTATAAATTATCATCTCACCAGCCCCCTTCCCCAAGACACAAAAATAAATTGAATTATAGGATACCATCAATATTCAGAACTAGATAAATTGTACCTGTAAGAGTAGAGTGTGCTTCCTCTTCTTCACCATCATCAAAGTTAGAGGTTAAGAAGTGCTTCCTATTGTCCATTATTGGCTTCACAAATACAGGCTGCTTTTTTTTTTTCAGGGAAAAATATGTTTCCTCATTTAAAAGTGAAATAGGGAACAAATCTCTTATCTGTATCCAGAGCAATGAACTTAAACCAATATAATGTAAACTACCCAATAAGAACGACCTACATTGAATAAAAGGTTACCAATTTCCATATATTACTGAATCAGAAGTCAGCAATATGTAATTTCTGAATTTAAAAAAGAAGAGGGCTGGAGAAATGCCTCAGTCATTAAGAATGCATACTGTTCTTGTAGAGGACTTAAACTTAATTCCCAACAATCATGTCAGGTGGCTCAGAACTTCCTGTAACACCAGCTCTAGGAAGGTCTAGCAACTCTGGCCTCCACAAGAAACTGAACTCACATGCCTATTCTTACCTACATCCAAATATACTTGAAAATTAAAATCTTAAGGAAAAAAATGCAATGATAGTTTTAACCCTGACTCCTAATATGTTTTTACTTAAGCACCGAGACACCTAATTTTTGGTCCCATTGTTGTCAGATTCTTAGGAATTTAGAGCAAATATTTAAAGCAGTTTCTGGCCCAAATAAACCTGTGGATGCTATCATTATAGATCACACACATGCCTAAAGTCTGCTGATAGCAAAATAAATATAAACCAAAACGTGACAGGGCTGAATATTTAGTATGGTGGTACAGGGCATGTTTACCATGCAATGAGACATGGCTCAACTGTCAAAACTACCAGAAAAAAAAATACGACAGACATGGTAACTCTGGTCACTCTTTAATTACAGCATTCCATTCTGGAGGCTGAAAATGGCTAGCTCAAGGCCATCCTGAGCCACTTATGGTGTCTGTCACAAAAAGAATCAAACAAACAAAACCCTAATTGATCAAACACAGAGATGGTTGTGCCTATCCATAGTTATAATCCCAATACTCAAAAGACTGAAGCAGGAATATTAAAGTCATGTCCAGATACAAAGCAGTATCATTTCTCACAAAAACAAAACAAATATAACAACAAAAATTAGTACTTAAAAATGGCTCAGTAGTTAGGCTCACTGAACTACTGGGGGGAGGGAGTTCAAGACAGGATCTCTCTGTGTTACCCTGGCTATCCTGGAACACAGTTTGTAGACCAGGCTGGCCTCGAACTTAGAGATCCTCTGCCTCTAGCATGCTGGGGTTAAAGTGTGTGGCACTGTAGGCCACACACACCTCCCCCTACCCTCCTCCCCACAAAGTTAGATATTCAGTTCCCAGTACCAGCAGTTAGTGCTACCAAGCTCAAATATACCTGTAACATTATATCCAGTGGATATAATGTCCTCTCTGGCCTCCACAAAAAAATGCCTGTGCACACAGGAGCACTCGAGTGCACACACACATATTTTTTTTTTCTTAAATCTGGTTTGGGTTCTTTAGAAAAGTGATGTCTACACCATTTATACCAAACATGCAACACCATTTAAAGACAGCACAGAAATAAATATGGTTCTGTCCCTCAATATACCAGTTGCAGACAACATGTCTCCTGCCACACCTCTGAGGCCACCAGTGGTTCCTCAATACACCTAACATGTGCTAGTCCCTCAATCCACCCTAAATCCCCATTTTCCAATCCCTCCCGTCCTCTTTAGCTCCTCTTAACCCTCATCTCCTCACCTCTCCTATAGGCTCCCTCTTTGATCGCAATTACCATCTCTGTAATAATAACAACTGAGACTTCCCAGGGTCCCCACTCCTCTGGACTTTGCTTCCTTCCAGGCTTCCTTCAGCCTGTTCAAGGTACAATACTCAGCAAGGTTCACTACCTCCATTTTCTTGTGAGAGGTTTTAACATGATTCACCACCACCTCCAATTTCTTCTGGGGGGAAGGTGGTGGAACATCAGCAGGATACACCACCCCCTCCATTTTCCTCTCAGCAAGCTCAGCAAGGTTACCACTGCCTCCATTTTCCCCTCACTGACTTCAGCAAGGATTACCATTGTAATATCCAAAACAAATTCAAGACTACCCAGTACCTTCCCCATTCAAAAGGACTTTCGAAACTGTAATAGCAGGCCAAGTACAGAGCCAGACTAAAAAAAGCTGGCTGACTAAACAAATATAGAATCATAGTTTCAATGGTCAAAATTACTAAGCTTCCAGAACAAGATTAACAATTCCTCTGTTACACCTCACACTAAAGATCACAAGGACAGACAAAACGAGTGTCACCCTATACAAACCAACCAATGTCTAAAAAGGTTATTGGCTAGAGCAATTAAAAAAAGCCAAACTACCCTGGTGCCTATATCCAGCCTTTATAAAGGTATAAAAAAAAATGTGTTCTTTCTTTGTTCTGGGTCTCTCCTCTGGCCTGCTTGCTGAGAGGGGGTTCCCCAACATGTTGGATAAGTAAAATCCTCATGCGTTTTGCAAAGATGATGGTCTCTGTGGGCTTTGTAAGCAATAGTATTTTGACAAGCTACAACATAATCACCTCCATTGTCCCTTCACCGACCTCCACCACCAGCAACATATTCCCCTCCGCAAGTTCTGCAAGGTCCACCACTGGCTGTATTTTCCCCTCAGGAAGCTCAGCAAGGCTCACCACTACCTCCATTTTCCCCTAGCCAACCTAGACCACACCCCCCATACACCACCGCCTCCATTTTCCCCTCGACAAGCTCAGAAAGGTCCACCACTGGCTCTAATTTCCCCTCAGCAAGCTCAGCAAAGCTCACCACCACCTCCATTTTCCCCTCGCAGACAGAGACCACCGCCTCCATTTTCCCCCTTGGCAAGCTCAGAAAGGTCCACCACTGGCTCTAATTACCCCTCAGCAAGCTCAGCAAAGCTCAGCACCACCTCCATTTTCCCCTCGCAGACAGAGACCACCGCCTCCATTTTCCCCTCGGCAAGCTCAAAAAGGTCCACCACTGGCTCTAATTTCCCCTCAGCAAGCTCAGCAAAGCTCACCACCACCTCCATTTTCCCCTCGCAGACAGAGACCACCGCTTCCATTTCCCCCTCGGCAAGCTCAGAAAGGTCCACCACTGGCTCTAATTTCCCCTCAGCAAGCTCAGCAAAGTTCAACACCACCTCCATTTTCCCCTCGCAGACAGAGACCACCATTGGGTGAAACAGGCTTACAAGTCTCTAGAGAAGCGAAGACTCTCACGAAGCTGGCATCTTTCTCCTCAAAGCTTCTTAGGCAAAATGGCGTCTCAGACGACCGAGAGAAAAGCCAGGATCATCTAGGCTCCTTGCTGATTGGCTGAAAGATATGCACATGCGCACTTGATGGTGCGATGGGCCCAGGGAGTCATGGGACCTAGGGGAAGTGCATAGGGTCTGGGGGCAGAAAGTGGGCCCTAGAAGAGGCACATGGGCCCAAGGTGTGGCACGTGGGCCCTGCTGTGGCTGACAGTCCCTGGCCCTCTTCCTGAGGATGATGCCTTCTGAGGCCTCTTGCTTTTCTTTTTGTAAATATTATAGCAGAGCTGCCCTTGCAGAGGACCAGAATTTGGTCCCAGAGCATAGCAGATTGTTTGTTTCTTGTTTTATTCTGACCTCGGGTTCCTGAACAGAATCAAGCATGTTCATACACACAAATAATTTTAAAACTACAAAAAAAATGAGTTAAATACAAAAATGCAAACTCCTCACTTTTGAACCAGCATTTTGCCTATAATTCAGCACTTTCCTGGATCTCTATACTGCACTTGTGTCATCCATATGTATTTGTTATTTCTCATTCAGAAGTATAAAATGGGTCTTCAAAGGGCCTAGTCTCCTTAAAAATAAGGAGACTTCCCAAGAAGCCTGTCCCTTTTGTCCAGAAGAAGTCTCCTCAAGAGGCCTCTCCTCCAGAAAAGGGATTCCAAAATCCCCATCCTTCTCAATCCCAAGAGTATGCCTTAAGAGGCATGCATTTCTCAATCAGAACTGAATTCTGGAGACAGACTTGTCCATTAAGAATATTATAATGACTCCGTTTTGGTGTGTTGGAACACAAAGATCATTCTAAAACCTCTCCAGACTCAGTGGGAGATGTGGGGTTATGGAATTTCTTCAGTAGACACATACCCTGATTCCTTCCCACTGGCTGGGTATGTCAGAAGTGAGGCCGAGTCCTGTGTGAGAGAAGTTTGTTTCACTGGGACCTCAAAAAATGTAATAAATCCAGGTACAAAAGATACAGACCATGATTCTAATCAGGTCAATTATGATTGTAAGAGTCTACAGCACTGGGGATATGGAACCTTAAGAGGTTCCTGTAGCCAGGCAGGCACCCAGTGGAAAGATAGAAGACATCAATCCAATGTTCAACCCAAAAATTATCCTCTCTGCAAGTAATACAGGGATGGGGGATGGAGCAGAGACTGGGGGAATGGCTAACCAATGTCCAGCCCAACTTGAGACCCATCCCATGGACAATCATCAGTCCCTGACACTACTAATGATACTCTGTTATATTTGTAAACAGGAGCATATTGTCCTCTGAGAAGCTCCATCCAGCAGCTGGCTCAGACCGATGCAGATACCTACAGCTAAACAGTGGATGGAGCTTGGGGACACTTATGGAAGAATAGGAGAAAGGGTTTCCAGCCCCGAAGGGGATAGGAACTCCACAGAAATCCCAACAGAGTCATGGACCCTTGGGGCGCTTAGAGATTGAACCACCAACCAAAAAGCATACAGGGAATAGATGTAAGCCTCCCACACGAGAATATGCAGCTTGGTCTTCATGTGGGATCCAAATAACTGGAGCAGGGGCTATCCAAAAAGCTGTTGCAAGTAAGAGGGGGTATTTTCTTTTAGCTGGGTTGCCTTGTCTGGTCTTAGTGGGAGAAGAAACACCTAGTCTCACAGACACTTGATGGGCCTGAGTTGGGTAATACCCAGAGAACCCTGACCGGCTCAGAGAAGAAGGGCAAGGGGTGAAGGTTTGTGGGAGGAAGTGACCAGGAGTCGAACAGTGAGCAGGATATAAAGTGAATAAGTAAAAACAAACAAACAAACAAATACAAAGATTATAAGAGTCTTGGTGCCAAAACTCAGTGGCACAACATTTCAAAAGGCAAAATGAAAAATTATACCAATAATAGATGTGGGTCTGAGTAACCTGCCAACATTTGTTTTGACAAAACCTAGTAGTTATTTCAGATACAGCATGCTACTAATTTAGAGGTATAATTTCTTCAGTTATTAAAGTTTAAGATTATATAAATGTTTGTCACTTTAGTTAATATATCTGGACCATGGTCAAGGAGATGGAAACTCAAAAAGGTGGATATGACTGTTGGTGGATGGAGATATAAGGCTGAGAAGTGTCTAAGAACACACAAAAAAATGGAGTCAGGACAAGATGGAATTCTTTAATCATTTCAGAATAATTAAAGTGAAAGATATAAATCTATTTTCATTCTTCTGGAGGTAGAAATCTAACTTGAGGAATGAGTTTAATTTTGTCTCATTTTTAAATTGCTATCTAAATATCCCAACATATTTTACTTTTTTTGTTTTTTGTTTTTTCAAGACAGGGTTTCTCTGTATAGCCCAACATATTTTACTATCCTGTACATTTCTTCCTATTAATTAAACATATCATCTTCTTAGACTGAACCAAATCAATGTGTAAACTTCTCACTCTGCTCATTTACCTATTTATGTATTAGTACTACTTCCAGATTCTAAAATTCTTATCTATCTTTTTACGCCAGTTCTCCTGATAGGTAGTTGGATTCAACAGTTTTCTTTCCTTCTCTCTCTCTCTCTCTCTCTCTCTCTCTCTCTCTCTCTCTCTCTCTCTCTTTCTTTCTTTTGGCGTACCTATTTTTTAAAGCAAAAATTCTTCTCATATATAATACATCCTAACCAAAGTTTCCCCTTACTCCCTCCTCCCAGGCTCTCTCCTACCTCTCCCTCTCCCTCAGATTCATGCTTGCTCCTCCTCCCATCAGAGAATAGCATGATTCCTATAGATATCAACTAAACACAGTGTAACAAGCTATAATATGACCAGACATGTACCATCATATCAAGTCTAGACTAGGCACCCCAGTAGGAGGTTAAGTGTCACACAAGTAGGCAAAAGAATTACAGAAAGCCTCCACTCTCACTGTTAGGATTTCCATAAAAACACCAAGCTACTCAGCAATAACATATGTAGAACACTTAGGTCAGATCCATGCAGGCTTCCTGCAGTCTCTGAACCCTTTTGAGTCCTTGTTAGTTGGTTCCGTGGGCCATATTCTCCTGGTGTGTTCCTGACCCCTCTGTTTCCTCTGATCCTTCCTTCTTTTCCTCTGCAGTACTCTCTGAACTCTTCCTAATGTTTGACTATGGGAATCTGCATCTCTCCATGTGTTGCGGATGAAGTCTCTGTGTTTGGTTTGATTACAATTCTGCTAAGCTCTGGACCCAGTAATTTTTTTTTTTTCATTTTAAAAAATAGGACACAGTATTATATGGTCTCTTTCGAGAAAAAAAAATGTCATAGTTCTACTGAAATTGATTACTGGTGTTATGACTGTATTAAAACATCCTGCTCTTTCCCATCTTGCAAGATGGTGGGTGAAAAGGCGCCTGATACAAAGGAGAAGAAACCTGCGGCCAAGAAGGTGGGCGGTGATGCTGTTGCCTCCAGTCCCCGGGCCGCCAAAGCAACCAAAAAGGTTCGTCCTAAGTTTAAAAAGCCCAAGAAGGCGAAGCCCCATTGCAGCCGAAACTCTGTCCTGGTGAGAGGAATTGGCAGGTCAAAAGGAAATACTTGGCTGCCAAGACCAAGGTTGAGAAGAAAAAGAAAAAGGAGAAGGTCCTTGCTACTGTCACCAAAACAGTTGGTGGGGACAAGAACGGTGGCACCCAGCTGGTGAAGTTTCGAAAAATGCCTAGGTATTATCCCACCGAAGACGTGCCTCGGAAGCTGCTGAGCCATGGCAAGAAGTCCTTCAGCCAGCACATGAGAAGGCTATGCTCCAGTCTCACTCCCGGAACTGTCTTGATCATCCTCACTGGGCGCCACAGGGGCAAGAGGGTGGTTTTCCTGAAGCAGCTGGACAGTGGCTTGCTTCTTGTGACTGGACCTCTTGTCATCAACAGAGTTCCTCTGCGCAGAACACACCAGAAGTTTGTCATTGCCACCTCTACAAAAGTTGTTATCAGCGATGTTAAAATCCCCAAACACCTGACTGATGCTTACTTCAAGAAGAAGCAGCTGTGCAAGCCCAGGCATCAGGAAGGCGACATCTTCAACATGGAGAAGGAGAAATACGAGGTTACAGAGCAGTGAGAGGCTGATCAGAAAGCTGTGGACTTGCAGATTCTGCCAAAGACTAAAGCTGTTCCTCAGCTCCAGGGCTAACTGCGATCTCAGTTTTCCCTGACAAATGGGATGTATCCTCACAAACTGGTCTTCTAAATTGTTAACCTAATTAAACAGCTTCATATGTTAAAAAAAAAAACCAAAACGAAAAAAAAAAAAAACAAACATCCTAACAATGAATAATGTTGTTTTCCCATAAGTAAAAGTGCTTGTCTGCCTATATATTTGTGTGGGTATATACATGTTGTATGTATGTATGTATGTATGTATGTATGTATAGACAAAGGATACCATGGGTGTCATCATTCCTCAAGTGTGTCTACATTATTCTTGGAACTTAGTGGTTAGGTTATTTAGGCTGACTAATGAGCTCCAGGAATTTGCCTATTTTCATCTTCACCCTTGAGTTATATGCAGCACTACACTGGGCTATTTCTCATGGATCCTGATGATTCAGTTCAGGTCTCATACCCCAGGACCTACTTTTGTAAAATTTTAACTTTGCTTTTTCTGTATGTGAGTGTTCTACTATCTATGCTGCTGCTGTCTGCGCACTGAGCACTAGATCTGATTTGCTGTAGGTGCATAAATTCTCAGAGAAACATAAATGGGTAACAACAGGAAGGGATGGGAATGGAGGGGATCAGCAATTTTGCACAGGAAGCTTGAGGAGATGTTGCTTACTGTAGACTGCCTGAAGTAGGGACAAAATTGAAAAAGCAAGTAGTTTGGCCCTTTGAAGAGCATGAAGGCTGCCAGTGAACTCTCCTCTCCTCTGTCAGGAGAGGTAACCAAAGTCAATGTAGCACTTGCCGAAAACCCAGGGTTTGTCAACAAATCCTGTTAAGATGGTTGGCTGATCAGGATGACACTGGACCTGGATAAATTGATGACCCTTCAGAGCTGGATGAATTGATGAGTGAAGAAGCATATGAGAAATACGTGAAGTCCACTGAGGAGTGACCATGGATAGCATCCCTCCACTTCCAGATAAAACTGGATGTGACCTGCTCCAGCATGCTTGTCTTAAACCAGTGGAGACTAGAGGACTTGAAAGAACTTTTAGCAGTACTGATGGAAAGAAACTGTTCTTGACAGTGCTACTTAAGACTCACCCCCAACTTCCTAATGGATACGGATAAACACAGTGTACAGATTTTTGATACTCTGCAAACTAATTATTTAGACTAGGGTTTAAGCCCTGGTGTTTAGAATTCTTAAGATCATCTACAGTGAAAAGTGGTTATGAGACTTGGTTTGGTGATGGACCACTGTTTAATCCCAACACTCAACAGGCAGATGTTAGTTCGAGGTCAGTCTACATAACAAGTTTTAGACCAGCTACAGCTATATGGTGAGACCCTACCTACAGGTAATAAGAATTTCATAACTCAAGATAACAGTGGTGTGTTTTACATAATTTTATAACTTGCCCATATCCACCACTGGGTTTTGGTCAGAGACTTAGTGTCTTCTCATTGGAAATGACTGGGAATGCAGGGAAGTGTTATACAGTGTCAGAGGCAGGAGAGTATTTGTTTCGCCATGTGCTGTGTTGGCTGTTGTTTTCCCATCGTGAAACATGGGGTTTGCAACATTGTGGGAAACAAATTAAATATTCATTCTCTTTGAAAAAAAAAAAGAACTGCCAAAACATAATACTTTCATAGTCATTATCCATGAGAAAAGTAATTTGGATGATATATAGGTAACCTAAAATATTACAGTTCCTTTTTCTATGATCATCACATTTTCTCTGCCTGATTTGTTTTTGTGTTGGGTAGTTTCTTTGCAGTTTGTTTAGGTGCTGTTTGTTTATTCATGTTACTTTGTCCATGTTGGTTCTTACTACATAGGTGCATTTCGTTTGTTTCATGGAAAATAATTTCAAACTGAAGATTGACAGCAATTATTCCTATTTAGTACTTCAATCGGATTGAGTTACCGTTGCCTGTACTAAACTTTTACATGTTCCATATTGCTATATTGTAAACCTCACTGAAAGTTACTGGCTTAAAGCAAATATTATCTAATTTATTCAAAATACTGTAAGAAAACATTTTAGGGTGATCCATATACTTGTCAGCACATGGATGACTCAAAGGGACTGGTGTGGTGGTATTCTAGCTCTCCAGGATGCTACCTTGGACTCTTTCTCATCCTCATTATCTTTGTCCCCAAAGAAGCTAAAACAAGACAAAGCCTGAATACTCTTCAAGCCTCTATTTACACAGTTGCTCAAACAAAACTGCCCAAGACCAGCTTCAAAAAGCAGAGAAATATTTCTACATATTAATGAGGGAGGCATAAAAGTTGTAGTTTTTAAAAATAGTATCTTGGAGTTATTAAAGTAACAAGTGGGAAAGCAGGAAATTATTTGGCTATCCAAAGAAATTATTGAGAAGTCAAGACCATGAAAATGCCATTTAGAAGATTCTTCCTTGTACACCTGTAATGGTAAATCACAGGCAGGGATATATATCGGAAACTCTGTATACTTAAGGACACGAACTTCTGGTCAATTCATGAAAAATACATACCATTGCTTTTTAGTGATGATGAATCTGTGAGTTGTCACTAGCCCTAAGATGCATTTGTATAGAGATTTCTCAGACTTCTCCTTTTGGGTCAGCAATGTGAGTATCAAAGAACTCTGGGCTTTCACCTGATCCATGTCTGCAAATAAACTCCTATCCCATTAATAAGGGTCATAATTGATATTACAAACATATGACAATGTTTTCTTTAAAATGAATCTTTGTTTTATTTCTTTTTGAGACAGGCTTTTTTTGTGTAGTCCTGGCTGTTCTAGAACCACAGACTGTAAACCAGACTGTCCTGGGATTTATAGAGATCTGCCTGCCTCTGCCTTCTAATTGCTGGCATTAAAGACATGGGACCACCATTGCCCAGCTTAAAATGAGTTCTTGATGGGATGTCAAACAATTTAAGTCCTAATAATTTAAACTATATAACACAGTACTAATACAGCCCAGAGAATTTATTCTCTAGTATGTAAACTACTACTTTGAGAGAGAAAATGACTCACCTAATGTCCTATTTTTATGGGGACGAAATGCAAGCATAGGAAGAGGATTCATAATAAACAAAATATTTAATAAATGAAGTGCTCTTGGAAATGAAAACTATCATAGAGAAATAAACTTTGGAAAGGCTCAAAGACACTCAAAGTGTCTTTGCTCACTGTCTTAGTTAGGGTTTTACTGCTGTGAACAGACACCATGACCAAGGCAAGTCCTATAAAAAACAACATTTAATTGGGGCTGGCTTACAGGTTCAGAGGTTCAGTCCATTATCATCAAAGAGGGAGCGTGGCAGTATCCAGGCAGGCATGGCACAGGAGGAGCTGAGAGTTCTATGTCTTCATCCAAAGGCTGCTAGTGGAAGACTGACTTCTAGGCAACCAGGGCGAGGATCTTATGCCCACACCCACAGTGACACACCCATTCCAACCAGGTTACACCTATTCCAACAAGGCCACACCTCCAGATGGTGCCACTCCCTGGTCCAAGGATATACAAACCATCACATTCCACTCCCTGGTCCCCATAGACTTGTTCAAAAACATGAGTCTATGGGGGCCATAATTAAACATAGCATAATGCAAGATGTATTTAGTCCATCTTTCAAAGTCCTCATAGTCTATAGCATTTGCACCAATGTTAAAAGTCCAAAGTTCAAGGTCTCTTCTGAGATTCATCCAACTTAATTAACTATAATCCCCAAAACAAGGCAGGAAACCAGCTGGGCAAACTCCAAACTCTGCATCTCCATGGCTGATGTCAAAGCAGTCTTCAGATCTCCATTCCTTTTCATACTTGTTGACTGCAGCAAACTGTTTCTCCTGGTCTAGTTCCACTCCCTGTTATCAGCTTTCATCAGCATGTATCCCATGGCTCTGGCATTTTCAACATCTTTGAGTATACAAGGCAATTTCAATGTTACAGCTTCTTGTTTCAGTGTCTGGGATTCCACTTGATCTTTTGGACTCTTCCTAAGGGCTGGCATCACTTCTCCAACTCTGCCCTCTGTAGCACTCTAAGCTCAGGTTGATCCACTCCACTACGGCTGCTGTTCTTGGTGATCATCCCATGGTACTGACATCTCCAATACACTGGGGTGTTTCCCTACAACTAGGCTTCACCAATAGCCTCTCATAGGCTCTCTTCATGATGCCAAGCATCAAATCCTTTGCCTGACCCCTTCAGTCCTGGGCCATCAACTACAGCTGAGGCTATACCTTCTCCAATGGCCTTCCATGACCTCTCACAGTGCCAAGCCTCAGCTGTTCTTCATTACACCTTCATGCCTTCAAAACCAGTACACCTGGGTGACTCTTACATATTACCAAGTCCAGCTGCAACAAGAGGTACAACCTTGGCTATCTCTGGAACACAGCTTCTTTGTGCTTCCAGAAAACACTTCCCAGAAGATTTCACCTCAGTGATGCTGGTCTCTTCTTAATCACTGATAATTTCTTAGCTCCAACTAGCCAGCATATATTGTCCCAGTAGTTCCTTCCATTCTTAACTCTAGAGCCAGAGCCATGTGGTTGAAGCTGCAAAGTTCTGCTGCTTGCACGAACTACAACATGACCCGCTTGTGCTATTACATTGTCACTGGCTTTCTGTTTTCCAAACCCTTCACTGCCTAAGCTTGGCTATCCTGGATCTTGCTCTGTAGATTGACCTTGAATGCAGAGATCAGCACGCCTGTCTCCTGGGATTAAAGGTGTGTATCACCACCTGGATCTAAGTTTATCTGGGTAGGATCTTGCCCCAAGGTATCACTCCCTTAATCTGTTATCTCCTAGAACACAAGTATTTGCTCCATTTCACTTCCTAGTACTTTTTTTTCTTTAATACTCGAGCCTTATATTTTATATTTTTCTTTCTAAGCTTACTATGCTTGTTCAAACTTCTCTTCAAAAGGCTTAACCAGAGAACAAAGTTTCTGCTGGGCTTTTTTGAAACTTCCTTTGTCAATGCAATTAATCTGAGCCTCTTCACCTTAGCCTCAGGCAGACATTTCAGACAAGGGCAAAAAGTAGCCATAGTCTTCACCAAAATACCACAAAAACAGTCTTTATGCCACATTCTGAAATTCTTCTCCTTTGAAATCTCTTGGGCCAGGTCAACACAGTTCAAATTACTCCCAGCAACAAAGTTTTCCATATCCCTACTAGGATGACCAATTAAGCCCCATTTAAAGCATTCTACTGCTTTCCAAATCCAAAGTCCCAAAATCCACATTCTTTCTAATAAAAGCATGGTCAGGCCTATCACAGCAATACCTCGCTTCTGGTACCAACTTCTGTCTTAGTTAGGGTTTTACTGCTGTGAACAGACACCATGACCAAGGCAAGTCCTATAAAAATCAACATTTAATTGGGGCTGGCTTACAGGTTCAGAGGTTCAGTCCATTATCATCAAAGAGGGAGTGTGACAGTATCCAGGCAGGCATGGCACAGGAGGAGCTGAGAGTTCTATGTCTTCATCCAAAGGCTGCTAGTGGAAGACTGACTTCTAGGCAACCAGGGCGAGGATCTTATGCCCACACCCACAGTGACACACCCATTCCAACCAGGTCACACCTAGTCCAACAAGGCCACACCTCCAGATGGTGCCACTCCCTGGTCCAAGGATATACAAACCATCACACTCACTCCTGGGATCTTGAGCTAAATGCTTTGTGTCTGCATGAAGCTTAGAGGACAACAAGGCCCCTGGCAGCAAAGAATCTGCTCCAGTTTATGCAGAATGGTGCATTTATCTGAGGATGGGGCTGTTTCCTTGCTAAATCATGATGTAATAGGGTATGTTTTTGAATTGACAAGCGACCTTCCTAAAGTGAGTCATGTTGCCAATGAAATTATCAGGGTGTTAAAAAAAAAGATTCAGAGCACACAGATCTCTGGATTGCATGTGCACATCGTTTCATTAAGCCAAAATCTTAGAAATAATATTGAAAATGAAGTATAAGGCATGGTTAATACACCTTTTCCACTGGGGTCATCGACACTGCTCTTCAAGAACAATATGGTTGGATGCTATCTACAACAACCACATTCACAATGCCATATAGCCTAGGTGTATAACCAGGAGGTATATGGAGAGAGACGAGTTCTGATGTTGGAAGAAGGAGGATGAATATGGAAGAAATGCAGGAAGACAAGGATGAGTGAGATGAATGTGGATTATAGGAAGGAGGAAGGGAAACTAGCAGAGGCTTCTTGGCCTCTGAAGGGGGCAAGACAGGCAGTGGGAGGCTGGTGATAAAGATTTTGCAGGATAATCTCTAGAAGCACAAAACTTAAGCCAAAAAAGTGGGATTTGAACAAGTGTCAACCATTGCTCAATATAAGGGAATTTATCAGGGTGGCCCGAATCTCTATGAACTTGAGACAAACTGCCTTTGCAATAGCTGAGGTCCAGGGAACTGGTAATGGCCATCCCACTTCAGAGGAGGGTCAGCCAGTCTCACAGTAAGTGCACAGCCTTCATTTTGAAAATGTATCCTATATTCTTCCCCAACCCCTTCGGGAGAATTTCTTTAGCTTACATCACAGGGGTTGATGAGACAGGCTGACTCCTTGATTTGACAGGCTTCAAATTGGCAGTTCATGAGATTAGGCCTAAAAACCCAGACTTCAGGAAGATAGTCAGAAACTGCCCTGCCATTAGAAACTGCACCACCACCTGTCCTAAAGCAAGGACAATGGGTTGGCAGTTTTCAGCCTGCCTCCACAACTTAGAGACAGATTAAAACAAAGTCCACCCACCACAGGATTCCTCAGTAACAGTTTCCAGCCACCACACCCCAGTAATGGATCTGGAATGCCTAGAGACAGAGTAAGACAATTCCTGGATTCCCTTAATGTACTTTGAATTGGGCAAGAGAGCTCAATTCTGGGTCTATCTTGATAATGGGAGACCCCAGCATGTTGGACTTCTGCAGAATAAAACACTCTGTGTTTATGTACTATTTGAGTCCTGGTGTCATTCTTCAGAGAATCATGGACCCTTATATTGTAAGAATTTAAAGTTGCTGGACACCATGTTAGGAGGACTCTATGTGACTTAAAGAAGTTAAAGATTAATATGAGCAAACTCAGAAGCACCAACAATGAAGATATGACCTCATGTAAGACCTACCCTGGCTTCCCTGTTGTTAGAGCAAGTATGTGTATATATGTGCCAACAGGGCACATTTTTGAATTGACAGGTCATCTTCCAAAAGTAAACAGATACTACCATTAACAACAACAACAAAACAAAGAGAGTGCTCAAATGATAAATTCTTGACTTCAAACACATTTATGTTGTTTACTCTTACTATGTTATTTAACCAGGCATTAGAATCCAGAAGTAATGTTTAAAAAGATTCAAATGTGTGGGTTAATACAGCATATCCACAGGAGTCATAGACACCACTCTGCGAGAGTAGTGGGACTGGATGCTGTCTACCACAGTAACGTTCACAATGTCATACAATCTAGGTGTATATCTAGGGAGAGTAAGGAGAGAATCGAGGGTGAAAAGGATGTTGGCTTCCACCACACCATTTCTTCCATCAATGCCAGTAACACAGACCTATGATGAGAAATGATGACAAAAAGTTTGGGGAAGCATGTTACCCACCACAGATGGCCCTCCACACCCCCAGACTCCCAGCTCTAATCAGCAGGACCATCACCCATCATGACCTCACACTCTACATCTCTGAATTTACAACTCATTCTCAGGCCGTCCTAGCCAAGTTCTGACCTACCTTCATCAACAGGCTGAATACCTCAAACCCAGTGCACTCAAACTTTCTCCACAATTTACTCGCACCAAGATGATTTTCCAACTTTTGTCCACGGCACAGCATAACATCAAGGAAAACACAACTAAGGAAATAATCTCTCTCTTTCTCTCTCTCTCTCTCTCACACACACACATTCTCTCTCTCTCTCTCTCTCTCTCTCTCTCTCTCTCTCTCTCTCTCTCTTTCTCTCTCTCTCTCTCACACACACACACACACATTCTCTCTCTCTCTCTCTCTCTTTCTCTTTCTCTCTCTCTCTCTTTCTCTCTCTCTCTCTCTCTCTCTCTCTCTCTCTCTCTCTCTCTCTCTCTCTCTCTCTCTCCTGTCCACTATTCTCTCCTTACTAACTTTTCATCAGTGAACACATTTTGTATACTGCCAAACATAATATAGAAAATCCTATTCAAGAAAGGGATCAGTAAAAAGGAAAGGCAGCTGCCTACCCATGACAAGACAACATGGTGATCAATTACCTGATCCATATCCTCAGAGTTGAGGGGGCTCACAGAGTGGATATTGATGTTTGAAGTGTCCGGGTTCATGGAATACTCAACCAGCAGCAAGTCCCCCTTGAAAGGCCTGAATGCTGAAACAGCCATAAAGTGACAATTCTTTAGTATTAATGCAGTCAGGTCCCACCACATTCCCTAGGACCTTCCTCACTGCCGCATGCTGACCAACTGTTCCTGCATGTAGAGTAATTTTCCCAGTACTCAGTCAACTTAAATATCTTCTTCCAGGAAGGAAAGGCGAAGGCTCTGTGAAAAAGGACGCTCCCCACACTCTGGAGAGCTTATAACCCAAGCCCAATACTTACATTTCTTGCTCTGTTTTTAAGGCTATAACTCCTACCTCCAGAAAACATGTATAATGGGGAAAACGTGTCTTTGTTGATATAGACATCTTCTTCAGTTACTGAGCTGACACATCTAATAGAAAGTCTTCTACCAAGGTTTGATGCCTCAATACCGGCAGGAAGCTCATTTATAGCTTTCACCTATAAGGGAAGACAGTGACTGCTGGTGAAATAAAAATTACATGCAGGAATATGTACCCTTACCAAGGATTTCCCATCAAAATAACAGTACTGTAGAGAGTATTTAAGAGTTTTTTTTCTATGCTTATTTTTCACTTTTATTTTTATTTTTATTTTTTATTTTTGCAAATATAAAGAGGTTTATTCACTTGTTACTAGGTATAAAACATAACATATAAAAACCCACCTTCTCTCTCTTTAGTGTGAACATCTTGTACTGTCTGTGGCCACCTCAGGCTTCAAACATAGCACAGCTGTTGCACAGTGTCTTCTCACCATCATCGGCATAGTCTGCAAGGCCACACAACACACAGGCCAAAGCGCCGCAGCCCCAGCAGGTGTATACACACTGCCCACACAGGGCCTGCTCGTACTGGCTGCAGACCGCTTTCCCATCCACAGATCTCATACACGATGAACAAGCGATGGGCACTGTCCTGGGAAGGCCACCTTCTGAGGTCTGAGCTTGGTACCTTGTCAGTCGGACATCAGGTCCAATCAACATCTGTCCCCTCTCAGATTGAGGGGCTCCCACCACACCAGACTTCAGTGACTCCCGCAGGTGGTTCATGGAACAATCTTCGCTGGATATGTGATCTCTGTAGGCCCAAGCCCCTTGGAAAAGGAGCTGCTTGGTTCTTTCGAAGACCTCGCGTGAATAAAGCTTGGCGAACACACCGTGGCTCAGCTCTTTCAGGCCCACGTGAACTTTGAGTTGGAGCAGGGCTGCATCTGCAAACGGGCAGCTCCTCTTGGGCATGGTAGCAGGTACCAGACACAGCCCTCAGAGGCGCACAGCGCGCCAAACACACGTCACGGCGCCCACGGAGCACGGCGGAGGCCCGAGCCGACCTCAGTTTTATTTTTTAATTTAAAAACTCTTTATTAGATATTTTCTTCATTTACATTTCAAATGCTATTCCAAAATCCCTTATACCCTCCCCCTGCCCTGCTCCCCTACCCACTCACTCCGACTTCTTGTTTCTCCTGAGGCTATGCCAGTGCCTGGCAAGCACAGAAGTGGATGCTCACAGTCATCTATAGGATGGAACACAGGCCCCCAATGGAGGAGCTAGGGAAAGTACCCAAATAGCTGAAGGGGTCTACAACCATATAGGTGGAACAACAACGTAAATAATCAGTATCCCCACAGCTCGTTTCTCTAGCTGCATATGTAGCAGAAGATGGCCTAGTCCGCCATCTTTGGAAAGAGAGGCCCCATGGTCTTGAAAACTTTATTTAAGACATTTTAAGTATACTTTAAGGACATAGTCCTATGTCAGAGACAATGGATTTTATTATGCACGCCAAAACAGGTCTTCTGTGGCAGAAATTGTTTAAACAACTGTTTTCAAATCTAGAAAATACATTTCCCATTAAAGATAGATTATGAAGCTGAGATGGTGGCATATTGTGTCTGTGCTTGCTCTGTGGATTGCTAAGTGTCGTGCAAATGTGAGTTCCAAACCTATGTTTAATGCACCCACAAACTTAGCTTCTGACTTTAGAAATGCAGTGCTATTACTTTCTAGAAACTCAAAATTCATTAGTGTAAAAAGTATAGTTCTACCCAATTTGCAATCATGGCTTTAATTCAAATTAGAGAAAAATGTTGCATTTACACCGAGGGAAACACTCTGGGTAGGGTAAACTGAGGATAGTTTTGTGGTGCACTTGATGGAAGAAAATTTGGTTGCCTGGGAGATGCGTGTGGAGCAGAATTAAGTCAACTGAGACAAGAATGAACAGCACAGTTTTGTAGAAGGAAGGAAGGAAGGAAGGAAGGAAGGAAGGAAGGAAGGAAGGAAGGAAGGAAGGAAGGAAGGAAGGAAGGAAGGAAGGAAAATGTTCTCCCTCTATCAGGACCTGGGTGCAGGAGTTCATCATGAAGTGGGAGAAGTAACAACCATTAGAAGTTTTGTCAAAAACAAGTCATGCATGCCTGGCTTCATGGTCTGGGGGAATAGTATTATTCTGAATTTTCAAAGATAGTGAACCTTTGGGGAAATAGTTTCCCTTTGAAACTTTCTTACATAAAGAAAAGATGAATATTCTTTACAGGAGAACAGAATAGCCACATAAGCACAAAGCAGAAAACTGTCTCCCACAAACCATGTTGGATGATTCTATTATCTAGAAACAGTGACTAGCTACCCATTTGAAACATCAAATCAGAGTATTGTGCATGCTAGTAAAATATTACAGGAAGACTCACAAAAGGTAGCAAAAAGGAACATCTGGAATCACAATAGCTGTATGCATGATAATTTGGAGCTGCCTTCCTCATCCTGTGCTATTTAGTTTGGATGCTCTCATTATGCATAGTGGGAAGAAACTGAAGATAGTTGATGTTCTAAGATCATCATGGAAACTGAAGTCACTGATACCAAAGGGTGTTTTCAACATTAAACAATTGCTGTTGCCACCTGCCACTCAGTGTATGGCTACTTATCTGTACAGATGGGATGGTACTGATTCCCTAGTATCCCTTGCACTTGGTAGTGAATAGCTTGGATCCCATCTGAATACTACTGTCAGCATGCTGTCAGGTGAGCATCACAGACTCTGACCATTCTGCATTTTGACTGGACACTCACCCAAAGTTATACTGTACCCTAAATAACTTCTCAGTTTTTGTGGCAAACTTGCATCCTCCCTGCTGGGTCCCTTTGTCTGTGTGGAATGGGTTTCTAGTCACAGGTGGGCTAAGCTTTGGTTGAAATGACAGACAGATGCACACAGGAGAGTTTGTATAGAATCTGAATATTTTTTTTCAGGTCGAGCATCGAACTTCTTATAGTACAGAGAATATAAGGGGTTGGGAGTCACAGCAGGCAAGGTACATTGAAGTTACCAGGTACAAAACAAAGGAATGACTTTCAAAGGATTTACAGGAACCAGGTAAATGTTTACAGTAAAGATAAAGTAGTCCTGCCTAGGATCAGCTTAGTGACAGGCAAGGATTTTACACTCCATTGTTATACCTTTGAACCTTGTGAAGGCTAGCACCAGGGGGTTCTGCTCTTGGCAGGCCTCAAGAATAATGCAATATCACAACCCCCCTAATTAAATAGGCCTTGCTAAATTCTTATATGAGTGTAAATTTTAAGTATCTGGAGAATCTTCATTTGTCAGGAGAATATACCAACTTGCTTTTATTATGTAATGTAGCCTGTTCTGAAGATTTCTATCTCAGTGAGATTCCCTGGCTCTTTCTGCAGACCAGTTGAGCCTGGCTCTGTCTATTGTAATGCTTAATCAGTTACTGAATAGGTTAACTTTCTTACTGCCTTCTCACAGGATTTTAAGCTTGGCAGCTTTTGGGCTCTTGGAACACTGGGGAGACTAACTATAACAGAATTTAATCTTAAGAGGCATTTATAATAAAATATTAAATGAGAGCTCTTAGATGCATATACCAGACCAATGTGGGAATAGAGTATGAATATATGGATAAACTCTAGGAGGTGAACTTCCTTGAAACTCTCTGCCTCGTGAGTGGCTTTTAGGCTACACAGCCTGTCAAGCTGACTTGAACAGAGTGTGTGGCACCTCCAAGTTCTCATTTTTTTCAACACAGAAAGATCATCACCAAGCAGAGCCAAGCATACAGATTGATTCTATGACCCAGAAAGCCCCTAAGACACTCTTTGTCTCCATAAACCAAATGGAGTAGAGAGGGTGATTCAATTCACAGGATAGCATCACTGGGAGCAAGTTGGAAAGTAACATGTATATCCTTATCTTAGCACCCATATATCAAATGTAGGCTGACTGTTTTTGTCCCAGCCTGTATATAACTTTCTGGAAGAAATATGAGTAAAATTAGACACTGTGTATGAGGTCTTCGATTCCAACACTTAGGTCCCAGAAACTAGAACGATGGCTGCAAGTTGGAGGCTAGCCAAGAGTTCAGTCTATTTATGGCTATGTAATGTAGAGTGTGAGAATTCATCACATAAAATTAAAAAATCTAAAAAAGAAAATTTATCAGGGTTTTTTTATTTAAAACTAAGCCACATATTGTAGACTTGGCTCACCTGAACTTATTATGTACAGCAGTCTGGCCCTGAACTCACTAAGATTCTATATGCTGCTTCCTCCCAAATGCATATACCACAATGCTAATTATAACTTGACTTAACAATTGTGGTTACACCCAAAAGATAGAAAGATGGGCTTATAGTATAGGAAGATTGTATTTAAAAACAAGAAAAAGGCAGTATTGGTTAAAATACTAGATTACTTATACACTTTCTGTAATAAAGATCTTTTCCCCTAACACAGAATGACCTATGGTCTCAATGAATGAAATGTGCAAATATGCTTATTTTGTAGTTCATGTTTTCAGGAGTCAAAAAAACAAAAACAAAAACAAACAAACAAACAAAAAAAACAAAAAAACTCAAAAACAAAAAAACTGGAATATGCTTTTCAGTTCTCCAATTGTCAATAGTTTTTCAATAATTTATAATAATAATAATTATAATAATAATACTTTTTTCTATAACACCACCACACAGAACAAGGCAACAACAAATAACAAATACTACTACTACCACTAATACTATTACTACCATAACCACCACCACCCCAACACCACCACAACTACTAATGTTCCAGTGCTTATTAATACTGATACAAGGCTTTTCTGTAGCCTATGGTTGAAGTGATGAATTTGAGAAGTATAGACAAAAATGTAGAATTGCCATTGATATGCAAATACCTTAGCTAATTATGTTTATAGAACTAAGTCTTTCATAAGTCCATAGCAAAACCTTGTTGTGTATTAAATGACCTTTAAGATTTTATTAAACATTAAAATAAATGATGTTCATCATATTAATTTTATTTGCTTTAATTCATAAAAGAGAAATAACTTCATGCTATAAATGGAAGTAATATGGATATGAGATCCAATATTTTCATCATTAAAACATATTTAAATAAGAAAGAGAGCTAAAACAAATCTTTAGGAACAGAAAAAATATGATAATGCAGACACATAGTAGAAGAAGTCCATTAAACTCAGCCCATACCAACATTAGTGTTTGTCTTAATCCAAGAGAGAAATCAAAATCCCCCTAGGTTTAGAGACTTTGGATAAACTCAGCCATACCTTGATTGCTCTCCGGATATGAGTTATTTCATCTTTTTCCACAAGTGCAAGGACATTAGTCCCAATGTTCAGAGGCATGTTGTCACTTATTACATCCTTATTGAAGAATATGGATTCATTAATCCAACCATAGTCATTGCACATAGAGGACACAAATCCCTGAATAGATGTAAGCCTGGAATTATCTACAACACAGGTAAACAAAGGTCACACCAGTTCATGTCAAATGTAAGCACCCATTACACACAGGTTCTATTCTGACCATTTGTACTGACTGTTTTTATGTAGCTTAAAACAATCTAGAGTCATTGAATGGAGGGAACCTCAGGGGTGAAAGTGGCATAAGATCAGGTTGTAGGTGCCTGTAGTGCATTTCTTAATGAGTGATTGATGGAGTGGAACACAGACCACTGTAGGTAGATCACCCCAGTGAGATGTTTCTGGCTTCTGTAAGAAAGCCTGCTGAGCAAGGCATGGGGAGCAAAAAGGAAAACTGATCTCTGGCCTCTGCATCAGCTCTTGCCTCAAGGCTCCTGCCCTGTTTGAGTTCCAGCTCTGACTTCCTTCAGTGATTGACTGAGATGTGGAACCACAAGCCAAATAAACCCTTTCCTTCCCAGGTTGCTTTGGTCAGAGTGTTGTATCACAGCAATAATAATACCAACACACCACTGTAGATAGGAGCACATAGCATCACTTCTCTGGCCATAAGACAACAGCCATCTCTGTATCCCAAGGTTGTGACTACTGAATGGCACCTGTATGACATCTATTTCAGCTGTGGGTGACCTATCCCAGTGAGAATGTAAGGGCTGTGTTCATCTACCTGCTCAGGAAGACCCTTTAAACTAATATATTATTACTAGTATACACCTGACTCATCAGCAGCAGCACATGCATAGCCATAGCTCTAGATTCTCCAACATCCCTTCTGACAAAGCACTAAAAGACATGGGCAGATGTAAGGACACATTGCCAAGTTTTCTTTTGTTTTTCATGAGCATAATGTGTAAGCAATGTCTGGGGATCTGGCTCCAGTATCCTGCTGGGACAACTGGTCATCACCCTTTATGATGCCCTCCTTACAACCCTGCCTTCTGACTTCAGGTACACTTGTGCATGGAAAACAAGACTAAGTTCACTCTCAAAGTGCGGTGTTCCCCTTCTCTGGGGGATAGACAAAGGCATCTTTCAAGGACAAGATGCGAAGGCAGAGACAGCACATCCCACAGAGACTTGTGTCACATGTTCTGTGACTTGGTCTACACACTCCCCTGCTTTGACACGATACAGCCCACAGAGACTTGTGTCATGTGTTCTTTGACTTCGTCTAACCCCCCCAACCCCCTGCTTAGGTACAATACAGCCACAGAGACTTGTGTCACATGTCCTGTGAGTTGGTCTACACACTCCCCTGCTTTGACATACCAGAGGAGCTTGGGACACTGTTCAGTACTGTCCTAACTTGGAAACCTAGGGGCATCCTCCTGCTCAATGGCCACCCAAGACAGCGGCAGGTCCATCTCAGCTATTTGTGCCCCACTTGGACTTAAAGTGGAGGAAAGCCTTTTTGAGGAGTCTTCTGGTGTGTGCGGGTGTGTGTGTTGAGGTGTAACAGAGATTACCTAGAGGGGGTTCCTGTGATGTTTCTTCAGATGTGTTCGTCCCATGAAAGAATGAAGATATCCACCGTAGAAGGTTCATCATGGTTGTATCACCACCAGCCTGAACAATGCCCAAGGTTACCATATGACTTAGCAGGCATCCTTTGTCTCACTCATAAAATATGACCCCGTTCCCCAGCCTCTGTGAGATGACAGTGAATGGCTAAAGAGAGGATCTCAGGAAAGCCAGAGACAGGGTACCTGGCTGGCTACTGCCAGCCCCTCTTAAAGCTCCCTCTCTAGGGAGAGCCCACATCATCGACTGGTCAGCCAATGAGAGTCAATGGTATGCATACATCACTGCTTATGTCATTGGCTATAGCCAATGAGAGGCAACTGGCAGAGACACTTAGTCCTGCCCACCCACTATGAGGGCACCCACAGGAAAGTCTCTGGAAAAGCTGCTTGCAATTGAACTCTTGAGGTTCAGTTTTAAGGGGCTACCACTTAATGTACATTTTCATGAGATAGTTGGGAGTTTGTTTTAGAAGATGTGGAAGAAACCCTAGTACCTGCCTAGGTCAGTAAAAGCCATGCTTGGTGAAGTTCATAAGCAACAGCCGGGGGGCTTGCTACTTAAGGTACTTGCTGCCATTAGTGAGGACCTATGTTCAGTTCTAACCACCCACAAGGCAGCTCACAACTGTCTAAAATTCCATTTATATGTGTTCCAATGCCCTCTCCTGGCCAATCCCACACCAGGAATTCAAGTGATGCACACATCTACAAACAAAACATGCATATACAAACTGGAAATGGTGCCTCATGCCATCAATGCTGTTAATTCAGGCTCTCTGAAGACAGGGGCAAGAGGTGTCTATCTGGTATTCATAGCAACTTCTAGGGAAGACAAAACTTCATAGTAAGACCCTATCACAGCAAAACAAAACAAAACACAAACAAAAACTTATCTATACATATAAATTAATTTTAAAAAAGCACTAATTACTTGTTGTTACATTCAGATATAATTTGTGTGTGTGTGTGTGAGAGCATTTGTGTGTGTGTGTGTGTGTGTGTGTGTGTGAGAGAGAGAGAGAGAGAGAGAGAGAGAGAGAGAGAGAGAGAATAAAACATTTTAGAGATAACATTTCTATTTTGTAATTAAGATACACTTTATAATTTCCAGTTGAGTTTTTTTTTTCCCAGTGCTTGAGTACAGATCCCAGAATTCGTATACAGTAGGTACAACATCTAAATTATGCTATTTTCCCTAGTTGAGGTAAAAATCATTTTGGGATATATGCTTAAATTATTTATTATGTGGCTTAAGGAGAGATCTAGACTACCCTTGTATTGAGACCAAAATATCATCTATAACTGACCGGGCAGAAGTGTAGATATTCTAAAAGGATACTTGTGTCTCTTGGTCTGACTATGAGACTGCTGAAACAATGGACTCCCCCATAATGGTAATTTTCCCTGGAATCTCATTCTGAGAGAGGAAAATGCTCCCATCCAGAGTGTGATGTTATCTGCAAGTAAGGGATTTCACAGTTCCAACAATTTGGCAACCCACCTCACAGGATAAAGCTGAAAGCCAGACAGTGATGGGTCAGTAGTATGCAGGAACAAATCTTGACTGGGACTGCTTAGATATACATATCTTGAGACTTGTATCTAAACATGGATCTCATTTCCATCTCCTGATACTGGACCTGGGGGATATCTTTTTCCCACTTTCCATGTGGCTCCACTAAATAAATCTTTTTTTTTTTTTTGGTGTTCTATATTTAAGTTGGTTCTTTTAATTGACTTATTTGAGGATGGTTAGCTGGACCTGACTTGAAGCTCAGTTTGTAACCCCCAAGTTTGATTACCCCCACCCCACCCCCCAAAAATATTTGTAAAGCACGGGAAACAAAATACTTTGACCCCTGGAACTTCCAAATACCTACTCTTGTGTATTAAAGGCATCCTGCTTTTTTTTTTTTTTCCATTTTGTGTTTCTTCCGGCTCATAGTAGAGGCCAGAGATCAGAGAAAGGATAACACTTCTGGAAAAGCCCATATGGCCAACAATTCCTGTGAATCCACCAAAGATGACCAATTAGAAACTATTTATAGCCAATTGAAAGATTTTATTTCAGATAGCTGTGACTACACTAAGGTATTTTTGACTCAAGTATAACCCTTTAGGAACTCATAAAAACAACCACAAGTTTATCCACCTAGGCTATTAGGCCAATAGGTTATAGATATGTTTGATAGAGTATGCTCTTTGCATCATGCCATGTTGCATATAATCTTATTTCCCAGATGGATCCAACAACCAAAATAAAATGTAGGTTATTGTTACAGGTTGAAGTAATTCCCCATAATTATCCTTTGCATAGACAGAAAGGTGGTGTCATCTGAGTCCAATGAATATCTTCACACACACACACACACACACACACACACACACACACACAAACACACACACACACAAACACACACACACACACACACACACACACACACACACACACACACACAGAGAGAAAAGAAGTATTCCTTCACTTTGTTACATTGAGATATTTTATCTGGGAACCTTTTCTCATTTTCCCATTTACATATGTAAAAGTCTGTCTCATTAATGTCCCTGCAATAAGATGGTATTGCTGGACTGTTTCCCCAAACTGGTTTCCAACAATGACATAGACATATTTATTTAAGAATGCTTGGTCTTATTCACAACTAGCCTGTAGAACTCAATAACTCTTTTTATACCAATCCACTTTTGCCACATGGTCTATTATCTCTCCTTCAGTCCTGACATCTGTTCCTTCCTCCATGTCTATCTGGTGAATCTCCTGTGCCTATCTCCCCCAATTCCTATCTCTTCCCAGAAGTCCTGCCTTTCCCTTCCTGCCTATTTATAGGTTATCAGCTCTTTATTAAAGCCAGTCAGAGAATGCCTAAGGCAAGTGAGGAATGACAGAGATACAACTTGACAGATTGTGCAAAAAAATGAGCTACAAACATCTCTCCGTTTTAGTCCAATAAACTGTACTTTTGCTATCATCATATAAAGGCTTGCCTTTATATGTTACTTGGCCTTTTTCTCTTACTGCTTTTAGTATTCTATCTTTATTTAGTGCATTTGTCGTTCTGATTATTATGTGTTGGGAGGTATTTCTTTTCTGGTCCAGTCTATTTGGAGTTCTGTAGGCTTCTTGTATGTTCATGGGCATCTCTTTCTTTAGATTTGGGAAGTTTTCATCTATAATTTTGTTGAAGATGTTTGCTGGTCCTTTGAGTTGAAAATCTTCATTCTCATCCACTCCTGTTATCTGTAGGTTTGGTCTTCTCATTGTGTCCTGGATTTCCTGGATGTTTTGAGTTAGGATCTTTTTGCATTTTCCATTTTCTTTGATTGTTGTGCCGATGTTCTCTATGGAATCTTCTGCACCTGAGATTCTCTCTTCCATCTCTTGTATTCTGTTGCTGATGCTGGCATCTATGGATCCAGATTTCTTTCCTAGGGTTTCTATCTCCAGTGTTGCCTCATTTTGGGTTTTCTTTATTGTGTCTACTTCCTTTTTTAGGTCTAGTATGGTTTTGTTCATTTCCATCATATGTTTGGATGTGTTTTCCTGTTTTTCATTAAGGACTTCTACCTGTTTGATTGTGTTATCCTGTTTTTCTTTAAGGACTTGTAACTCTTTAGCAATGTTCTCCTGTATTTCTTTAAGTGAGTTATTAAAGTCCTTCTTGATGTCCTCTACCATCATCATGAGATATGCTTTTAAATCCAGGTCTAGCTTTTCATGTGTGTTGGGGTGCCCTGGACTGGGCAAAGTGGGAGTGCTGGGTTCTGATGATGGTGAGTGGTCTTGGTTTCTGTTAGTAAGATTCTTATGTTTACCTTTCGCCATCTGGTAATCTGTGGAGTTGTTATAGTTGTCTCTGTTTAGAGATTGTTCTTCTGGTGATTCTGATTCCTGTCTATCAGCAGACCTGGGAGACAGGCTCTCTCCTTTGAGTTTCAGTGGTTAGAGCACTCTCTGCTGACCAGCTCTCCTCTTACAGGGAAGGTGCACAGATATCTGGGGTTTGGACCTCCTCCTGGCCGAAGAAGAAGGCCCAAAACAGGACCTTTCCCAGATGCTGTGTTGCTTTGACAGGTCACAGAAGCTGTCAGCTTCTATGGTGCACACTCTCACCTGTGCAGACTAACTTCCTAAGTTCAGCGGAGTCCCGGATCCAAGATAGCACTCCCTGCTCTTGAGGCAGAGGGCTCCCGTGTAGGGCGGGCCACTGTCCTCCAGCTGGGAGGGTGCCGGATATCTGTGGCCCCAATAGGGTGCTGCCTCAGCGGCTCTGTGGCTCCCGCCTGTCCCAGAAGCTGTCTGCCTCTGTGGTGCACACTCTCACCTGTGCAGACTAAGTTCCTATGTTCGGTGGTGTCCTGGATCCCAGATGGTGCTCCCTGCTCTTGAGGCAGTGGGCTCCTGTGCAGGGCGGGCCACTATCCTCCGGCTGGAGGGTGCCGGATGTCTGCAGCCCCAAAAGGCTGCTGCCTCAGCGGCTCTGTGGCTCCCGCCTGTCCCAGAAGCTGTCTGCCTCTGTGGTGCACACTCTCACCTGTGCAGACTAAGTTCCTAAGTTCGGTGGAGTCCCAGATCCAAGATGGCGCTCCCTGCTCTTGAGGCAGAGGGCTCCTGTGCAGGGCGGGCCACTGTCATCCTGCTGGGAGGGTGCCAGATGTCTGCGGCCCCAAAAGGGTGCTGCTTCATCGGCTCTGTGGCTCCCGCCAGTCCCAGAAGCTGTCTGCCTCTGTGGTGCACACTCTCACCTGTGCAGACTAAGTTCCTAAGTTCGGCGGAGTCCCGGATCCAAGATGGCGCTCCCTGCTCTTGAGGCAGAGGGCTCCCGTGCAGGGCAGGCCACTGTCCTCTGGCTGGGAGGGTGCCGGATGTCTGCGGCCGGATGTATTTTCAAAAAAGGATACTGGTCCCAGCATCTATTCTACCACTAGAGAACACATGCCAGCACAGGCTCCTATACTGAAAAAAACTCTCAATCACCATAAACGGAGTAAACAATATATTCCATGACAAAACCAATATTATACATAATCTTTCCATAAATCCAGCCCTACAAAGGATAATAGATAGAAAACACCAACACAAGGAGTGAAATTACACCCTAGAAGAAGCAAGAAAGTAATATTTCAACAAAACCACACAAACATAATTCCACCTCTAACAAGAAAATTAATAGGAAGTAACAATCACTTTTCCTTAATATCTATTAATATGAAAATTAGTATTACCAACATGACCTAATTGATTGAAATTCAAAAATAGGAGGAATTACAAATTGGCCTGCTGTCCTTCTGTTGTCTCTAATTTGGTAAATGGGGTTAATAGGTCCAATATTGTACAATCCATATGCACTTTCTGCTTATTTGTACATAACAGGTCTTGCTGTGTGTCACATAATTGTCTTGAAATAATCTTTCTCCTATCTCAGCCTCTCTATTAGTAGGATTGTTTATTTGATGTTTTTACCTATACTATGGTTTGCAGAACAGCTTATATATTTCAAAACTATTTATACAGACAAAATAAATGTAGACAATTAATTTGGAGGTGACTTATAAGAGAACAGCAAAGAGTGAGACTAAAGGCTTTGCTTGATATATATATATATATATATATATATATATATATATATATATATATATATGTATATATATATATAGTATAAATTCTGAAGAAGAGGACTTTATAGGTTACTCTTTTAATTTTTTTTATTAATTTAGGTATTTTCTTCATTTACAATGATACCCTGAAAGTCCCCCAAACCCTCCCTCCCACTTCCCTCCCCCCTCCCACTTCTTGGCCCAAGCATTCCAATTTACTGAAGCATACTAAGTTTGCAAGACCAATGGGCCTCTCTTTCCAATGATGGCCAACTAGGCCATCTTCTGATACATATGCAGCTAGAGACAGGAGCTCTGGGGGGGGGGGGGTACTGGTTAGTTCATAATGTTGTTCCACCTATAGGGTTGCAGATCCCTTTAGCTCCTTGGGTACATTCTCTAGCTCCTCCATTGGGGGCCCTGTGATCCATCCAATAGCTGACTGTGAGCATCCACTTCTGTGTTTGCTAGGCCCAGGCATAGCATCGCAAGAGACAGCTATATCAGGGACCTTTCAGCAAAATCTTGCTAGTGTGTGCAATGGTGTTAGCATTTGGAGGCTGATTATGGGACGGAATGCCAGGTACAGCAGTCTCTAGATGGTCCATCCTTTCATCTCAGCTCCAACTTTTGTCTCTGTAACTCCTTCCATGGGTGTTTTATTCCCAATTCTAAGAAGGAGCAAAGTGTCCACACTTTCCTCTTCGTTCTTCTTGAGTTTCATGTTTTTTGCAAACTGTATCTTGTATCTTGGGTATTCTAAGTTTCTAGGCTAATATCAACTTATCAGTGAGTACACATCATGTGAGTTCTTTTGTGATTGGGTTACCTCACTCAGGATGATGCCCTCCAGGTCCATCCATTTGGCTAGGAATTTCATAAATTCATTCTTTTTAATAGCTGAGTAGTACTCCATTGTGTAAATGTACCACATTTTCTGTGTCCATTCCTCTGTTGAGGGGCATCCGGGTTCTTTCCAGCTTCTGTCTATTATAAATAAGGCTGCTATGAACATAGTGGAGCATGTGTCCTTCTTACCAAGGTTGGGACATCTTCTGGATATATGCCCAGGAGAGGTATTGCTGGATCCCCCGGTAGTACTATGTCCAATTTTCTGAGGAACCGCCATACTGATTTCCAGAGTGGTTGTACAAGCTTGCAATCCCATCAACAATGGAGGAGTGTTCCTCTTTCTCCACATCCTCGCCAGCATCTGCTGTCACCGGAATTTTTGATCTTAGCCATTCTGCCTGGTGTGAGGTGGAATATCAGGGTTGATTTGCATTTCTCTGATGATTAAGGATGCTGAATGTTTTTTTCAGGTGCTTCTCTGCCATTCGGTATTCTTCAGGTGAGAATTCTTTGTTTAGCTGTGAGCCCCATTTTTTAATGGGGTTATTTGATTTTCTGGAGTCCACCTTCTTGAGTTCTTTATATATATTGTATTTTAGTCCCCTATCTGATGTAGGATAGGAAAAGATCCTTTCCCAATCTGTTGGTGGCCTTTTTGTCTTATTGTTGGTGTCCTTTGCCTTACAGAAGCTTTGAAATTTTATGAGATCCCATTTGTCGATTCTCAATCTTTTTTTTTTTAATTTATTTTTTTATTAGGTATTTTCTTCGTTTACATTTTCAATGCTATCCCAAAAGTCCCCCATACCCATCCCCCCAATCCCCTACCCACCCACTCCCCCTTTTTGGCACTGGGGTTCCCCTGTACTGGGGCATATAAAGTTTGCAAGTACAATGGGCCTCTCTTTGCAGTGATGGCCAACTAGGCCATCTATTGATACATATGCAGCTAGAGACAAGAGCTCCGGGGTACTGGTTAGTTCGTATTGTTGTTCCACCTATAGGGTTGCAGTTCCCTTTAGCTCCTTGGGTAATTTCTCTAGCTCCTCCATTGGGGGCCGTGTGATCAATCTTAAAGCACAAGCCATTGCTGTTCTATTCAGGAATTTTTCCCCTGTTCCCATATCTTCGAGGCTTTTCCCCACTTTCTCCTCTATAAGTTTCAGTGTCTCTGGTTTTATGTGGAGTTCCATGATCCACTTAGAATTGACCTCATTACAAGGTGATAGGAAACAACACCCTGCTCAATAGTCACAAACAATATAAAATACCTTGGCGTGACTCTAACTAATGAAATGAAAGATCTGTATGATAAAAACTTCAAGTCTCTGAAGAAAGAAATTAAAGATGATCTCAGAAGATGGAAAGATCTTCCATGCTCATGGATTGGCAGGATCAATATAGTAAAAATGGCTATCTTGCCAAAAGCAATCTACAGATTCAATGCAATCCCCATCAAAATTCCAACTCAATTCTTCAACGAATTAGAAAGGGAAATCTGCAAATTCATCTGGAATAACAAAAAAACTAGGATAGCAAAACCTCTTCTCAATAATATATGAATCTCTGGTGGACTCACCATGCCTGACCTAAAGCTGTAAAACAGAGCAATAGTGATAAAAACTGCATGGTACTGGTATAGCGACAGACAAGTAGATCAGTGGAATAGAATTGGGAACATGTTTTTAATTGTTATCAATGTTGTATAAAACACCAGTAAAACTTTCTTCTAAACAGTCTTAGGAAATCTTCCCATTTCCCATTAAGAATATTAGTGTAATGTTTAATTCTTCCATATCTGTTAGAGTCTCAAATTGAGTTATAGATTCGGTATGCTTCTCTGTGCAGTGGTTCATAATTTCACTAAATCTGCCTTATTGCTATTAATCTTAGTTCATTCTTTGGACTGTCAAACATCATCATCATTGTATTATGAGCACTCTTTTCTGATCTCTGCTTTTCAGTCCATCCTTCATATGTCTGCCATGTTGTCTTTTTCTGACATCTTTTTCCCGGCAAATCCATCAGTAATTAAAGATTCCCTGTGACTGAGTCGTTCTTAAACTTTATTTACTACATGTACCCATTATTTCCACTTATCCATTGATGTCTTATTGATTGGCCAACTAAATCAAAGTCATTTACCAATTTGTGTTTTGTAAATACAGAAAGCCATATTTCTATTTATATTTTAATTTATTACTATTGTGTTTATGCTTTTCCTTACTGGAGAAAAAGAAGCAAGAGTCTTCAGTGATGGTGGTAGTGATGATGATGATGATTCTTTACAGCACTTAATCTAGTACTATTTGGGGTAGTAGGAAGTCAGTCAGTTATTTATCGAATGCATGTTAATGGTTTAAAATTTATTTCTTCTGCCTACATTGGATAGTACATATCTATAATGGTAGTATTAAAGAGGCCAGAGTGGGATGATGCTAAGTTTGAGACCTGACTGAGCTATCATAGTGAGACCTTACCTTTTAAAAATACTGCACATATATGAATTTTTTAAAATGTAATAGCCACTGAATTTTAAAATGTAATATTTTAGAGGTAGGTCTCACTATATAGCCTTAGAAGGCCATTAGAGCTCTCTATATAAACCAAGTTAGCCTTGAACTCACAGAGATTCACCTGACTCAGCCTTCCAAGTGCTAGGAATAAGGGTGTA
The DNA here is from genome assembly GCF_978045245.1 of Mus caroli. Lineage (NCBI taxonomy): Eukaryota > Metazoa > Chordata > Mammalia > Rodentia > Muridae > Mus > Mus caroli. The sequence goes on along the minus strand of NW_028227260.1, from coordinate 112,963,881 downwards.
TACCACTACATACAGCTAAGCAATGTAATTTTAACTTAAAAATTAAAAAAGATCTCATGGTACAGATCATTTTTTCCTTTAGTGAATTCATGTCACATTACTATTCATCCAAATAAAATATACCCTGATGTTTTGAAACTGACTAGAAGAATTTTAAATTATCTTACTGATGGGATATTGTAGTCTTTATTCACATATCTTTCTTATTCTCTTTTTTGAGTCAGATCTCACTGTGTTCCTCAGGTTTATCTTAGATCTCTGTCCTCTTTGAGCTTCAAGAGTACCTAGAAATCATTTGAAACTGTGCACAACATTTTTGCTCCCTTTTGGCATTACCAGTTCATTGAACTGTTGTTTTGGAGAAATATGCTAATTTCTTCACTTTAACAACATTGTACTCATGTCTGCTATATTTCACTTCATTATAGATTATTCTTGTGTTATTTACATTTTTTGAAAATTGGAATAAATAATGAGCATTATTTGAATACTGATGAATTCTCACTTGTGAAATGAATTTTGCAATTTAGAAATTCTGTGTTTTAGAATTTGAAGAACATGGAGGATAAAAATGATAATGTATATAGTGCTTCATTAATTGAATTTTAAAAAGAAATTACTGAGTATCAAAGAAAACAAATGGTGGGAAACTGTAAGTTATATTTTATACTGGAAATGACACAATTTAGCAGAAGCATTAAAGTGATTTATTTACTAAAATATGCATAACACTAACATCCATCATGTTTGTTTTCTCCTTCTATAAGACAGCAGCGACAAGAGATTGCAGTTATTCGAAATTCTCTTCAAACCATTCTATTCTGATGAGTCTTTGAAGAAAATGTGAACTTGTTTTGTATAATATAATTCTAATATTAGCTAAAATGCATTTCTTTTCTATGTTTTTTGGATATTTTATTTATTTACATTCCAACTGTTATCCCCCTTCCTGATTTTCCCTCTGCAATTCCCCACCTCTTCCTCCATCCCCCTGCTTCTATGATGGTGCTCACCTACCCACCCTCTCCTGCCCCATCGCCCTGGTTTTCCCCTATACTGGGACATCAAACCTTCAAAGGACCAAGGGCCCCCTCTTCCATTGATGCCCAACAATGACATTCTCTGCTACATATGCAGCTGGAGCCATGGTAGAAATTTAAGTTTAAACAAAATCTAAATAGGCTCATAACTAGCAGCTATTTTGCTATATCAAGATTTTCACTCTCTTGGTTTTAGTGAGATTTTTATTTTCTCTCCCACAATATGGATTCACTATCATGACTAAACATGGTTTGTTTGATTGTTTGCTTGTTTGTTGGCATCAGAAAATTCCTTATCAGTCAACAAAGACACAAAGCACAATTGTAGAAGCTTATATTGACATTTGCTTTGATTTGTTTTATTTTTGAGACATCAGCTCACCATGGGATCCATACTGGTCTCCAGTAAGGTTCAACCTAAGCTTGCAAAGTATGCATGATTATTAATTTTTAATTTGATGAATTTGATAATGCATTTATCTCAAATTTGAGCATATTTGTTACTTCTTTTTGTGAAAAAGGAGCAGCAGAAATTGTGAATTTTCAAAAGCATTTAAAAATCTGTATTAATGAACAGTTCAAATGAAATCTAAAATGTCGCGTGACTTGCAGCTATTCCTCTGTAGCAAAGTTTCAACTCTTTTATTATTGTAATAGTTTTTCTAATGTTGTCAAGTAATCTTATCATCAATAAAGATTATTTAAATTTATGTTTTCACTTCAGAATATTTTTATCATTCATAAAAGATAAAAAGTTCTATTATAGATATTGAATTGGGCATTGTAATGTGTGGCACAGGTTTATCTTTTCTTGTTTTTGAGACAAAGGTAAATGATGTTTTCCATATTTTTTTTAACTCTGGGGTTCAACCAATCTTCACATCTCAGCCTTCCAGATAACTAGTACTATAGCTCTGTGCCACAACCAACACAAGCTTTTTTTCTTGAAGGAAAATATTCCAGTACTCTGTTTTACATGTATATCCTCTTTTGTGTGCTTAGTAAAATACAAACTCAATTCTATGAAAATGAAAAGTCTTAGATCTTCCAAAATTATATCTAAGAATAATTTAAATCACCATGTGTGCCTGCATGCTGTCATGCTCCCTGCCATAAGGATAATATACTGAGTTTCTGCAAGCCCCAATTGAATGCTTTTCTTTAAAAGAGTTGTCATGGACATAGTTTCTCTTCACAGTAATAGTACCGTCACTGGTCTCTACCAGGTCCTTAGCATATATTTTGTCTCTGGCTCTCTTGCCTGTTTTGGGGTTCTTTTCCTTATATTTTCCCCTGACTTGTCCAAACACTGCATAACGCCTTTCATCTTGTCTTATTGTGTCTTGCTTTGTTGTGCTTGGTTGTCATTCAGAGGCCTGCAACTTTCTGAAAGAAAACAGAGGGGAAGTAGATCTTGGGGAGTGGGATCGCTGGGTCTAGATTTGTTTCTAATTTGGAGTCTAGAATAACTAGGAAATATTTTGACTAGAGGGGAGAGAGAGAGAGAGAGAGAGAGAGAGAGAGAGAGAGAGAGAGAGAGAGAGAGAGAGAGAGGAGGGATGATTCAGCTGAATTGGTAGGCAGGTACAAAGGACATTTTAGTTTCTTGAGGGGTAATGGGGATGATTTTCAAAAAAGTTCTTTGCCTAGACAGAGATCTAGACAATCTAGGACCACCATGAAGGAGTGAGTCACCTACTTGTGACCCAGGCAAACTGTACTTTTAGGTGTGAGGTAACAGTCCTTCATCATGTCTGTAGTTCCCTGTCTTAATCTATTCGGTACAGTCCAAGACCATAAGGATAATTTCTTTTCCATTTTGTTGGCACCAGTGAGTGAGTCCATATTTGCCTTTGAATGGACTGATCCAATGTCCATTGAGTCTAGTCAGCAAAACTGGACAGGACTATCCTAAAGGTTCAAAATTTTCCCTGCATATTTTATAAAAGAGTTACAAAAATCCTTAACAGTAATCCATGTGGCACACCTAGATTCATCTCTGCTCCACTACGTACATGATATTCTATTCGCAGCAGTCAACACCACCACCTGTTTGAAAGGCACAAACGACTTGCTCTTACTGTTTCAGATGTTGGGATATAACATCTCCCATGATTTGCCAAACTGGACTCATAGCTTGGAAACAAGCTTGCTCTAGATAGGAGAGCTCTCAGTGGCTGATCCACAGGATCACTACTTTCCAGGCCAAGAGGTAGGCATGGTGATTACATTACAGGATCTGGATTCCTGAATTTGCTGAAAAAGCCCTTCTTCCCCCTTATTTCTCCCAAGGTGGGAGACCATTCTTTGAAGTGGGCTGAAACAGAGGATCAAGCTTTTTAGAAAGTTAAACAGGAGTATACTTAAGTCCCAGCTTTGGCACTACCAGATGTCACAAAACAATTTCAGTCTTTCATTCATGGGACTCCAGGCATTATAAAGAGCATTTTGACTAAAATCTTGAGTCCCTGGTGGCCTCTGTTCAGCCATCCTGTTTGTGTGCAATAACTAAAACTCCTATATCAGCCACAGAAGGTGACAAAGCACCTTGGGCCTGGGCCTCAATTTAAGGCATCTCAATGCTGTAGAAACCCACCTAAGAGTGTCAAATTGCCACTGAACATCAAATAACCACAAAAGTGTCTGTTGCTTGATTAGCTCTGTCTCATATTTGCTGGTGAATAGAATTTCAACCCTGTACATTGATACCTGATGTTATCAGGTTTCCGAGGCCCTCATTCATGACTATAAGCTTACATTTTTCAAAACCTACTATAACAAGTGTACATAATGCTTTAATCTTCCTTCTAGCTCACTACCCACAAGATTTAATGGAATAAAAACAGAAGGGGGAGTTGTGGGGCATTGGTCTATACACAGATGGCCTACTCTCCAGTTGAACTGATATGCTGAACCCCAGGACCTGGTGGTGATAATTCTCTTACATGGAATGGAAGGACTTCTCTCATGTCTCCTGGAACTTTGGCTCTTTTCTAAGTTACCATGTACCCTTAGCCCCCACAAGAGAAGCATGGTTAGAAGTCACATAGACAATGTCCCAAGCTTCTGACCTTCAGGCTATACTACTCCCCAGGTACATAGCAACAGAAAAGATAGCAGCATACTTTAAAGGGGGCTGTTTGGCCTCTCTTCTCTCTCTCACCCTCTCACTCCCCTTTTCTTTTCTCCTCTGCTCTCTCCTCTCTTCCTCTCTCTCCTTCTTTTTCTCTAGCCTTGCTTTTCTCTCTCCTTTGCTCCTTATTCCTCTATGCCATGGCTGGCCTCTCTCTCTCTCTCTCTCTCTCTCTCTCTCTCTCTCTCTCTCTCTCTCTCTCTCTCTCTCTCTCTCTCTCTCTCTCTTACCTTTTCCCTTCCCCCTGCCTTTCTATAATAAAGCTCTAAAACCATAAACAGTCTCTCCGTTCATCAAGGCCTGCCACACATGGAGGGTGGGATAAGCTTTCTCATAATGAGCCTTTTCTAATATCTGGATGGAAGACCTTCCTGTGCTCCAGTCAAGGCTGCACTTACTGTGTAGGAACCTCTTCCCACAGCCCTCTCTCCTTTAACGCTGGGGCTACAGGCTATGGCCCCGTGGCCTCCAGGTTAGGGGCTGCCCCTTGTCCACCGCCCCCACCCCCCTCCGTGAGTGTGTCAGAAGCGTGAATGCCCACCTGGCGCTGAGTGGAAAGTATCTGGCAGCCACCCAATTCAGCCTGCCCAGAGCATAGGTGGAACTCTGGACGGACATGGGCTATCCTCCCTCCCCCTCATCCCCAGACCCTTTTTAGTTCCCACAACAGAGAAATTAAAAAGAACGTATTTTCTGTATTAAAGTATAGAGAATATGGACAAGAGTCCACAGGGCACGGGAACTGTGGAGCAGCCAGGGATAGGATCCTTCTGATTTCCATCTATGCCCCTGAGATTAGCTTGTGCCACAACACTCTGCACCCATATCCCTCCCAGAGAGAGCTGCTCTTCCAGAAGTGCCAACATACCTAAGATCACAAGTCCACTGGCTCACAGAAGGGACAAGGCCCTGTCAGAAGCAGCAAGACCAGCTTCCACGAGAGATAACCAGATGGTAAGATGCAAGCACAAGAAACTAAGAAACAGAAACCAAGGCTACATGACATTATCAGAACCCAGTTCTCCCAACACAGCAAGCCATGGATACCCCCAACATACTGGAAAAGCAAGATTCTGGCTTAAAATCACATCTCTTAATGACAATAGAGGACTTTAAGAAGGACATAAATAACTTCCTTAAACAAATACAGGAGAATACAGTTAAAGAAAGAGCTAGAATCTCTCAAAGAGGAAACAAAAAAAAAAAAAAAGGAAAACACAACCAAACAGGTGAAGGCACTGAACAAAACCATCCAGTATCTAAAAATGGAAATAATAAAGAAATCACAAAGGGAGACAATCTTAGAGATAGAATACTTCCTCAGAGTAAAAGGCTAGAAAAAAAATTCCAAGCAAATGGTTCCAAGAAACAAGCTGGCATAGCCATTCTAATATCCAATAAAATCAATATCCAACCAAAAGTTATCAAAAAAGATAAGGAAGGATACTTCATCCTCATCAAAGGTAAAATCTACCAAGATGAACTCTCAATTCTGAACATCTATGCTCCAAATGCAAGGGCACCCACTTCATAAAAAACTTTACTAAAGCTCAATGCACACATTGTGCCTCACACAATAATAATGAGATATTTCAACACCTCACTCACATCAGTGGACAGATCATGGAAACAGAAGCTAAACAGAAAAAAGTGAAACTAACAGAAGTTATGAACCAAATGGATCTAACAGATATCTATGGAACATTTCTTCCTGCAACAAAACTATATACATTCTTCTCAGCACCTCAGCCCCCATTTATCCACTCCATGATAACTATAAAGTATCATTGGTAAGTCTTGCCACAAGGAATGTTAAACAATTCTACCTGGTGTCAATATTATGTGCATTGACCATTGGAAATGATTTGTAAACTATTTCCTCAATCTATAATTTACTATTATGTGAAGGATGGATTTCTGGCTGATTCAGATACACATATCTTACAAAAAATGTTTAATGAAGTAAAGAGAATTTTTTTCTTGTTTGGGATTACAAATTGCTGTTTAAATATACAAAGAAGAGGTTCTATTAATTATATAGGATATAAGATAGGTCTGCCAAAAAATTCTAGCCACAATAGCTACAGATCAAAGAAACCAATTAGAAACTTTTAATGATTTTTTTAAATTGTTAGGAGATATTAATTGGCTGAGACCCATAACTGTATTGGGATTGACTAATCAAAAGCTAAGTTATTTACTTATTGTCATATTTGTTTATATCTTATGAGGTGATATGGTCTTAAATAGTTCAGGAAATTCATTTAGCTGAAGCTAAAATAGAATTGGCTCTGGTAGAAAAGAATACAGGATGCATATATGGACCATTTGTTTGCAAAGCAGAATTGTATCTTATTTATTTTGCTTTCTACATACTCTCAAACAGGAATTCTTATGAAGAAAGAAGTTAGTATCTTATAATGGATAGTCTTAGCATGTAAACAGAGTAAAAAATATCCAGAAAGGTTTTCTGATTTGACTGTGAAAGGGAGAATAATACTTCATCAATTAGCAGGAATAGACCCAGCAGAGATTGCAGTGCCATATACTCATGCTCAATACTTACCTCATTATGGGTAATCAGTGAGGATTGGCAAAGAATTTGAGGTGACTTGGGGGAGGGGATTAACATCAAATACCCCAAAAGGCAAGCAACTTCAGTTTACCGAAAGAGCTAATTGCATTCTTTTTCATATAGTAAGAGAAACACCAATGCCTAAAGATCCTCCTTTTATACAGATACCAACGAATCAGGAATTGCAGGTTATAAGTCAGAAAGTATAAGTAAAATAATACAAAGTCCATATACTTCAGTCCGGAAATCTGAACTACATGCTATTCTTGTGGTTCTATTAGACTTTCCAGAACCTCTTTATATAGTTACTCACTCTCATTTGGCAGGGAGTTGTTTTGCAAATAGAAATTGCTGAACTTATCCCAGGTGATTCCTTTGTTATTTATAGAACTACAAGTAATTAAAAAAGAGAGCTCATTTGTAATATCTCTCCATCTATCTATCATTCTCTCTCTCTCTTTATATATATATATATATATATATATATGTATGTATATATATATATATATTTATATATGTATATCTATCTATCTATCTATAAATCTATCTCTATATACCTATGTCTATCTATCTATCTATCTATCTATCTATCTATCTATCTATCTATCTATCTCTATCTATATATCTCTTTCTATATATCTCTAGCTATATATCTCTATCTATCTATCTCTATCTATATATGTATATCTATCTATCTATCTATCTATCTATCTATCTATCTCTATCTATATATGTATAAGTATCTATCTGTCTATCTTTTTATCTCTATCTATATATCTCTATCTATCTTTATCTATATATCTTTCTATCTCTACCTATATATCTCTATCTACTTATATATTTATGTATATATAATGATATTTATATATATATATATATATATATATATATATATATATATATATATATCATATTCAGTCTCATACAGGTTTCCCAGGACCATAAGCACTAGGAAATGAAGAGCTAGACCAATATTAATAAGAAATGTATTAAAGCCTTCAAATTTTCATAAAAGACATCATATAAATAGTAATAGCTTAGAGAAAAAACCCTATAACTTTACAACAGGCCAAGGAAATTTTAAAATCTATCTTAGTTGTTCCTTATATAATCAATCTCTACTACTACCTGCCAGAAATAACCCTTAAGGTTAAAAAAGAAATGAAATTTTGCAGACATATATGTTTCATTTTGCAATGTTTAGAAATCTATCCTATATGAATCATATAATTGACAACTATTCAGGATTCCAATGAGCTCTGTCTTGAGTTCTGAAAAGACTGCTTTTGTATTAACTTGTTTATTACAACTGATAGCTCTTTTTTTGGAATATCTTTACAGATTAAATATGATCATACAGGCATCATGTATCCAATAAAATGCACCAATTATTTAAAATTTAAAATATGAAACACATGACCAGTATACCATGTAATCAATCCCACAGAACAAGCAATTGTGGAAAGATCTACCACGACATAAAAGGAAATGCTCATTTAACAGTGAGGGGATGTAAGATCTCCCAGAGATAGGTTAAAAATGCTTTATTGACTTTAACTTTTTACATGTCAAGGAGACAGGCAGCACAGCTGCTGAAAAACATTGGATTTTAGAAAGGAGTGCTGAGTTAAACCATCCCAAATTTTGTATTAGTCATTAATTATATTTACATTTAAAACATTGTCCCCTTTCCTGTTTTCCCCTGTGAAAACCTACTATCTCCACTAACCCTGCTCACCACCCCACACACCCACTTTCTGGCCCTGGATTTCCCCAACACTGAGGCATAGAGCCTTCACAGGACCAAGGGCCTCTCCTCCCATTGATGGCCAACAAGGCCATCCTCTGCTACATATGCAGCTAGAACCATGAGTCCCACCATTTATACTCTTTCTTTGGTGGTCTAGTCTCTGGGAACTCTGGAGTTACTGGTTGATTCATATTGCTGTTCCTCCTACGGGGAACAACTCCTTCATCTCCTTGGGTCCTTTCTCTAGCACCTTCATTGGAGACCCTGTGCTCAGTCCAATGGTAGGCTGGTAGGATCCATCTCTGTATTTGTCAGGCACTGGTAGATCCTCTTAGGAGACAGCTATAACAGGCTTCTTTCAGCAAGCACTTGTATGCATCCACAAAAGTGTCTGGATTTAGTGATTGTATATTGGATGAATCCCCAGGTGGAGAAGTCTCTGGATGGTCATTCCATTAGTCTCTGTTCCACACTTTATCTCTGAAACTCCTTCCATGAGTATTTTCATCCCCATTCTAAAAACATGGATGTTTCCACAGTTTGGTCTTCCTTCTTCTTGATTGTCATGTGGTTTGTGAATTTTATTTGGGTATTCCAAGCTTCTGGGATAATATCCACTTATCAGTGAGTGCATATCATGTGTGTTCTTTTGTGATTGTTTTACCTCACTCGGGATGATATCCTTCAGATCTATCCATTTGCCTAAGAATTTCATAAATTCACTGTTGTTAATAGCTGAGTAGTATTCCATTGTGTAAATGTACCACATTTTCTATATCCATTCCTCTGTTGAGGTATATTCCTCTGTGATTTTCCAGCTTCGGGCTATTATAAATAAGGCTGCTATGAACATAGTGGAGCATGTGTCCTCATTACCAGTTGGAAAATTTTCTGGGTATATGCCCAGGAGTGGCATAGCCGGGTCATAAGTTAGAAGTATGTCCAATTTTTGAGGAACTATCAGAATGATATCCAGATTGGTTGTACCAGCTTGCAATCCCACCAGCAATGGAGGAGTTTTCATCTTTCTCCAAATCCTCATCAGCATCTGTGGTCAACTGAGTTTTTTATCTTATCCATTCTGACTGGTGTGAGATGGAATCTCAGGGATGTTTTGATTTGCATTTCCTTGATGACTAAGGATGTTGAACATTTCTTTAGGTGCTTCTCAGCCATTCAGTATTCCTTAGTATTGGTGTTCTGTTCAGGAAAATTTCCCCTGTGCCCATGTGCTCCAGGATCATCTGGAGTACTTATCCAAATTACTTTAAGGATGTGTTTTTTTCAGAATGTAAATCAGGAAATGTGATGCTTTTGTGGGGAAAGATCATCTTTCTTTTCAACAGAAAGAGAAAAGATTCCTTCTAAATAAAAAAAAATGATTTAATGGAGGACTGTAGTATTTTGTGTTCTTATTCTAATTGTGTTACCCAAAAACATGGTTGGAATATCCAGCACATACACTAAAGGAAGCCTGACCCAGTTGGTTCTGATTAGGAAATTAAGTTGCCAACAGCCAGTGGCTGAGCAGGGGAAAGATGCAGGACTTTTTTTTCATGTTGCCTGTCCCTTTCAATTTATTTGTAAGCACATGTAAGTCTTTCAATTAAAAAATATGGGTTTATTACATTTATTTTTCATGTGAGAGAGCTAGGATATAGAAATGATGTAGGACATAGGATATAGAATTGCACATATGTTTGTTCAGGTCATCAATGGGAGGAGAGGTCCCTGGTCTTTTGAAGACTCTATACCCTTGTATAGGTGAATGCCAGGACCAGAATTGGGAGTGGGTGGGTTGGGAAGAAGCTTGAGGTGGGGTGATAGGGGACTTTCAAAGGGGAACCTAGGAAAGGGGATAATGTTTGAAATGTAAATAATGAAAATATCTAATAAAAAGGACTTTTAATTTCCCAGGAAACAGTGGAGGAGATGAAGGAATTCCACCATGAGAAGGGCATAGGATGGACCAGGACATGAAGGAGAAGGAGGGTGAGATGGAGGAAATGTGGATCCATAGGGAAAGCAGCCCTATGTGAGGGCTTCACAGAAGTTCACAGAGCAGCAAAGATAATATATAGATTTAGACAATGTTAACTCAGGATTACTGGAGGGGAGTGTGTGCTAGCCATGGTTTGGAAGGGCTCAGCCAGTGTGTGTGTGTGTGTGTGTGTGTGTGTGTGTGTGTGTGTGTGTGTGTGTGTCTGTCTGTCTGTCTGTCTGTCTGTCTGTCTGTCTGTCTGTGTGTTCATTTTTTAATCCAGAGACTCTGGCAAGTGGCAAGGTGTGCCAGGAGTTTAGAGCAGATTAAATATTTACCACAACAGAGGATACCTCCTGAAAATCTTGGGTGTGGAACTGAAGGAAGAAACCAAGAAGAACAACAAAACAGGTGATGTAAGTGCTGATCCCTCTACATGGGAACATATCTGAAACTGGCTGAGACATGAATGTTTCTGCAGAAGCCAATATATCTTGTTGGCTACAGGGTCTGTAGAACTAATTCTATGTAATCCTTTTATATGGCATGGATGGAGATTAATATCACAGTTTTGTTACACAGTCCTTACTGTCTTATAAAGTTTGTTTGAACTGCTTTTTACCTGTTCAGACAATGAGCAAAGATTCATCTTTGGCTGATTTGTGCATACCATACATGCCACACATGTGTTGATATAAAAATGTTTATTACCTTTCAAAGTTTGTGTGCTTTGAGAATAAAAGGACCAGGCACCAATGAAAACAAGACAAATATCCCAGATGAGCCAGCCACTCAAATTGCTTTATTTGCGGTTTCCTTACAAACCTGTCTGTCCTTAATCTGTTGCCTGTCCACGTAATCTTCTCACCAACAGAGCTGTTGTGCCAGGTCTCAGTGGAAATGGATGCCCCTCATTTGGCAGAGGATGGATGCAACACTATGGTGGGATGACTAGAGGCGCCACACTCTCAGAGAAGAAGGGAAAGGGTGGTGGCAGGAGGAACTCTATGACAGGGGACAGGGAGGAAGGGGAAGTGATTGCAATGAAGAAAATAAAGAAATAAAACTCTTCATCCAGAACAACTTCAAAAAGGCTAGCTAAGATGCACCAGCCTCACTGACTGTTTCAGCCAAGATTCAGTTAAGCACTATATTTTCATATCACACAGAGACTGGACTGTAAATGATACATCTAGATTTCCTGGGTTTTGGCCATTATTCCAATTTTCATTGGATCCCCATAAGATGTCATTGCTCTCAGATATTACTAAGCATTTTTTCCTTTTCCAAGAGGTGTGGTGGGATGGTTTTTGGTTGTTTAGTGGGTGATAGATATTTGTTGTCATTTAATGGAACTTTGCTCCAAATTTATTGGTCTTGATCACAGGGGAAACAATATAAAGGAAGTTGGATTAAAAGATCTCTTTCACATTATTTTTGTTCCTCTATCTCTATCCCTTATCTAGCGTTAGGGGAAAGAGTGGGATGAAAGAAAATAGAACGGATATAGGAATGATAGGATAAAGGGGTAGCAGCTGCTAGTCTCAAATGTTTTGCATTTGTATGGATTTTTGTATTGATAGAAATTAAAGTTATTTTTGTTACATCATATTTTAATATGATTAAACTACTGTTTAAGTTATTGTACCTATGTAACTCCTTTGTAAATGTAATATAAATTCTAGTCCTTCCATAAGCTACTACTAGAAATTGTTTAGGATAATTTAGAAATGAAAGTTAATAGTCATTTAATCAGACTTATGGTCCTGTTAGGTACCAGTTTAGGTAATTATAAAAATAAGCTTTATTAAGTCTCCCTTAGATGTTCTCAAAGTTAAATAGATAGTCAATAGCTAAGAAGAAGCCATGTTTGTCTATTCAGATATACTTTCACTAGGTAGATGGTCAACAAACACTTCAGAGATCTACAAATCATGACATTTAAGATGTATTAATAGGGGTGAGCCATCTTAGTTCCTTGATCCCTCAGAGAATGTTCTGCTCAGGTGATTGTGTGGACTGTAGAGCCTGACAACTTCTGGGACCTGCAGAGTTCACACAGCTTCTGGGGCAGACCTCGTTTCGGGCTCCAGACATCCAGGCACCTTCCCTGCCAGAGGAGAGGTGTCTGCCCATCTGGGAGGGCTTTGCCAGAGCACCTGGGGGAGCCATCTTGGTTCCGGGATCCCTCAGAGACTGGTCTGCACAGGTTAGAGTGTGGACTACAGAAGCTGATAGCTTCTGGGATGGCTAGAGGCTGCATGGTTTTTGGGGCAGACCCCTTTTCGGGTTCCAGACATCTGGGCACCTTCCTTGCCAGAGGAGACCTGTCCACCCCGCCAGGGAGGGATGTGCTTGAGCACCAGGGGGAGTTGTCTCTGGTCCAGGATCTCTCAGAGACTAGAGTGTTTAGGTGAGAATGCTGACTATAGAAGCTGCACAACTTCTGGGACAGGTGGAAGCAGAACGGCTTCTGGGACAGACCCTGTTTTCGGCATTCATCTTCTGCCAGGAGGCAGGTCCTAACGCCAGATATCTGTGCACCTTCCATGCAATTGGAGAGTTTGCCTACAGAGAGTACTCTGACCACTGAAACTCAGGAGAGGGCTAGTCTTCCAGGTCTGATGATAGAGGCTAACAGATTCACAGGAGGAACAAGCTCTAAACAGAGACAACTATAACAACTAACTCTAGAGATTACCAGATGGCTAAAGGCAAATGTAAGAATCTTACTAACAGAAATCAAGACCACTCACCAACATCAGAACCCAGCACTCCCACCTCAGCCAGTCGTGGGTACCCCAACACACCCGAAAAGCTAGACCCGGATTTAAAAGCATATTTCATGATGATGGTAGAGGACATCAAGTAGGACTTTAATAACTCACTTAAAGAAATACAGGGGAACACTGCTAAGGAGGTACAAGTCCTTAAAGAAAAACAGAAAAACACAACCAAACGGGTGATGGAATTGATTAAAATCATACAAGACCTAAAAAGGGAAGTAGAAACAATAAAGAAAACCCAAAATGAGACAACTCTGGAGATAGAAAACCTAGGAAAGAAATCTGGTACCATAGAGGTGAGCATCAGCAACAGAATAGAATAGATGGAAGAGAGAATCTAAGGTGCAGAAGATTCCATAAAGAACATGTGCACAACAATCAAAAATTGTTAAATATAAAAAGATCCTAACTCAAAACATCCAGGAAATCCAGGACACAATGATAAGACCAAACCTACAGATAATAGGAGTAGATGAGAATGAAGATTTTCAACTCAAAGGGCCAGCAAATATCTTCAACAAAATTATAGAAGAAAACTTCCCAAACCTAAAGAAAGAGATGCCAATGAACATACAAGAAGCCTACAGAACTCCAAATAGACTGGACCAGAAAAGAAATTTCTCCCGACACATAATAATCAGAAAAACAAATGCACTAAATAAAGATAGAATATTAAAACCAGTAAGGGGAAAAGTTCAAGGAACATATGAAGGCAGGCCTATTATAATTACACCAGACTTTTCACCAGAGAATATGAAATACAGAAGATCCTGTACAGATGTCATACAGACACTAAGAGAACACAAATGCCAGCACAGGCTACTTTACCCAGCCAAATTCTCAATTAGCATAGATGGAGAAACCAAAGTATTCCATGACAAAACCAAATTCACACAATATTTTTCCATGAATCCAGCCCTTCAAAGGATAATAACAAGAAAAAACAATACAAGGACAGAAACTACACCCTAGAAAAAGCAAGAAATAATCCTTCAACAAACTTCAAAGAAGACAGCCACAAGAACACAATGCCAACTCTAACAATAAAAATAATAGGAAGCAACAATTACTTTTCCTTAATATCTCTTAATATCAATGGACTCAATTCCCCCAATAAAAAGTCATAGACTAACGGACTGGCTACACAAACAGGACCCAACATTTTGCTGCTTACAGGAAACCCATCTCAGGGAAAAAGACAGACACTACCTCAGAGTGAAAGGCTGGAAAACAATTTTCCAAGCAAATGGTCTGAAGAAACAAGCTGGAATAGCAACTCTAATATCGAATAAAATCAACTTCCAACCCAAAGATATCAAAAAAGACAAGGAGGGATACTTCATAAACATCAAAGTTAAAATCCTCCAAGAGGAACTCTCAAATCTGAATATCTATGCTCCAAATACAAGGGCAGCCACATTCATTAAAGAAACTCTAGTAAAGCTCAAAGCACACATTGCAACTCACACAATAATAGTGGGAGAGTTCACACACCACTTTCATCAATGGACAGATCATGGAAACAGAAACTAAACAGGGACACAGTGAAACTAAAAGAAGTTATGAAACAAATGGATTTAACAGATATCTACAGAACATTTTATCCCAAAACAAAAGGATATACCTTCTTCTGAGCACCTCATGGTACCTTCTCCAAAATTGACCATATAATTGGTCACAAGACAAGCCTCGACAGATACAAAAATATTGAAATTGTCCCATGCATCCTATCAGATCACCATGGACTAGGGCTGATCTTCAATAACAACATAAATAATAGAAATCCAACAAACTGCATGGTACTGGTATAGCAACAGACAAGTAGAGCAATGGAATAGAATTCAAGACCCAGAAATGAACGCATAACACCTATGGTCACTTGATCTACGACAAGGGAGCAAAAACCATCCAGTAGAAAAAAGACAGCATCTTCAACAAATGGTGCTGGCACAACTGGCAGTTATCATGTAGAAGAATGCAAATTGATCCATTTATATCTCCTTCTATTAAGGTCAAATCTAAGTGGATTAAGGAACCCCACATAAAACCCGAGACACTGAAACTTATTGAGGAGAAATTAGGGTAAACCCTTGAAGATATGAGTACAGGGGAAAAAATTCTTGAATAGAACAATGGCTTGTGCTGTACGATTGAGAATCAACAAATGGGACCTAATAAAATTGCAAAGCTTCTGCAAGGCAAAAGACACAGTCAATAAGACAAAAAGGCCACCAACAGATTGGGAAAATATCTTTACCTATCCTAAATCAGATAGGGGACAAATATCCAATATATATAAAGAACTTAAGAAGGTAGACTCCAGAAAATCAAGTAACCCCATTAAAAATGGGGCTCAGAGCTAAACAAAGAATTCTCACCTGAGGAATACCAAATGGCTGAGAAAATGTTCAGAATCCTTAATTATCAGGGAAATGTAAATTAAAACAACCCTGAAATTCCACCTCACACCAGTCAGAATGGCTAAGATCAAAAATTCAGGTGACAGCAGATGCTGGCAATGATGTGGAGAAAGACTCCACATTTGTTGGTGAGATTGCAAGCATGTACAACCACCCTGGAAATCAGTCTCGCGGTTCCTCAGAAAATTGAACATAGTACTATAGAAGGATCCTGCAATACCTCTCCTGGGCATATATCCAGAAGAATGCTCCAACCAGTAAGAAGGACACATGCTCTACTATGTTCATAGCAGCCTTATTTATAATAGCCGGAATCTGGAAAAACCCCAGATATCCCTCAACAGAGGAATGTATACAGAAAATGTGGTACATTTACACAATTGAGTACTACTCAGCTATTAAAAAGAATGAATTGATGAAATTCCTAGGAAAATGGATGGACCTGGAGGGCATCATCCTGAGTAAGGTAAATCTATCACAAAAGAACTCAAATGATTTGTACTCACTGATAATTAGCCTAGAAACTTAGAATACCCAAGATACAAGATACGATTTGCAAAACACATGAAACTCAAGAATGAGGCCAAGGTGTAGACACTTTTCCCTTCTTAGAATTGGATACAAAACACCCATGGTAGGAATTATAGATAAAAAGTTTGCAGCTGAGACAAAAGGATGGACCATCTAGAGAATACCGTACTGGGGATCCATCCCATAATCAGCCTCCAAACGCTGACGCCATTGCATACACCAGCAAGATTTTGCTGGAAGGACCCTGATAAAGCTGTCTCTTGTGAGGCTATGATGGGGCCTGGCAAACACAGAAGTGGATGTTCACATTCAGCTATTGGATGGAACACAGGGCCCCCAATGGAGGAGCTAGAGAATGTACCCAAGGAGATAAAGGGGTCTAAAACCCTATAGGTGGAACAAAAATATGAATTAATCAGTACCACCAGAGCTCATGTCTCTAGCTGCATAGGTATCAGAAGATGGCCTAATTGGCCATTATTGGGAAGAGAGGCCCCTTGGTCTTGAAAACCTTATATGTCTCAGTAAGGGGGAACACCTGGTCCAAGAAGTGGCAGTGGGTGGGTAGGGGAGTGGGGGCGGAGAGTCTGGGGGACTTTTGGGATAGCATTTGAAAAGTAAATGAAGAAAATACCTAATTAAAATATGTAAATACAAAAAATTAAGATGTATTAATACCACATGGATTTTCATAACAGTGAGACACTTTAGCTTCTGGCATCACCCCCATACTACTTCAGACACATGAAGTTTGCTTGTTTGTGGAAAAGCAGCCAGTGGGCAAAAAAACTGTCCTTGCCTCTACAGATGTCTGCATGTAGTCCAATCTGTGAACAAGCAGGACACTGATGTACTTTCCAATCCCAAGGTAGTCTAGTCCTTCAATAATTTCTGCTTCACAGATTTGTCAGATATTCTGGGCCCAGATGACACCACCTTTCTGCCTGTCCAAATACTGTAGAGAATTCCTGGGTGACTGTTCAGGTGTTCAGTAGACTCTACAATGTCTATAGTTTTGGAAGCTTCTTGCTCTATACTTCATGTTTATTCATGTAATATTTATCCTTCTCAGATCTGTGGTGGAGATGAAGACTACATAGTTATAGTCACATTTAGCTTAAGCAGTTTAGTATTTAAGAAAAAATATGATTTTTAGTTTGAGAAATGCAAGTTACAATAGCAAGTGATTTAGGTACAGAACTTGGGACTCAACAAGATAGGATAGATAATGGAGTCTGTTCTCCAAGACTGCCAAATATATATGAACTGGGCATTGTGAATGTAATTCTTACCTGATGGTCTTCACAATTGTACTTAATGTATATAATTTATTGATGATAGAGAAAGTAAATTTTATTGTACTAAAAGGGAGAGATGATTGTAGCACATTTTTTGCACAATGTGTCAAGTTGTATCTTTGTCATTCCTCAGTTTCCTAAAGCATTCTCTGATTGGCTTTAATAAAGAGTTGATAACCTATAAATATTCAGGAAGTGTGTGTGTGTGTGTGTGTGTGTGTGTGTGTGTGTGTGTGTGTGTGTGTGTGTGTGGTTGTGTAAAGATATTCATTGGACTCAGATGACACCACCTTTCTGCTTATGCAAAGGATAATTATGGGGGATTACTTCAACGTCAAACAATAACCTACATTTTATTTTGGTTGTTGGATCCATCTGGGAAATAAGATTATATGGAACAGGGCATGATGCAAAGAGAAGACTATATCAAACATATCTATAACCTATTGGCCTAATAGCCCAGGTGGATAAACTTCTGGTTGTTTTTATGAGTTCCTAAGGGTTATACTTGAATCCACAAATACTTTAGTGTAGTCCCAGCTATCCAGAATAAAAACTTTCAATTGGCTATAAATAGTTTATAATTGGTCATCTTTGGTGGATTCACAGGAATTGTTGGCCATACGGACTTTTCCAGAAGAGTAATCCTTTCTCTGATCTCTGACCTCTACTATGAGTCTGGGGAACCACAAATTGAAAGAAAATCAGGATGCCTTTAACACACAAGAGTAGGTATTTGGAAGTTCCAGGGTTCAAAGTATTTTGTATCGTGTGCTTTACAGATATTTTTTGTGGGGGGGATTGTAATCAAACTTGGGGGTTACAAACTGAGCTTCAAGTCAGGTCCAGCTAACCATCCTCAAATAAGTCAATTAAAAGAACCAACTTAAATGTAGAAAACAAACAAAAAAATAGATTTATTTAGTAGAGCCACATGGGAAGTGGGAAAAAGATATCCAAAGATATACCCCAGGTCCATTATAAGGAAACGGAAATGAGATCCATGTTTAGATACAAGTCTCAAGATATGCATATCTAAGCAGTCCCAGTCAAGATTTGGTCCTGCATACTACTGATCCATCACTGTCTGGCTTTCAGCTTTATCCTGTGAGATGGGTTGCCAAATTGTCGGAACTGTGAAATCCCTTACTTTTAGATAACATCACACTCTGGATGGGAGCATTTTCCTCTCTCAGAATGAGATTCCAGGGAAAATTACCATTATGGGGGAGTCCATTGTTTCAACAGTCTCATAGTCAGACCAAGAGACACAAGTATCCTTTTAGAATATCTAAAGTCATACTGTACCCTAAATAACGTCTCAGTTTTTGTGGCAAACTTTCATCCTCCCTGCCGCAGACCTTCTGGGTCCCTTTGTCTGTGTGGAATGGGTCTCTAGTCACAGGTGGGCTAAGCGTTGGATGAAATGACAGACAGATGCACACAGGAGGGGTTGTATAGAATCTGAATGTATTTGTCAGGTCGAGCATTGAACTTCTTATAGTACAGAGAATACAAGGGGTTGGGAGTCACAGCAGGCAAGGTACATTGAAGTTACCAGGTACAAAACAAAGGAATGACTTTCAAAGGATTTACAGGAACCAGGTAAATGTTTACAGTAAAGATAAAGCAGTCCTGCCTAGGATCAGCTTAGTGACAGGCAAGGATTTTACACTCCATTGTTATACCTTTGAACCTTGTGAAGGCTAGCACCAGGGGGTTCTGCTCTTGGCAGGCCTCAAGAATAATGCAATATCACAACCCCCCTAATTACCTAGGCCTTGCTAAATTCTTATATGAGTGTAAATTTTAAGTATCTGTAGAATCTCCATTTGTCAGGAGAATATACCAACTTGCTTTTAATATGCAATATAGCCTTACTGAAGATTTCTATCTCAGTGAGATTCCCTGGCTCTTTCTGTAGACCAGTTGAGCCTGGCTCTGTCTATTGTAATGTTTAATCAGTTACTGAATAGGTTAACTTTCTTACTGCCTTCTCACAGGATTCTAAGCTTGGCAGCTTTTGGATCTTGGAACACTGGGGAGACTAACTATAACAGAATTTAATCTTAAGAGTCATTTATAATAAAATATTAAATGAGAGCTCTTAGAGGCATACACCAGACTAATGTGGGAATAGAGTCTGAGTATATGGATAAACTCTACGAGGTGAACTTCCTTGAAACTCTCTGCCTCATGAGTGGCTTTTAGGCTACACAGCCTGTCATGCTGACTTGAACAGAGTGTGTGGCACCTCCAAGTTCTCATTTTTTTCAACACAGAAAGATCATCACCAAGCAGAGCCAAGCATACAGATTGATTCTATGACCCAGAAAGCCCCTAAGACACTCTTTGTCTCCATAAACCAAATGAAGTAGAGAGGGTGATTCAATTCACAGGATAGCATCACTGGGAGCAAGTTGGAAAGTAACATGTATATCCTTATATTAGCACCCATATATCAAATGTAGGCTGACTGTTTCTGTCCCAGCCTGTATATACCTTTCTGGAAGAAATATGAGTGAAATTAGACACTGTGTATGAGGCCTTCAATTCTAGCACTTAGGTCCCAGAAACTAGGACGATGGCTGCAAGTTGGAGGCTACCCAAGGATTCAGTCTATTTATGGCCATGTAATATAGAGTGTGAGAATTCATCACATAAAATTTAAAAATCTAAAAAAGAAAATTTATCAGTGTTTTTTTTTTATTTAAAACTAAGCCATATATTGTAGACTTGGCTCACCTGAACTTATTATGTACAGCAGACTGGCCCTGAACTCACAAAGATTCTATATGCCGCTTCCTCCCAAATGCATGTACCACAATGCTAATTATAACTTGACTTAACAATTGTGGTTACACCCAAAAGATAGAAAGATGGGCTTATAGTATAGGAAGATTGTATTTAAAAACAAGAAAAAGGCAGTATTGGTTAAAATACTAGATTACCTATACTCTTTCCATAATAAAGTTCTTTTTCACTAACACAGAATGATCTGTTGGGCTCAATGAATGAAATGTGCAAATTTGCTTTTTTTGTAGTTCATGTTATCTGGAATCAAAAAAAAAAAAAAAAAACAAGTGGAATATGCTTTTCAGTTCTCCAATTGTTAATACTTTTTAAATTATTTATAATATTAATAATAAAAATATTAATAATTTTTCTATAACACCACCACACAGAGCAAGGCAACAACAAATAACAAATACTACTACTACTACCACTAATACTATTACTACCACCACCACCACACCTAACACCACCACAACTACTAATGTTGCAGTGCTTATTAATACTGACAAAAGGCTTTTCTGTAGCCTATGACTGAAGTGATGAATTTGAGCAGTATAGCCAAAAATTGAGAATTGCCATGATATGCAAATATCTTAGCTAATTATGTTTATAGAACTAAGTCTTTCGTAAGTCCATAGCAAAACCTCGTTGTGTATTAAATGGACCTTTAAGATTTTATAATACATTAAAGTAAATGATGTTTATCATATTCATTATATTTGTTTTAATTCATAAAAGAGAAATAACTTCTTGCTATAAATGGAAGTAATATGGATATGAGATCTAATAATTTTCATCATTCAAACATATTTAAATAAGAAAGAGAGCTAAAACAAATCTTTAGGAACAGAAAAAAATATGATAATGCAGACACATAGTAGAAGCCCATTAAACTCAGCCCATACAAACATTAGTGTTTGTCTTAATCCAAGAGAGAAATCAAAATCCCCCTAGGTTTAGAGACTTTGGATAAACTCAGCCATACCTTGATTGCTCTCCGGATATGAGTTATTTCATCTTTTTCCACAAGTGCAAGGACATTTGTCCCAATGTTCAGAGGCATGTTGTCACTTATTACATCCTTATTGAAGAATATGGATTCATTAATCCAACCATAGTCATTGCACAGAGAGGATACTACTCCCTGAATAGATGTAAGCCTGGAGTTATCTACAACACAGGTAAACAAAGGTCACACCGGTTCATGTCAAATGTAAGCACCCATTACACACAGGTTCTATTCTGACCATTTGTACTGACTGTTTTTATGTAGCTTAAAACAAGCTAGAGTCATTGAATGGAGGGAACCTCAGAGGTGAAAGTGGCATAAGATCAGGTTGTAGGCGCCTGTAGTGCATTTCTTAATGAGTGATTGATGGAGTGGAGCAAAAGCCACTGTAGGTAGATCTCCCCAGTGAGGTGTTCCTGGCTTCTGTAAGAAAGCATGCTGAGCAAGGCATGGGGAGCAAAAAGGAAAACTGATCTCTGGCCTCTGCATCAGCTCTTGCCTCAAGGCTCCTGCCCTGTTTGAGTTCCAGCTCTGACTTCCTTCAGTGATTGAGATACGGAACCACAAGCCAAATAAACCCTTTCCTTCCCAGGTTGCTTTGGTCAGAGTGTTGTATCACAGCAATAATAATACCAACACACCACTGTAGATAGGAGCACATAGCATCACTTCTCTGGCCATAAGACAACAGCCATCTCTGTATCCCAAGGTTGTGACTACTGAATGGCACCTGTATGACATCTATTTCAGCTGTGGGTGACCTATCCCAGTGAGAATGTAAGGGCTGTGTTCATCTACCTGCTCAGGAAGACCCTTTAAACTAATATATTATTACTAGTATACACCTGACTCATCATCAGCAGCACATGCATAGCCATAGCTCTAGATTCTCCAACATCCCTTCTGACAAAGCACTAAAAGACATGGGCAGATGTAAGGACACATTGCCAAGTTTTCTTTTGTTTTTCATGAGCATAATGTGTAAGCAATGTCTGGGGTCTGGCTCCAGTATCCTGCCGGGACAACTGGTCATCACCCTTTATGATGCCCTCCTTACAACCCTGCCTCCTGCCTTCAGATACACTTGTGCATGGAAAACAAGACTAAGTTCACTCTCAAAGTGTGGTGTTCCCCTTCTCTGGGGGATAGACAAAGGCATCTTTCAAGGACAAGATGCGAAGGCAGAGACAGCACATCCCACAGAGACTTGTGTCACATGTCCTGTGAGTTGGTCTACACACTCCCCTGCTTTGACACGATACAGCCCACAGAGACTTGTGTCATGTGTTCTTTGACTTCGTCTAACCCCCCCAACCCCCTGCTTAGGTACAGTACAGCCACAGAGACTTGTGTCACATGTCCTGTGAGTTGGTCTAAACACCTTCAGCTTTGGCATACCAGAGGAGCTTGGGACACTGTTCAGTACTGTCCTAACTTGGAAACCTAGGGGCATCCTCCTGCTCAATGGCCACCCAAGACAGGGGCAGGTCCATCTCAGCTATTTGTGCCCCACTTGGCCTTAAAGTGGAGGAAAGCCTTTTTGAGGAGTCTTCTGGTGTGTGCAGGTGTGTGTGTTGAGGTGTAACAGAGATTACCTAGAGGAGGTTCCTGTGATATTTCTTCAGATGTGTTTGTCCCATGAAAGAATGAAGATATCCACCGTAGAAGGTTCATCATCGTTGTATCACCACCAGCCTGGACAATGCCCAAGGTTACCAGATGACTTAGCAGGCATCCTTTGTCTAACTCATAAAATATGACCCTGTTCCCCAGCCTCTGTGAAATGACAGTGAATGGCTAAAGAGAGGATCTCAGGAAAGCCAGAGACAGGGTACCTACCTGGCTGGCTACTGCCAGCCCCTCTTAAAGCTCCCTCTCCAGGGAGAGCCCACATCATCGACTGGTCAGCGAATAAGAGTCAATGGTATGCATACATCACTGCTTATGTCCTTGGCTATAGCCAATGAGAGGCAACTGGCAGAGACACTTAGTCCTGCCCACCCATTATGAGGGCATCCACAGGAAAGTCTCTGGAAAAGCTGCTTGCAATTGTACTGTTGGGGTTCAGTTTTAAGGGGCTACCTCTTATGTACATTTTCATGAGATAGTAGGGAGTTTGTTTTAAAAGGTGTGGGAGAAACCCTAGTACCTGCCTAGGTCAGTAAAACCCATGCTTGGTGAAAGTCATAAGCAACAGCCTGGAGGCTGGCTACTTAAGGCACTTGCTGCCTTTAGTGAGGACCCATGTTTGGTTCCGAGCACCCACAAGGCAGCTCACAACTGTCTGAATTTCCATTCATATGTGTTCCAATGCCCTCTCCTGCCAATCCCACACCAGGAATTCAAGTGATGCACACATCTACAAACAAAACACGCATATACAAACTGGAAATGGTGCCTCATGCCATCCATGCTGTTAATGCCAGCTCTCTGGAGACAGGGGCAAGTGGTGTGTATGCGGTTAAGGCTCACCTTGTCTACATAGCAACTTCTAGGCAAGACAAAACTTCATAGTAAGACCCAATCACAGAAAAAAAGAAAAACAAAACAAAACAAAACACAAAGACTTATCTATACATATAAAGTAATTTTAACAAGCACTAAATACTTGTTGTTACATTCAGATATAATTTGTGTGTGTGTGAGAGCATTTGTATGTGTGTGTGTGTGGAGAGAGAGAGAGAGAGAGAGAGAGAGAGAGAGAGAGAGAGAGAGAATAAAACATTTTAGAGATAACATTTCTATTTTGTAATTAAGATACACTTTATAATTTCCAGTTGAGTTTTTTTTTTTCCCCAGTGCTTGACTACAGATCCCAGAATTGAAATACAGTAGGTACAACATCTAAATTAGGTTATTTTCCCTAGTTGAAGTAAAAATCGTGTAGGGATATATTCTTAAATTATTTATTATGTGGCTTAAGGAGAGATCCAGACCACCAGAGCTGCATTGAGGCCAAAATATAGTCTATAAATGACAGGGCAGAAGTGAAGATATTCTAAAAGGGTACTTGTGTCTCTTAGTCTGGCTATCAGACTGTTGAAACAATGGACTTCCCCATAATGGCAATTTTCCCAGAAATCTCATTCTGAGAGAGGAAAATGGTCCCATCTAGAGCGTGATGTTATCTGCAAGTAAGGGATTTCACAGTTCCAAAAATTTGGCAACCCACCTCACAGGATAAGACTGAAAGCCAGACAGTGATGGGTCAGTAGTATGCAGGAACAAATCTTGACTGGGACTGCTTAGATATACATATCTTGAGACTTGTATCTAAACATGGATCTCATTTCCATTTCCTTATAATGGACCTGCAGTATATCTTTGGATATTTTTCCCCACTTCCCAAGTGGCTCCACTAAATAAATCTTTTTTTATATACATTTAAGTTGGTTCTTTTAATTGACTTATTTGAGGATGGTTAGCTGGACCTGACTTGAAGCTCAGGTTGTAACCCCAAAGTTTAATTACAATCTCCCCTCACACACAAAAAAAATCTGTATAGCACAGGATACAAAATACTTTGACCCCTGGAAATTCCAAATACCTACACTTGTGTAATAAAGGTATCCTGCTTTTTTCAATTTGTGGTTCTCCAAGCTCATAGTAGAGGTCAGAAATCAGAGAAAGGATTACTCTTCTTGAAAAGCCCATATGGCCAACCATTATTGTGAATCCACCAAAGATGACCAAATAGAAACTATTTATAGCCAAATGAAAGTTTTTATTCTGGATGGCTGGTAGTACCCTAAGGTAATTGTGGACTCAAGTATAACCCTGAGGAACTCATAAAAACAACCAGAAGTTTATCCACTTTGGCTATTAGACCAATAGGTTATAGATATGTTTGATATAGTTTGCTCTTCACATCATGCCCTGTTGCATATAATCTTATTTCCCAGATGGATCCAACAACCAAAATAAAATGTAGGTTATTGTTACAGGTTGAAGTAATCCCCCATAATTATCCTATGCATATACAGAAAGGTGGTGCAATCTGAGTCCAATGAATATCTTCACACACACACACACACAAATACACACACACAAACACAAACTGAACGGAAATATTCCTTCTCTTTGTTACATTGATAAATTTTATCTGGGGGCTTTTTCTCATTTTCCCATTTACATATGTAAAAATATATCTCATTAATGTCCCTGCAATAAGATGGTATTGCTGGACTGTTTCCCCCAACTGGTTTCCAACAATGACATAGACATATTTATTTATGAATGCTTGGTCTTATTCACAACAAGCCTGTAGAACTCCATAACTCTTTTTATACCAATCCACTTTGCCACATGGTCCATTGTCTCTCCTTCAGTGCTGACATCTGTTCCTTCCTCCACGTCTATCTGGTGAATCTACTGTGCCTATCTCCCCCAATTCCTATCTCTTCCCAGAAGTCCTACCTTTCCCTTCCTGCCTATTTATAGGTTATCAGCTCTTTATTAAAGCCAGTCAGAGAATTCCTAAGGCAGGTGAGGAATGACAGAGATACAACTTGACACATTTTGCAAAAAAATGTGCTACAAACATCTCTCCGTTTTAGTCCAATAAACTGTATTTTCACTATCATCAATAAATTTATATACATTAAGAACAATTGTGAAAACCATCAGGTAAGAGTGATATTCACAATGCCCAGTTTATATATATTTGGCAATCTTGGAGAACAGACTCCATTATCTATCCTATCTTGTTGAGTTCCAAGTTCTGTACCTAAAACACTTGCTATTGTAATTTGCATTTATCAACCTAAACTGTATTCTTTTTCTTAAATACTAAACAGCTTAAGCTAAATGTGACTATAACTATGTAGTCTTCAATTCCACCACAGACCTGAGAAGGTTAAATATTACCTGAATAAACATGAAGTGTTTTGCAAGAAGCTTCCAAGACTATAGACATTGTAGAGTCTACTGAACACCTGAACAGTCACCCAGGAATTCTCTACAGTATTGAGACAGGCAAGCAGACAGACAGACAGACAGACAGACAGACAGACAGACAGACAGACAGACAGACAGACAGACAGACAGACAGAAAGGTGGTGTCATCTGGGCCCAGAATATATGGCAAATCTGTGAAGCAGAAGTTATTGAAGGACTGGACTACCTTGGTTTTGGAAAGTACATCATTGTCCTGCTTGTTCACAGATTGGACTACATGCTGTCAGTTGTAGATGCAAGGACAGTTTTTTGCCCACTGGCTGCTTTGCGAAAAACAAGCAAACTTCATGTGTCTGAGTAGTATGGGGGTGATGCCAGAAGCTAAAGTGTCTCACGGTTATGAAAAGCCATGTGGTATTAATACACCATAATTTTTTGTATTTACATATTTTTAATTAGGTATTTTCTTCATTTAACTCAAATGCTATACCAAAAGTCCCCCTGAACCTCCCCCCAAACTCCCCTACCCACACACTCCCACTTCTTGGCCCAGGTGTTCCCCCTTACTGAGCCATATAAGGTTTGCAAGACCAAGGGGCCTCTCTTCCCAATAATGGCCGACTAGGCCATCTTCTGATACATATACAGCTAGAGACATGAGCTCTGGTGGTACTGATTAATTCAAATTTTTGTTCCACCTATAGGGTTTTAGACCCCTTTAGCTCACTGGGTACTTTCTCTAGCTCCTCCATGGGGGGCCCTGTGTTCCATTCAATAGCTGACTATGAGCATCCACTTCTGTGTTTGCCAGGCCCAGGCATAGTCTCACAAGAGACAGCTATAACAGGGTTCTTTCAGCAAAATCTTGCTGGTGTATGCAATGGTGTCAGAGTTTGGAGGCTGATTATGGGATGGATCCCCAGTATGGTAGTCTCTAGATGGTCCATCCTTCCACCACAGCTGCAAACTTTGTCTCTATAACTCCTAATATGGGTGTTTTGTTTCCAGTTCTAAGAAGGAGCAAAGTGTCTACACTTTCCTCTTCATTCTTGAATTTCATGTGTTTTGCAAATTGTATCTTGTACCTTGGGTATTCTAAGTTTCTGGGCTAATATCCACTTATCAGTGAGTACATATCATGTGAGATCTTTTGTGATAGGGTTACCTCACTCAGCATGATGCCCTCCAGGTCCATCCATTTGCCTAGGAATTTCATAAATTCACTCTTTTTAATAGCTGTGTAGTACTCCATTGTGTAAATGTACCAAATTTTCTGTATCCATTCCTCTGTTGAGGGACATCTGGGTTTTTTCCAGCTTCTGGCTATTATAAATAAGGCTGCTATGAACATAGTAGAGGATATGTACTTCTTCCATTTGGAACATATCCTGGATATATGCCCAGGAGAGGTATTGTGGGATCCTCCAGTAGTACTATGTCCAATTTTCTGAGGAACAGCCAGACTGATTTCCAGGGTAGTTGTACAAGCTTGCAATCCCACCAACAATGGAGGAGTGTTCCTCTTTCTCCATATCCTCGCCAGCATCTGCTGTCACCTGAATTTTTGATCTTAGCCATTCTGACTGGTGTGAGATTGAAAGTCAGGGTTGTTTTGATTTGCATTTCCCTGATGATTAAGGATGCTGAACATATTTTCAGGTGCTTCTCAGCCATTCGGTATTCCTCAGGTGAGAATTCTTTGTTTAGCTCTGAGCCCCATTTTTTAATGAGGTTATTTGATTTTCTAGAGTCCACCTTCTTGTGTTCTTTATATATATTGGATATAAGTCCCCTATCTGATTTAGGATAGGTAAAGATCCTTTCCCAATCTGTTGGTGACCTTTTTGTCTTATTGACAGTGTGTTTTGACTTGCAGAAGCTTTGTAATTTTATGAGGTCCCATTTGTCGATTCTCAATCTTACAGCACAAGTCATTGCTGTTCTATTCAGGAATTTTCCCCCTGTACTATGTCTTTGAGACATTTCCCCACTTTCTCCTCTATAAGTTTTACTATCTCCGGTTTTATGAGGAGTTCCTTGATCCACATAGATTTGACCTTAGTACAATGAGATAGGAATGGATCGATTCCCATTCTTCTACATGATAACTGCCAGTTGTGCCAGCACCATTTGTTGAATATGCTGTCTTTTTTCCACTGGACGATTTTAGCTCCCTTGTCAAAGATCAAGTGGCCATAGGTGTGTGGGTTCATTTCTGGATCTTCAATTCTATTCCATTGGTCTACTTGTCTGTCGCTATACCAGTACCATGCTGTTTTTAATCACAATTGCTCTGAAGTACAGCTTTAGGTCAGGCATGGTGATTCCACCAGAGGTTCTTTTATCCTTGAGAAGAGTTTTTGCTATCCTAGGTTTCTTGTTACTCCAGATGAATTTGCAAATTGCCCTTTCTAATTCATTGAAGAATTGTGTTGGAATTTTGATGGGGATTACATTGAATCTATAGATTGCTTTTGGCAAGATAGCCATTTTTACTATATTGACCCTGCCAATCCATGAGCATAGGAGATCTTTCCATCTTCTCAGACCTTCTGTAATTTCTTTCTTCAGAGACTTGAACTTCTTATCATATCAATTGCTTTCCAACCTTTCACTCTGAGGAAGTGTCTGTCTTCTTCCTGTAGGCAACAAACTGTTGGGTCCTATTTGTGTAGCCAGTGTTCGTCTACGGCTTTTTATTGGGGAATTGAGTCCATTGATATTAAGAGATATTAAGGAAAAGTAATTGTTGCTTCCTATTATTTTTATTGTTAGAGTTGGTATTCTGTTCTTGTTGTCTTCTTTTAAGTTTGTTGAAGGATTACTTTCTTGCTTTTTCTAGGGTGTGGTTTCTGTCCTTATATTGTTTTTTTTTTTTTCCTGTTATTATGCTTTGAAGGGCTCGATTCGTGGAAAGATCTATGGTAATTGAAAGTTTGTCTGGGTATAGTAGCCTGGGCTGGCATTTGTGTTCTCTTAGTGTCTGTATAACATCTCTCCAGGATCTTCTGGCTTTCATAGTCTCTGGTGAAAAATCTGGTATAATTCTGATAGGCTTGCCTTTATATGTTACTTGAACATTTTCCCTTACTGCTTTTGATATTCTATCTCTATTTAGTGCCTTTGTTGTTCTGATTATTATGTGTCGGGAGAAATTTCTTTTCTGATCCAGTCTATTTGGAGTTCTGTAGGCTTCCTGTATGTTCATGGGCATCTCTTTCTTTAGGTTTGGGAAGTTTTCTTCTATAATTTTGTTGAAGATATTTGCTGTCCCTTTAAGTTGAAAATCTTCATTCTCATCCACTCCTATTATCCATAGGTTGGTCTTCTGATTGTGTCCTGGATTTCCTGGATGCTTTGAGTTAGGATCTTTTTGCATTTTTCATTTTCTTTGATTGTTGTGCCCATGTTCTCTATGGAATCTTCTGCACCTGAGATTCTCTCTTCCATCTCTTGTTTTCTGTTGCTGATGCTCGCATCTATGGTTCCTGATTTCTTTCCTAGGGTTTATATCTCCAGAGTTGTCTCATTTTGGGTTTTCTTTATTGTTTCTACTTCCCTTTTTAGGTCTTGAATGGTTTTGTTCAATTCCATCACCAGTTTGGTTGTGTTTTCCCGTTTTTCTTTAAGGACTTCTACCTGTTTGGTTGTATTTTACTGTTTTTCTTTAAGGACTTGTACCTCCTTAGCAATGTTCCCCTGTGTTACTTTAAGTGAATTATTAAAGTCCTACTCAATGTCCTCTACCATCATCATGAAATATGCTTTTAAATCCGGGTCTAGCTTTTTGGGTGTGTTGTGGTACCCATGACTGGCTGAGTTTGGAGTGCTGGGTTCTAATGATGGTGATTGATCTTGGTTTCTGTTAGTAAGATTCTTATGTTTGCCTTTAGCCATCTGGTAATCTCTAGAGTTAGTTATTATAGTTGACTCTGGTTAGAGCTTGTTC
Organism: Mus caroli; assembly: GCF_978045245.1. NCBI lineage: Eukaryota > Metazoa > Chordata > Mammalia > Rodentia > Muridae > Mus > Mus caroli. The sequence goes on along the minus strand of NW_028227260.1, from coordinate 112,933,717 downwards.
CTCCTGTGATTCTGTTAGCCTCTATCATCAGACCTGGAAGACTAGATCTCTCCTTAGTTTCAGTGGTCAGAGTACTCTCTGCAGGCAAGCTCTCCACTTGCAGGGAAGGTGCACTTATATCTGGCCTTAGGACCTGCCTCCTGGCAGAAGATGAAGGCCCAAAACAGGTCCTGTCCCAGAAGCTCTTCTGCTTCCGCCTGTCCCAGAAGCTGTGCAGCTTCTGTAGTCAGCACTCTCACCTGAACAGTCTAGTCTCTGAGAGATCCTGGAACAGAGATAACTCCCCTAAGTGCTCTGGCACAGCCCTCACGAAAGGAGAGGACACCTCTCCTCTGGCAGGGAAGGTGCCCAGATGTCTGGAACCCAAAAGGGGGTCTGCCCCAAAAGCCATGCAGCCTCCACCCATCCCAGAAGCTGTCTGCTTATGTAGTCCACACTCTAACCTGCGCAGACCAGTCTCTGAGGGATCCAGGAACCAAGATGGCTCCCCCAGGTGCTCTGGCAAAGCCCTACCAGACGGGCAGACACCTCTCCTCTGGCAGGGAAGGTGCCTGGATGTCTGGAGCCAGAAATGAGGACTGCCCCAGAAGCTGTGTGGCCTCCGCAGGTCCGGGAAGCTGTCAGCCTCTGCAGTCCACACAATCACCTGAGCGGAACAGTCTCTGAGGATCAAGGAACCAAGATGGCTACCCTTTATTAATACATCTTAAATGTATGATTTATAGATCTCTGAAGTGTTTGATGACCATCTATCTCGTGAAAGAATATCTGAATAGACAAACATGACTTAGCTATTGACTATCTATTTAACTTTGAGAACATCTACAGGAGGCTTAATAAAGCTTATTCTTATAATTACCTAAACTGGTACCTAACAGGACCATAAGTCTGATTTACTGACTATTAACTTACATTTCTATATTATCCTAAACAATTTCTAGTAGTAGCTTATGAAAGGACTAGAATTTATATTACATTTACAAAGGAGTTACATAGGTACAATAACTTAAACAGTAGTTTAATCATATTAAAATATGCTGAAACAAAAATAACTTTAATTTCTATCAATACAAAAATCCATACAAATGCAAAACCTTTGAGACTAGCAGTTGCTACCGCTTTAACCTATCATTCCTATATCCCTTCTACTTTCTTTCATCCCACTCTTTCCACTAACACTAGATAAGAGATAAGAGTAACAAAAAGAATGTGAAAGAGATTCCTTAATCCAAATTCCTTTATATAGTTTTCCCTGTGATCAAGACCAATAAATTTGGAACAAAGTTCACTTAAATGACAAAAAATATCTATCACCCACCAAACAACCAAAAACCACCCCACCACACCTCTTGGGAAAGAAAAAAATGCTTCGTAATGTCTGAAGGCAATGACATCTTATGGGGGCCCTATGAAAATTGAAATATTGGCCAAAGCTCAGGAAATCTAGCTGTATCATTTGCAGTCCAGACATTCGACAAGATCCAACACCCATTCATGATAAAAGACTTGGAATGATCAGGAATTCAAGGCCCATACCTAAACATGATAAAAAACAATCTACAGCAAACCGGTAGCCAACATCAAAGTAAATGGTGAGAAGCTGGAAGAAATCCCACTAAAATCAGGGACTAGACAAGGCTGCCAACTTTCTCCCTCCCTATTCAATATTGTACTTGAAGTCCTAGCCAGAGCAATTCAACAACAAAAGGAGATCAAGGGGATACAAATTGGAAAGGAAGAAGTCAAAATATCACTTTTTGCAGATGATATGATAGTATATATGTGACCCTAAAAATTCCACCAGAGAACTCCTAAACCTGATAAACAGCTTCGGTGAAGTAGTTTCGGTGAAGTAGTTAAAATTAACTCAAACAAGACAATGGCCTTTCTCTACACAAAGAATAAACAGGCTGAGAAAGAAATTAGAGAAACAACACCCTTCACAATAGTCATAAATAAGATAAAATATCTGGGCGTGACTCTAACTAAGGAAGTGAAAGATCTATATGATAAGAACTTCAAGTCTCTGAAGAAAGAAATTACAGAAGATCTCAGAAGATGGAAAGATCTCCCATGCTCATAGATTGGCAGGATCAACATTGTAAAAATGTCTATCTTGCCAAAAGCAATCTACAGATTCAATGCAATCCCCATCAGAATTCCAACTCAAATCTTCAACGAATTAGAAAGAGCAATCTGCAAATTCATCTGGAGTAACAAAAAACCTAGGATAGCAAAAACTCTTCTCAAGGATAAAAGAACCTCTGGTGGAACTTCCATGCCTGAGCAAAAGCTTTACTACACAGCAATTGTGATTAAAAACAGCATGGTACTGGTATAGTGACAGACAAGTAGACCAATGGAATAGAATTGAAGACCCAGAAATGAACCAACACACCTATGGTCACTTGATCTTCCACAAGGGGGCTAAAACCATCCAGTGGAAGATAGACAGCATTTTCAACAAATGGTGCTGGCACTACTGGCGATTATCATGTAGAAGAATGCGAATTGATCCATTCCTATCTCCTTGTACTAAGGTCAAATCTAAGTGGATCAAGGAACTCCACATAAAACCAGAGACTTTGAAACTTTTAGAGGAGAAAGTGGGGAAAAGCCTCTAAGATATGGGCACAGGGGGAAAATTCCTGAATAGAACAGCAATGGCTTGTGCTGTAAGATCGAGAATTGACAAATGGGACCTCATGAAACTGCAAAGCTTCTGCAAGGCAAAAGACACCGTCAATAAGACAAAAAGGTCACCAACAGATTGGGAAAGGATCTTTACCTATCCTAAATCAGATAGGGGACTAATATCCAACATATATAAAGAACTCAAGAAGGTGGACTTCAGAAAATCAAATAACCCCATTAAAAACACGGGCTCAGAGCTAAACAAAGAATTCTAACCTGAGGAATACCAAATGGCTGAGAAGCACCTGAAAAAATGTTCAGCATCCTTTTTTTTTTTATTACATATTTTCCTCAATTACATTTCCAATGCTATCCCAAAAGTCCCCCATAGCGCCCCCACTTCCCTAACCACCCATTCCCATTCTTTTGGCCCTGGCATTCCCCTATATTGGGGCATATAAAGTTTGCAAGTCCAATGGGCCTCTCTTTCCAGTGATGGCCGACTAGACCATCTTTCGATACATATGCAGCTAGAGACAAGAGCTCCGGGGTTCTGGTTAGTACATCATGTTGTTCCAACAATAGGGTTGCAGATCCCTTTAGCTCCTTGGGTACTTTCTCTAGCTTCTCCATAGGGAGCCCTGTGATACATCCAATAGCTGACTGTGAACATCCACTCCTGTGTTTGCTAGGCCCCGGCATCGTCTCACAAGAGACAGCTATATTTGGGTCCTTTCACCAAAATCTTGCTAGTGTATGCAATGGTGTCAGCGTTTAGAAGCTGCTTATGGGATGGATCCCTGGATACGACAGTCTCTAAATGGTCCATCCTTTCATCACAGCTACGAACTTTGTCTCTGTATCTCCTTCCCTGGGTGTTTTGTTCCCAATTCTAAGAAGGGGCACAGTGTCCACACTTTGGTCTTCATTCTTCTTGAGTTTCATGCGTTTAGCAAATTGTATCTCATATCTTGGGTATCCTAAGTTTTGGGCTAATATCCACTTATCAGTGAATACATATTGTGTGAGTTCTTTTGTGATTGTGTTACTTCACTCAAGATGATGCCCTCCAGGTCCATCCATTTGGCTAGGAATTTCATAAATTCATTCTTTTTAATAGCTGAGTAGTACTCCATTGTGTAAATGTACCATAATTTCTGTATCCATTCCTCTGTTGAGGGACATCTGGGTTCTTTCCAGCTTCTGGCTATTATAAATAGGGCTGCTATGAACATAGTGGAGCATGTGTCCTTTTTACCGGTTGGGACATCTTCTGGATATATGCCCAGGAGAGGTATTGCTGGATCCTCCGGTAGTACTATGTCCAATTTTCTGAGGAACCGCCAGACTGATTTCCAGAGTGGTTGTACAAGCTTGCAATCCCACCAACAATGGAGGAGTGTTCCTCTTTCTCCACATCCTCGCCAGCATCTGCTGTCACCTGAATTTTTGATCTTAGCCATTCTGACTGGTGTGAGGTGGAATCTCAGGGTTGTTTTGATTTGCATTTCCCTGATGATTAAGGATGTTGAACATTTTTTCAGGTGCTTCTCTGCCATTCGGTATTCCTCAGGTGAGAATTCTTTGTTCAGTTCTGAGCCCCATTTTTTAATGGGGTTATTTGACTTTCTGGAGTCCACCTTCTTGAGTTCTTTATATATATTGGATATTAGTCCCTTATCTGATTTAGAATAGGTGAAGATCCTTTCCCAATCTGTTGGTGGTTTTTTTGTCTTATTGATGGTGTCTTTAGCCTTGCAGAAGCTTTGTAGTTTCATGAGGTCCCACTTGTCAATTCTCGATCTTACAGCACAAGCCATTACTGTTCTATTCAGGAATTTTTCCCCTGTGCACATATCTTCAAGGCTTTTCCCCACTTTCTCCTCTATAAGTTTCAGTGTCTCTGGTTTTATGTGAAGTTCCTTGATCCACTTAGACTTGACCTTAGTACAAGGAGATAGGAATGGATCGATTCGCATTCTTCTACATGTTAACAACCAGTTTTGCCAGCACCATTTGTTGAAAATGCTGTCTTTCTTCCACTGGATGTTTTTAGCTCCCTTGTCGAAGATCAAGTGACCGTAGGTGTGTGGGTTCATTTCTGGGTCTTCAATTCTATTCCATTGGTCTATTTGTCTGTCACTATACCAGTACCATGCAGTTTTTATCACAATTGCTCTGTAGTAGAACTTTAGGTCAGGCATGGTGATTCCACCAGAGGTTCTTTTATCCTTGAGAAGAGTTTTTGCTATCCTAGGTTTTTTGTTATTACAGATGAATTTGCAGATTGCACTTTCTAATTCGTTGAAGAATTGATTTGGAATTTTGATGGGGATTGCATTGAATCTGTAGACTGCTTTTGGCAAGATAGCCATTTTTACAATGTTGATCCTGCCAATCCATGAGCATGGGAGATCTTTCCATCTTCTGAGATCTTCTATAATTTCTTTCTTCAGAAACTTGAAGTTTTTATTATACAGATCTTTCACTTCCTTAGTTAGAGTCACGCCAAGATATTTTATATTATTTGTGACTATTGAGAAGGGTGTTGTTTCCTTAATTTCTTTTTCAGCCTGTTTATTCTTTGTGTAGAGAAAGGCCATTGATTTGTTTGAGTTAATTTTATATCCAGCTACTTCACCGAAGCTGTTTATCAGGCTTAGGAGTTCTCTGGTGGAATTTTTAGGGTCACTTAGATATACTATCATATCATCTGCAAAAAGTGATATTTTGACTTCATCTTTTCCAATTTGTATCCCTTTGATCTCCTTTTTTTGTCGAATTTCTCTGGCTAGGACTTCAAGTACAATGTTGAATAGGTATGGAGAAAGTGGACAGCCTTGTCTAGTCCCTGATTTTAGAGGGATTGCTTCCAGCTTCTCACCATTTACTTTGATGTTGGCTACTGGTTTGCTGTAGATTGCTTTTATCATGTTTAGGTATGGGCCTTGAATTCCTGATCTTTCCAAGACTTTTATTATGAATGGGTGTTGGATCATGTCAAATGCTTTTTCCGCATCTAACGAGATGACCATGTGGTTTTTGTCTTTGAGTTTGTTTATATACTGGATTACGTTGATGGATTTCCGTATATTGAACCATCCCTGCATCCCTGGGATGAAACCTACTTGGTCAGGATGGATGATTGTTTTGATGTGTTCTTGGATTCGGTTAGCAAGAACTTTATTGAGGATTTTTGCATCAATATTCATAAGGGATATTGGTCTGAAGTTTTCTATCTTTGTTGGGTCTTTTTGTGGTTTAGGTATCAGAGTAATTGTGGCTTCATAGAATGAGTTGGGTAGAGTACCTTCTGTTTCTATTTTGTGGAATAGTTTGTGAAGAACTGGGATTAGATCTTCTTTGAAGGTCTGATAGAACTCTGCACTAAACCCATCTGGTCCTGGGCTTTTTTTAGTTGGGAGACTATTAATGACTGCTTCTATTTCTTTGGGGGATATAGGGCTGTTTAGATCATTAACCTGATCTTGATTCAACTTTGGTACCTGGTATCTGTCTAGGAACTTCTCCATTTCATCCAGGTTCTCCAGTTTTGTTGATTATAGCCTTTGGTAGAAGGATCTGATGGTGTTTTGGATGTCTTCAGGATCTGTTGTTATGTCTCCTTTTTCATTTCTGATTTTGTTAATTAGGATGCTTTCCCTGTGCCCTCTAGTGAGTCTGGCTAAGGGTTTATCTATCTTGTTGATTTTCTCAAAGAACCAGCTCCTTGATTGGTTGATTCTTTGAATAGTTTTTCTTGTTTCCACTTGGTTGATTTCGCCCCTGAGTTTGATTATTTCCTGACGTCTACTCCTCTTGGGTGAATTTGCTTCCTTTTGTTCTAGTGCTTTTAGGTGTGTTGTCAAGCTGCTAATGTGTGCTCTCTCTAGTTTCCTTTTGGAGGCACTCAGAGCTATGAGTTTTCCTCTTAGAAATGCTTTCATTGCGTCCCATAAGTTTGGGTATGTTGTGGCTTCATTTTCATTGAACTCTAAAAAGTCCTTAATTTCTTTCTTTATTCCTTCCTTGACCAAGGTATCATTGAGAAGAGTGTTGTTCAGTTTCCACGTGAAGGTTGGCTTTCTATTATTTATTTTGTTATTGAAGATCAGCCTTAGTCCATGGTGATCTAATAGGATGCATGGGACAATTTCAATATTTTTCTATCTGTTGAGGCCTGTTTTGTGACCAATTATGTGGTCAATTTTGGAGAAGGTACCATGAGGTGCTGAGAAGAAGGTATATCCTTTTGTTTTAGGATAGAATGTTCTGTAGATATCTGCCAGATCCATTTGATTCATAATTTCTCTTAGTTTCTCTGTGTCCCTGTTTAGTTTCTGTTTCCATGATCTGTCCATTGGTGAAAGTGGTGTGTTGAAGTCTCCCACTATTATTGTATGAGGTGCAATATGTGCTTTGAGATTTACTAAACTTTCTTTAATGAATGTGGCTGCCTTTGTATTTGGAGCGTAGATATTCAGGATTGATAGTTCCTCTTGGAGAATTGTACCTTTGATGAGTATGAAGTGTCCCTCCCTGTCTTTTTTAATGACTTTGGGTTGGAAGTCAATCTTATCAGATATTAGAATGGCTACTCCAGCTTGTTTCTTCATGCCATTTGCTTGGAAAATTGTTTTCCAGCCTTTCATTCTGAGGTAGTGTCTATCCTTTTCTCTGAGATGAGTTTCCTGTAAGCAGAAAAATGTTGGGTCTTGTTTGTGTAGCCAGTTTGTTAGTCTATGTCTTTTTATCGGGGAGTTGAGTCCATTGATATTAAGAGATATTAAGGAAAAGTAATTGTTGTTTCCTGTAATTTTGTTGTTAAAGTTGGCATTTTGTTCTTGTAGCTGTCTTCTTTTAGGTTTGTTGAGGGATTACCTTCTTGTTGTTTCTAGTGCGTGGTTCCTGTCCTTGTATTGGTTTTTTTCTGTTATTATCCTTTGAAGGGCTGGATTCGTGGAGAGATAATGTGTGAATTTGTTTTTGTCGTGGAATACTTTGGTTTCTCCATCTATGTTAATTGAGAGTTTGGCTGGGTATAGTAGCCTGGGCTGGAATTTGTGTTCTTTTAGTGTCTGTATAATATCCGTCCAGGATCTTCTGGCTTTCATAGTCTCTGGTGAAAAATGTTCAGCATCCTTAATCATCAGAGAAATGCAAATCAAAACAACCCTGAGATTCCATCTCACACCAGTGAGAATGGCTAAGATCAAAAATTCAGGTGACAGCAGATGCTGGCGAGGATGTGGAGAAAGAGGAACACTCCTCCATTGTTGGTGGGATTGCAAGCTTGTACAACCACTCTGGAAATCAGTCTGGCGGTTCCTCAAAAAATTGGACATAGTACTATCGTAGGATCCTGCAATACCTCTCCTGGGCATATATCCAGAAGATGTCCCAACCTTAGTAAGAAGGACACATGCTCCCCTATGTTCATCGCAGCCTTATTTATAATAGCCAGAAGCTGGAAAGAACCCAGATGCCCCTCAACAGAGGAATGGATACAAAAAATGAGGTACATTTACACAATGGAGTACTACTCAGCTATTAAACAGAATGAATTTATGAAATACCTGGGCAAATGGTTGGACCTGCAGGGAATCATCCTGGTGAGGTAACACAATCATAAAAGAACTTAAATGATATGTACTCACTGATAAGTGGATATTAGCCCAGAAACTTAGTATAACTTAGATATAAGATACAATTGGCAAAACACATGAAACTGAAGAAGAACGAAGACCAAAGTGTGGACACTTTGCCCCTTCTTAGAATTGGGAACAATCACCCATGCAAGTAGTTACAGAGACAAAGTTTGCAGCTGAGACAAAAGGAGGGACCATCTAGAGACTGCCATATCCAGGGATCCATCCCATAATTAGCCTCCAAACGATGACACCATTGCATACACTAGCAAGTGTTTGCTGCAAGGACCCTGATATAGCTGTCTCTTGTGAGACTAGGCCGGGGACTAGCAAACACAGAAGTGGATGCTCACAGTCAGCTATTGCATCGATCACAGGGCCCCAATGGAGGAGCTAGAGAAAGTATCCAAGGAGCTAAAGAGATCTGCAACCCTGTAGGTGCAACAACATTATGAACTAACCAGTACCCCGGAGCTCTTGACTCTAGCTGCATATGTATCAAAAGATGGCCTAGTCGGCCATCACTGGAAAGAAAGGCCCCTTGGACTTGCAAACTTTATATGCCCCAGTACAGGGGAATGCCAGGGCCAAAAAGTGGGAGTGGGTGGGTAGGGGAGTGGGAGGGAGGGTATGGGGAACTTTTGGGATAGCACTGGAAATGTAATTGAGGAAAATACGTAATAAAAAAAATTTTAAAAAAGAGTTGCTTGGAAAAAAAAAAAAAGAACTCCACGAGTATAAAAAGCCCAATAGATTTTTTAGTATGATATGTGCCCATACTTCTATGGTTTATGTATGGTTCTGCAGGAGAAGAACAAAACCAACAATGGGCAGTAAACCTTCGTTAAGTTCCACAGATCTATTATAAGGTGAGCATCTTGATTCCTACTTGAGATTTTGTTATAAGAGATTATTTATAAAAGTAATTTTGATATCAACAATTAGGTTTTCTTGCTGTTTCTCATATCTCTGCTTATCGAAATCCCACTGTTTAAACAGGTCCATAAACTGCTGGTAATACTTATTGTTAACATCTATCCTGTAAAAAAAATAAGAATAAATGCTTACATTTTATATCACTACGAAATATTGAATCAACATATTTATACTCTTTAAAAGAAGGAAATCATAACCGTTCAGATATTCTGATAAGAACCTAAGAGATAAAATTAGGTTTTTTAAAAGTCTTTTTTATTTCTTTTTTCCCACAGCTGAAGACCCAATCTTCTTCAGCCTTGTATTGTTAGGCAAGCACTCTACTACTGAGCTAAATCCCCAACTCCCAAATTCACATTGATGTAGATTCTGGAAGTACATCTTATCCTAAGAGAAATGTCTTCCCATATTGTTTGCCTCATAAAAAAACAGGAAAATCAGTGTGTGTGTGTGTGTGTGTGTGTGTGTGTGTGTGTGTGTATGCATCTTAGGTAAATCAAATTCACCTCCAAGCAACATTTCATTTTTTCTACTGGTTCTAATAAAGAAGTAAATTATTTCACTAAGCACTTTGGCATAGCCAACTTGTAGTACAAGGAATAGTTAAGTCAGTTGAAATATACAAATAATTTAAGTATTAATATTAACTCTTCTCTACATCGTCCATACTGTTAACTAAAAGATATTTCATACTTTATAAGACAGATACCCATTTCTCAATTAATATATTTCTAGTTTGAACATAAATTACTTTTAAAATAATAGCCCTCTCAATAGTTATTTGTAAGGAAGAAAATGTAATCTTCTTCACTGACATCCAAGAAATACTTGCCAGTTTTATGATGGACTGGGGCTATAACACTACTTGCCTACAGAGCAGTCAAGTAAAGCATTTTTTCTGGAGATTCCAATAGACAGGTGATAATATTTCCTAAGTAATTTATAGTAAGAAATGATATAAACATGACTCTAAATTACCAGCAAACTTGCAATTGCTTTTGTTTGGTTTTACAAACTTGTTTCATTTTGTAGCTACTCTCTTTGGAAATCGTTTGAGAGTACATTTCGATACTTGTTCCATTCTTAAGAAGAGAATTGTTAACATTATCTGTTTTGAAAATAAAGGGTAATAATAAAAGCTTATATTGTTCCTAAACATTCAAGCATACATCAATATAATTGAAGATTAAACAATATCAATGATACATAAAAATTAAATTGAAATATAGCACCAACATGGTACACAATAAATATATGATTACTACATGGTGGTGGTGCACACCTTTAAACCTAGCACTTGAGAAGCAGAAGCAAGTAGATCTCTGAGAGTTTGAGTCCACCTTAGTCTACAGACTGAATTCCAGTACAGCCAGGACTAAACAGAAATCCTATTTTGAAAACCCGAAAACCACAGAAAGGTCCATATTTTAGAGTACTTAGAAGTTTGCATATTCAGACTAGGGATGTACAACCAGTGAAGTCAATGGAAATAAGATAAAGTACACACACACACACACATACACACACACACATGATTGACAAAGGTGCTGCTGACCCTCTGGATCCCTTTGTCTGCATGGAACGGGTCTCTGGGGCAGGTGGGCAAAGCGTCAGAGGGAATGACAGACAGACCAACACCAGAGATTATGTAGAATCTGAATGTAATTTGTCAAATCGAGCATCAACCGTTTTATACAGAAGAAAATAGGGAAGTTGAGTGACACACCAGCAAGGTACAAAGAGGTTACTGGATTCTTACACAAAACAGAAGAATACAAACACAGAAGTTCTAACAGAAACCACCTGGGATAGAATTCATTGTTAACAACTGGGATCAAAAAGAGCTCCACCTAAGGTCCACTTAATCTTAGAAGCCAGGGTCAAGGGCTTCGTGCCCTTGCCATAGTTCCTATTTTAGTCTATTGTATAGTCCACCTTCCCCCTAGGCCATTGTAAATAAGTGTGTATGGGTGTAACTCAGCTATCTATAGTTCCAAGTATCTACTCTGGTTCCTCCTAAGGTCTCAAACTTCCTTCTTCCTAGATGATGGTAAATTCCTGTGTAGGGCAGTGACTTAGTTTTTATTCAAAGTGATAGTGTAATACCAGAGGCAATTCTGAATGTCACTGAATAGGCAACATTCTTACTGAATTCCAATCCCATGGTCAGCTCAAGGACTTTCTAGGACATTGGAACACTGGTGAAGGCTTAGCTATGTCAGAATTCAATCTTAAAAGACACTTATATCTTGTTATCGTTGTCTCCTAGGCATATATCCAGAAGATGTCCCAACCGGTAAAAAGGACACATGCTCCACTATGTTCATAGCAGCCCTATTTATAATAGCCAGAAGCTGGAAAGAACCCAGATGTCCCTCAACAGAGGAATGGATACAGAAATTATGGTACATTTACACAATGGAGTACTACTCAGCTATTAAAAAGAATGAATTTATGAAATTCCTAGCCAAATGGATGGACCTGGAGGGCATCATCTTGAGTGAAGTAACACAATCACAAAAGAACTCACACAATATGTATTCATTGATAAGTGGATATTAGCCCAAAACTTAGGATACCCAAGATATAAGATACAATTTGATAAACGCATGAAACTCAAGAAGAATGAAGACCAAAGTGTGGACACTGTGCACCTTCTTAGAATTGGGAACAAAACACCCAGGGAAGGAGTTACAGAGACAAAGTTCGTAGCTGTGATGAAAGGATGGACCATTTAGAGACTGCTGTATCCAGGGATCCGTCCCATAATCAGCTTCTAAACGCTGACACCATTGCATACACTAGCAAGATTTTGCTGAAAGGACACAAAGATAGCTGTCTCTTGTGAGACGATGCCGGGGCCTAGCAAACACAGGAGTGGATGTTCACAGTCAGCTATTGGATGTATCACAGGGCTCCCAATGGAGAAGCTAGAGAAAGTACCCAAGGAGCTAAAGGGATCTGCAACCCTATTGTTGGAACAACATGATGTACTAACCAGAACCCTGGAGCTCTTGTCTCTAGCTGCATATGTATCCAAAGATGGCCTAGTCGGCCATCAATGGAAAGAGAGGCCCATTGGACTTGCAAACTTTATATGCCCCAATATAGGGGAATGCCAGGGCCAAAAGAATGGGAATGGGTGGGTAGGGAAGTGGGGGGCGCTATGGGGGACTTTTGGGATAGTATTGGAAATGTAATTGAGGAAAATATGTAATAAAAAAAATTAAAAAAAAAAGAATACTAAAAAAAAAATAAATAAATAAATAAAAAAATAAAAAAAATAAAATCTATTCTAGTTGTTCTTTATATAATCAATCTCGACTACTACCTGCCAGAAGTAACCCTTAAGGTTACAAAAGACATGAAATTTTGCAGACATATATGTTTCATTTTGCAGTGTTTAGAAAACTAACCTATCAGAGTAATTGTGGCTTCATAGAATGAGTTGGGTAGAGTACCTTCTGTTTCTATTTTGTGGAATAGTTTGTGACGAACTAGGATTAGATCTTCTTTGAAGGTCTGATAGAACTCTGCACTAAACCCATCTGCTCCTGGGCTTTTTTTGGTTGGGACACTATTAATGACTGCTTCCATTTCTTTAGGGAATATAGGACTGTTTAGATCAGTAACCTGATCTTAATTTAACTTTGGTACCTGGTATCTGTCTAGAAATTTGTCCATTTCATCCAGATTCTCCAGTTTTGTTGAGTAATGTAAATGAAATAAATACCCAATAAAAATATGAAAATAAGAAATTTAACTCATGTAAATCATATAATTGAGAACTATTCAGGATTCCAATGAGCTCTGTCTTGAGTCTGAAAAGACTACTATTGTGTTAACTTGTTTATTACAAGTGATAGCTATTTTAGGAATATCTTTACAGATTAAATCTGATAATACAGGCATCATGTATCCAATAAAATGCACCAATTATTTAAATATTATAACATGAAACACATTACCAGTATACTATGCAGTCAATCCTACAGAGCATGCAATTGTGGAAAGATCTACCATGGCATAAATAAAATGCTCATTTAACAGCAGGGGGATGTAAGATTTCCCAGAGATAGGTTAAAAATGCTTTATTGACTTTAACTTTTTAAATGTCAATGAGACAGGCAGCACAGCTGCTGAAAAACACTGGATTTTAGAAAGGAGTGCTGAATTAAACCATCCCAATTTTTGTATTAGTTATTAATTGTATTTACATTTCAAACATTGTCCCCTTTCCTGGTTTCCCTCTGAAAACCTCCTATCTTCCCTCCCCCTGCTCACCATCCCACACACTCACACTTCCTGGCCCTGGAGTTGCCCTACACTGAGGCAAAGAGTCTTCACAGGACCAAGGACCTCTCCTCCCATTGATGACCAACTAGGCCATCCTCTGCTACATATGCAGCTAGAACCATAGGTCCCACCATGTGTATTCTTTCTTTGGTGGTCTCATCACTGGGAGCTCTGAAGTTACTGGTTGGTTCATATTGATGTTCCTCCTACGGGGATGCCATCCTCTTCAACTCCCTGGGTCCTTTCTATAGTTCCTTCTTTGGAGACCCTGTGCTCAGTCTAATGGTAGGGTGGGAGGACCCATCTCTGTGTTTGTCAGGCACTGGTGGATCCTCTCAGGAGACAGCTATAACAGGCTTCTTTCAGCAAGCACTTGTATGCATCCACAAAATTGTCTGGGTTTAGTGATTGTAAATTGGATGAATCCCCAGGTGGAGAAGTCTCTGGATGGTCATTCCATTAGTCTCTGTTCCACATTTTGTCTGTAACTCCTTCCATGAGTATTTTCATCCCCATTCTAAAAATGTGGATGTATCCACAGTTTGGTCTTCCTTCTTCTTGAATTTCACATGGTTTGTGAATTTTATTTGGGTATTCCAATCTTATGGGATAATATCCACTTACCAGTAAGCGCATATCATATGTGTTCTTTTGTGATTGGGTTACCTCACTCAGAATGATATCCTTCAGATCCATCCATTTGCCTAAGAAATTCATCAATTCATTGTTTTTAATAGCTGAGTAGTACTCCATTGTGTAAATGTACCACATTTTTTTATCCATTCCTCTGTTGAGGGACACTTGGGTTCTTTACAGCTTCTGGCTATTATAAATAAGGCTGCTATGAACATAGTGGAGCATGTGTCCTCATTACCAGTTGTAGCATTTTCTGGGTATATGCTCAGGAGTAGTATAGCTGGGTCATAATGTAGTACTATGTGCAATTTTTGAGGAACTACCAGAATGATTTCCAGAGTGGTTGTACCAGCTTGCAATCCCACCAGCAATGGAGGAATTTTCATCTTTCTCCAAATCCTCATCAGCATCTGTGGTCAACTGAGTTTTTTATCTTATACATTCTGACTGGTGTGAGATGGAATCTCAGGGATGTTTTGATTTGCATTTCCTTGATGACTAAGGATGTTGAACATTTATTTAGGTGCTTCTCAGCCATTCAGTATTCCTTAGTTAAGAAATCTTTGTATAGCTCTGTACCCCATTTTTAAAGGGGTTATTTGGTTCTCTGGAGTCTAATTTCTTGTGTTCTTTGTAAATATTGGATATTATGCCTCTACCAGATGTAGGATTGGTAAGGATATTTTCCCAATCTGTTGGTTGGCATTTTGTCTTATTTACAGTTTCTTTTGCCTTACAGAAGCTTTGCAGTTTTATGAGGTCCCATTTGTCAGTTCTTGATCTTAGAGCATAGGCTATTGGTGTTCTGTTCAGGAAAATTTCCCCTGTGCCCATGAGCTCCAGGATCATCTGGAGTACTTATCCCAATTACTTTAAGGATGTGTTTTCTTCAGAATGTAAGTCAGGAAATGTGATGCTTTGGGGGGAAAGGTAATCTTTCTTTTCAACAGAAAGAGAAAAGCTTTCTTCGAAATTTAAAAGAAAAAAAAATGATTTAATGGAGGAGTGTAGTAGTTTATGTTCTCATTCTAATTGTGTTGCCCAAAAAACATGTTTGGAATATCCAGCACATACACTAAAGGAAGCCTGACCCAGTTGGTTCTGATTAGGAAATAAAGTTGCCAACAGCCAGTGACTGGGCAGGGGGACAGATGCAGGACTTTTTTTCATGTTGCCTGTCAATTTATTTGTAAGCACATGTAAGTTTTTCATTAAAAAAAAAAAAACATGGGGATATTACATTCATTTTTCATGTGAGAGAGCTAGGATATAGAAATGATGTAGGACATAGGATATAGAAATGCACCTATGGTTGTTCAGGTCATCAATGGGAGGAGAGGCCCCTGGTCTTTTGAAGGCTCTATACCTCAGTATAGGTGAATGCCGGGACCAGGATTGGGAGTGGGTTGTTTGGGGAGAAGCAGGAGGGGGGATAGGGGATTTTCAGATGGGAATATATGAAAGATGATAACGTTTGAAATGTAAATGAAAATATCTAAGAAAAAGGACTTGTAAATTCCCAGACACAGTGGAGGAGTTGAAGGAATTTCACCATGAGAGGGGCATAAGATGGACCAGGACATGAAGGAGAAGGAGTGTGAGATGGAGGAAATGTGGATCCATAGGGAAAGCAGCCCTATGGGAGGGCTTCACAGAAGGTCACAAAGCAGCAAAGATAATATGTAGATTTAGACAATGTTAACTCAGGATTACTGGAGGGGAGTGTATGCTAGCCATGGGAAGGTTTGGAAGTGCCCAGCCATTGAGCTAGTCAAGGCATATTAACATATAAAGTGTGTGTGTGTGTGTGTGTGTGTCTGTGTGTGTGTGTGTGTGTGTATGTGTGTGTGTGTGTTCATTTTCTAATCCAGAGACTCTGGCAAGTGGCAAGGGGTGCCAGGAGTTTAGAGCAGATTAAATATTTACCAAAACAGATGTGACCTCCTGAAAATCCTGGCTGTGGAGCTGAAGGAAGAAACCAAGAGGAACAACAAAACAGGCGATGTAAGTGCTGATCCCTCTACATAGGAACATATCTGAAACTGATTGAGACATGCATGTTTCTGCAGAAGTCAATATATCTTGTGGGCTACAGGGTCTGAAGGACTAATTCTATGTAATCTTTTTATATGGCATGGATGGAGATTAATATCACACTTTTGTTACACAGTCCAAACTGTCTTATAAAGTTTGTTTGAACTGCTTTTTACCTGTTCAGACAATGAGCAAAGATTCATCTTTGGCTGATTTGTGCATACCATACATGCCACACATGTGTTGATATAAAAATGTTTATTACCTTTCAAAGTTTGTGTGCTTTGAGAATAAAAGGACAAGACACCAATGAAAACAAGACAAATATCCCAGATGAGGCAGCCACTAAAATTGCCTTATTTGCTGTTTCCTTACAAACCTGTCTGTCCTTAATCTGTTGCCTCTCCATAGAATTTGCTCACCAACAGGGCTGCCTTGCCAGGCCTCAGTGGAAAAGGATACTCCTAATTTGGCAGAGGACTGATGCAACACTATGGTGGGATACCGAGGGGCGCCATCCTCTCTGAGAAGAAGGGAAAGGGTGGTGGCAGGAGGAACTCTGTGACAGGAGACAGGGAGAAGGGGGGGGGGGGGTAAATGATTATAATGTAGAAATAGAGAAATAAAACTCTTCATCCAGAACATCTTCAAAAAGGCTAGCTAAGATGCTCCAGCCTCACAGACTGTTCCAGCCAAGATTCAGTTAAGATTTCATAGCACACAGAGACTGGACTGCAAATAATACAGCTAGCTTTCCTGGGTTTTGGCCATTATTCCAATTTTCATTGGATCCCCATAAGATGTCATTGCCCTCAGACATTACTAAGCATTTTTTCCTTTCCCAAGAGGTGTGCTGGGGTGGTTTTTGATTGTTTGGTGGGTGATAGATATTTGTTGTCATTTAAGGGAAATTTGTTCCAAATTTATTGGTCTTGATCACAGGGGAAACAATATAAAGGAAGTTGGATTAAGGGATCTCTTTCACATTCTTTTTGTTCCTCTATCACTATTTATCTCTTATCTAGTGTTAGGGGAAAGAGTGGGATGAAAGAAAATAGAAGGCATATAGGAATGATAGGATAAAGGGATAGCAACTGCTAGTCTCAAATGTTTTGCATTTGTATGGATTTTTGTTTTGATAGAAATTAAAGTTACTTTTGTTACAGAATATTTTAATATGATTAAACTACTGTTTAAATTATTGTACCTATATAACTCATTTGTAAATGTAATTTAAATTCTAGTCCTTTCATAAGCTACTACTAGGAATTGTTTAGGATAATTTAGAAATGTAAGTTAATAGTCAATCAGACTTATGGTCCTGTTAGGTACCAGTTTAGGTAATTACAGAAATAAGCTTTCTTAAGCCTCCTGTAGATGTTCTCAAAGTTAAATAGATAATCAATAGCTAGGAACAAGCAATGTTTGTCTATTCAGATATAATTTCACTAGATAGATGGTCGTCAAACACTTTAGAGATCTACAAATCATGACATTTAAGATGTATTAATACCACAAGGATTTTCATAACAGTGAGACACATTAGCTTCTGGCAGCACCCCCATACTACTTCAGACACATGAATTTTGCTTGTTTCTGGAAAAGCTGCCAGTGGGCAAAAAGCTGTCCTTGCCTCTACAGCTGACAGCATTTAGTCCAAACTATGAACAAGCAGGACACTGATGAACTTTCCAAAACCAAGATAGTCCAGTCCTTCAATAATTTCTTCTTCACAGATTTGCCAGATATTCTGGGCCCAGATGACACCACCTTTCTGTCTGTCTGTCTGCCTGCCTGTCCCAATACTGTAGAGAATTCCTGGGTGACTGTTCAGGTGTTCAGTAGACTCTACAATGTCTATAGTTTTGGAAGCTTCTTGCAACACACTTCATGCTTATTCAGGTAATATTTAACCTTCTCACGTCTGTGGTGGAGTTGAAGACTACATAGTTATAGTCACATTTAGCTTAAGCTCTTTAGTATTTAAGAAAAAGAATACATTTTAGGTTGACAAATGCAAGTTGCAATAGCAAGTGTTTTAGGTACAGAACTTGGAATTCAACAAGATAGGATAGATAATGGAGTCCGATCTCCAAGATTACCAAATATATATATGAACTGGGCATTGTGAATGTAATTCTTACCTGATGGTTTTCACATTTGTTCTTAATGTATATAATTTATTGTTGATAGCGAAAGTACAGTTTATTGGACTAAAATGGAGAGATGTTTGTAGCACATTTTTTTGCAAAATGTGTCAAGTTGTATCTCTGTCATTCCTCACCTGCCTTAGGCATTCTCTGACTGGCTTTAATAAAGAGCTGATAACCTATAAATAGGCAGGAAGGGAAAGGCAGGACTTCTGGGAAGAGATAGGAATTGGGGGAGATAGGCACAGGAGATTCACCAGATAGACATGGAGGAAGGAACAGATGTCAGGACTGAAGGAGAGATAATGGACCATGTGGCAAAAGTGGATTGGTATAAAAAGAGTTATTGAGTTCTACAGGCTAGTTGTGAAAAAGACCAAGCATTCATAAATAAATATGTCTATGTCATTGTTGGAAACCAGTTTGGGGAAACAGTCCAGCAATACCATCTTATTGCAGGGACATTAATGAGACAGACTTTTACATATGTCAATGGGAAAATGAGAAAAGGTTCCCAGATAAAATATCTCAATGTAACAAAGAGAAGGAATATTTCTGTTCTCTGTGTGTGTGTGTGTGTGTTGTGTGTTGTGTGTGTTTGTGTGTGTGTGTGTGTGTGTGTGTGTGTGTGTGTGTGTGTGTGTGTGTGTGTGTGTGTGAAGATATTCATTGGACTCAGATGACACCACCTTTCTGTCTATGCAAAGGATAATTATGGGGAATTACTTCAACCTGTAACAATAACCTATATTTTCTTTTGGTTGTTGGATCCATCTGGGAAATAAGATTATATGCAACATGGCATGATGCAAAGAGCAGACTCTATCAAACATATCTATAACCTATTGGCCTAATAGCCCAGGTGGATAACCTTGTGGTTGTTTTTATGAGTTCCTAAAGGGTTATACTTGAGTCAAAAAATACCTTAGTGTAGTCCTAGCTATCTGAAATAAAATCTTTCAATTGGCTATAAATAGTTTCTAATTGGTCATCTTTGGTGGATTCACAGGAATTGTTGGCCATATGGGCTTTTCCAGAAGTGTAATCCTTTCTCTGATCTCTGGCCTCTACTATGAGCCGGAAGAAACACAAATTGGAAAAAAAAAAAAAAAAAAAAAAAAAGCAGGATGACTTTAATACACAAGAGTAGGTATTTGGAAGTTCCAGGGGTAAAAGTATTTTGTTTCCCGTGCTTTACAGATATTTTTGGGGGGTGGGGTGGGTGTAATCAAACTTGGGGGTTACAATCTGAGCTTCAAGTCAGGTCCAGCTAACCATCCTCAAATAAGTCAATTAAAAGAACCAACTTAAATATAGAACACCAAAAAAAAAAAAAAAAAAAAGATTTATTTAGTGGAGCCACATGGAAAGTGGGAAAAAGATATCCAAAGATATCTCCCAGGTCCAGTATCAGGAAATGGAAATGAGATCCATGTTTAGATACAAGTATCAAGATATGTATATCTAAGCAGTCCCAGTCAAGATTTTTTCCTGCATACTACTGACCCATCACTGTCTGGCTTTCAGCTTTATCCTGTGAGGTGGGTTGCCAAACTGTTGGAACTGTGAAATCACTTACTTGCAGATAACATCACACTCTGGATGGGAGCATTTTCCTCTCTCAGAATGAGATTCCAGGTAAAATTACCATTATGGGGGTGTCCATTGTTTCAACAGTCTCATAGTCAGACCAAGAGACACAAGTATCCTTTTAGAATATCTACACTTCTGCCCGGTCAGTTATAGATGATATTTTGGTCTCAATACAATGGTAATCTAGATCTCTCCTTAAGCCACATAATAAATAATTTAAGCATATATCCCAAAATGATTTTTACCTCAACTAGGGAAAATACCCTAATTTAGATGTTGTACCTACTGTATATGAATTCTGGGATCTGTACTCAAGCACTGGGAAAAAAAAAACTCAACTGGAAATTATGAAGTGTATCTTAATTACAAAATAGAAATGTTATCTCTAAAATGTTTTATTCTCTCTCTCTCTCTCTCTCTCTCTCTCTCTCTCTCTCTCTCTCTCTCTCACACACACACACACACACACACACACACACACACACACACACACAAATGCTCACACACACACACACAAATTTATCTGAATGTAACAACAAGTAATTAGTGCTTTTTAAAATTACTTTATATGTATAGATAAGTTTTTCTTTGTGTTTTGTTTTGTTTTGCTGTGATAGGGTCTTACTATGAAGTTTTGTCTTCCCTAGAAGTTGCTATGAATACCAGATAGACACCACTTGCCCCTGTCTTCAGAGAGCCTGAATTAACAGCATTGATGGCATGAGGCACCATTTCCAGTTTGTATATGCATGTTTTGTTTGTAGATGTGTGCATCACTTGAATTCCTGGTGTGGGATTGGCCAGGAGAGGGCATTGGGACACCTATAAATGGAATTTTAGACAGTTGTGAGCTGCCTTGTGGGTGGTTAGAACTGAACATAGGTCCTCACTAAAGGCAGCAAGTACCTTAAGTAGCAAGCCTCGCGACTGTTGCTTATGACCTTCACCAAGCATGGCTTTTACTGACCTAGGCAGGTACTAGGGTTTCTTCCACATCTTCTAAAACAAACTCCCAACTATCTCATGAAAATGTACATTAAGTGGTAGCCCCTTAAAACTGAACCTCAAGAGTTCAATTGCAAGCAGCTTTTCCAGAGACTTTCCTGTGGGTGCCCTCATAGTGGGTGGGCAGGACTAAGTGTCTCTGCCAGTTGCCTCTCATTGGCTATAGCCAATGACATAAGCAGTGATGTATGCATACCATTGACTCTCATTGGCTGACCAGTGGAAGATGTGGGCTCTCCCTGGAGAGGGAGCTTTAAGAGGGGCTGGCAGTAGCCTGCCAGGTACCCTGTCTCTGGCTTTCCTGAGATCCTCTCTTTAGCCATTCACTGTCATCTCACAGAGGCTGGGGAACGGGGTCATATTTTATGAGTGAGACAAAGGATGCCTGCTAAGTCATATGGTAACCTTGGGCATTGTTCAGGCTGGTGGTGATACAACCATGATGAACCTTCTACGGTGGATATCTTCATTCTTTCATGGGACGAACACATCTGAAGAAACATCACAGGAACCCCCTCTAGGTAATCTCTGTTACACCTCAACACACACACCCGCACACACCAGAAGACTCCTCAAAAAGGCTTTCCTCCACTTTAAGGCCAAGTGGGGCACAAATAGCTGAGATGGACCTGCTGCTGTCTTGGGTGGCCATTGAGCAGGAGGATGCCCCTAGGTTTCCAAGTTAGGACAGTACTGAACAGTGTCCCAAGCTCCTCTGGTATGCCAAAGCTGAGTGTGTTTAGACCAACTCACAGGACATGTGACACAAGTCTCTGTGGCTGTACTGTACCTAAGCAGGGGGTTGGGGGGGTTAGACGAAGTCAAAGAACACATGACACAAGTCTCTGTGGGCTGTATCGTGTCAAATCAGGGGAGTGTGTAGACCAAGTCACAGAACATGTGACACAAGTCTCTGTGGGATGTGCTGTCTCTGCCTTCGCATCTTGTCCTTGAAAGGTGCCTTTGTCTATCCCCCAGAGAAGGGGAACACCGCACTTTGAGAGTGAACTTAGTCTTGTTTTCCATGCACAAGTGTATCTGAAGCCAGGAGGCAGGGTTGTAAGGAGGGCATCATAAAGGGTGATGACCAGTTGTCCCAGCAGGATACTGGAGCCAGACCCCAGACATTGCTTACACATTATGCTCATGAAAAACAAAAGAAAACTTGGCAATGTGTCCTTACATCTGCCCATGTCTTTTAGTGCTTTGTCAGAAGGGATGTTGGAGAATCTAGAGCTATGGCTATGCATGTGCTGCTGCTGATGAGTCAGGTGTATACTAGTAATAGTATATTAGTTTAAAGGGTCTTCCTGAGCAGGTAGATAAACACAGCCCTTACATTCTCATTGGGACAGGTCACTGACAGCTGAAATAGATTCCATACAGGTGCCATTCAGTAGTCACAACCTTGGGATACAGAGATGGCTGTTGTCTTATGGCCAGAGAAGTGATGCTATGTGCTCCTATCTACAATGGTGTGTTGGTATTATTATTGCTGTGATACAACACTCTGACCAAAGCAACCTGGGAAGGAAAGGGTTTATTTGGCTTGTGGTTCCACATCTCAGTCATACACTGAAGGAAGTCAGAGCTGGAACTCAAACAGGGCAGTAGCCTTGAGGCAAGAGCTGATGCAGAGGCCAGAGATCAGCTTTCCTGGTTGATCCCCATGCCTTGCTCAGCATGCTTTCTTACAGAAGCCAGGAACACCTCCCAGGGGAGATCAACCTACAGTGGTTTGTGTTCCACTCCATCAATCACTCATTAAGAAATGCACTACAGGCACCTACAACCTGATCTTATGCCACTTTCACCCCTGAGGTTCCCTCCATTCAATGACTCTAGATTGTTTTAAGCTACATAAAAAGAGCCAGTACAAATGGTCATAATAGAACCTTTGTGTAATGGCTGCTTGCATTTGACATGAACCGGTGTGACCTTTGTTTACCTGTGTTGTAG
The DNA here is from genome assembly GCF_978045245.1 of Mus caroli. NCBI lineage: Eukaryota > Metazoa > Chordata > Mammalia > Rodentia > Muridae > Mus > Mus caroli. The sequence goes on along the minus strand of NW_028227260.1, from coordinate 112,910,826 downwards.
ATAATTCCAGGCTTATGTTTATTCAGGGATTTGTGTCCTCTATGTGCAATGACTATGGTTGGATTAATGAATCCATATTCTTCAATAAGGATGTAATAAGTGACAACATGCCTCTGAACATTGGGACTAATGTCCTTGCACTTGTGGAAAAAGATAAAATAACTCATATCCGGAGAGCAATCAAGGTATGGCTGAGTTTATCCAAAGTCTCTAAACCTAGGGGGATTTTGATTTCTCTCTTGGATTAAGACAAACACTAATGTTGGTATGGGCGGAGTTTAATGGACTTCTTCTACTATGTGTCTGCATTATCATATTTTTTCTGTTCCTAAAGATTTGTTTTAGCTCTCTTTCTTATTTAAATATGTTTGAATGATGAAAATATTGGATCTCATATCCATATTACTTCCATTTATAGCATGAAGTTATTACTCTTTTATGAATTAAAGCAAATAAAATTAATATTATGAACATCATTTATTTTAATGTTTAATAAAATCTTAAAGGTCCATTTAATACACAACAAGGATTTGCTATGGACTTATGAAAGACTTAGTTCTATAAACATAATTAGCTAAGATATTTGCATATCAATGGCAATTCTACATTTTTGTCTATACTTCTCAAATTCATCACTTCAACCATAGGCTACAGAAAAGCCTTGTATCAGTATGAATAAGCACTGGAACATTAGTAGTTGTGGTGGTGTTGGGGTGGTGGTGGTTATGGTAGTAATAGTATTAGTGGTAGTAGTAGTGTTTGTTATTTGTTGTTCCCTTGTTCTGTGTGGTGGTGTTATAGAAAAAAGTATTATTATTATTATTATTATTATAAATTATTGAAAAACTATTGACAATTGGAGAACTGAAAAGCATATTCCAGTTTTTTTGTTTTTGAGTTTTTTTGTTTTTTGTTTGTTTGTTTGTTTTTGTTTTTGTTTTTTTGACTCCTGAAAACATGAACTACAAAATAAGCATATTAGCACATTTCATTCATTGAGCCCAACAGATCATTCTGTGTTAGGGAAAAAGATCTTTATTACAGAAAGAGTATAAGTAATCTAGTACTTTAACCAATACTGTCTTTTTCTTGTTTTTAAATACAATCTTCCTATACTATAAGCCCATCTTTCTATCTTTTGGGTGTAACCACAATTGTTAAGTCAAGTTATAATTAGCATTGTGGTATATGCATTTGGGAGGAAGCAGCATATAGAATCTTAGTGAGTTCAGGGCCAGACTGCTGTACATAATAAGTTCAGGTGAGCCAAGTCTACAATATGTGGCTTAGTTTTAAATAAAAAAAAACACTGATAAATTTTCTTTTTTAGATTTTTTTAATTTCATGTGATGAATTCTCACACTCTACATTACATAGCCATAAATAGACTGAACTCTTGGCTAGCCTCCAACTCGCAGCCATCGTCCTAGTTTCTGGGACCTAAGTGTTGGAATCGAAGACCTCATACACAGTGTCTAATTTTACTCATATTTCTTCCAGAAAGGTATATAGAGGCTGGGACAAAAAGTGTCAGCCTACATTTGATATATGGGTGCTAATATAAGGATATACATGTTACTTTCCAACTTGCTCCCAGTGATGCTATCCTGTGAATTGAATCACCCTCTCTACTTCATTTGGTTTGTGGAGACAGTGTCTTAGGGGCTTTCTTGGTCATTGAATCAATCTGTATGCTTGGCTCTGCTTGGTGATGGTCTTTCTGTGTTGAAAAAAATGAGAACTGGGAGGTGCCACACACTCTTTTCAAGTCAGCTTGACAGGCTGTGTAGCCTAAAAGCCACTCACGAGGCAGAGAGTTTCAAGGAAGTTCACCTCCTAGAGTTTATCCATATACTCATACTCTATTCCCACATTGGTCTGATGTATGCATCTAAGAGCTCTCATTTAATATTTTATTATAAATGACTCTTAAGATTAAATTCTGTTATAGTTAGTCTCCCCAGTGCTCCAAGATCCCAAAAGCTGCCAAGCTTAAAATCCTGTGAGAAGGCAGTAAGAAAGTTAACCTATTCAGTAACTGATTAAGCATTACAATAGACAGAGCCAGGCTCAACTGGTCTACAGAAAGAGCCAGGGAATCTCACTGAGATAGAAATCTTCAGAACAGGCTACATTACATATTAAAAGCAAGTTGGTATATTCTCCTGACAAATGGAGATTCTCCAGATACTTAAAATTTACACTCATATAAGAATTTAGCAAGGCCTATTTAATTAGGGGGGGTTGTGATATTGCATTATTCTTGAGGCCTTCCAAGAGCAGAACCCCCTGGTGCTAGCTTTCACAAGGTTCAAAGGTATAACAATGGAGTGTAAAATCCTTGCCTGTCACTAAGCTGATCCTAGGCAGGACTGCTTTATCTTTACTGTAAACATTTACCTGGTTCCTGTAAATCCTTTGAAAGTCATTCCTTTGTTTTGTACCTGGTAACTTCAATGTACCTTGCCTGCTGTGACTCCCAACCCCTTATATTCTCTGTACTATAAGAAGTTCAATGCTCGACCTGACAAATACATTCAGATCCTATACAACCTCTCCGGTGTGCATCTGGCTGTCATTTCATCCAACGCTTAGCCCACCTGTGACTAGAGACCCATTCCACACAGACAAAGGGACCCAGAAGGTCTGCAGCAGGGAGGATGCAAGTTTGCCACAAAAACTGAGACATTATTTAGGGTACAGTATGACTTTGGGTGAGTGTCGAGTCAAAATGCAGAATGGTGAGATTCTGTGATGCTCACCTGACAGCATGCTGACAGTAGTAGTCAGATGGGATCCAAGCTATTCACTACCAAGTGCAAGGGATACTAGGGAATCAGTACCATCCCATCTGCACTGATAAGAAGCCATACACTGAGTGACAGGTGGCAACAGCAATTGTTTAATGTTGAAAACACCCTTTGGTATCAATGACTTCAGATTCCATGATGATCTTAGAACATCAACTATCTTCAGTCTCTTCCCTCTATGCATAATGAGAGCATCCAAACTAAATAGCACAGGATGAGGAAGGCAGCTCCTAATTATCATGCATACAGCTATTGTGATTCCAGATGTTCCTTTTTGCTACCTTTTGTGAGTCTTCCTGTAATATTTTACTAGCATGCACAATACTCAGTTTTGATGTTTCAAATGGGTAGCTAGTCACTGTTTCTGGATAATAGAATCATCCAGCATGGTTTGTGGGAGATAGTTTTCTGCTTTGTGATTATGTGGCTATTCTGTTCTCCTGTAAAGAATATTCATCTTTTCTTTATGTAAGAAAGTTTCAAAGGAAAACTATTTCCAAAAAGGTTCACTATCTTTGAAAAATCAGAATAATACTATTCCCCCAGACCATGGAGCCAGATATGCATGACTTGTTTTTGACAAAACTTCTAATGGTTGTTACTTCTCCCACTTCATGATGAACTCCTGCACCCAGGTCCTGATAGAGGGAGAACATTTTCCTTCCTTCCTTCCTTCTACAAAACTGTGCTGCTCATTCTTGTCCAGTTGACTTAATTCTGCTCCAACCACATCTCCCAGGCAACCAAATTTTCTTCCATCAAGTGTACCACAAAACTATCCTCAGTTTACCCTACCCAGAGTGTTTCCCTCGGTGTGAATGCAACATTTTTCTCTAATTTGAATTAAAGCCATGATGGCAAATTGTGTAGAAGTGTACTTTTTACACTAATGAATTTTGAGTTTCTAGAAAGTAATAGCACTACATTTCTAAAGAAAGAAGCTAAGTTTGTGAGTACATAAAACATAGGTGTAGAACTCCCATTTGCATGACACTTAGCAATCCACAGAGCAAGGACAGACACAATTTATGCCATCATTCCAGGTTCATAATTTATATCTTTAATGGGAAATGTATTTTCTAGATTTGAGAACAGTTGTTTAAACAATTTCTGCATCAGGAGAACTGTTTTGACATGCATAATAAAATACATTGTCTCTGACATAGGACTGTGTCCTAAAAGTATACTTAAAACGTCTTAAATAAACTTCTCAAGACCAATGGGCCTCTCTTTCCAATGGTGGCCGACTAGGCCATCTTCTGCTACATATGCAGCTAGAGAAACGAGCTCTGGGGATACTGATTACTCATGTTGTTGTTCCACCTATATGGTTGTAGACCCCTTCAGCTATTGGGGTAATTTCTCTAACTCCTCCATTGGGGGCCTGAGTTCCATCCTATAGATGACTGTGAGCATCAACTTCTGTATTTGCCAGGCACTGGCATAGCCTCAGGAGAGACAACAAATGGGAGTGAGTGGGTAAGGGAGCAGAGCAGGGGGAGGGTATAAGGGATTTTGGAATAGCATTTGAAATGTAAATGAGAAAATATCTAATAATTTTTTAATTAATAAATAAATAAAAGTGAAAAAATAACTATTAAAAAATGTCTTAAATACTCTCTACAGTACTGTTGTTTTGATGTGAAATCCTTGGTAGGGGAACATGTTCCTGCATCTAATTTTTATTTCACCTGCAGTCACTGTCTTCCCTTATAGGTGAAAGCTATAAATGAGCTTCCTGCCGGTAGTGAGGCATCAAACTTTGGTAGAAGACTTTCTATTAGATGTGTCAGCTCAGTAACTGAAGAAGATGTCTATATAAACAAAGACACGTTTTTCCCATTATACATGTTTTCTGGAGGTAGGAGTTATAGCCTTAAAAACAGAGCAAGAAATGTAAGTATAGGGCTTGGGTTATAAGCTCTCCAGAGTGTGGGGGAGTGTCCTTGCTCACAGGGCTTTCGCCTTTCCTTCCTGGAGGAAGATATTTAAGTTGATTAAGTACTGGGAAAATTAATTTACATGCAGGAACAGTTGGTTGGCATGTGGCAGTGAGGAAGGACCTAGGAAATGTTGTGGGACCTGACTGCATTAATACTACAGAATTGTCACTTTATGGCTGTTTCAGCATTCAGGCCTTTCAAGGGGGACTTGCTGCTGGTTGAGTATTCCACGAACCCGGACACTTCAAACATCAATATCCACTCTGTGAGCCCGCTCAACTCTGAGGATATGGATGAGGTAATTGATAACCATGTTGTCTTGTCATGGGTAGGCAGCTGCCTCTCCTTTTTACTGATCCCTTTCTTGAATAGGATTTTCTATATTATGTTTGGCAGTATATGCCTTGCCAGAGTGGACAAATGTGTTCACTGATGAAAAGTTAGTAAGGAGAGAATAATGGACAGGAGAGAGAGAAAGAGAGAGAGAGAGAGAGAGAGAGAGAGAGAGAGAGAGAGAGAGAGAGAGAGAGAGAGAGAGAGAGAGAGAGAGAATGTGTGTGTGTGTGTGAGAGAGAGAGAGAGAGAGAGAGAGAGAGAGAGAGAGAGAGAGAGAGAGAGAGAGAGAGATTATTTCCTTAGTTGTGTTTTCCTTGATGTTATGCTGTGCTGTGGACAAAAGTTGGAAAATCATCTTGGCTGTGAGGAAATTGTGGAGAAAGTTTGAGTGCACTGGGTTTGAGGTATTCAGCCTGTTGATGAAGGCAGGACAGAACTTGGCTAGGACAGCCTGAGAATGAGTTGTAAATTCAGAGATGTAGAGTGTGAGGTCATGATGGGTGATGGTCCTGCTTATTGGAGCTGGGAGTCTGGGGGTGTGGAGGGTCATCTGTGGTGGGTAACATGCTTCCCCAAACTTTTTGTCATCATTTCTCATCATAGGTCTGTGTTACTGGCATTGATGGAAGAAATGGTGTGGTGGAAGCCAGCATCTTTTTCACCCTCGATTCTTTCCTTACTCTCCCTAGATATACACCTAGATTGTATGACATTATGAATGTTACTGTGGTAGACAGCATCCAGTCCCACTACTCTCGCAGAGTGGTGTCTATGACTCCAGTAGATATGCTGTATTAACCCACACTTTTCAATCTTTTTAAACATTACTTCTGGAGTCTAATGCCTGGTTAAATAACATAGTATGAGTAAACAACATAAATGTGTTTGAAGTCAAGAATTTATCATTTGAGCACTCTCTTTGTTTTGTTGTTGTTGGTGGTGATAGTAATATCTCTTTATTTTTGGAAGATGACCTGTCAATTCAAAAATGTGCCCAGTTGGGTCTTGACTATAGAGCAAACAAACACCCCATGCCCACGTCAAGTTCACCATTGTCCATATACAAGAATGTATTCTCCGCTGCCAGGAGAACCTCTTTTCTATGCTAACATGTCACTTCCATAGAAAGGAGTGTTGAGTTATGTGTTTCTCCATCAGCCAGCAGTTAGGTTATTTCTTGGTAAATATCAGGAGCATATTTCTAAAGACCTTAGTAAGTAAATTCATGGAGCAGTAGTATTGCTTTGCTATAATTTCAACATTAAGGATTAAATTGCTCAACATCCTACTAGGAACTCATTTACTCACTTAGATGAGAATGTTAGCATGTGTTAAAATATGTTCTGTGACTGAGTTTTTGGGATAAGCGTACCTTTTTTTGTAGACATGAATCTGTTGGAAACATTCCAGCTTGTTGCTTGAAATTCAGACAGGTTTTCCTATGGTAAAGGGCACTTGGATGTCTCACATTCGTACTCAATTCAATTTCTTGCTTCTCTTTGATGAAATATAAATGTGTCCCTGGATCAGTGGCATTTGAGGGCTTAAATAACACTGTCCATATTCATCCTTCTTCCTCCAATACCTGAACCCTCTGTTCCATCCCATCCCACTCTTACCCCCATTCTACATTATTCCACTTCCCCATATGTATCTATAACCCTTTTTCCAATCCCCCCTCCCTCCCATGATTATCAATATCCCTCCTGGAGATATGCAGTTTTACCCACCTTCTTCCATTTCTTCACTGCCCTTGGCTTCCTGCTTAAGAGCCCATTCGCTGGACCTGACTCAGGTTCAAGCCTGTGTTTTTCCACATTGGCACTACCCACTACTTCCTTGGAAGGGCAGTGACTTAGACTATGGTGTTGCCCTTTCCTGATCTATGGTCCTTTTTCTACTTGTGATCTGTCTAACTGTTATACCCCTTTTTCTGATAAGCCCTGAACCCCGAGCCTGCTCCTGTCATCTGCCCTCCGTCCTCACTCTTCCACCTGGGGTGGTTCCCAGAATCTACTTTTGATTAATTTACTTCAGAGGAAAGGGCCCACATTGAAGCAGAGGCAAGGAAGGCTTTTTCTAGCCTCATCAATTGGTATGGATGCTGAAAATCTACTTGCTTTTAAGGCAAATTTCCCATCTAAACACCCTGATTGTGACCCCAATATGTATGCTGGTTCCCAGGCCCTGGACATTTTCTACTGGTACATTATGAGTGGAATTCATGGTGCAGCTTAAAAACTCACAATTTTTCCTAAGACTACTATGGTTCTTCAGGGCCCATAAGAGTTTCCAGGAGCACATCTCAAGGAGTTACAGGAAGCTTTCCAAATTTACACACTTTCGACCCACTGAACCCAGAAAATGCAGGACATTCACTTTGGCTTTTATCCACAGTCTTTCCTGGATATATGTGGAAAAGCTCCAAAAGCTTGAAGATTTTGCAGGGATGAATAGCTCCCAGCTCATCAAATGTCCCAGAAGTTTGTGTCTGTTTTTTTTTTTTCCCCAGTAATGAAGTCACTAAAAACAAAAACAAACTGCCTCCCAGCAAGGTCTGCCTTACTTCATTGCCTGCATTCCTAGTGTTGTCTCCTGACCATCTTTTGATATTTTGTGTCCAATCATGGAGGCCTGGGCCTGTCACTCACACATCTAAAGCATCTAAACTTCCACTGTCCATCTTACTTTCTGCTCAGGGACAGAACAGGAGTGGTGCTTGCATTAAGTCAACTGAAATCCATTTTTGACATGGATTGTCTCTGAGTTTCTAGATGGAAGCTAGGACTGAGGCTAGTCTTATTAGACTTCAACCCTGTCAGCCAGATGTAGTTGTCAGGGGTGGGGTCAGGTTGAGTTATCAACACTCTACATGTACCCGTTTCCCTAATCCTATACACAACAAGAGCAGGGACTGTGCCAACACCCAAAGCCATATGCTTGGAGCCTGGACTTGTGAGCTTTGGGCTTCATCACGTGGAATAAACCATTGCATATGTTTGATTACAGTCTACACATTATTTCTGCTGTGTGCCCACAGAATTTTACTCCCAGAACAACATTCCAGAAAATTCTAGAGAAAGTAGAATGTTGTATGTCACTATCCTACAAACAGAACAATTGCCATTTTATTAAGGCCAGTTGTACCAACTTAAGAACAAAATATTGATGCTGGGTTTGTTGACTGTACATTCACTCCTTCATAGGAGAGGACAGGGAGATTTCTTGGGCCTTCACCACTCCTCTTAGCTACAGAGTGGTCTGAGTATATAGGTTGGGGTATACTATGTAAAAGGGACTCCATCTATGAATTTATAGGGAAGCCATTATCTTTACTGGGTGAAGACTTTCTAGTGCGACTTCTTTGGGGTCACCAACATTTCTCTCAGTAATGCCTCATTCATGTTCCATAAGTCTAAATGAGCTCAGTTTCCCCCAGGGGGAATTGGACTTTTGAACTGGGGTTAGACACTGCCTAGTCCACCACTGCCTTATCTTTTGTGACGTGTGATTGATAAATGTATTTATTCTAAAGCCAAAACCTACATTTTTTTTGAGACAAGGTTTCACTGTATAGCTTTATATGTCCTGGAACATACTAATATGAATTATGATGTCCTGGAACATACTAATATGAATTATGATGTAAACATCTGTGTTTCCCAATGGTCTCAGACGACTGCAGCTCCATAGACTAGGCTGGCCATGAACTCAGAGATCCACTGGCCTCTGCCTCCCAAGTGCTGGGATTAAAGGCACCTGCTACCATATCGTGCTTCTAAACCTATATATTTTCTCATAAAAGTTAATTAACATTATAAAAAATTCACTACCACAGATTAACAGCTGTTTATTTAGAACTCAACAGGAATAGAGGTGCCACAGTTTAAATGTTACTTATTACTGATAATAAACTACAGTGAAACTGGAAAGACGTGTGTCTGAGGTAACATGAATTACATCAGCTCGGCTTCACGATTTCCTCAAGACTCATCAGAATAATTTTTATAGTTAAAGAAAACAGAGCATTTTGGTGCCTCTTCTCTTCCATGTTGTTAGAAATCAGTATTTAACCATCTGTAAAGTTTCCTTCCAGGAAAGCCATTTGCTTTTTAAACTCACTGTGAATACTAGAAAGTACACTGCTATTGTCTTTGTCCAAGTTCTCCATACCCTAAATCACAAAAGAATGGTTTAATTACAAAACATTTTTACCACAGGTTGTAAAGTTTAAAATCAATTTTCACAATTAAGAATCTTTTCTTATTCAAATAATATATTTTATCTATTCCATCTTCATAAAATCATTGTAATATATAAACACCCAAAGTCATACCATAAAGAATGTATATGTATTATATATATCAACAAGTGAATGAAAGGTAATTACAGTATTGCTAAAATAGTATACTTGGTGTGAATTAATAGTTTAATGAGAGGTTAAGGTTAGACAGAGCAGAAAACGTGCAGCTCCCAGTCATCTCGAAGCTCAGTTGGGGATAAAGAACTGGACACTAACTTAGACAATATACTAAGACTCAGTCTGAAAATCAGGGTGGGGTCAGGGATTTACATTAGTTGGTACCATGCCTGCCTAGCATGAATGAATCCTAGATTTGATCCTTAGGGTAGCATAAACCAAGTAGTGGGACATGCTAGTATTCTTAGCACTCAAGAGGTGAAGGCAGTAGGATTAGGGCTTCATGGCTAATCTCAGGTATATAGGAAGACAGAGGCCAGTCTGAGCCACATTAAGACCATACCTTTAAACAGAAAGGAAGGACAAAATGTGTAGAATTAGAAATTCCAGAAAAGCTGGCTCCTGCTCTCACAGCCATTGCAGTACATTGTGCTCCATAGAGACAGGGCTGGGGCAAGCAAGAGCCAGATGGGCACTGGGCAACTCTGTGCCTCACGGAGGAAAATCAACTAAACATGGGCAAAAGAGATCTTAAGAAGCCAAGAGGCAAAATGTCCTCATAGGCATTCTTTGTGCAAACCTGCTGGGAGGAGCACAAGAACCCGGATGCTTCTGTCAACTTCTCAGAGTTCTCCAAGAAGTGCTCAGAGAGATGCTAGACCATGTCTGCTAAAGAAAAGAGGAAATTTGAAGATATGGCAAAGGCTGTCAAGGCTCGTTATGAAAGAGAAATGAAAACCTACAACCCCCAAAGGGGAGAACAAAAAGAAGTTCAAGGGCCCCAATGCACCCAAGAGGCCTCCTTCGGCCTTCTTCTTCTGAGTACTTCCCCAAAATCAAAGGCAAGCATCCTGGCTTATCCATTGGTGATGTTGCAAAGAAACTAGGAGAGATGTGGAACACTGCAACAGACGACAAGCAGCCCTATGAGAAGGCCGCCAAGCTGAAGGAGAAGTACGAGAAGGATATTGCTGCCTACACAGATAAAGGGAATCCTGATGCAGCAAAAAAAGGGGGTGGTCAAGGCTGAAAAAAGCAAGAAAAGGAAGAGGAAGATGATGAGGAAGATGAAGAAGATAAGGAAGATGAAGAAGAAGAAGATGAATAAGTTGATTCTAGCGCATTTTTTTCTTGTGTATAAAGCATTTAAGCCCCCAGTACAGAACTCACTCCTTTTAAAGAAAAAAAAAAAGAAATGTAAGGCTGTATAAGATTTGATTTTAAACTGTACAGTGTCTTTTTTTGTATAGTTAACACAGTACTGAATGTGTCTTTAGATAGCCCTGTCCTGGTGGTATTTTCAATGACCAGTAACCTTGCCTGGTACAGTCTGGGGGTTGTAAATTGGCATGGAAATTTAAAGCAGGTTCTAATTGGTGCACAGCTTAATTTAGTTTTATATGGGGACAGTAGTTTGGTTTTTGTTTTTGTCTTTTTCCTTTGGTTTTATTTTTGTTTTGTTTTTTTGTTTGTTTATTTGTTTTTTTCATCTTCAGTTGTCTCTGATGCAGCTTATATGAAGATAATTGTTGTTCTGTTAACTGAATGCCACTCTGTAATTGCAATAAAAAGTTGCAGCTGTTTTGTAGACACTCTGAATGCTTCTAAGTAAATAGATATTTTTATTAAAAAAAAAAAACTAGACAATTCAAAAGTCCAACCAGTAAATTTGATCATTTTGAAAATTTCTAATAAGGTTCTCAAATATCAGGTGATAGTTTATTTATTATGACTAACAGTGTGAATAAAAATAATCAAATTCTCTGTATTATGAGATTGTTTTCAATTTATATAAGACAAAACCCACATTTCATTCCTTTTTTATTACAGGATCATGCTGTGTAGCCCATCAAGTCTGCAACTTCCCATCTTTTACTCTCAAGGCTCCCCAGAACTGATAGTATTTGCCTATGCTACTGTATCCATTGAAAAATTAAGTAAATTTAACTAACACGTCATTTTTTGTCTAGTATTCAAGGTGTGCTCTTATGTGTGGAGAGACTTTTAAAAAATAGCACAGGAGAGCTCACCCATTTCAAAGGAAAAAATGTAAACAAAATAGTTCAAACACTCCATAACTGGAATGGAAATAAATCTAGTTTTAGTTATAGAGTAGAAAATGGAGTAATTCCAACTAGGTTGGCAAAATAATAATGTTTAAAAAATGGAGGAATTAAAAATCTTCTAGGGAACAAATATAACCAAAGAATGGATGGAAGGAAGTACATAGCCTGTGGTATAAAGCAACTATATACAGAGAGGATGTTAGTGAGCAGCTACAGTAAGTGGAAGGGATCTTGTAGAATAGGGAGTTATACATTATTTTTTTTTAACAAGTTACTCTTTTGTTCACTTTAGATATAGGACTGATAGGACCCAAGTTGGATCTGACCGAAAGGCTCCTCCCTAGGAACTAGCTTTCATGGTGGCAGGGATGTTGCCAAAAGAGGGAGGCAAACAATAGTCTTATTCAACTACTGTGAATATGAACCACAACAACTGCTAGCACGGCAAATAACCCTAAAGCTGCAGCAGTGGCATGAACACCTTGGCAGTAAACCAAAACTTCTCTAATTGGACTTCAGACCTGCTCTTTGATGTTTTTGGAAATAGTTTTTGAAAGTGTCTTATAGGTAGTCCTATAAATGTGTAACAGTTAAGAACGTTTTTATCATTTATTTATATGGGCATGTATATGTGCTCACACATGCATATGGGTGTTCATGAAGGCCAGCAGGTGTCCTATCTCCTGAAGCTGGAGTCATGAGCCAATTGAAATGTGTGCTAGGAAGCAAGTTCCAGTTCTCTGAAAGGGCAGCAAGCAATCTTAACTGCTGAGCCACCTCTGCAGCCCCTGCGTGAATCTACACATTTTAACCCTCACCTTTTGTGTTCTGGACTCACTTTTAAAATGATAAAATCATTTTGGCTGTGGTAGTTATTCTAAAATCTATCATGTCAGAAAACATTTCTATAATACGTTTGGAAACCAAAGTATTGGAGAATCTCAACAAAGCACTGCTTTATTTAATAAATTCTAGGCATACAAGTTCAAGTAAGTATGCTAAAATGTTAATATACTATACATTTGATGCATATGCACGTTTCTGACAGAAAGTCTCTTTTCCCATTTTGAATAATTCCTCACCAAAATTGCTAAGAGATCTGCCTATTTGCTTATTACTTCAGTCACAATCAATTAATGCAGAATAGAAAGTAGTTAAAATGTTGCAATGTATGAAGAGAATGCATTGCATTACAATATACTACATACCTTTAATAACGTGTCATTTGCCTGCTTAAGTGCTTTCAGGCTGTGGACCTGCCGTGATGTGGTTTGTTGAAAAGTCTTCTGTAGCTGACAAAAGGCACTCTGGAAATATAAACGGATAGCTCTGTAATAGCAAGTAAGTATGAAGTTTGTTGCTCTTGATGCTGTTCTGGGCCTCACTCATGCTGGGTAAAGTGTACAACTCTGCTGATAAGATGGACTGAAATACACAGTTCAGAAAAAAAACAATTATAAATTAATCTTAAAGAATTCCTTAAAATGATTTGCTTTCATAATGTGTCATCAATATTTTTATACATTTTTATCACTTAATTTAGGCAATTTTTGTTTTTGCCACTAAACAGGAAAAAGCAGCCTCACAGTCCTGGCACAGGAATTTTTAAAGACATATTCTGCACTATATAGAATTCATCATCTTCCTGCCTCAATATTTCCAGTAGGTGGTATTACATGCATGCAGCTTGTGCCAATGAGCAGGATTTCTTCATATTCAAGACATAACTTATTCTTGCAACCCCTACATAGATGATTTTTCAGTAACAACGCCCTTTCATCTTCTTAACCTATCCTCCACCAAGGTCTTTGCCCTCTAACCTACTTTATCTAATTATTCAAATCCTTGTCCACTAGATTTTGCCACTGGTGATAACACACCTCTCTATAGTACTGGTAATTGCCAATATGTATTATTAGTTCCATGGCAGATGTTGTTTTGAACCTTATTGTGTAGATTAATTCTGTACAAACTCATTTAATACTTTGAACAACTACAGGAAATAGATTCTCACCATTCAATCTCAAAGATGAGGAAAGTGAGCTGCAGTGGTACACTGTCTGCTGTTCAGAACTACCTATTACTACAATTAGTTCTAAATCATTATGCTCCAGAATCTACACTATACTCATTATAGAAAATCTCTCTCCACATATTATGGGCTTATATACACTTTCCACTGTAGCTTACTCTTCTTAGTATTTTAGCTGATCCATCATTCACGCCCAAAAATCCATTAACTCATCTTCTTGTCATTGTTGTCCCTATTCCTGGTATCTTCAGTTTTCTCGCTCTAGCCTTAAATTCCATAATCGGTTATTAAAACTACTCTTTGTATACAAACCTTCCCCAGTACTTACTCTTTCACACTTACTTGGTTAAATCCTAAATTTGGAAACCTCAGCTCTAGCTAATCTGTCTGATAGCAGCACTTTTAGAATCTGATGACCTTATTTCATGGAGTACACAGAGTGTACACATGTACACAGGTACCCAAGTGATGGTTCAGTCTCTCATCATCTCATCTCCCACCTACATATGGCTATATGCCATGTGCTTTCCTTTCCAGTTTTAAAGCTGTCTAAGCTTCCCTTTGACTAATTTTCAGTCTCTTCACATACCACATTATTGCAAACTCAGCAGCTGTCTTTGTTTTCCTCTTTTTAAATATATGCCTTTTTTCTTAAAACAAACCATAGAAACTATTATATTACTCCTTAGCCTATGGTAGGTTTTCCTATCATGTCTTATATTTATTTCTATGAAATTTCTGCTCACTTTTACAATCTAATCATGAGGATTCAGGATACCAAAGATGAACTCTATATTGTCAAATCTACCTTAATTCACCTGTAAATAGCATACTGCAAAAGTAACAGTCTTTTATTCTTTCAGAAGACTTCCTTTACTTTGAGGAATTTAATTTCTACCTTTGTTCTCAATCTGTTTTACTGGCTCACTCTCACCCTCAAGAATCAATACACTGAAAGACTCCAAGGATCCATCTGCCCTTACACTTCTCATTTACAGCTTCAGTCAGCTCTTGATGGTTTCATCTGATCTTCATGGTTTAAAAGTTACCTAAAATTAACAATTCTCATCTCTGTATCCTTGACAAATTGCTTTCTCCTCAACTCCATTCTCACATACTAGTGGCTTACTCAACTGCTCCACTGAATGTTACAACTGTTTCAAATGGAACATTCTGCAACTGGATTGACCATCCAACCCCAGAACTGTTTAGATATTATCAAGACCCCAAATGTAATATCAAAATGGTTTCCTAAATACAAGAAGGTGAAAAAATGAATGGAAAGTGCATTTAATGCCATAAAATATATGCATGGGATTACTTTCATAGGAATAGATAAGTAACACGGTTTTGACTGCTGAGGGTAAATAATGTTGTGAACTGGTACGGTAGCTTTACAAGAGTGTGCTTGCCTGACTTGCAAACCTGCCCTGGGTTAAGTCAAGAAGTCAGAAGGAGAAAGAGGATGAGAAAAAGGGAAGGAAAGGGGGTGTGAGGCAAGAGAGAGGGAAAGAAGGAGAGGAGCATGAAGACAAGAGGAAGAAACCATTGTAAAACATATTGTGACAACAGTGATGGGTTCAGGAATGGGAAGATGATCAAACCTAATTCAGTGATATTTCCTCACAGGAATATTATGCCAGGGCTATCAAAAAGACTTTCTCAGTTCACTACAGCTAATAAATTTGTTATTACATCTAAAAGTGGAAGATTAATCATATGGCATTTTGTAAGTTAAGTAAGACCTAGAAACAGCTCAGATAATACTACATAATACAACCTTCACACCATTCAACTATGTATGAAACAAACCTAACTACAATTTCTTTTATAGAAACTTGGAATCTTTAATTTATTCCTCCACAAGTTTTTGTTGCTTGAAATTGCAAGAATCCTAACTGATATCAAAAGTCAAATGGCTTTTATGAGCAGGGAAAGTGTCTATGTTACTGTGCTTTATGGTTCAGCAGGAACAGAACACAAAACTAATAACAGATAACAAAACCTGACTCATTTCCCTTTGCCTTATGCAAGCTTAGTTTCTATTTTTATTTGAGACTTAGTTATAATAGATTAAGTATAACGCCATTTGTGATACCAACAGTTAGGTTATCTTCAAGGTCGTCAACATTCTTCATATCAAAATCCCACTGCTGAAACAGAGTTATAATCTGCTCAGTATATTCAATTTTAAACTCCCGTCTGTAAAACATAATGATGAATATTGTATTACATATCAAAATGAAGGGAATGTACAAAGAAAAATTTATTTCCCATATTATGTACTATAAAAGGACATAGTAGCAATGTAAATATTCTTGTGGGAAAGTAAAAAATAAAATTAAATTTATATCGATTCCACAAGTATTGTTCCTAACTAAAAATCTGCCCTCCCATGACTGTCTTATTAAATAATAATAGTATTTGATCATCCATCTACCTGTACATGTTAATACATGTGTGTATATATATATATATATATATATATATATATATATATATGCAACATCATATACATAAGGATGTTTGAATTTTAGAAAAATCATTTCATCTTCAGTTTTGTTTCATTTTTTTCTACTGAAAACATGTTCTAATATCAACACTACATAAGTTCCAAATAGACATATTTCACTTAAGTTTTCTTTATCTATTTGACACAGCCAAGATCACAAGGGAATGATTAAATCTCATAAAATACATAAATTGCTTACAATTTGAAATTAACATTTTTCTACCTTGTCAAACATAGCTATAAAACTGAATAGCTTCTATGACATCTGCCTTTTACTGTACTTTCAGAATGAACAGAAATGTCTTTTTTAGAATGTCAATTCTCTTCAATTATTATTTAAAAGGAGAAAACAGTGATATTCACAGGCTTCCCAGAAACGTACTTCAGTCCAGGAAGCTATTACAACTATTATTAACATGGAGAAAAACAGAGCCAAAATTTTGCAGTAGACTCCATTTAGTGGAGTAATTAGCACCAACTGATACTATGAAACCATCGAAATATGACTACAGAGTAATGAAGTCTTACACTTCATCTTGATGAACTTTCCAATGTTGTTTGATATGCCTGTCACAGTCTTTGACAACATCTTTAATATATGACTTCATCCTCTTTTTCTTTTCAATAACAGCACTGCTAAGGTGAGCTACATAGAAAAAAAAATCATTAAAATTTAATGTTAGCTGGGTGTGGTGGTGCACGCCTTTAACCCCAGAACTCCGGAGGCAGAGGCAGGTGGATTTCTGAGTTCGAGGCCAGCATGGTCTACAAAGTGAGTTCCAGGAGCAGCCAGGGTTATACAGAGAAACCCTGTCTCGAAAAACAAAACAAAACAAAAAATTAATGTTGTAGAAAACAATATTGCTCCCACATATGCAAATAAACACAGATAAAGGTAAAACTCATTGAATAATACCAAAGATATACCAGCAGTCTCAACTAACCCTGACCCCTGAGATATCTCCAACACTGAGCCGCCACCAGGCAGCATACACGAGCTGGTTCTAGGCTCCTGACATACATACAGCAGGGGACTGCCTGGTCTGGCCTCAGTGGGAGACAAAGCACCTAACCCTCAAGAGACTAGAGGTCCCAAGGAGTGGGAATGGGATGAGGAACTGTGGGACGGCTGACAGGGGCAGAAGGCAACTGGACAGTAAAAAAGTAAAAGCAATAATAAAAACAATTAAACATTAAAATTTTCAATTAAAAATAACATCAAGAAAATGCTTATATCATATTATATTTTATAATACTTTTAATTTTTAGACTAGATATATTCAAGTAGTAATGTTTATAGGAATATTCCAAAGTCAAATAAAATTCTAAATATATGAAACATCTCTGTTCCTAAGCATTGTGAATGAGAGCTACCTAACATTACTATAATTCTGATGTTCCTACTGAAGATAATCTTTTAAATTCGGAGATCATAAAAAATCTAATAAACAAAATGCCAGAACAAAACAGTGTAACGGGAAATACTAACAAATGGCCCAGCAAGCTTCCTTAGCTAATGCTAGCAACTGGTAGTCCACATGGTTCCAGCCAGGTGATCTCAATTCGGCTGCCTCTGGCAGGGCTGGGCTATTCTTTCAGCTGGCCAATTCTCCTGCATGGCTGGAGCTACTGAGTTCCCTTCTGTACCACAGAAGCACCATGCAATGACCATCCACCCCATGGTTAGCTGCCATACCACACATCAACCAAGTAAATCAAAACTCTTGAAGCTTATAATTAACCAGATTTATCTATCAATAAGTTCTCAATTTACAAGATGCCAATACAATAATTTCGGAATAATGATAAAAGCTTTATCGCAATTATTCTAACCTCATGATATCATAACTACCTGTGGCTGATTAAAGGCATGCTGGTTCATGTCTGCCTCCATCTTGGCCTTCTCCTATCTCCCCAGATGCTCTCTCTCCACTGAAACTCTTACTGCTGCCTCCCTTTTCCCTGTCTCATCTCAGGCCTTCTGCTCCCTAATATTTTAGGGTGATTGTACAGGAAAAACTCTGTCACAAAAAGAAACTTAAATTTTTTCCCAAGGAAAAAAATCATAAGAAAGGACTTTGTAGTTTACAGAACACTCTCCAATTGTAAGGATGCTTGACTGCATTGCTGTAACTAATTATATGAAAAAATGAGCAACAACAACAACAACAAAATACTCTATCAAACAGCCAGAATCAAGGCTGAATGTGGTTGTCACACACCTTTTATACCCAAACTTGGGAGGCAGATGCAGGCAGATTTTTTGAGTTGATGGATAGCTACACAGTGAACTCCAGACAAATTAAGGTTCCATAGTGAGACCTTTTCTCAAAATATTTTTAAGTTAAGTTGAAATATTTTTAAAAATTGAAGGCAGGCTTTCAAAAGGGGTAACAATGAAGTGATAAAATTTATCCATAATACAGCAATGATAATTTGAAATGCACTTTTTACAAATGCATGCAAATCCAAAGATGGAAGAAATCTTAGTTTAGTAATTATTAAGAATATTTTAAATAATTTTGTGAAGTTTTTATAGGACATATTTACAAGTTGTAAAAATTTTAAGACTTCAAATAATGTTTGCCAAAGATACACATTTCTACCATAATCAACTGCCACTACCTATGATGAAACTTAACTATTATATAAATACTTATTATCCCTGAAAAGGAAGAAATGTTAGCTGTTTTTAAAAGAATATTGTCTCCTAAACTGGATGAGGTGTTTCATTAATTGTCAGAATTAATGAAAAACATACAAGACTTAAAAAGAAAAGAGACCATGGCTTTGAAATAAAACAAGGGTTGCATATATTGGAGGGTTTTAAAGGGAGAAGGGGAAATGGCATATTATAATCTCAAAAAAAAGGTTACTTAGCTCTGAGCCCCATTTTTTAATGGGGTTATTTGATTTTCTGGGAATGGGTGGGTAGGGGAGTGGGGGGGAAGGTATGAGGGACTTTTGGGATAGCAATGGAAAGGTAATTGAGGAAAATACGTAATGAAAAAATATTAAAAAAAGAAAAAAACAGCATATTATAACAGCAAAAAAAGGTTACTGCATAAGAAATCAAATAAATATGAGTATTGTCTCTTACAAAGTTCATAAAATGGATAATTGTGATTTTTTTACATCTGATTAAAGATCTCTCACTGACCTATAAAGCTGTCTTTTATTTTTGATACATAATTTATTGTTAAAATGATATGGGCAAGACTAATTGGTCTCAGTGTGCTAAATATATACATCATAAAAGAGTCTGGTACAGGCAGAGGCAGGTATATGCCTTTGAGTTGGAGGCCAGCCTGAGCCAGGTGATCCCACCAGAGACCATCACATAGATACACTTAAAGCTGAATAGATTCAGGCTAGGGGATGTATGGAGAATTTGTCCAGATCATGCAGCCCTGAGCCTTACAATTCTTAGCCTTTTGTTCGAAAAAAAAAAATTCATATCCTGGTTGGCATTTCAGGAAGTAATGGGACTACAGGAGCAAAAAAGCAGGGATAGTATCCATATAAAAGTTTCACTCAGAGACTTTCCCAATCACATCCTGGAATCATTGACTTTGCCATTGTTGCTGTTTTAGTTGTTTTTGTTTTGGTTTGCTTTTGTTTGTTTTTTTTTTAATTAATTTGACATAAACTCATCTGAGTGAAGATATCCCCAAATAAGGAAATACCTCTCTAATATGGGGCAAGCCTATACGGCATTTTCTTAATTAGTGATGGGAGAAGGTCCAGATCTCTTCATCTCTCTCAGTGTCTCTCTGTGTCACCCCACTCTCTTTCTGTCTTTGTGTGTGTGTGTGTGTGTGTGTGTGTGTGTGTGCATGCGTGTGTCTGTCTGTCTGTATATATGTCAATGTGTCATCCCTTGGTACATGTTCCTCTGTCTATATGATGAAGTTTGGTTTAGAAGAGTAAGCCAAATAAATGTAAGCCAAATAAATGTATTACTTCCCATGTTGCTTTGGTCATTTTTTTTTTTTCATCACAGCAATAGTAACTCTGACTAAGACAGGAAGATTTTCTTCCCACTTGTTGGAATTCAAGGCCTGAATGATGTTTCTATTATGGCATCAGTTGTGCTAAGATCTCAGGATCTATTAAATTTCTGGGAGTCTATAAAGTTCTGGGAGCCTGTTACAATAAAGACACCATGTTAAAAGATAAAGAAGTTGGGAGGGAGAAAGGAACCCAGGAGGATTCCTAGAGAATAGGCTAAATGAAGAATTGATATACACAAAGATGTGTATGTATAAATCTGTTAATCCAAAGAACTACTTTTTATAAAAGCTTTGCATCCATTTCCCTTTCTACAATTCCTTTTAAGTCACTCAAATATACCAGCTTTACTTTTCCTATCAAGGAAAAAGGTAACTAAGAAAATCTCCAATGGCAAGTCAAAAATATAAGAGTAAAACTCTGTCACTGAGAATAAAGCATAAATAATCCTCTAGCACATTAACCATCTATAGCTTTAAACAACTTTCTCCAGATACATATACATAAAAAATGTACCTCCAATGTTTTCCATCCTATTCTTTACTTCATTTCTGTAAAGAAATTACATTTAAAAAGTTAAAGCTGGGTGTTTAATTCAAGGGTCAAGCATCACTCCAATGTTCAAAGCACTAGATTTGATACCTATCACTAACAAAGCTAAACCTTTCAATTGAATGTTTATAATAAAAAAAATGCTTGATTTCAAGGAAATTTCACATGTAAACTAGCATATACAATACTTGTTAGATAAAACGGAATAAACTGTTCCTATTCTTATTTGTAATTGTTTTTCTTTTCAATGGGAACTCAGGCAAAGATTATCATGAGAAAGCTATGTAGGTGAGAATGTCACTGAACATCTTACCTTCCTGCCTCCACCTCCCCAATGCTGAGATTAACGTTATGAAAATAATTTTTAAGCAGGCAAAAATTAATATATTACCTTGTATCTCTACAACCCATTCTTGGAGGAACCAATGCCTTCTCAGTATTACTAAATACTAGGCTTCTTACTGCATTGAACAAGAAAAAATTTAAAAAATGAAATTAAATATGCTATTTTTGTTCATTTAAATAAAATATCATTTTATTTGTAGTTCTTTCAGACATTTTCCAACACTGTATTTTAAGCAAAAGCATAAATGCAATATTATTCTGAAGGTTAGAAGAAATAATATCTTAAATTATTTCTGTTTTATAGGAAGAGTTTTTAATAATGAGGTAATACCACTTTAAGTTATTTACAATTTATTGATGTGTGAAAACTGTAGAGGTGAAGTACCATATGTATTCCTAAGACTTTGATACAGGCTTGTGAAAAACAAATAAGAATAAACGAAGTGCATGGAAATATGTACCTTTTATTCTATTTCAAGTGACTATGTAAAAAAAAAAAAATCAAATGAACCATGCAGGTAAGATGACTTGGAAGGTAAGGTAGCACAGCTCACTTCCAAGCCTAAAATCCACATGACTCATATCTGACACACACATGGGGGAGGAGAGAACTAAATCCTATAAATTATCATCTCACCAGCCCCCTTCCCCAAGACACAAAAATAAATTGAATTATAGGATACCATCAATATTCAGAACTAGATAAATTGTACCTGTAAGAGTAGAGTGTGCTTCCTCTTCTTCACCATCATCAAAGTTAGAGGTTGAGAAGTGCTTCCTATTGTCCATTATTGGCTTCACAAATGCAGGCTGCTTTTTTTTTTTTCAGGGAAAAATATGTTTCCTCATTTAAAAGTGAAATAGGGAACAAATCTCTAATCTGTATCCAGAGCAATGAACTTAAACCAATATAATGTAAACTACCCAATAAGAACGACCTACATTGAATAAAAGGTTACCAATTTCCATATATTACTGAATCAGAAGTCAGCAATATGTAATTTCTGAATTTAAAAAAGAAGAGGGCTGGAGAAATGCCTCAGTCATTAAGAATGCATACTGTTCTTGTAGAGGACTTAAACTTAATTCCCAACAATCATGTCAGGTGGCTCAGAACTTCCTGTAACACCAGCTCTAGGAAGGTCTAGCAACTCTGGCCTCCACAAGAAACTGAACTCACATGCCTATTCTTACCTACATCCAAATATACTTGAAAATTAAAATCTTAAGGAAAAAAATGCAATGATAGTTTTAACCCTGACTCCTAATATGTTTGTACTTAAGCACCGAGACACCTAATTTTTGGTCCCATTGTTGTCAGATTCTTAGGAATTTAGAGCAAATATTTAAAGCAGTTTCTGGCCCAAATAAACCTGTGGATGCTATCATTATAGATCACACACATGCCTAAAGTCTGCTGATAGCAAAATAAATATAAACCAAAACGTGACAGGGCTGAATATTTAGTATGGTGGTACAGGGCATGTTTACCATGCAATGAGACATGGCTCAACTGTCAAAACTACCAGAAAAAAAAAATACGACAGACATGGTAACTCTGGTCACTCTTTAATTACAGCATTCCATTCTGGAGGCTGAAAATGGCTAGCTCAAGGCCATCCTGAGCCACTTATGGTGTCTGTCACAAAAAGAATCAAACAAACAAAACCCTAATTGATCAAACACAGAGATGGTTGTGCCTATCCATAGTTATAATCCCAATACTCAAAAGACTGAAGCAGGAATATTAAAGTCACGTCCAGATACAAAGCAGTATCATTTCTCACAAAAACAAAACAAATATAACAACAAAAATTAGTACTTAAAAATGGCTCAGTAGTTAGGCTCACTGAACTACTGGGGGGAGGGAGTTCAAGACAGGATCTCTCTGTGTAACCCTGGCTATCCTGGAACTCAGTTTGTAGACCAGGCTGGCCTCGAACTTAGAGATCCTCTGCCTCTAGCATGCTGGGGTTAAAAGTGTGTGGCACTGTAAGCCACACACACCTCCCCCTACCCTCCTCCCCGCAAAGTTAGATATTCAGTTCCCAGTACCAGCAGTTAGTGCTACCAAGCTCAAATATACCTGTAACATTATATCCAGTGGATATAATGTCCTCTCTGGCCTCCACAAAAAATGCCTGTGCACACAGGAGCACTCGAGTGCACACACACATATTTTTTTTTTCTTAAATCTGGTTTGGGTTCTTTAGAAAAGTGATGTCTACACCATTTATACCAAACATGCAACACCATTTAAAGACAGCACAGAAATAAATATGGTTCTGTCCCTCAATATACCAGTTGCAGACAACATGTCTCCTGCCACACCTCTGAGGCCACCAGTGGTTCCTCAATACACCTAACATGTGCTAGTCCCTCAATCCACCCTAAATCCCCATTTTCCAATCCCTCCCTTCCTCTTTAGCTCCTCTTAACCCTCATCTCCTCACCTCTCCTATAGGCTCCCTCTTTGATCGCAATTACCATCTCTGTAATAATAACAACTGAGACTTCCCAGGGTCCCCACTCCTCTGGACTTTGCTTCCTTCCAGGCTTCCTTCAGCCTGTTCAAGGTACAATACTCAGCAAGGTTCACTACCTCCATGTTCTTGTGAGAGGTTTTAACAAGATTCACCACCACCTCCAATTTCTTCTGGGGGGAAGGTGGTGGAACATCAGCAGGATACACCACCCCCTCCATTTTCCTCTCAGCAAGCTCAGCAAGGTTACCACTGCCTCCATTTTCCCCTCACTGACTTCAGCAAGGATTACCATTGTAATATCCAAAACAAATTCAAGACTACCCAGTACCTTCCCCATTCAAAAGGACTTTCGAAACTGTAATAGCCGGCCAAGTACAGAGCCAGATTAAAAAAAGCTGGCTGACTAAACAAATATAGAATCATAGTTTCAATGGTCAAAATTACTAAGCTTCCAGAACAAGATTAACAATTCCTCTGCTACACCTCACACTAAAGATCACAAGGACAGACAAAACGAGTGTCACCCTATACAAACCAACCAATGTCTAAAAAGGTTATTGGCTAGAGCAATTAAAAAAAGCCAAACTACCCTGGTGCCTATATCCAGCCTTTATAAAGGTATATAAAAAAATGTGTTCTTTCTTTGTTCTGGGTCTCTCCTCTGGCCTGCTTGCTGAGAGGGGGTTCCCCAACATGTTGGATAAGTAAAATCCTCATGCGTTTTGCAAAGATGATGGTCTCTGTGGGCTTTGTAAGCAATAGTATTTTGACAAGCTACAACATAATCACCTCCATTGTCCCTTCACCGACCTCCACCACCAGCAACATATTCCCCTCCGCAAGTTCTGCAAGGTCCACCACTGGCTGTATTTTCCCCTCAGCAAGCTCAGCAAGGCTCACCACTACCTCCATTTTCCCCTAGCCAACCTAGACCACACCCCCCATACACCACCGCCTCCATTTTCCCCTAGGCAAGCTCAGAAAGGTCCACCACTGGCTCTAATTTCCCCTCAGCAAGCTCAGCAAAGCTCACCACCACCTCCATTTTCCCATCGCAGACAGAGACCACTGCCTCCATTTTCCCCCTCGGCAAGCTCAGAAAGGTCCACCACTGGCTCTAATTACCCCTCAGCAAGCTCAGCAAAGCTCAGCACCACCTCCATTTTCCCCTAGCAGAGACCACCGCCTCCATTTTCCCCTCGGCAAGCTCAAAAAGGTCCACCACTGGCTCTAATTTCCCCTCAGCAAGCTCAGCAAAGCTCACCACCACCTCCATTTTCCCCTCGCAGACAGAGACCACTGCCTCCATTTTCCCCCTCGGCAAGCTCAGAAAGGTCCACCACTGGCTCTAATTACCCCTCAGCAAGCTCAGCAAAGCTCAGCACCACCTCCATTTTCCCCTAGCAGAGACCACCGCCTCCATTTTCCCCTCGGCAAGCTCAAAAAGGTCCACCACTGGCTCTAATTTCCCCTCAGCAAGCTCAGCAAAGCTCACCACCACCTCCATTTTCCCCTCGCAGACAGAGACCACCGCTTCCATTTCCCCCTCGGCAAGCTCAAAAAGGTCCACCACTGGCTCTAATTTCCCCTCAGCAAGCTCAGCAAAGTTCAACACCACCTCCATTTTCCCCTCGCAGACAGAGACCACCATTGGGTGAAACAGGCTTACAAGTCTCTAGAGAAGCGAAGACTCTCACGAAGCTGGCATCTTTCTCCTCAAAGCTTCTTAGGCAAAATGGCGTCTCAGACGACCGAGAGAAAAGCCAGGATCATCTAGGCTCCTTGCTGATTGGCTGAAAGATATGCACATGCGCACTTGATGGTGCGATGGGCCCAGGGAGTCATGGGACCTAGGGAAAGTGCATAGGGTCTGGTGGCAGAAAGTGGGCCCTAGAAGAGGCACATGGGCCCAAGGTGTGGCACGTGGGCCCTGCTGTGGCTGACAGTCCCTGGCCCTCTTCCTGAGGATGATGCCTTCTGAGGCCTCTTGCTTTTCTTTTTGTAAATATTATAGCAGAGCTGCCCTTGCAGAGGACCAGAATTTGGTCCCAGAGCATAGCAGATTGTTTGTTTCTTGTTTTATTCTGACCTCGGGTTCCTGAACAGAATCAAGCATGTTCATACACACAAATAATTTTAAAACTACAAAAAAATGAGTTAAATACAAAAAATGCAAACTCCTCACTTTTGAACCAGCATTTTGCCTATAATTCAGCACTTTCCTGGATCTCTATACTGCACTTGTGTCATCCATATGTATTTGTTATTTCTCATTCAGAAGTATAAAATGGGTCTTCAAAGGGCCTAGTCTCCTTAAAAATAAGGAGACTTCCCAAGAAGCCTGTCCCTTTTGTCCAGAAGAAGTCTCCTCAAGAGGCCTCTCCTCCAGAAAAGGGATTCCAAAATCCCCATCCTTCTCAATCCCAAGAGTATGCCTTAAGAGGCATGCATTTCTCAATCAGAACTGAATTCTGGAGACAGACTTGTCCATTAAGAATATTATAATGACTCCGTTTTGGTGTGTTGGAACACAAAGATCATTCTAAAACCTCTCCAGACTCAGTGGGAGATGTGGGGTTATGGAATTTCTTCAGTAGACACATACCCTGATTCCTTCCCACTGGCTGGGTATGTCAGAAGTGAGGCCGAGTCCTGTGTGAGAGAAGTTTGTTTCACTGGGACCTCAAAAAAATGTAATAAATCCAGGTACAAAAGATACAGACCATGATTCTAATCAGGTCAATTATGATTGTAAGAGTCTACAGCACTGGGGATATGGAACCTTAAGAGGTTCCTGTAGCCAGGCAGGCACCCAGTGGAAAGATAGAAGACATCAATCTAATGTTCAACCCAAAAATTATCCTCTCTGCAAGTAATACAGGGATGGGGGATGGAGCAGAGACTGGGGGAATGGCTAACCAATGTCCAGCCCAACTTGAGACCCATCCCATGGACAATCATCAGTCCCTGACACTACTAATGATACTCTGTTATATTTGTAAACAGGAGCATATTGTCCTCTGAGAAGCTCCATCCAGCAGCTGGCTCAGACCGATGCAGATACCTACAGCTAAACAGTGGATGGAGCTTGGGGACACTTATGGAAGAATAGGAGAAAGGGTTTCCAGCCCCGAAGGGGATAGGAACTCCACAGAAATCCCAACAGAGTCAACTAACCTGGACCCTTGGGGCGCTTAGAGATTGAACCACCAACCAAAAAGCATACAGGGAATAGATGTAAGCCTCCCACACGAGAATATGCAGCTTGGTCTTCATGTGGGATCCAAATAACTGGAGCAGGGGCTATCCAAAAAGCTGTTGCAGGTAAGAGGGGGTATTTTCTTCTAGCTGGGTTGCCTTGTCTGGTCTTAGTGGGAGAAGAAACACCTAGTCTCACAGACACTTGATGGGCCTGAGTTGGGTAATACCCAGAGAACCCCGACCCGCTCAGAGAAGAAGGGCAAGGGGTGAAGGTTTGTGGGAGGAAGTGACCAGGAGTCGAACAGTGAGCAGGATATAAAGTGAATAAGTAAAAACAAACAAACAAACAAATACAAAGATTATAAGAGTCTTGGTGCCAAAACTCAGTGGCACAACATTTCAAAAGGCAAAATGAAAAATTATACCAATAATAGATGTGGGTCTGAGTAACCTGCCAACATTTGTTTTGACAAAACCTAGTAGTTATTTCAGATACAGCATGCTACTAATTTAGAGGTATAATTTCTTCAGTTATTAAAGTTTAAGATTATATAAATGTTTGTCACTTTAGTTAATATATCTGGACCATGGTCAAGGAGATGGAAACTCAAAAAGGTGGATATGACTGTTGGTGGATTGAGATATAAGGCTGAGAAGTGTCTAAGAACACACAAAAAATGGAGTCAGGACAAGATGGAATTCTTTAATCATTTCAGAATAATTAAAGTGAAAGATATAAATCTAATTTCATTCTTCTGGAGGTAGAAATCTAACTTGAGGAATGAGTTTAATTTTGTCTCATTTTTAAATTGCTGTCTAAATATCCCAACATATTTTACTTTTTTTGTTTTTTGTTTTTTCAAGACAGGGTTTCTCTGTATAGCCCAACATATTTTACTATCTTGTACATTTCTTCCTATTAATTAAACATATCATCTTCTTAGACTGAACCAAATCAAAGTGTAAACTTCTCACTCTGCTCATTTACCTATTTATGTATTAGTACTACTTCCAGATTCTAAAATACTTATCTATATTTTACGCCAGTTCTCCTGATAGGTAGTTGGATTCAACAGTTTTCTTTCTCTCTCTCTCTCTCTCTCTCTCTCTCTCTCTCTCTCTCTCTCTCTCTCTCTCTCTCTCTCTCTCTCTCTCTTTCTTTTGGCGTACCTATTTTTTAAAGCAAAAATTCTTCTCATATATAATACATCCTAACCAACGTTTCCCCTTACTCCCTCCTCCCAGGCTCTCTCCTACCTCTCCCTCTCCCTCAGATTCATGCTCGCTCCTCCTCCCATCAGAGAATAGCATGCTTCCTAGAGATATCAACTAAACACAGTGTAACAAGCTATAATATGACCAGACTTGTACCATCATATCAAGTCTAGACTAGGCACCCCAGTAGGAGGTTAAGTGTCACACAAGTAGGCAAAAGAATTACAGAAAGCCTCCACTCTCACTGTTAGGATTTCCATAAAAACACCAAGCTACTCAGCAATAATATATGTAGAACACTTAGGTCAGATCCATGCAGGCTTCCTGCACTCTCTGAACCCTTTTGAGTCCTTGTTAGTTGGTTCTGTGGGCCATATTCTCCTGGTGTGTTCTTGACCCCTCCGTTTCCTCTGATCCTTCCTTCTTTTCCTCTGCAGTACTCTCTGAACTCTTCCTAATGTTTGACTATGGGAATCTGCATCTCTCCATGTGTTGCGAATGAAGTCTCTGTGTTTGGTTTGATTACAATTCTGCTAAGCTCTGAACCCAGTAATTTTTTTTTCATTTTAAAAAATAGGACACAGTATTATATGGTCTCTTTCGAGAAAAAAAGTCATAGTTCTACTGAAATTGATTACTGGTGTTATGACTGTATTAAAACATCCTGCTCTTTCCCATCTTGCAAGATGGTGGGTGAAAAGGCGCCTGATACAAAGGAGAAGAAACCTGCGGCCAAGAAGGTGGGCGGTGATGCTGTTGCCTCCAGTCCCCCGGCCGCCAAAGCAACCAAAAAGGTTCGCCCTAAGGTTAAAAAGCCCAAGAAGGCAAAGCCCCATTGCAGCCGAAACCCTGTCCTGGTGAGAGGAATTGGCAGGTACAAAAGAAAATACTCGGCTGCCAAGACCAAGGTTGAGAAGAAGAAGAAAAAGGAGAAGGTCCTTGCTACTGTCACCCAAACAGTTGGTGGGGACAAGAACGGTGGCACCCGTCTGGTGAAGCTTCGAAAACTGCCTAGGTATTATCCCACGGAAGACGTGCCTCGGAAGCTGCTGAGCCATGGCAAGAAGCCCTTCAGCCAGCACATGAGAAGGCTATGCTCCAGTCTCACTCCCGGAACTGTCTTGATCATCCTCACTGGGCGCCACAGGGGCAAGAGGGTGGTTTTCCTGAAGCAGCTGGACAGTGGCTTGCTTCTTGTGACTGGACCTCTTGTCATCAACAGAGTTCCTCTGCGCAGAACACACCAGAAGTTTGTCATTGCCACCTCTACAAAAGTTGTTATCAGCAATGTTAAAATCCCCAAACACTTGACTGACGCTTACTTCAAGAAGAAGCAGCTGTGTAAGCCCAGGCATCAGGAAGGTGACATCTTCAACACGGAGAAGGAGAAATACGAGGTTACAGAGCAGTGAGAGGCTGATCAGAAAGCTGTGGAGTCGCAGATTCTGCCAAAGACTAAAGCTGTTCCTCAGCTCCAGGGCTAACTGCGATCTCAGTTTTCCCTGACAAATGGGATGTATCCTCACAAACTGGTCTTCTAAATTGTTAACCTAATTAAACAGCTTCATATGTTCAAAAAAAACCAAAACAAACAAAAAAAAAAAAACCCAAACATCCTAACAATGAATAATGTTGTTTTCCCATAAGTAAAAGTGCTTGTCTGCCTATATATTTGTGTGGGTACATACATGTTGTATGTATGTATGTATGTATGTATGTATGTATGTATGTATAGACAAAGGATACCATGGGTGTCATCATTCCTCAAGTGTGTCTACATTATTCTTGGAACTTAGTGGTTAGGTTATTTAAGCTGACTAATGAGCTCCAGGAATTTGCCTATTTTCATCTTCACCCTTGAGTTATATGCAGCACTACACTGGGCTATTTCTCATGGATCCTGATGATTCAGTTCAGGTCTCATACCCCAGGACCTACTTTTGTAAAATTTTAACTTTGCTTTTTCTGTATGTGAGTGTTCTACTATCTATGCTGCTGCTGTCTGCGCACTGAGCACTAGATCTGATTTGCTGTAGGTGCGTAAATTCTCAGAGAAACATAAATGGGTAACAACAGAGGAAGGGATGGGAATGGAGGGGATCAGCAATTTTGCACAGGAAGCTTGAGGAGATGTTGCTTACTGTAGACTGCCTGAAGTAGGGACAAAATTGAAAAAGCAAGTAGTTTGGCCCTTTGAAGAGCATGAAGGCTGCCAGTGAACTCTCCTCTCCTCTGTCAGGAGAGGTAACCAAAGTCAATGTAGCACTTGCCGAAAACCCAGGGTTTGTCAACAAATCCTGTTAAGATGGTTGGCTGATCAGGATGACACTGGACCTGGATAAATTGATGACCCTTCAGAGCTGGATGAATTGATGAGTGAAGAAGCATATGAGAAATACGTGAAGTCCACTGAGGAGTGACCATGGATAGCATCCCTCCACTTCCAGATAAAACTGGATGTGACCTGCTCCAGCATGCTTGTCTTAAACCAGTGGAGACTAGAGGACTTGAAAGAACTTTTAGCAGTACTGATGGAAAGAAACTGTTCTTGACAGTGCTACTTAAGACTCACCCCCAACTTCCTAATGGATACGGATAAACACAGTGTACAGATTTTTGATACTCTGCAAACTAATTATTTAGACTAGGGTTTAAGCCCTGGTGTTTAGAATTCTTAAGATCATCTACAGTGAAAAGTGGTTATGAGACTTGGTTTGGTGATGGACCACTATTTAATCCCAACACTCAACAGGCAGATGTTAGTTCGAGGTCAGTCTACATAACAAGTTTTAGACCAGCCACAGCTATATGGTGAGACCCTACCTACAGGTTATAAGAATTTCATAACTCAAGATAACAGTGGTGTGTTTTACATAATTTTATAACTTGCCCATATCCACCACTGGGTTTTGGTCAGAGACTTAGTGTCTTCTCATTGGAAATGACTGGGAATGCAGGGAAGTGTTATACAGTGTCAGAGGCAGGAGAGTATTTGTTTCGCCATGTGCTGTGTTGGCTGTTGTTTTCCCATCGTGAAACACGGGGTTTGCAACATTGTGGGAAACAAATTAAATATTCATTCTCTTTGAAAAAAAAAGAACTGCCAAAACATAATACTTTCATAGTCATTATCCGTGAGAAAAGTAATTTGGATGATATATAGGTAACCTAAAATATTACAGTTCCTTTTTCTATGATCATCACATTTTCTCTGCCTGATTTGTTTTTGTGTTGGGTAGTTTCTTTGCAGTTTGTTTAGGTGCTGTTTGTTTATTCATGTTACTTTGTCCATGTTGGTTCTTACTACATAGGTGCATTTCGTTTGTTTCATGGAAAATAATTTCAAACTGAAGATTGACAGCAATTATTCCTATTTAGTACTTCAATCGGATTGAGTTACCGTTGTCTGTACTAAACTTTTACATGTTCCATATTGCTATATTGTAAACCTCACTAAAAGTTACTGGCTTAAAGCAAATATTATCTCATTTATTCAAAATACTGTAAGAAAACATTTTAGGGTGATCCATATACTTGTCAGCACATGGATGACTCAAAGGGACTGGTGTGGTGGTATTCTAGCTCTCCAGGATGCTACCTTGGACTCTTTCTCATCCTCATTATCTTTGTCCCCAAAGAAGCTAAAACAAGACAAAGCCTGAATAATCTTCAAGCCTCTATTTACACAGTTGCTCAAACAAAACTGCCCAAGACCAGCTTCAAAAAGCAGAGAAATATTTCTACATATTAATGAGGGAGGCATAAAAGTAGTAGTTTTTAAAAATAGTATCTTGGAGTTATTAAAGTAACAAGTGGGAAAGCAGGAAATTATTTGGCTATCCAAAGAAATTATTGAGAAGTCAAGACCATGAAAATGCCATTTAGAAGATTCTTCCTTGGACACCTGTAATGGTAAATCAAAGGCAGGGATATATATCGGAAACTCTGTTTACTTAAGGACATGAACTTCTGGTCAATTCATGAAAAATACGTACCATGGCTTTTTAGTGATGATGAATCTGTGAGTTGTCACTAGCCCTAAGATGCATTTGTATAGAGATTTCTCAGATTTCTCCTTTTGGGTCAGCAATGTGAGTATCAAAGAACTCTGGGCTTTCACCTGATCCATGTCTGCAAATAAACTCCACCTATCCCATTAATAAGGGTCATAATTGATATTACAAACATATGACAATGTTTTCTTTAAAATGAATCTTTGTTTTATTTCTTTTTGAGACAGGCTTTTTTTGTGTAGTCCTGGCTGTTCTAGAACCACAGACTGTAAACCAGACTGTCCTGGGATTTATAGAGATCTGCCTGCCTCTGCCTTCTAATTGCTGGCATTAAAGGCATGGGACCACCATTGCCCAGCTTAAAATGAGTTCTTGATGGGATGTCAAACAATTTAAGTCCTAATAATTTAAACTATATAACACAGTACTAATACAGCCCAGAGAATTTATTCTCTAGTATGTAAACTACTACTTTGAGAGAGAAAATGACTCACCTAATGTCCTATTTTTATGGGGATGAAATGCAAGCATAGGAAGAGGATTCATAATAAACAAAATATTTAATAAATGAAGTGCTCTTGGAAATGAAAACTATCATAGAGAAATAAACTTTGGAAAGGCTCAAAGACACTCAAAGTGTCTTTGCTCACTGTCTTAGTTAGGGTTTTACTGCTGTGAACAGACACCATGACCAAGGCAAGTCCTATAAAACACAACATTTAATTGGGGCTGGCTTACAGGTTCAGAGGTTCAGTCCATTATCATCAAAGAGGGAGCGTGGCAGTATCCAGGCAGGCATGGCACAGGAGGAGCTGAGAGTTCTATGTCTTCATCCAAAGGCTGCTAGTGGAAGACTGACTTCTAGGCAACCAGGGCGAGGATCTTATGCCCACACCCACAGTGACACACCCATTCTAACCAGGTTACACCTATTCCAACAAGGCCACACCTCCAGATGGTGCCACTCCCTGGTCCAAGGATATACAAACCATCACATTCCACTCCCTGGTCCCCATAGACTTGTTCAAAAACATGAGTCTATGGGGGCCATAATTAAACATAGCATAATGCAAGATGTATTTAGTCCAACTTTCAAAGTCCTCAGAGTCTATAGCATTCGCACCAATGTTAAAAGTCCAAAGTTCAAGGTCTCTTCTGAGATTCATCCAACTTAATTAACTATAATCCCCAAAACAAGGCAGGAAACCAGCTGGGCAAACTCCAAACTCTGAATCTCCATGGCTGATGTCAAAGCAGTCCAGATCTCCACTCCTTTTCATACTTGTTGACTGCAGCAAACTGTTTCTCCTGGTCTAGTTCCACTCCCTTTTAGCAGCTTTCATCAGCATGTATCCCATGGCTCTGGCATTTTCAACATCTTTGAGTATACAAGGCAATTTCAATGTTACAGCTTCTTGTTTCAGTGTCTGGGATTCCACTTGATCTTTTGGACTCTTCCTAAGGGCTGGCATCACTTCTCCAACTCTGCCCTCTGTAGCACTCTAAGCTCAGGTTGATCCACTCCACTATGGCTGCTATTCTTGGTGATCATCCCATGGTACTGACATCTCCAATACACTGGGGTGTTTCCCTCCAACTAGGCTTCACCAATAGCCTCTCATAGGCTCTCTTCATGATGCCCAGCATCAAATCCTTTGCCTGACCCCTTCAGTCCTGGGCCATCAACTACAGCTGAGGCTATACCTTCTCCAATGGCCTTCCATGACCTCTCACAGTGCCAAGCCTCAGCTGTTCTTCATTACACCTTCATGCCTTCAAAACCAGTACACCTGGGTGACTCTTACATATTACCAAGTCCAGCTGCAACAAGAGGTACAACCTTGGCTATCTCTGGAACACAGCTTCTTTGTGCTTCCAGAAAACACTTCCCAGAAGATTTCACCTCAGTGATGCTGGTCTCTTCTTAATCACTGATAATTTCTTAGCTCCAACTAGCCAGCATATATTGTCCCAGTAGTTCCTTCCATTCTTAACTCTAGAGCCAGAGCCATGTGGTTGAAGCTGCAAAGTTCTGCTGCTTGCACGAACTACAACATGACCCGCTTGTACTATTACATTGTCACTGGCTTTCTGTTTTCCAAATCCTTCACTGCCTAAGCTTGGCTATCCTGGATCTTGCTCTGTAGATTGACCTTGAATGCAGAGATCAGCACGCCTGTCTCCTGGGATTAAAGGTGTGTATCACCACCTGGATCTAAGTTTATCTGGGTAGGATCTTGCCCCAAGGTATCACTCCCTTAATCTGTTATCTCCTAGAACACAAGTATTTGCTCCATTTCACTTCCTAGTACCCCTTTAATACTCGAGCCTTATATTTTATATTTTTCTTTCTAAGCTTACTATGCTTGTTCAAACTTTTCTTCAAAAGACTTAACCAGAGAACAAAGTTTCTGTTGGGCTTTTTTGAAACTTCCTTTGTCAATGCAATTAATCTGAGCCTCTTCACCTTAGCCTCAGGCAGACATTTTGGACAAGGGCAAAAAGTAGCCATAGTCTTCACCAAAATACCACAAAAACAGTCTTTATGCCACATTCTGAAATTCTTCTCCTTTGAAATCTCTTGGGCCAGGTCAACACAGTTCAAATTACTCCCAGCAACAAAGTTTTCCATATCCCTACTAGGATGACCAATTAAGCCCCATTTAAAGCATTCTACTGCTTTCCAAATCCAAAGTCCCAAAATCCACATTCTTTCTAATAAAAGCATGGTCAGGCCTATCACAGCAATACCCCACTTCTGGTACCAACTTCTGTCTTAGTTAGGGTTTTACTGCCGTGAACAGACACCATGACCAAGGCAAGTCCTATAAAAAACAACATTTAATTGGGGCTGGCTTACAGGTTCAGAGGTTCAGTCCATTATCATCAAAGAGGGAGTGTGACAGTATCCAGGCAGGCATGGCACAGGAGGAGCTGAGAGTTCTATGTCTTCATCCAAAGGCTGCTAGTGGAAGACTGACTTCTAGGCAACCAGGGCAAGGATCTTATGCCCACACCCACAGTGACACACCCATTCCAACCAGGTCACACCTAGTCCAACAAGGCCACACCTCCAGATGGTGCCACTCCCTGGTCCAAGGATATACAAACCATCACACTCACTCCTGGGATCTTGAGCTAAATGCTTTGTGTCTGCATGAAGCTTAGAGGACAACAAGGCCCCTGGCAGCAAAGAATCTGCTCCAGTTTATGCAGAATGGTGCATTTATCTGAGGATGGGGCTGTTTCTTTGCTAAATCATGATGTAATAGGGTATGTTTTTGAATTGACAAGCGACCTTCCTAAAGTGAGTCATGTTGCCAATGAAATTATCAGGGTGTTAAAAAAAAAGATTCAGAGCACACAGATCTCTGGATTGCATGTGCACATCATTTCATTAAGCCAAAATCTTAGAAATAATATTGAAAATGAAGTATAAGGCATGGTTAATACACCTTTTCCACTGGGGTCATCGACACTGCTCTTCAAGAACAATATGGTTGGATGCTATCTACAACAACCACATTCACAATGCCATATAGCCTAGGTGTATAACCAGGAGGTATATGGAGAGAGACGAGTTCTGATGTTGGAGGAAGGAGGATGAATATGGAAGAAATGCAGGAAGACAAGGATGAGAGAGATGAATGTGGGTTATAGGAAGGAGGAAGGGAAACTAGCAGAGGCTTCTTGGCCTCTGAAGGGGGCAAGACAGGCAGTGGGAGGCTGGTGATAAAGATTTTGCAGGATAATCTCTAGAAGCACAAAACTTAAGCCAAAAAAGTGAGATTTGAACAAGTGTCAACCATTGCTCAATATAAGGGAACTTATCAGGGTGGCCCGAATCTCTATGAACTTGAGACAAACTGCCTTTGCAATAGCTGAGGTCCAGGGAACTGGTAATGGCCATCCCACTTCAGAGGAGGGTCAGCCAGTCTCACAGTAAGTGCACAGCCTTCATTTTGAAAATGTATCCTATATTCTTCCCCAACCCCTTCGGGAGAATTTCTTTAGCTTACATCACAGGGGTTGATGAGACAGGCTGACTCCTTGATTTGACAGGCTTCAAATTGGCAGTTCATGAGATTAGGCCTAAAAACCCAGACTTCAGGAAGATAGTCAGAAATTGCCCTGCCATTAGAAACTGCACCACCACCTGTCCTAAAGCAAGGACAATGGGTTGGCAGTTTCCAGCCTGCCCCCACAACTTAGAGACAGATTAAAACAAAGTCCACCCACCACAGGATTCCTCAGTAACAGTTTCCAGCCACCACACCCCAGTAATGGATCTGGAATGCCTAGAGACAGAGTAAGACAATTCCTGGATTCCCTTAAAGTACTTTGAATTGGGCAAGAGAGCTCAATTCTGGGTCTATCTTGATAATGGGAGACCCCAGCATGTTGGACTTCTGCAGAATAAAACACTCTGTGTTTATGTACTATTTGAGTCCTGGTGTCATTCTTCAGAGAATCATGGACCCTTATGTTGTAAGAATTTAAAGTTGCTGGACACCATGTTAGGAGGACTCTATGTGACTTAAAGAAGTTAAAGATTAATATGAGCAAACCCAGAAGCACCAACAATGAAGATATGACCTCATGTAAGACCTGCCCTGGCTTCCCTGTTGTTAGAGCAAGTATGTGTATATATGTGCCAACAGGGCACATTTTTGAATTGACAGGTCATCTTCCAAAAGTAAACAGATACTACCATTAACAACAACAACAAAACAAAGAGAGTGCTCAAATGATAAATTCTTGACTTCAAACACATTTATGTTGTTTACTCATACTATGTTATTTAACCAGGCATTAGAATCCAGAAGTAATGTTTAAAAAGATTCAAATGTGTGGGTTAATACAGCATATCCACAGGAGTCATAGACACCACTCTGCAAGAGTAGTGGGACTGGATGCTGTCTACCACGGTAACGTTCACAATGTCATAAAATCTAGGTGTATATCTAGGGAGAGTAAGGAGAGAATCGAGGGTGAAAAAGATGTTGGCTTCCACCACACCATTTCTTCCATCAATGCCAGTAACACAGACCTATGATGAGAAATGATGACAAAAAGTTTGGGGAAGCATGTTACCCACCACAGATGGCCCTCCACACCCCCAGACTCCCAGCTCTAATCAGCAGGACCATCACCCATCATGACCTCACACTCTACATCTCTGAATTTACAACTCATTCTCAGGCCGTCCTAGCCAAGTTCTGACCTACCTTCATCAACAGGCTGAATACCTCAAACCCAGTGCACTCAAACTTTCTCCACAATTTCCTCGCACCAAGATGATTTTCCAACTTTTGTCCACGGCACAGCATAACATCAAGGAAAACACAACTAAGGAAATAATCTCTCTCTTTTTCTCTCTCTCTCTCTCTCACACACACACACATTCTCTCTCTCTCTCTCTCTCTCTCTCTCTCTCTCTCTCTCTCTCTCTCTCTCTCTCTCTCTCTCTCACACACACACACACACACACACACATTCTCTCTCTCTCTCTCTCTCTCTCTCTCTCTCTCTCTCTCTCTCTCTCTCTCTCTGTCCTGTCCACTATTCTCTCCTTACTAACTTTTCATCAGTGAACACATTTTGTATACTGCCAAACATAATATAGAAAATCCTATTCAAGAAAGGGATCAGTAAAAAGGAAAGGCAGCTGCCTACCCATGACAAGACAACATGGTGATCAATTACCTGATCCATATCCTCAGAGTTGAGGGGGCTCACAGAGTGGATATTGATGTTTGAAGTGTCCGGGTTCGTGGAATACTCAACCAGCAGCAAGTCCCCCTTGAAAGGCCTGAATGCTGAAACAGCCATAAAGTGACAATTCTTTAGTATTAATGCAGTCAGGTCCCACCACATTCCCTAGGACCTTCCTCACTGCCGCATGCTGACCAACTGTTCCTGCATGTAAAGTAATTTTCCCAGTACTTAGTCAACTTAAATATCTTCCTCCAGGAAGGAAAGGCGAAGGCTCTGTGAAAAAGGACGCTCCCCACACTCTGGAGAGCTTATAACCCAAGCCCAATACTTACATTTCTTGCTCTGTTTTTAAGGCTATAACTCCTACCTCCAGAAAACATGTATAATGGGAAAAACGTGTCTTTGTTGATATAGACATCTTCTTCAGTTACTGAGCTGACACATCTAATAGAAAGTCTTCTACCAAGGTTTGATGCCTCACTACCGGCAGGAAGCTCATTTATAGCTTTCACCTATAAGGGAAGACAGTGACTGCAGGTGAAATAAAAATTACATGCAGGAATATGTACCCTTACCAAGGATTTCCCATCAAAATAACAGTACTATAGAGAGTATTTAAGACTTTTTTTTCTATGCTTATTTTTCACTTTTATTTTTATTTTTATTTTTTTTTTGCAAATATAAAGAGGTTTATTCACTTGTTACTAGGTATAAAACATAACATATAAAAAGCCACCTTCTCTCTCTTTAGTGTGAACATCTTGTACTGTCTGTGGCCACCTCAGGCTTCAAACATAGCACAGCTGGTGCACAGTGTCTTCTCACCATCATCGGCATAGTCTGCAAGGCCACACAACACACAGGCCAAAGCGCCGCAGCCCCAGCAGGTGTATACACACTGCCCACACAGGGCCCGCTCGTACTGGCTGCAGACTGCTTTCCCATCCACAGATCTCATGCACAATGAACAAGCGATGGGCGCTGTCCTAGGAAGGCCACCTTCTGAGGTCTGAGCTTGGTACCGTGTCAGTCGGCCATCAGGTCCAATCAACATCTGTCCCCTCTCAGGTTGAGGGGCTCCCACCACACCAGACTTCAGTGACTCCCGCAGGTGGTTCACGGAACAATCTTCGCTCGATATGTGATCTCTATAGGCCCAAGCCCCTTGGAAAAGGAGCTTCTTGGTTCTTTCGAAGAACTCGCGTGAGTAAAGCTCGGCGAACACACCATGGCTCAGCTCTTTCAGGCCCACGTGAACTTTGAGTTGGAGCGGGGCTGCGTCTGCGAACGGGCAGCTCCGCTTGGGCATGGTAGCGGGTACCAGACACAGCCCTCAGCGGTGCGCAGCGCGCCAAACACACGTCACTGCGCCCACGGAGCACGGCGGAGGCCCGAGCCGACCTCACTTTCATTTTTTAATTTAAAAACTCTTTATTAGATATTTTCTTCATTTACATTTCAAATGCTATTCCAAAATCCCTTATACCCTCCCACTGCCCTGCTCCCCTACCCACTCACTCCGACTTCTTGTTTCTCCTGAGGCTATGCCAGTGCCTGGCAAGCACAGAAGTGGATGCTCACAGTCATCTATAGGATGGAACACAGGCCCCCAATGGAGGAGCTAGGGAAAGTACCCAAGGAGCTGAAGGGGTCTACAACCATATAGGTAGAACAACAACGTAAATAATCAGTATCCCCAGAGCTCGTTTCTCTAGCTGCATATGTAGCAGAAGATGGCCTAGTCCGCCATCTTTGGAAAGAGAGGCCCCATGGTCTTGAAAACTTTATTTAAGACATTTTAAGTATACTTTAAGGACATAGTCCTATGTCAGAGACAATGGATTTTATTATGCACTCCAAAACAGTTCTTCTGCGGCAGATATTGTTTAAACAACTGTTCTCAAATCTAGAAAATACATTTCCCATTAAAGATATATTATGAAGCTGAGATGGTGGCATATTGTGTCTGTGCTTGCTCTGTGGATTGCTAAGTGTCGTGCAAATGTGAGTTCCACACCTATGTTTAATGCACCCACAAACTTAGCTTCTGACTTTAGAAATGCAGTGCTATTACTTTCTAGGAACTCAAAATTCATTAGTGTAAAAAGTACACTTCTACACAATTTGCAATCATGGCTTTAATTCAAATTAGAGAAAAATGTTGCATTCACACCGAGGGAAACACTCTGGGTAGGGTAAACTGAGGATAGTTTTGTGGTGCACTTGATGGAAGAAAATTTGGTTGCCTGGGAGATGTGGTTGGAGCAGAATAAAGTCAACTGATACAAGAATGAGCAGCACAGTTTGTAGAAGGAAGGAAGGAAGGAAAATGTTCTCCCTCTATCAGGACCTGGGTGCAGGAGTTCATCATGAAGTGGGAGAAGTAACAACCATTAGAAGTTTTGTCAAAAACAAGTCATGCATGTCTGGCTCCATGGTCTGGGGGAATAGTATTATTCTGAATTTTCAAAGATAGTGAACCTTTGTGGAAATAGTTTTCCTTTGAAACTTTCTTACATAAAGAAAAGATGA
This sequence comes from Mus caroli, assembly GCF_978045245.1. Taxonomy (NCBI): domain Eukaryota; kingdom Metazoa; phylum Chordata; class Mammalia; order Rodentia; family Muridae; genus Mus; species Mus caroli. Next base: position 112,870,634 of record NW_028227260.1, on the reverse strand, counting down.
ATATTATTTACAGGAGAACAGAATACCCACATAATCACAAAGCAGAAAACTGTCTCCCACAAACCATACTGGATGATTCTATTATCCAGAAACAGTGACTAGCTACCCATTTGAAACATCAAAACTGAGTATTGTGCATGCTAGTAAAATATTACAGGAAGACTCACAAAAGGTAGCAAAAAGGAACATCTGGAATCACAATAGCTGTATGCATGATAATTAGGAGCTGCCTTCCTCATCCTGTGCTATTTAGTTTGGATGCACTCATTATGCATAGTGGGAAGAGACTGAAGATAGTTGATGTTCTAAGATCATCATGGAATCTGAAGTCACTGATACCAAAGGGTGTTTTCAACATTAAACAATTGCTGTTGCCACCTGTCACTCAGTGTATGGCTTCTTATCATTGCAGATGGGATGGTACTGATTCCCTAGTATCCCTTGCACTTGGTAGGGAAGAGCTTGGATCCCATCTGACTACTACTGTCAGCATGCTGTCAGGTGAGCATCACAGACTCTGATCTTTCTGCATTTTGACTCGACACTCACCCAAAGTCATACTGTACCCTAAATAACGTCTCAGGTTTTGTGGCAAACTTGCATCCTCCCTGCTGCAGACCTTCTGGGTCCCTTTGTCTGTGTGGAATGGGTCTCTAGTCGCAGGTGGGAAAAGCGTTAGATGAAATGACAGACAGATGCACACAGGAGGGGTTGTATAGAATCTGAATGTATTTGTCAGGTCGAGCATCAAACTTCTTATAGTACAGAGAATATAAGGGGTTGGGAGTCACAGCAGGCAAGGTACATTGAAGTTACCAGGTACAAAACAAAGGAATGACTTTCAAAGGATTTACAGGAACCAGGTAAATGTTTACAGTAAAGATAAAGCAGTCCTGCCTAGGATCAGCTTAGTGACAGGCAAGGATTTTACACTCCATTGTTATACCTTTGAACCTTGTGAAGGCTAGCACCAAGGGGTTCTGCTCTTGGCAGGCCTCAAGAATAATGCAATATCACAACCCCCCTAATTAAATAGGCCTTGCTAAATTCTTATATGAGTGTAAATTTTAAGTATCTGTAGAATCTCCATTTGTCAGGAGAATATACCAACTTGCTTTTAATATGCAATGTAGCCTTACTGAAGATTTCTATCTCAGTGACATTCCCTGGCTCTTTCTGTAGACCAGTTGAGCCTGGCTCTGTCTATTGTAATGTTTAATCAGTTACTGAATAGGTTAACTTTCTGATTGCCTTCTCACAGGATTCTAAGCTTGGCAGCTTTTGGGATCTTGGAACACTGGGGAGGCTAACTATAACAGAATTTAATCTTAAGAGTCATTTATAATAAAATATTAAATGAGAGCTCTTAGAGGCATACACCAGACTAATGTGGGAATAGAGTCTGAGTATATGGATAAACTCTAGGAGGTGAACTTCCTTGAAACTCTCTGCCTCGTGAGTGGCTTTTAGGCTACACAGCCTGTCATGCTGACTTGAACAGAGTGTGTGGCACCTCCAAGTTCTCATTTTTTTCAACACAGAAAGAACATCACCAAGCAGAGCCAAGCATACAGATTGATTCTATGACCCAGAAAGCCCCTAAGACACTCTTTGTCTCCATAAACCAAATGAAGTAGAGAGGGTGATTCAATTCACAGGATAGCATCACTGGGAGCAAGTTGGAAAGTAACATGTATATCCTTCTCTTAGCACCCATATATCAAATGCAGGCTGACTGTTTTTGTCCCAGCCTGTATATACCTTTCTGGAAGAAATATGAGTGAAATTAGACACTGTGTATGAGGCCTTCAATTCTAGCACTTAGGTCTCAGAAACTAGGACGATGGCTGCAAGTTGGAGGCTACCCAAGGATTCAGTCTATTTATGGCCATGTAATATAGAGTGTGAGAATTCATCACATAAAATTTAAAAATCTAAAAAAGAAAATTTATCAGGGTTTTTTTTTATTTAAAACTAAGCCATATATTGTAGACTTGGCTCACCTGAACTTATTATGTACAGCAGACTGGCCCTGAACTCACAAAGATTCTATATGCCGCTTCCTCCCAAATGCATGTACCACAATGCTAATTATAACTTGACTTAACAATTGTGGTTACACCCAAAAGATAGAAAGATGGGCTTATAGTATAGGAAGATTGTATTTAAAAACAAGAAAAAGGCAGTATTGGTTAAAATACTAGATTACCTATACTCTTTCCATAATAAAGTTCTTTTTCCCTAACACAGAATGATCTGTTGGGCTCAATGAATGAAATGTGCAAATTTGCTTTTTTATGTAGTTCATGTTATCCGGAATCAAAAAAAAAAACCAAAAAACAAAAAACAACTGGAATATGCTTTTCAGTTCTCCAATTGTCAATACTTTTTAAATAATTTATAATAATAATAATAAAAATATTAATAATTTTTCTATAACACCACCACACAGAGCAAGGCAACAACAAATAACAAATACTACTACTACCACTAATACTATTACTACCACCACCACCACACCTAACACCACCACAACTACTAATGTTCCAGTGCTTATTAATACTGATAAAAGGCTTTTCTGCAGCCTATGAGTGAAGTGATGAATTTGAGCAGTATAGCCAAAAATTGAGAATTGCCATGATATGCAAATATCTTAGCAAATTATGTTTATAGAACTAAGTCTTTCGTAAGTCCATAGCAAAACCTCGTTGTGTATTAAATGGACCTTTAAGATTTTATAATACATTAAAGTAAATGACGTTTATCATATTCATTATATTTGTTTTAATTCATAAAAGAGAAATAACTTCTTGCTATGAATGGAAGTAATATGGATATGAAATCCAATAATTTTCATCATTCAAACATATTTAAATAAGAAAGAGAGCTAAAACAAATCTTTAGGAACAGAAAAAAATATGATAATGCAGACACATAGTAGAAGCCTATTAAACTCAGCCCATACCAACATTAGTGCTTGTCTTAATCCAAGAGAGAAATCAAAATCCCCCTAGGTTTAGAGACTTTGGATAAACTCAGCCATACCTTGATTGCTCTCAGGATATGAATTATTTCATCTTTTTCCACAAGTGCAAGGACATTTGTCCCAATGTTCAGAGGCATGTTGTCACTTATTACACCTGTATTGAAGAATATGGATTCATTAATCCAACCATAGTCATTGCACAGAGAGGACACAAATCCCTGAATAGATGTAAGCCTGGAGTTATCTACAACACAGGTAAACAAAGGTCACACCGGTTCATGTCAAATGTAAGCACCCATTACACACAGGTTCTATTCTGACCATTTGTACTGGCTCTTTTTATGTAGCTTAAAACAATCTAGAGTCATTGAATGGAGGGAACCTCAGGGGTGAAAGTGGCATAAGATCAGGTTGTAGGCGCCTGTAGTGCATTTCTTAATGAGTGATTGATGGAGTGGAGCACAAACCACTGTAGGTAGATCTCCCCAGTGAGGTGTTCCTGGCTTCTGTAAGAAAGCATGCTGAGCAAGGCATGGGGATCAACAAGGAAAGCTGATCTCTGGCCTCTGCATCAGCTCTTGCCTCCAAGCTCCTGCCCTGTTTGAGTTCCAGCTCTGACTTCCTTCAGTGATTGACTGAGATGTGGAACCACAAGCCAAATAACACCTTTCCTTCGCAGGTTGCTTTGTTCAGAGTGTTGTATCACAGCAATAATAATACCAACACAACATTGTAGATAGGAGAACATAGCATCACTTCTCTGACCATAAGACAACAGCCATCTCTGTATCCCAAGGTTGTGACTACTGAATGGCACCTGTATGACATCTATTTCAGCTGTGGGTGACCTATCCCAGTGAGAATGTAAGGGCTGTGTTTATCTACCTGCTCAGGAAGACCCTTTAAACTAATATACTATTACTAGTATACACCTGACTCAGCAGCAGCAGCACATGCATAGCCATAGCTCTAGATTCTCCAACATCCCTTCTGACAAAGCACTAAAAGACATGGGCAGATGTAAGGACACATTGCCAAGTTTTCTTTTGTTTTTCATGAGCATAATGTGTAAGCAATGTCTGGGGATCTGGCTCCAGTATCCTGCTGGGACAAAGGGTCATCACCCTTTATGATGCCCTCCTTACAACCCTGCCTCCTGGCTTCAGATACACTTGTGCATGGAAAACAAGACTAAGTTCACTCTCAAAGTGCGGTGTTCCCCTTCTCTGGGGGATAGACAAAGGCATCTTTCAAGGACAAGATGCGAAGGAAGAGACAGCACATCCCACAGAGACTTGTGTCACATGTTCTGTGACTTGGTCTACACACTCCCCTGCTTTGACACGATACAGCCCACAGAGACTTGTGTCATGTGTTCTTTGACTTCGTCTAACCCCCCCAACCCCCTGCTTAGGTACAGTACAGCCACAGAGACTTGTGTCACATGTCATGTGAGTTGGTCTAAACACACTCAGCTTTGGCATACCAGAGGAGCTTGGGACACTGTTCAGTACTGTCCTAACTTGGAAACCTAGGGGCATCCTCCTGCTCAATGGCCACCCAAGACAGCAGCAGGTCCATCTCAGCTATTTGTGCCCCACTTGGCCTTAAAGTGGAGGAAAGCCTTTTTGAGGAGTCTTCTGGTGTGTGCGGGTGTGTGTGTTGAGGTGTAACAGAGATTACCTAGAGGAGGTTCCTGTGATGTTTCTTCAGATGTGTTCGTCCCATGAAAGAATGAAGATATCCACCGTAGAAGGTTCATCATGGTTGTATCACCACCAGCCTGGACAATGCCCAAGGTTACCAGATGACTTAGCAGGCATCCTTTGTCTAACTCATAAAGTATGACCCTGTTCCCCAGCCTCTGTGAGATGACAGTGAATGGCTAAAGAGAGGATCTCAGGAAAGCCAGAGACAGGGTACCTGGCAGGCTACTGCCAGCCCCTCTTAAAGCTCCCTCTCCAGGGAGAGCCCACATCTTCCACTGGTCAGCCAATAAGAGTCAGTGGTATGCATACATCACTGCTTATGTCCTTGGCTATAGCCAATGAGAGGCAACTGGCAGAGACACTTAGTCCTGCCCACCCATTATGAGGGCATCCACAGGAAAGTCTCTGGAAAAGCTGCTTGCAATTGTACTGTTGGGGTTCAGTTTTAAGGGGCTACCTCTTATGTACATTTTCATGAGATAGTAGGGAGTTTGTTTTAAAAGGTGTGGGAGAAACCCTAGTACCTGCCTAGGTCAGTAAAACCCATGCTTGGTGAAAGTCATAAGCAACAGCCTGGAGGCTGGCTACTTAAGGCACTTGCTGCCTTTAGTGAGGACCCATATTTGGTTCTGGAGCACCCACAAGGCAGCTCACAACTGTTTGAATTTCCATTCATATGTGTTCCAATGCCCTCTCCTGCCAATCCCACACCAGGAATTCAGGTGATGCACACATCTACAAACAAAACACGCATATACAAACTGGAAATGGTGCCTCATGCCATCCATGCTGTTAATGCCAGCTCTCTGGAGACAGGGGCAAGTGGTTTGTATGCGGTTAAGGCTCACCTTGTCTACATAGCAACTTCTAGGCAAGACAAAACTTCATCGTAAGATCCAATCACAGAAAAAAAGAAAAACAAAACAATACAAAACACAAAGACTTATCTATACATATAAAGTAATTTTAACAAGAACTAAATACTTGATGTTACATTCAGATATAATTTGTGTGTGTGTGAGAGCATTTGTATGTGTGTGTGTGTGTGTGGAGAGAGAGAGAGAGAGAGAGAGAGAGAGAGAGAATAAAACATTTTAGAGATAACATTTCTATTTTGTAATTAAGATACACTTTATAATTTCCAGTTGAGTTTTTTTTTCCCCAGTGCTTGACTACAGATCCCAGAATTCAAATACAGTAGGTACAACATCTAAATTAGGTTATTTTCCCTAGTTGAAGTAAAAATCGTGTAGGGATATATTCTTAAATTATTTATTATGTGGCTTAAGGAGAGATCCAGACCACCAGAGCTGCATTGAGGCCAAAATATAGTCTATAAATGACAGGGCAGAAGTGAAGATATTCTAAAAGGGTACTTGTGTCTCTTAGTCTGGCTATCAGACTGTTGAAACAATGGACTTCCCCATAATGGCAATTTTCCCAGAAATCTCATTCTGAGAGAGGAAAATGGTCCCATCTAGAGCATGATGTTATCTGCAAGTAAGGGATTTCACAGTTCCAAAAATTTGGCAACCCACCTCACAGGATAAGACTGAAAGCCAGACAGTGATGGGTCAGTAGTATGCAGGAACAAATCTTGACTGGGACTGCTTAGATATACATATCTTGAGACTTATATCTAAACTTGGATCTCATTTCCATTTCCTGATAATGGACCTGCAGTATATCTTTGGATATTTTTCCCCACTTCCCAAGTGGCTCCACTAAATAAATCTTTTTTATATATACATTTAAGTTGGTTCTTTTAATTGACTTATTTGAGGATGGTTAGCTGGACCTTACTTGAAGCTCAGGTTGTTACCCCAAAGTTTGATTACAATCCCCCCCACAAAAAAAATCTGTATAGCACAGGATACAAAATACTTTGACCCCTGGAAATTCCAAATACCTACACTTGTATATTAAAGGTATCCTGCTTTTTTCAATTTGTGGTTCTCCAAGCTCATAGTAGAGGTCAGAAATCAGAGAAAGGATTACGCTTCTAGAAAAGCCCATATGGCCAACAATTATTGTGAATCCACCAAAGATGACCAAATAGAAACTATTTATAGCCAAATGAAAGTTTTTATTCTGGATGGCTGGTAGTACCCTAAGGTAATTGTGGACTCAAGTATAACCCTGAGGAACTCATAAAAACAACCAGAAGTTTATCCACTTTGGCTATTAGACCAATAGGTTATAGATATGTTTGATATAGTTTGCTCTTCACATCATGCCCTGTTGCATATAATCTTATTTCCCAGATGGATCCAACAACCAAAATAAAATGTAGGTTATTGTTACAGGTTGAAGTAATCCCCCATAATTATCCTATGCATATACAGAAAGGTGGTGCAATCTGAGTCCAATGAATATCTTCACACACACACACACAAATACACACACACAAACACAAACTGAACGTAAATATTCCTTCTCTTTGTTACATTGATAAATTTTATCTGGGGGCTTTTTCTCATTTTCCCATTTACATATGTAAAAATGTATCTCATTAATGTCCCTGCAATAAGATGGTATTGCTGGACTGTTTCCCCAAACTGGTTTCCAACAATGACATAGACATATTTATTTATGAATGCTTGGTCTTATTCACAACTAGCCTGTAGAACTCAATAACTCTTTTTATACCAATCCACTATTGCCACATGGTCCATTATCTCTCCTTCAGTCCTGACATCTGTTCCTTCCTCCACGTCTATCTGGTGAATCTAATGTGCCTATCTCCCCCAATTCCTATCTCTTCCCAGAAGTCCTGCCTTTCCCTTCCTGCCTATTTATAGGTTATCAGCTCTTTATTAAAGCCAGTCAGAGAATTCCTAAGGCAGGTGAGGAATGACAGCGATACAACTTAACACATTTTGCCAAAAAAATGTGCTACAAACATCTCTCCGTTTTAGTCCAATAAACTGTACTTTCACTATCATCACTAAATTTATATACATTAAGAACAATTGTGAAAACCATCAGGTAAGAGTTATATTCACAATGCCCAGTTTATATATATTTGGCAATTTTGGAGAACAGACTCCATTATCTATCCTATCTTGTCGAGTTCCAAGTTCTGTACCTAAAACACTTGCTATTGTAATTTGCATTTATCAACCTAAACTGTATTCTTTTTCTTAAATACTAAACAGCTTAAGCTAAATGTGACTATAACTATGTAGTCTTCAATTCCACCACAGACCTGAGAAGGTTAAATATTACCTGAATAAACATGAAATGTTTTGCAAGAAGCTTCCAAGACTATAGACATTGTAGAGTCTACTGAACACCTGAACAGTCACCCAGGAATTCTCTACAGTATTGAGACAGGCAGGCAGACAGACAGACAGACAGACAGACAGAAAGGTGGTGTCATCTGGGCCCAGAATATATGGCAAATCTGTGAAGCAGAAGTTATTGAAGGAATGGACTACCTTGGTTTTGGAAAGTACATCATTGTCCTGCTTGTTCACAGATTGGACTACATGCTGTCAGTTGTAGATGCAAGGACAGTTTTTTGCCCACTGGCTGCTTTGCGACAAACAAGCAAACTTCATGTGTCTGAGTAGTATGGGGGTGATGCCAGAAGCTAAAGTGTCTCACTGTTATGAAAAGCCATGTGGTATTAATACACCATAATTTTTTGTATTTACATATTTTTAATTAGGTATTTTCTTCATTTAACTCAAATGCTATACCAAAAGTCCCCCAGAACCTCCCCGCAAACTCCCCTACCCACACACTCCCACTTCTTGGCCCAGGTGTTCCCCCTTACTGAGCCATATAAGGTTTGCAAGACCAAGGGGCCTCTCTTCCCAATAATGGCCGACTAGGCCATCTTCTGATACATATGCAGCTAGAGACATGAGCTCTGGTGGTACTGATTAATTCAAATTTTTGTTCCACCTATAGGGTTTTAGACCCCTTTAGCTCATTGGGTACTTTCTCTAGCTCCTCCATGGGGGGCCCTGTGTTCCATTCAATAGCTGACTATGAGCATCCACTTCTGTGTTTGCCAGGCCCAGGCATAGCCTCACAAGAGACAGCTATATCAGGGTTCTTTCAGCAAAATCTTGCTGGTGTATGCAATGGTGTCAGAGTTTGGAGGCTGATTATGGGATGGATCCCCAGTATGGTAGTCTCTAGATGGTCCATCCTTCCACCACAGCTGCAAACTTTGTCTCTATAACTCCTAATATGGGTGTTTTGTTTCCAGTTCTAAGAAGGAGCAAAGTGTCTACACTTTCCTCTTCATTCTTGAATTTCATGTGTTTTGCAAATTGTATCTTGTACCTTGGGTATTCTAAGTTTCTGGGCTAATATCCACTTATCAGTGAGTACATATCATGTGAGTTCTTTTGTGATAGGGTTACCTCACTCAGGATGATGCCCTCCAGGTCCATCCATTTGCCTAGGAATTTCATAAATTCACTCTTTTTAATAGCTGAGTAGTACTCCATTGTGTAAATGTACCAAATATTCTGTATCCATTCCTCTGTTGAGGGACATCTGGGTTTTTTCCAGCTTCTGGCTATTATAAATAAGGCTGCTATGAACATAGTAGAGGATATGTACTTCTTACCATTTGAAACATATCTTGGATGTATGCCCAGGAGAGGTATTGTGGGATCCTCCAGTAGTACTATGTCCAATTTTCTGAGGAACCGCCAGACTGATTTCCAGGGTAGTTGTACAAGCTTGCAATCCCACCAACAATGGAGGAGTGTTCCTCTTTCTCCATATCCTCGCCAGCATCTGCTGTCACCTGAATTTTTGATCTTAGCCATTCTGACTGGTATGAGATGGAATGTCAGGGTTGTTTTGATTTGCATTTCCCTGATGATTAAGGATGCTGAACATTTTTTCAGGTGCTTCTCAGCCATTAGGTATTCCTCAGGTGAGAATTCTTTGTTTAGCTCTGAGTCCCATTTTTTAATGGGGTTATTTGATTTTCTGGAGTCCACGTTCTTGTGTTCTTTATATATATTGGATATTAATCCCCTATCTGATTTAGGATAGGTAAAGATCCTTTCCCAATCTGTTGGTGACCTTTTTGTCTTATTGACGGTGTCTTTTGACTTGCAGAAGCTTTGCAATTTTATGAGGTCCCATTTGTCGATTCTCAATCTTACAGCACAAGTAATTGCTGTTCTATTCAGGAATTTTCCCCCTGTACCATGTCTTTGAGACATTTCCCCACTTTCTCCTCTATAAGTTTTACTATCTCCGGTTTTATGTGGAGTTCCTTGATCCACATAGATTTGACCTTAGTACAATGAGATAGGAATGGATCAATTCGCATTCTTCTACATGATAACTGCCAGTTGTGCCAGCACCATTTGTTGAAAATGCTGTCTTTTTTCCACTGGACGATTTTAGCTCCCTTGTCAAAGATCAAGTGGCCATAGGTGTGTGGGTTCATTTCTGGATATTCAATTCTATTCCATTGGTCTACTTGTCTGTCGCTATACCAGTACCATGCTGTTTTTATCACAATTGCTCTGAAGTACAGCTTTAGGTCAGGTATGGTGATTCCACCAGAGGTTCTTTTATCCTTGAGAAGAGTTTTTGCTATCCTAGGTTTTTTGTTACTCCAGATGAATTTGCAAATTGCCCTGTCTAATTTATTGAAGAATTGTGTTGGAATTTTGATAGGGATTACATTGAATCTATAGATTGCTTTTGGCAAGATAGCCATTTTTACTATATTGATCCTGCCAATCCATGAGCATAGGAGATCTTTCCATCTTCTCAGACCTTCTGTAATTTCTTTCTTCAGAGACTTGAACTTCTTATCATATCAATTGTTTTCCAACCTTTTACTCTGAGGTAGTGTCTGTCTTTTTCATGTAAGCAACAAACTGTTGGGTCCTATTTGTGTAGCCAGTGTTAGTCTACGGCTTTTTATTGGGGAATTGTGTCCATTGATATTAAGAGATATTAAGGAAAAGTAATTGTTGCTTCCTATTATTTTTATTGTTAGAGTTGGTATTCTGTTCTTGTTGTCTTCTTTTAAGTTTGTTGAAGGATTACTTTCTTGCTTTTTCTAGGGTGTGGTTTCTGTCCTTATATTGTGTTTTTTTTTTTCCTGTTATTATGCTTTGAAGGGCTCGATTCGTGGAAAGATCTATGGTAATTGAAAGTTTGTCTGGGTATAGTAGCCTGGGCTGGCATTTGTGTTCTCTTAGTGTCTGTATAACATCTCTCCAGGATCTTCTGGCTTTCATATCCTCTAGTGAAAAATCTGGTATAATTCTGATAGGCTTGCATTTATATGTTACTTGAACATTTTCCCTTACTGCTTTTGATATTCTATCTCTATTTAGTGCCTTTGTTGTTCTGATTATTATGTGTCAGGAGAAATTTCTTTTCTGATCCAGTCTATTTGGAGTTCTGTAGACTTCCTGTATGTTCATGGGCATCTCTTTCTTTAGGTTTGGGAAGTTTTCTTCTATAATTTTGTTGAAGATATTTGCTGTCCCTTTAAGTTGAAAATCTTCATTCTCATCCACTCCTATTATCCATAGGTTGGTCTTCTGATTGTGTCCTGGATTTCCTGGATGCTTTGAGTTAGGATCTTTTTGCATTTTTCATTTTCTTTGATTGTTGTGCCCATGTTCTCTATGGAATCTTCTGCACCTGAGATTCTCTCTTCCATCTCTTGTTTTCTGTTGCTGATGCTCGAATCTATGGTTCCTGATTTCTTTCCTAGGGTTTATATCTCCAGAGTTGTCTCATTTTGGGTTTTCTTTATTGTTTCTACTTCCCTTTTTAGGTCTTGAATGGTTTTGTTCAATTCCATCACCAGTTTGGTTGTGTTTTCCCGTTTTTCTTTAAGGACTTCTACATGTTTGGTTGTATTTTCCTGTTTTTCTTTAAGGACTTGTACCTCCTTAGCAGTGTTCCCCTGTGTTACTTTAAGTGAATTATTAAAGTCCTACTCGATGTCCTCTACCATCATCATGAAATATGCTTTTAAATCCGGGTCTAGCTTTTTGGGTGTGTTGGGGTACCCATGACTGGCTGAGTTTGGAGTGCTGGGTTCTAATGATGGTGATTGATCTTGGTTTCTGTTAGTAAGATTCTTATGTTTGCCTTTAGCCATCTGGTAATCTCTAGAGTTAGTTATTATAGTTGACTCTGGTTAGAGCTTGTTCCTCCTGTGATTCTGTTAGCCTCTATCATCAGACCTGGAAGACTAGATCTCTCCTTAGTTTCAGTGGTCAGAGTACTCTCTGCAGGCAAGCTCTCCACTTGCAGGGAAGGTGCACTTATATCTGGCCTTAGGACTTGCCTCCTGGCAGAAGATGAAGGCCCAAAACAGGTCCTGTCCCAGAAGCTCTTCTGCTTCCGCCTGTCCCAGAAGCTGTGCAGCTTCTGTAGTCAGCACTCTCACCTGAACAGTCTAGTCTCTGAGAGATCCTGGAACAGAGATAACTCCCCTAAGTGCTCTGGCACAGCCCTCACGAAAGGAGAGGACACCTCTCCTCTGGCAGGGAAGGTGCCCAGATGTCTGGAACCCAAAAGGGTGTCTGCCCCAAAAGCCATGCAGCCTCCACCCATCCCAGAAGCTGTCTGCTTATGTAGTCCACACTCTAACCTGCGCAGACCAGTCTCTGAGGGATCCAGGAACCAAGATGGCTCCCCCAGGTGCTCTGGCAAAGCCCTACCAGACGGGCAGACACCTCTCCTCTGGCAGGGAAGGTGCCTGGATGTCTGGAGCCAGAAATGAGGACTGCCCCAGAAGCTGTGTGGCCTCCGCAGGTCCCGGAAGCTGTCAGCCTCTGCAGTCCACACAATCACCTGAGCAGAACAGTCTCTGAGGATCAAGGAACCAAGATGGCTACCCTTTATTAATACATCTTAAATGTATGATTTATAGATCTCTGAAGTGTTTGATGACCATCTATCTCGTGAAAGAATATCTGAATAGACAAACATGACTTAGCTATTGACTATCTATTTAACTTTGAGAACATCTACAGGAGGCTTAATAAAGCTTATTCTTATAATTACCTAAACTGGTACCTAACAGGACCATAAGTCTGATTGACTGACTATTAACTTACATTTCTATATTATCCTAAACAATTTCTAGTAGTAGCTTATGAAAGGACTAGAATTTATATTACATTTACAAAGGAGTTCCATAGGTACAATAACTTAAACAGTAGTTTAATCATATTAAAATGTGCTGAAACAAAAATAACTTTAATTTCTATCAATACAAAAATCCATACAAATGCAAAACCTTTGAGACTAGCAGTTGCTACCCCTTTAACCTATCATTCCTATATCCCTTCTACTTTCTTTCATCCCACTCTTTCCACTAACACTAGATAAGAGATAAGAGGAACAAAAAGAACGTGAAAGAGATTCCTTAATCCAACTTCCTTTATATGGTTTCCCCTGTGATCAAGACCAATAAATTTGGAACAAAGTTCACTTAAATGACAAAAAATATCTATCACCCACCAAACAACCAAAAACCACCCCACCACACCTCTTGGGAAAGAAAAAAATGCTTCGTAATGTCTGAAGGCAATGACATATTATGGGGGCCTATGAAAATTGAAATATTGGCTAAAGCCCAGGAAATCTAGCTGTATCATTTGCAGTCCAGACATTCGACAAGATCCAACACCCATTCATGATAAAAGACTTGGAAAGATCAGGAATTCAAGGCCCATACCTAAACATGATAAAAACAATCTACAGCAAACAGGTAGCCAACATCAAAGTAAATGGTGAGAAGCTGGAAGCAATCCCACTAAAATCAGGGACTAGACAAGGCTGCCAACTTTCTCCATCCCTATTCAATATTGTACTTGAAGTCCTAGCCAGAGCAATTCAACAACAAAAGGAGATCAAGGGGATACAAATTGGAAAGGAAGAGGTCAAAATATCACTTTTTGCAGATGATATGATAGTATATATAAGTGACCCTAAAAATTCCACCAGAGAACTCCTAAAACTGATAAACAGCTTCTGTGAAGTAGTTTCGGTGAAGTAGTTAAAATTAACTCAAACAAGACAATGGCCTTTCTCTACACAAAGAATAAACAGGCTGAGAAAGAAATTAGAGAAACAACACCCTTCACAATAGTCACAAATAAGATAAAATATCTGGGCGTGACTCTAACTAAGGAAGTGAAAGATCTATATGATAAGAACTTCAAGTCTCTGAAGAAAGAAATTACAGAAGATCTCAGAAGATGGAAAGATCTCCCATGCTCATAGATTGGCAGGAACAACATTGTAAAAATGTCTATCTTGCCAAAAGCAATCTACAGATTCAATGCAATCCCCATCGAAATTCCAACTCAAATCTTCAACGAATTAGAAAGAGCAATCTGCAAATTCATCTGGAGTAACAAAAAACCTAGGATAGCAAAAACTCTTCTCAAGGATAAAAGAACCTCTAGTGGAACTACCATGCCTGACCAAAAGCTTTACTACACAGCAATTGTGATTAAAAACAGCATGGTACTGGTATAGTTACAGACAAGTAGACCAATGGAATAGAATTGAAGACCCAGAAATGAACCAACACACCTATGGTCACTTGATCTTCCACAAGGGGGCTAAAACCATCCAGTGGAAGATAGACAGCATTTTCAACAAATGGTGCTGGCACAACTGGTGGTTATCATGGAGAAGAATGCGAATTGATCCATTCCTATCTCCTTGTACTAAGGTCAAATCTAAGTGGATCAAGGAACTCCACATAAAACCAGAGACAGTGAAACATTTAGAGGAGAAAGTGGGGAAAAGCCTCTAAGATATGGGCACAGGGGGAAACTTCCTGAATAGAACAGCAATGGCTTGTGCTGTAAGATCGAGAATTGACAAATGGGACCTCATGAAACTGCAAAGCTTCTGCAAGGCAAAAGAGACCGTCAATAAGACAAAAAGGTCACCAACAGATTGGGAAAGGATCTTTAACTATCCTAAATCAGATAGGGGACTAATATCCAACATATATAAAGAACTCAAGAAGGTGGACTTCAGAAAATCAAATAACCCCATTAAAAACACGGGCTCAGAGCTAAACAAAGAATTCTAACCTGAGGAATACCAAATGGCTGAGAAGCACCTGAAAAAATGTTCAGCATCCTTTTTTTTTTTATTACATATTTTCCTCAATTACATTTCCAATGCTATCCCAAAAGTCCCCCATAGCGCCCCCACTTCCCTAACCACCCATTCCCATTCTTTTGGCCCTGGCATTCCCCTATATTGGGGCATATAAAGTTTGCAAGTCCAATGGGCCTCTCTTTCCAGTGATGGCCGACTAGACCATCTTTCGATACATATGCAGCTAGAGACAAGAGCTCCGGGGTTCTGGTTAGTACATCATGTTGTTCCAACAATAGGGTTGCAGATCCCTTTAGCTCCTTGGGTACTTTCTCTAGCTTCTCCATAGGGAGCCCTGTGATACATCCAATAGCTGACTGTGAACATCCACTCCTGTGTTTGCTAGGCCCCGGCATCGTCTCACAAGAGACAGCTATATTTGGGTCCTTTCACCAAAATCTTGCTAGTGTATGCAATGGTGTCAGCGTTTAGAAGCTGCTTATGGGATGGATCCCTGGATACGACAGTCTCTAAATGGTCCATCCTTTCATCACAGCTACGAACTTTGTCTCTGTATCTCCTTCCCTGGGTGTTTTGTTCCCAATTCTAAGAAGGGGCACAGTGTCCACACTTTGGTCTTCATTCTTCTTGAGTTTCATGCGTTTAGCAAATTGTATCTCATATCTTGGGTATCCTAAGTTTTGGGCTAATATCCACTTATCAGTGAATACATATTGTGTGAGTTCTTTTGTGATTGTGTTACTTCACTCAAGATGATGCCCTCCAGGTCCATCCATTTGGCTAGGAATTTCATAAATTCATTCTTTTTAATAGCTGAGTAGTACTCCATTGTGTAAATGTACCATAATTTCTGTATCCATTCCTCTGTTGAGGGACATCTGGGTTCTTTCCAGCTTCTGGCTATTATAAATAGGGCTGCTATGAACATAGTGGAGCATGTGTCCTTTTTACCGGTTGGGACATCTTCTGGATATATGCCCAGGAGAGGTATTGCTGGATCCTCCGGTAGTACTATGTCCAATTTTCTGAGGAACCGCCAGACTGATTTCCAGAGTGGTTGTACAAGCTTGCAATCCCACCAACAATGGAGGAGTGTTCCTCTTTCTCCACATCCTCGCCAGCATCTGCTGTCACCTGAATTTTTGATCTTAGCCATTCTGACTGGTGTGAGGTGGAATCTCAGGGTTGTTTTGATTTGCATTTCCCTGATGATTAAGGATGTTGAACATTTTTTCAGGTGCTTCTCTGCCATTCGGTATTCCTCAGGTGAGAATTCTTTGTTCAGTTCTGAGCCCCATTTTTTAATGGGGTTATTTGACTTTCTGGAGTCCACCTTCTTGAGTTCTTTATATATATTGGATATTAGTCCCTTATCTGATTTAGAATAGGTGAAGATCCTTTCCCAATCTGTTGGTGGTTTTTTTGTCTTATTGATGGTGTCTTTAGCCTTGCAGAAGCTTTGTAGTTTCATGAGGTCCCACTTGTCAATTCTCGATCTTACAGCACAAGCCATTACTGTTCTATTCAGGAATTTTTCCCCTGTGCACATATCTTCAAGGCTTTTCCCCACTTTCTCCTCTATAAGTTTCAGTGTCTCTGGTTTTATGTGAAGTTCCTTGATCCACTTAGACTTGACCTTAGTACAAGGAGATAGGAATGGATCGATTCGCATTCTTCTACATGTTAACAACCAGTTTTGCCAGCACCATTTGTTGAAAATGCTGTCTTTCTTCCACTGGATGTTTTTAGCTCCCTTGTCGAAGATCAAGTGACCGTAGGTGTGTGGGTTCATTTCTGGGTCTTCAATTCTATTCCATTGGTCTATTTGTCTGTCACTATACCAGTACCATGCAGTTTTTATCACAATTGCTCTGTAGTAGAACTTTAGGTCAGGCATGGTGATTCCACCAGAGGTTCTTTTATCCTTGAGAAGAGTTTTTGCTATCCTAGGTTTTTTGTTATTACAGATGAATTTGCAGATTGCACTTTCTAATTCGTTGAAGAATTGATTTGGAATTTTGATGGGGATTGCATTGAATCTGTAGACTGCTTTTGGCAAGATAGCCATTTTTACAATGTTGATCCTGCCAATCCATGAGCATGGGAGATCTTTCCATCTTCTGAGATCTTCTATAATTTCTTTCTTCAGAAACTTGAAGTTTTTATTATACAGATCTTTCACTTCCTTAGTTAGAGTCACGCCAAGATATTTTATATTATTTGTGACTATTGAGAAGGGTGTTGTTTCCTTAATTTCTTTTTCAGCCTGTTTATTCTTTGTGTAGAGAAAGGCCATTGATTTGTTTGAGTTAATTTTATATCCAGCTACTTCACCGAAGCTGTTTATCAGGCTTAGGAGTTCTCTGGTGGAATTTTTAGGGTCACTTAGATATACTATCATATCATCTGCAAAAAGTGATATTTTGACTTCATCTTTTCCAATTTGTATCCCTTTGATCTCCTTTTTTTGTCGAATTTCTCTGGCTAGGACTTCAAGTACAATGTTGAATAGGTATGGAGAAAGTGGACAGCCTTGTCTAGTCCCTGATTTTAGAGGGATTGCTTCCAGCTTCTCACCATTTACTTTGATGTTGGCTACTGGTTTGCTGTAGATTGCTTTTATCATGTTTAGGTATGGGCCTTGAATTCCTGATCTTTCCAAGACTTTTATTATGAATGGGTGTTGGATCATGTCAAATGCTTTTTCCGCATCTAACGAGATGACCATGTGGTTTTTGTCTTTGAGTTTGTTTATATACTGGATTACGTTGATGGATTTCCGTATATTGAACCATCCCTGCATCCCTGGGATGAAACCTACTTGGTCAGGATGGATGATTGTTTTGATGTGTTCTTGGATTCGGTTAGCAAGAACTTTATTGAGGATTTTTGCATCAATATTCATAAGGGATATTGGTCTGAAGTTTTCTATCTTTGTTGGGTCTTTTTGTGGTTTAGGTATCAGAGTAATTGTGGCTTCATAGAATGAGTTGGGTAGAGTACCTTCTGTTTCTATTTTGTGGAATAGTTTGTGAAGAACTGGGATTAGATCTTCTTTGAAGGTCTGATAGAACTCTGCACTAAACCCATCTGGTCCTGGGCTTTTTTTAGTTGGGAGACTATTAATGACTGCTTCTATTTCTTTGGGGGATATAGGGCTGTTTAGATCATTAACCTGATCTTGATTCAACTTTGGTACCTGGTATCTGTCTAGGAACTTCTCCATTTCATCCAGGTTCTCCAGTTTTGTTGATTATAGCCTTTGGTAGAAGGATCTGATGGTGTTTTGGATGTCTTCAGGATCTGTTGTTATGTCTCCTTTTTCATTTCTGATTTTGTTAATTAGGATGCTTTCCCTGTGCCCTCTAGTGAGTCTGGCTAAGGGTTTATCTATCTTGTTGATTTTCTCAAAGAACCAGCTCCTTGATTGGTTGATTCTTTGAATAGTTTTTCTTGTTTCCACTTGGTTGATTTCGCCCCTGAGTTTGATTATTTCCTGACGTCTACTCCTCTTGGGTGAATTTGCTTCCTTTTGTTCTAGTGCTTTTAGGTGTGTTGTCAAGCTGCTAATGTGTGCTCTCTCTAGTTTCCTTTTGGAGGCACTCAGAGCTATGAGTTTTCCTCTTAGAAATGCTTTCATTGCGTCCCATAAGTTTGGGTATGTTGTGGCTTCATTTTCATTGAACTCTAAAAAGTCCTTAATTTCTTTCTTTATTCCTTCCTTGACCAAGGTATCATTGAGAAGAGTGTTGTTCAGTTTCCACGTGAAGGTTGGCTTTCTATTATTTATTTTGTTATTGAAGATCAGCCTTAGTCCATGGTGATCTAATAGGATGCATGGGACAATTTCAATATTTTTCTATCTGTTGAGGCCTGTTTTGTGACCAATTATGTGGTCAATTTTGGAGAAGGTACCATGAGGTGCTGAGAAGAAGGTATATCCTTTTGTTTTAGGATAGAATGTTCTGTAGATATCTGCCAGATCCATTTGATTCATAATTTCTCTTAGTTTCTCTGTGTCCCTGTTTAGTTTCTGTTTCCATGATCTGTCCATTGGTGAAAGTGGTGTGTTGAAGTCTCCCACTATTATTGTATGAGGTGCAATATGTGCTTTGAGATTTACTAAACTTTCTTTAATGAATGTGGCTGCCTTTGTATTTGGAGCGTAGATATTCAGGATTGATAGTTCCTCTTGGAGAATTGTACCTTTGATGAGTATGAAGTGTCCCTCCCTGTCTTTTTTAATGACTTTGGGTTGGAAGTCAATCTTATCAGATATTAGAATGGCTACTCCAGCTTGTTTCTTCATGCCATTTGCTTGGAAAATTGTTTTCCAGCCTTTCATTCTGAGGTAGTGTCTATCCTTTTCTCTGAGATGAGTTTCCTGTAAGCAGAAAAATGTTGGGTCTTGTTTGTGTAGCCAGTTTGTTAGTCTATGTCTTTTTATCGGGGAGTTGAGTCCATTGATATTAAGAGATATTAAGGAAAAGTAATTGTTGTTTCCTGTAATTTTGTTGTTAAAGTTGGCATTTTGTTCTTGTAGCTGTCTTCTTTTAGGTTTGTTGAGGGATTACCTTCTTGTTGTTTCTAGTGCGTGGTTCCTGTCCTTGTATTGGTTTTTTTCTGTTATTATCCTTTGAAGGGCTGGATTCGTGGAGAGATAATGTGTGAATTTGTTTTTGTCGTGGAATACTTTGGTTTCTCCATCTATGTTAATTGAGAGTTTGGCTGGGTATAGTAGCCTGGGCTGGAATTTGTGTTCTTTTAGTGTCTGTATAATATCCGTCCAGGATCTTCTGGCTTTCATAGTCTCTGGTGAAAAATGTTCAGCATCCTTAATCATCAGAGAAATGCAAATCAAAACAACCCTGAGATTCCATCTCACACCAGTGAGAATGGCTAAGATCAAAAATTCAGGTGACAGCAGATGCTGGCGAGGATGTGGAGAAAGAGGAACACTCCTCCATTGTTGGTGGGATTGCAAGCTTGTACAACCACTCTGGAAATCAGTCTGGCGGTTCCTCAAAAAATTGGACATAGTACTATCGTAGGATCCTGCAATACCTCTCCTGGGCATATATCCAGAAGATGTCCCAACCTTAGTAAGAAGGACACATGCTCCCCTATGTTCATCGCAGCCTTATTTATAATAGCCAGAAGCTGGAAAGAACCCAGATGCCCCTCAACAGAGGAATGGATACAAAAAATGAGGTACATTTACACAATGGAGTACTACTCAGCTATTAAACAGAATGAATTTATGAAATACCTGGGCAAATGGTTGGACCTGCAGGGAATCATCCTGGTGAGGTAACACAATCATAAAAGAACTTAAATGATATGTACTCACTGATAAGTGGATATTAGCCCAGAAACTTAGTATAACTTAGATATAAGATACAATTGGCAAAACACATGAAACTGAAGAAGAACGAAGACCAAAGTGTGGACACTTTGCCCCTTCTTAGAATTGGGAACAATCACCCATGCAAGTAGTTACAGAGACAAAGTTTGCAGCTGAGACAAAAGGAGGGACCATCTAGAGACTGCCATATCCAGGGATCCATCCCATAATTAGCCTCCAAACGATGACACCATTGCATACACTAGCAAGTGTTTGCTGCAAGGACCCTGATATAGCTGTCTCTTGTGAGACTAGGCCGGGGACTAGCAAACACAGAAGTGGATGCTCACAGTCAGCTATTGCATCGATCACAGGGCCCCAATGGAGGAGCTAGAGAAAGTATCCAAGGAGCTAAAGAGATCTGCAACCCTGTAGGTGCAACAACATTATGAACTAACCAGTACCCCGGAGCTCTTGACTCTAGCTGCATATGTATCAAAAGATGGCCTAGTCGGCCATCACTGGAAAGAAAGGCCCCTTGGACTTGCAAACTTTATATGCCCCAGTACAGGGGAATGCCAGGGCCAAAAAGTGGGAGTGGGTGGGTAGGGGAGTGGGAGGGAGGGTATGGGGAACTTTTGGGATAGCACTGGAAATGTAATTGAGGAAAATACGTAATAAAAAAAATTTTAAAAAAGAGTTGCTTGGAAAAAAAAAAAAAGAACTCCACGAGTATAAAAAGCCCAATAGATTTTTTAGTATGATATGTGCCCATACTTCTATGGTTTATGTATGGTTCTGCAGGAGAAGAACAAAACCAACAATGGGCAGTAAACCTTCGTTAAGTTCCACAGATCTATTATAAGGTGAGCATCTTGATTCCTACTTGAGATTTTGTTATAAGAGATTATTTATAAAAGTAATTTTGATATCAACAATTAGGTTTTCTTGCTGTTTCTCATATCTCTGCTTATCGAAATCCCACTGTTTAAACAGGTCCATAAACTGCTGGTAATACTTATTGTTAACATCTATCCTGTAAAAAAAATAAGAATAAATGCTTACATTTTATATCACTACGAAATATTGAATCAACATATTTATACTCTTTAAAAGAAGGAAATCATAACCGTTCAGATATTCTGATAAGAACCTAAGAGATAAAATTAGGTTTTTTAAAAGTCTTTTTTATTTCTTTTTTCCCACAGCTGAAGACCCAATCTTCTTCAGCCTTGTATTGTTAGGCAAGCACTCTACTACTGAGCTAAATCCCCAACTCCCAAATTCACATTGATGTAGATTCTGGAAGTACATCTTATCCTAAGAGAAATGTCTTCCCATATTGTTTGCCTCATAAAAAAACAGGAAAATCAGTGTGTGTGTGTGTGTGTGTGTGTGTGTGTGTATGCATCTTAGGTAAATCAAATTCACCTCCAAGCAACATTTCATTTTTTCTACTGGTTCTAATAAAGAAGTAAATTATTTCACTAAGCACTTTGGCATAGCCAACTTGTAGTACAAGGAATAGTTAAGTCAGTTGAAATATACAAATAATTTAAGTATTAATATTAACTCTTCTCTACATCGTCCATACTGTTAACTAAAAGATATTTCATACTTTATAAGACAGATACCCATTTCTCAATTAATATATTTCTAGTTTGAACATAAATTACTTTTAAAATAATAGCCCTCTCAATAGTTATTTGTAAGGAAGAAAATGTAATCTTCTTCACTGACATCCAAGAAATACTTGCCAGTTTTATGATGGACTGGGGCTATAACACTACTTGCCTACAGAGCAGTCAAGTAAAGCATTTTTTCTGGAGATTCCAATAGACAGGTGATAATATTTCCTAAGTAATTTATAGTAAGAAATGATATAAACATGACTCTAAATTACCAGCAAACTTGCAATTGCTTTTGTTTGGTTTTACAAACTTGTTTCATTTTGTAGCTACTCTCTTTGGAAATCGTTTGAGAGTACATTTCGATACTTGTTCCATTCTTAAGAAGAGAATTGTTAACATTATCTGTTTTGAAAATAAAGGGTAATAATAAAAGCTTATATTGTTCCTAAACATTCAAGCATACATCAATATAATTGAAGATTAAACAATATCAATGATACATAAAAATTAAATTGAAATATAGCACCAACATGGTACACAATAAATATATGATTACTACATGGTGGTGGTGCACACCTTTAAACCTAGCACTTGAGAAGCAGAAGCAAGTAGATCTCTGAGAGTTTGAGTCCACCTTAGTCTACAGACTGAATTCCAGTACAGCCAGGACTAAACAGAAATCCTATTTTGAAAACCCGAAAACCACAGAAAGGTCCATATTTTAGAGTACTTAGAAGTTTGCATATTCAGACTAGGGATGTACAACCAGTGAAGTCAATGGAAATAAGATAAAGTACACACACACACACACATACACACACACACATGATTGACAAAGGTGCTGCTGACCCTCTGGATCCCTTTGTCTGCATGGAACGGGTCTCTGGGGCAGGTGGGCAAAGCGTCAGAGGGAATGACAGACAGACCAACACCAGAGATTATGTAGAATCTGAATGTAATTTGTCAAATCGAGCATCAACCGTTTTATACAGAAGAAAATAGGGAAGTTGAGTGACACACCAGCAAGGTACAAAGAGGTTACTGGATTCTTACACAAAACAGAAGAATACAAACACAGAAGTTCTAACAGAAACCACCTGGGATAGAATTCATTGTTAACAACTGGGATCAAAAAGAGCTCCACCTAAGGTCCACTTAATCTTAGAAGCCAGGGTCAAGGGCTTCGTGCCCTTGCCATAGTTCCTATTTTAGTCTATTGTATAGTCCACCTTCCCCCTAGGCCATTGTAAATAAGTGTGTATGGGTGTAACTCAGCTATCTATAGTTCCAAGTATCTACTCTGGTTCCTCCTAAGCTCTCAAACTTCCTTCTTCCTAGATGATGGTAAATTCCTGTGTAGGGCAGTGACTTAGTTTTTATTCAAAGTGATAGTGTAATACCAGAGGCAATTCTGAATGTCACTGAATAGGCAACATTCTTACTGAATTCCAATCCCATGGTCAGCTCAAGGACTTTCTAGGACATTGGAACACTGGTGAAGGCTTAGCTATGTCAGAATTCAATCTTAAAAGGCACTTATAATAAGATAATACTAAAAGAGAGCACGTGGATCCATACACCAGACTAACTCAGGAATAGGATTTGAGTATATGGGTTAATGAGAAGGCCAAAACTCCAGGAGGTGAGTTTCTGTGAAACTCTGCCTAGTGAGTGGTTTTAAGGCCTCATGCCTGTCAAGCTGACTCGACCGGTGTGCATAGAACAAAGGCATTCCAATATCAGCCTCTGACTGCCACATGATCCCAAATAATTGCTCATATAGGTGCACACACATGTATAACACACACACACACACACACACAAGAATGAAAACTTAACTCATGTAAGCACGAAGATAACTTAGAAATAGTTTAAGATTTAATTTCATGGTGCTCTTCATAGGGGATTCTTAGTAGTAAGCAGAGCAGTGCATAAAAATTGAATACTTCAAATAATGTTTACTAAGCATGTTTTTCTACCATAAATAGGAACCCTTCGGTAACTAGAATGAATCTGTACTATTAGATACAATTTTATACTTTTAGTATCTATTATCACACACTTATGAAACAGATTAGAAAACAACTTCTTTGTCACCACCAAATAGAAAAATATGACTCTGGAAAAGCTTCCTGAGATCAGTAATTCCTATAAAAGAACCAATTGTTATTAACTCTTTTGAAAAAAATACTGATTCCCAAACCATGTGTCGTGTCTCATGTCTGTAATTCTAGCACCCAGGAAGCTGACAGGAGATCTATAGATTAAGCCTAGAATTGGCCTCCTAACAACTTCCAGGGAAGTTTGAACTCACAATTTGCAGTAAGAACCTGTCTCAAACCAAGCAAAAATACAAAATATTGACAAAGGACTCAACAAAAGGAACTATTAAAATGAGTTCATTCAATTGATAAACATAATGTTTAAAATTCAGGACTTTCTCTCCCACACAATTTATTTTGATTTTTTTTCTTTTATACATATGGATGTTTTCCACGAATGCCCGTGTATCTGACACATGTGTGTCCACAGAGATCAGAAGAGGGGTGAGATCTGGAGTGCTATATGGTCATGGAATTGTAGATACTTATGACCTACCTACCATTTGGATGTAGGGAAGATCTCATGCAGGTGGTTCTATTGTCCTAGTTGCTATGTATTTGTGATCAAGGAACCTAGACTGGGCTTGAACTCGATATATAGCTGAGTCTGACCTTGGATTGTTGGTCATCCTGAATCTACCTCTATAGTGAAGGGATCACAAACACTACTTTTGAAGTATTCTATTGACCTGGCAAAAAAATGAAAATATTACCCTATATCTTCATCTGCTTCTACATGAGGCAATAAATTCTCATCCTTGTCAAATGCTGGGATCTTTACTGTATTGACAATAGAAAATGGAAACATTTGAAAGTATGCTCTATTAATTAATAAAGTACTATCAATTTGCATTTCCCTGGAAAAAATGCCCATGTGAGTTTTTGAAGAAGCTTTTAGAAATGAATTAATTTATTTGCAGGTTTTATGAAATAAATTCATGTCAAGTCTTTTCCTGGGGTTAAATCATAGCAAGTTATTGTTTCTCAACCTACTGTGACAACATTGCCAAGAGTAGGTATATGTGCTACTCAAACTCTGGTATAGGAATATATAGATATAGGTAAAATTAGAAATGAAGTATATGAAAACTCTTAGCAAAGAGTTCTTCCATTTCAGGTGACTAGGGAAAAGTCTAATGAACTACAAGGCACAATCAATGCCCAACATTGGATATTCTATATCCTCAGAAAGAGCCTCCCACAAAACATTTATGTCATCTTCTTCATCATCGAAGTCAAAAAGTAATAAGCGCTCCTCCTTTGGCACCACCATGACATTCTTAAGAGCCATTCTTAGTAAGCACTCAGATGTCTTCTTAGTTAAAAAAAAAAATAGCAAAAAGGAAAACAGAAACAAAATACTCATGGTTATCACCTAAATAGTTAAAAATGTCAAAAAATCAAATAATTATCTAATCTCAATGAAAAATCATTTCTTTTGTTTTTAACATTTAATTTTTACTAATTTCTCCTTAACAGAGAATTTTGTATACATATTCAATATGGTGACAAATACATATGTGTGTGTGGGGGGTGTGTGTGTGTGTGAACGTCCCCTGACCATTTCCTCCATGTATCCCATTTATTATGTCTCTCTTCCTTCAAACATTGTTTTAAAAACTTCTTTAACTTACTTCTTTAAAAAAACTCCTTTAGAACCAAAGTTAACAATCTGTCATTTCTCAGTTTTAAAAAGGAAAAAACAGGCCAGCCTTTAATATTGTGAGTCCTCCCCTCTTACGATGAGCAAAATGTGTTCACATTTAATTTCTGAGGCATCTGGATTTTGGTCCTATCTCCCAGAGATTCTTTTTAAACAAAACATCAGCAATTCCGTTTTTCAGTGTATCTCAGTCTTAATGTAAACTCACAGTTCTCTCCAGAAAGATAAAGAACACGGTAACTATATATTCATGTCAAGAAGACCCAATGATCCGTCTACAAAAAAACACTCACCACCACCACCACCACCCACCACCACCCACACAGAAAGGCCTTGTATTGGAGAAACTTGGGATTGGGGAAAGCTGAGGATTTCAAACATCTGAAGATTGAAAGTTCAAGGCCAGCCCAAGCCAGGCCAGCCTGAGCTACAAAGGAAGATCCCATCCTACAGAACTAAAACTGAGAGAAAAAGCTGAACTTGGTGGTGCAAGTCTTTAATCCAAATACATGGGCATTTGAGACAGGACGATCCATGGTCAGAATCCTTCCCAGATTACTTATTAATCTCTTGCAATGTCTCCTCTTCTTTTCATTCATTCTTCCTACACCACTCCCCTCTCTGCAATGTCCATACAGTCTATACGAAAGGAACACACCATAGAGAAGACAATGAAGAGGGAGGAATCCTCAGTGTGTTTCTAATGGCTCCCGGACAGCACTCAGGACAAGGACCAAGTCGGACCCTAAGGCTCCTTACAGCACACAGGACAAGCACCAAGGCTCCTCACTCACGGTTCCCTGCTCCCCTGACCCCCAGATCAGCAGACAGCTCTCTGATCCTATCCCTGGGCCCCAAGATTGTGTCCTCCAAGGGTTCACAATCCTCTAAGGCCCTGGCCTGTTCAATCCTCTGCCATGAATACAGTACTCCATCTTCATTTTACCCCCAGAAGTCATAGGAAATGGCGATTAGGAGGCTTTTTCTCACATAGTGACCTCCTTGAGATGCCCCTCCCCACCACACCTAGATTAAGTTCAACAACCCTGATCAGAGCTGATTATCGCTTACAGGTTATCTCAGATGTGAACACCTTCACAACTGCACCCTTCCGTGCTGGTAAAAAAAAAAAAGGTAAAAAACCTTTGTCAGCAGCGATGCCCCGACAGAGGCTTCTGAGGACCCTTTGTGATGCCAGCTGGAGAAAACCAGTGTCACCCAGGGACCACGCTGATTGGCTGAATATACCCTGTGCATGCATACATGGAGTTCCCGGCACTATCACTGTGAAGGGAATTTTCAGGAGGTGGGAATGAGCTACTACTGGCTTTAAGAAAAATGATTTCCAGTTTCTGGGTCTATGAGCCCTTACAGACTTGAAAAACTTGAACAAATGTGTAACATATGAAACACTACAAAAGGCACTACTTTATTTCAACTGTAGAGGCTCTTGTACTCAAGTTTGGGTTTTATTTATTTAAGTGCTTAAATATTTAATGTGTGTAGACTTTTTCTGCATGTACATATGCACACCACAAGAGTCTATGCTGACCTAAGAGATCAGAAGGGAGCATCCAGATCTCCTACAACCCCTGGTACCCTCCTGTCTCCACCTTCCTAGTACTGAGCTTGATTACAAGAGTGTGCTAGGCCCTGCAGCCCCCCCCCTTACATGCTAGGCTGCCCAGGCCCTCTCTCTCACTCATGTGCTAGACTGCGCAGGCCCTCTCTCTCTCTTATGCCTCTGTTGCCTACAGAGGCTGGAAGAGAGCACTGATTTTCTGAAACTGTTCTGTGCATAAATTGTGAGCCACGATGTGGGTGCTTTGTGCCTGGTCCTCTGCATAAAACGGGTACTGATTGTTTGTTTGTTTGTTTGTTTAATTATTTTTCAAGACAGGGTTTCTCTGTGTAGCCCTGGCTGTCCTGGAACTTACTCTGTACACCAGTCTGGCCTCGAACTCAGAAATCCTTGGCCTCTGCCTCCCAAGTGCTGTAAATAAAGATGTGAACCACCACTGCCCAACCAACAGTTGCTCCTAACAGCTAATTTTTTCCATTTTTCCAACTAGTCTAGTGGGTATTTCATGTATCCTAGGGCATTCCTCCCATTTACTTTCAAAGTTTTCCTAATTGTCCATTAGTTTTTCAAAAAGTCTATAACTTTGAAAAAGAGCAAAGAGGGATATATGGGCTGGTTTGGTGGAAAGAAATGGAAGGAAGAACTTGGGTGCTTATATAATTATAATAGTGGAAACATTTTAATGTGTTTAAGTTTATTATTATTAAAATGTATGAGTGCTCTGTTTATGTGTTCACCTGCATGACAGAAGGGAACATCAGATCACTTTATAAATGATAGTACGCCACCATGTGGTTGCTGGGAATTGAACTCGGGAACTGTAAAAGATCAGCCAGTGCTCCTAATTGCTGAGCAATCCCACCAGTTCTAGAAATATTTTTTGATTTAAGTTTTATTGCATTATGATAAGAAAATATACATAGTTTCAATTTATTTGAATTTGTTAACATTTAAAAGCATATTTTGAGTAAACAGACTTACATCACATTCTTCTTTTCCTTTTGTACCCCAACTCTTCCGGCAGAGGCCCATTCAAAACGTATCAGACCTTTCCTTTTTTATCATGTTCTTTAAAATTTATAAAATGTTGTAACAATAAAAATGAATATTAAAAGTTGTTTGATATAAAACAACAATAAATTGAACAGACTTATGTAGATCTTTGTCTACTGCAATATTGAAAATACATTTTTCTCAATATAAATTTTAAATAACTCCAAATATATTAACTGTATGATATTTTTAAATAATATATCACTATTAGTTTTTTTAATGAACATAAAGAAATAGTCTTTTTGTTTGTTTGTTTGTTTTGTTTTTAGTACAGCTTAAAAATCTTGGCTTACAGATTATGCTAACAGGACCCTGATATAGCTGTCTTGTGTGAGGCTAAGCCAGTGCCTGGAAAATACAGACGTGGATGCTCACAGTCAGCTATTGGATGGAATACAGGGCCCCCAGTGTAGGAGATAGAGAAAGTACCCAAGGAGCTGAGGGGGTCTGCAACCCTAAATGAGGAACAACAATATGAACTAACCAGTACCCCCAGAGCTTGTGTCTCTGGTTGAATGTGTAGCAGAGGATGGCCTGATAGGCCATCTGTGGGAGGAGAAGCCCTTGGTTTTGAGAAGGTTATATGCCCCAGTACAGGGTACTGCTAGGGACAGAAGGTGGGAGTAGGTTGGTTGGGGAGCAAGGGGGGAAGGGTGTAGGGCACTTTTGGAATGTAAATGAAGAAAGTATCTAATAAAAAATAAAATTAAAAATATTGGCTTACTGTGAAACAAACAAAATAAGAACAGTTTGTGGTCATTGGAGTTCATTGCAATAAGGCTGTACTTCAATGTCCCTCACATCACCAAAGGATTTTACCACCATAGTAGCTAAGCTAAGAATTGACAGTTCTGCTGCACCAAGGAATGAATTGTAGGCATGATTTTTGCTATGGTCAAAGATATTTGATTTGAGTGATTGTCATCATTCTCAGACCACAGGGAACAGGTTACATTCATTTAAGAAATGGTGTGTATTAAGATGGTCTATCCCTGAAGTCATTCATCAACTGTTTCATGAAGAATGGTTCTGCTTGGAGGGTAGCACAAAAGTTAGGTGAGGGTAGAATTCAGTTTCATTGGCTGTGATGGTTTTTCAAAAGCATTCATCTCGGCCAGGGTAGCGGGAGCACAGGGTTGCCTGACACCCGCCAGCTACCCACGACCCCCGCCGCAGGATTTTGGGACTGCTGGTGAGTGGAACACAGCTTCTGCTCCAATCCAATTGCGCGGGACCTGAGACTGCATTAGTTAGGGAAGCAGAAACCGGCCTGAGTAGGGCCACAGGCCTCACCCGGCCGGATCAGCGCCAGGGTAGCGGGAGCGCAGGGTTGCCTGACACCCGCCAGCTACCCACGACCCCCGCCGCAGGATTTTGGGACTGCTGGTGAGTGGAACACAGCTTCTGCTCCAGTCCAATCACGCGGGACCTGAGACTGCTCTGGTTGGGGAGAGAGAAATCCGGCCTACATAGGGCCACAACCCTCTTCCGGTCAGAAAAACACCTGGGCAGCTGGGGCGCAGGGTCTGCTGACACTCGCCAGCTACCCACAACACCCGCCACAGGATCTTAAGACTTCTGGTGAGTGGAGCACAGCTTCTGCTCCAATCCAATTGCGCAGGACCTGAGACTGCATTAGTTAGGGAAGCAGAAACCGGCCTGAGTAGGACCACAGGCCTCATCCGGCTGGATCAGCGCCGGGGTAGCGGGAGCGCAGGGTTGCCTGACACCCGCCAGCTACCCACGACCCCCGCCGCAGGATTTTGGGACTGCTGGTGAGTGGAACACAGCTTCTGCTCCAATCCAATTGCGCGGGACCTGAGACTGCATTAGTTAGGGAAGCAGAAACCGGCCTGAGTAGGGCCACAGGCCTCACCCGGCTGGATCAGCGCCAGGGTAGCGGGAGCGCAGGGTTGCCTGACACCCGCCAGCTACCCAAGACCCCCGCCACAGGATTTTGGGACTGCTGGTGAGTGGAACACAGCTTCTGCTCCAGTCCAATCACGCGGGACCTGAGACTGCTCTGGTTGGGGAGAGAGAAATCCGGCCTACATAGGGCCACAACCCTCTTCCGGTCAGAAAAGCACCTGGGCAGCTGGGGCGCAGGGTCAGCTGACACTCACCAGCTACCCACAACACCCACCACAGGATCTTAAGACTTCTGGAGAGTGGAACACAGCTTCTGCTCCAATCCAATTGCACGCGGGACCAGAGACTACATTAGTTAGGGAAGCAGAAAAACGGCCTGAGTAGGACCACAGGCCTCTTCCGGCTGGACCAGCACCGGGGTACCGTCAGCTACCCACGACCCCCGCCGCAGGATTTAGAGACTGCTGGTGAGTGAAACACAGCTTCTGCTCCAATCTTTAAATAGTGACAACGATAACAACTAACCCCAGAGATTACCAGATGGCGAAAGGTAAACGTAATAATCTTACTAACAGGAACCAAGACCACTCACCATCATCAGAACCCAGCACCCCCACTTCGCCCAGTCCAGGGCACCCCAACACACCGGAAAAGCTAGACACGGATCTAAAAGCATACCTCCTGATGATGATAGAGGACTTCAAGAAGGACTTTAATAACACACTTAAAGAAATGCAGGAGAACACTGATAAAAAGGCAGAAGACAATAAAGAGGAAGCACAAAAATCCCTTAAAGAATTGCAGGAGAACACTGCTAAAGAGTTACAAATCCTTAAAGAAAAACATGATAACATAATCAAACAGGTAGAAGTCCTTACAGAAAAACAGGAAAACACATCCAAACAGATGATGGAAATGAACAAAACCATACTAGACCTAAAAAGGGAAGTAGACACAATAAAGAAAACCCAAAATGAGGCAACACTGGAGATAGAAACCCTAGGAAAGAAATCTGGAACCATAGATACGAGCATCAGCAACAGAATACAAGAGATGGAAGAGAGAATCTCAGGTGCAGAAGATTCCATAGAGAACATCGGCACAACAATCAAGGAAAATGTAAAATGCAAAAAGATCCTAACTCAAAACATCCAAGAAATACAGGACATAATGAGAAGACCAAACCTACGGATAATAGGAGTGGATGAGAATGAAGATTTTCAACTCAAAGGACCAGCAAACATCTTCAACAAAATTATAGAAGAAAACTTCCCAAATCTAAAGAAAGAGATGCCCATGAACATACAAGAAGCCT
Organism: Mus caroli; assembly: GCF_978045245.1. Classification (NCBI taxonomy): domain Eukaryota; kingdom Metazoa; phylum Chordata; class Mammalia; order Rodentia; family Muridae; genus Mus; species Mus caroli. Next base: position 112,839,276 of record NW_028227260.1, on the reverse strand, counting down.
ACAGAACTCCAAATAGACTGGACCAGAAAAGAAATACCTCCCGACACATAATAATCAGAGCAACAAATGCTCTAAATAAAGATAGAATACTAAAAGCAGTAAGAGAAAAAGGCCAAGTAACATATAAAGGCAAGCCTATCAGAATTACACCAGACTTTTCACCAGAGACTATGAAAACCAGAAGATCCTGGACGGATGTTATACAGACACTAAAAGAACACAAATTCCAGCCCAGGCTACTATACCCAGCCAAACTCTCAATTAACATAGATGGAGAAACCAAAGTATTCCACGACAAAACCAAATTCACACATTATCTCTCCACGAATCCAGCCCTTCAAAGGATAATAACAGAAAAAAACCAATACAAGGACAGGAACCACGCACTAGAAACAACAAGAAGGTAATCCCTCAACAAACCTAAAAGAAGACAGCCACAAGAACAAAATGCCAACTTTAACATCAAAAATAACAGGAAACAACAATTACTTTTCCTTAATATCTCTTAATATCAATGGACTCAACTCCCCGATAAAAAGACATAGACTAACAAACTGGCTACACAAACAAGACCCAACATTTTGCTGCTTACAGGAAACTCATCTCAGAGAAAAGGATAGACACTACCTCAGAATGAAAGGCTGGAAAACAATTTTCCAAGCAAATGGCATGAAGAAACAAGCTGGAGTAGCCATTCTAATATCTGATAAGATTGACTTCCAACCCAAAGTCATTAAAAAAGACAGGGAGGGACACTTCATACTCATCAAAGGTAAAATCCTCCAAGAGGAACTATCAATCCTGAATATCTATGCTCCAAATACAAAGGCAGCCACATTCATTAAAGAAACTTTAGTAAAGCTCAAAGCACACATTGCACCTCATACAATAATAGTGGGAGACTTCAACACACCACTTTCACCAATGGACAGATCATGGAAACAGAAACTAAACAGGGACACAGTGAAACTAACAGAAATTATGAATCAAATGGATCTGGCATATATCTACAGAACATTCTATCCTAAAACAAAAGGATATACCTTCTTCTCAGCACCTCATGGTACCTTCTCCAAAATTGACCACATAATTGGTCACAAAACAGGCCTCAACAGATATAAAAATATTGAAATTGTCCCATGCATCCTATCAGATCACCATGGATTAAGGCTGATCTTCAATAACAAAATAAATAATAGAAAGCCAACCTTCACGTGGAAACTGAACAACACTCTTCTCAATGATACCTTGGTAAAGGAAGGAATAAAGAAAGAAATTAAGGACTTTTTAGAGTTCAATGAAAATGAAGCCACAACATACCCAAACTTATGGGACGCAATGAAAGCATTTCTAAGAGGAAAATTCATAGCTCTGAGTGCCTCCAAAAGGAAACTAGAGAGAGCACACATTAGCAGCTTGACAACACACCTAAAAGCACTAGAACAAAAGGAAGCAAATTCACCCAAGAGGAGTAGACGGCAGGAAATAATCAAACTCAGGGGTGAAATCAACCAAGTGGAAACAAGAAAAACTATTCAAAGAATCAACCAATCAAGGAGCTGGTTCTTTGAGAAAATCAACAAGATAGATAAACCCTTAGCCAGACTCACTAGAGGGCACAGGGAAAGCATCCTAATTAACAAAATCAGAAATGAAAAAGGAGACATAACAACAGATCCTGAAGACATCCAAAACACCATCAGATCCTTCTACCAAAGGCTATACTCAACAAAACTGGAGAACCTGGATGAAATGGACAAGTTCCTAGACAGATACCAGGTACCAAAGCTGAATCAAGATCAGGTTAATGATCTAAACAGCCCTATATCCCCCAAAGAAATAGAAGCAGTCATTAATAGTCTCCCAACTAAAAAAAGCCCAGGACCAGATGGGTTTAGTGCAGAGTTCTATCAGACCTTCAAAGAAGATCTAATCCCAGTTCTTCACAAACTATTCCACAAAATAGAAACAGAAGGTACTCTACCCAACTCATTCTATGAAGCCACAATTACTCTGATACCTAAACCACAAAAAGACCCAACAAAGATAGAAAACTTCAGACCAATATCCCTTATGAATATTGATGCAAAAATCCTCAATAAAGTTCTTGCTAACCGAATCCAAGAACACATCAAAACAATCATCCATCCTGACCAAGTAGGTTTCATCCCAGGGATGCAGGGATGGTTCAATATACGGAAATCCATCAACGTAATCCAGTATATAAACAAACTCAAAGACAAAAACCACATGGTCATCTCGTTAGATGCGGAAAAAGCATTTGACAAGATCCAACACCCATTCATGATAAAAGTCTTGGAAAGATCAGGAATTCAAGGCCCATACCTAAACATGATAAAAGCAATCTACAGCAAACCAGTAGCCAACATCAAAGTAAATGGTGAGAAGCTTGAAGCAATCCCTCTAAAATCAGGGACTAGACAAGGCTGTCCACTTTCTCCATACCTATTCAACATTGTACTTGAAGTCCTAGCCAGAGCAATTCGACAACAAAAGGAGATCAAAGGGATACAAATTGGAAAAGATGAAGTCAAAATATCACTTTTTGCAGATGATATGATAGTATATATAAGTGACCCTAAAAATTCCACCAGAGAACTCCTAAGCCTGATAAACAGCTTCGGTGAAGTAGCTGGATATAAAATTAACTCAAACAAATCAATGGCCTTTCTCTACACAAAGAATAAACAGGCTGAGAAAGAAATTAGGGAAACAACACCCTTCTCAATAGTCACAAATAATATAAAATATCTTGGCGTGACTCTAACTAAGGAAGTGAAAGATCTGTATAATAAAAACTTCAAGTCTCTGAAGAAAGAAATTCTAGAAGATCTCAGAAGATGGAAAGATCTCCCATGCTCATGGATTGGCAGGATCAACATTGTAAAAATGGCTATCTTGCCAAAAGCAATCTACAGATTCAATGCAATGCCCATCAAAATTCCAAATCAATTCTTCAACGAATTAGAAAGTGCAATCTGCAAATTCATCTGGAATAACAAAAAACCTAGGATAGCAAAAACTCTCCTCAAGGATAAAAGAACCTCTGGTGGAATCACCATGCCGGACCTAAAGCTCTACTACAGAGCAATTGTGATAAAAACTGCATGGTACTGGTATAGTGACAGACAAATAGACCAATGGAATAGAATTGAAGACCCAGAAATGAATCCACACACCTATGGTCACTTGATCTTCGACAAGGGAGCTAAAAACATCCAGTGGAAGAAAGACAGCATTTTCAACAAATGGTGCTGGCACAACTGGTTGTTAACATGTAGAAGAATGCGAATCGATCCATTCCTATCTCCTTGTACTAAGGTCAAGTCTAAGTGGATCAAGGAACTTCACATAAAACCAGAGACACTGAAACTTATAGAGGAGAAAGTGGGGAAAAGCCTTGAAGATATGTGCACAGGGGAAAAATTCCTGAATAGAACAGTAATGGCTTGTGCTGTAAGATCGAGAATTGACAAGTGGGACCTCATGAAACTACAAAGCTTCTGCAAGGCTAAAGACACCATCAATAAGACAAAAAAACCACCAACAGATTGGGAAAGGATCTTCACCTATCCTAAATCAGATAAGGGACTAATATCCAATATATATAAAGAACTCAAGAAGGTGGACTCCAGAAAGTCAAATAACCCCATTAAAAAATGGGGCTCAGAACTGAACAAAGAATTCTCACCTGAGGAATACCGAATGGCAGAGAAGCACCTGAAAAAATGTTCAACATCCTTAATCATCAGGGAAATGCAAATCAAAACAACCCTGAGATTCCACCTCACACCAGTCAGAATGGCTAAGATCAAAAATTCAGGTGACAGCAGATGCTGGCGAGGATGTGGAGAAAGTGGAACACTCCTCCATTGTTGGTGGGATTGCAAGCTTGTACAACCACTCTGGAAATCAGTCTGGCGGTTCCTCAGAAAATTGGACATAGTACTACCGGAGGATCCAGCAATACCTCTCCTGGGCATATATCCAGAAGATGTCCCAACCGGTAAAAAGGACACATGCTCCACTATGTTCATAGCAGCCCTATTTATAATAGCCAGAAGCTGGAAAGAACCCAGATGTCCCTCAACAGAGGAATGGATACAGAAATTATGGTACATTTACACAATGGAGTACTACTCAGCCATTAAAAAGAATGAATTTATGAAATTCCTAGCCAAATGGATGGACCTGGAGGGCATCATCTTGAGCGAAGTAACACAATCACAAAAGATCTCACACAATATGTATTCATTGATAAGTGGATATTAGCCCAAAACTTAGGATACCCAAGATATAAGATACAATTTGATAAACGCATGAAACTCAAGAAGAATGAAGACCAAAGTGTGGACATTGTGCACCTTCTTAGAATTGGGAACAAAACACCCAGGGAAGGAGTTACAGAGACAAAGTTCGTAGCTGTGATGAAAGGATGGACCATTTAGAGACTGCTGTATCCAGGGATCCGTCCCATAATCAGCTTCTAAACGCTGGCACCATTGCATACACTAGTAAGATCTTGCTGAAAGGACCCAAATATAGCTGTCTCTTGTGAGACGATGCCGGGGCCTAGCAAACACAGGAGTGGATGTTCACAGTCAGCTATTGGATGTATCACAGGGCTCCCAATGGAGAAGCTAGAGAAAGTACCCAAGGAGCTAAAGGGATCTGCAACCCTATTGTTGGAACAACATGATGTACTAACCAGAACCCTGGAGCTCTTGTCTCTAGCTGCATATGTATCGAAAGATGGCCTAGTCGGCCATCACTGGAAAGAGAGGCCCATTGGACTTGCAAACTTTATATGCCCCAATATAGGGGAATGCCAGGGCCAAAAGAATGGGAATGGGTGGGTAGGGAAGCGGGGGGCGCTATGGGGGACTTTTGGGATAGTATTGGAAATGTAATTGAGGAAAATATGTAATAAAAATATAAATAAAAAAAAAAAAGCATTCATCTCAGAATAAGAGTAACCTATAGATTTGACCTTAGTACAAGGAGATAGGAATGGATCAATTCGCATTCTTCTACATGATAACTGCCAGTTGTGCCAGCACCATTTGTTGAAAATGCTGTCTTTTTTCCACTGGAAGGTTTTAGCTCCCTTGTCAAAGATCAAGTGACCATAGGTGTGTGGGTTCATTTTGGGTCTTCAATTCTATTCCATCGGTATACTTGTCTGTCGCTGTACCAGTACCATGCAGTTTTTATCACAATTGCTCTGTAGTACAGCTTTAGGTCAGGCATGGTGATTCCACCAGAGGTTCTTTTATCCTTGAGAAGAGTTTTTGCTATCCTAGGTTTTTTTGTTATTCCAGATGAATTTGCAGATTGCCCTTTCTAATTCATTGAAGAATTGAGTTAGAATTTTAATGGGGATTGTATTGAATCTCTTGATTGCTTTTGGCAAGATAGCCATTTTTACTATATTGATCCTGCCAATCCATGAGCATCTTCTGAGATCTTCTTTAATTTCTTTCTTCAGAGACTTGAAGTTTTAATCATACAGATCTTTCACTTCCTGAGTTAGAGTCACGCCAAGGTATTTTATATTATTTGTGACTATTGAGAAGGGTGTTGTTTCCTATCTCCTTGTACTAAGGTCAATTGTAAGTGGATCAAGGAACTCCACATAAAACCAGACACAGTGAAACTTATAGAGGAGAAAGTCGGGAAAAGCCTCGAAGATATGGGCACAGGGGAAAAATTCCTGAATAGAACAGCAATGACTTGTGCTTTAAGATCGAGAATCAACAAATGGGATCTCATAAAATTTCAAAGCTTCTGTAAGGCAAAAGACACCGTCAATAAGACAAAAAGGCCACCAACAGATTGGGAAAGGATCTTTACCTATCCTAAATCAGATAGGGGACTAATATCCAATATATATATAAAGAAATCAAGAAGGTGGACTCCAGAAAATCAAATAACCCCATTAAAAAATGGGACTCACAGCTAAACAAAGAATTCTCACCTGAGGAGTACTGAATGGCTGAGAAGCACCTGAGAAAATGTTCAGCATCCTTAATCATCAGAGAAATGCAAATCAAAACAACCCTGAGATTCCATCTCACACCAGTGAGAATGGCTAAGATCAAAAATTCAGGTGACAGCAGATGCTGGCGAGGATGTGGAGAAAGAGGAACACTCCTCCATTTTTGGTGGGATTGCAAGCTTGTACAACCACTCTGGAAATCAGTCTGGTGGTTCTTCAGAAAATTGGACATAGTACTACCGGAGGATCCTGCAATACCTCTCCTGGGCATATATCCAGAAGATGTCCCAACCTTGGTAAGAAGGACACATGCTCCACTATGTTCATAGCAGCCTTATTTGTAATAGCCAGAATCTGGAAAGAACCCAGATGCCCCTCAACAGAGGAATGGATACAGAAAATGTGGTACAATTACACAATGGAGTACTACTCAGCTATTAAAAAGAATGAATTTATGAAATTCCTAGGCAAATGGATGGACCTGGAGGGCATCATCCTGAGTGAGGTAACACAATCACAAAAGAACTCTCATGATATGTCCTCACTGATAAGTGGATATTAGCCCAGAAACTTAGAATACCCAAGATACAAGATACAATTTGCAAAACACATGAAACTCATGCAGAACGAAGAGGAAACACTTTGCCCCTTCTTAGAATTGGGAACAAAACACCCATGGAAGGAGTTACAGAGACAAAAATTGGAGCTGAGACGAAAGAATGGACCATCTAGAGACTGCTGTACCCGGGATTTCATCCCATAATCAGCCTCCAAATGCTGACACCATTGCACACACTAGCAAGATTTTGCTGAAAGGACCCTGATATAGCTGTCTCTTGAGAGGCTATGCCGGGGCCTAGCAAACACAGAAGTGGATGCTCACAGTCAGCTATTGGATTGGTCACAGGGCCCCCAATGGAGGAGCTAGAGAAAGTACCCAATGAGCTAAAGGGGTCTGCAACCCTATAGGTGGAACAACAATATGAGCTAACCAGTACCCCTCAGAGCTCATGTCTCTAGCTGCATATGTATCAGAAGATGGCCTAGTTGGCCATCATTGGAAAGAGAGGCTCATTGTTCTTGCAAAATTAATATGCCTCAGTAAGGGGAATGCCAGGGCCAAGAAGTGGGAGGGGGGAGGTGAGTGGGGGGAGGGTTTAGGGGACTTTCAGGGTATCATTGTAAATGAAGAAAATACCTAAATTAATAAAAAATTTTAAAAAGTGTAACCTATAAAGTCCTCTTCTTCAGAATTTATACAACAATTATATATATCAAGCAAAGCCTTCATTCTCACTCTTTGCTGTTCTCTTATAAGCCATCTCCCAAATTAATTGTCCACATTTATTTTGTCTGTATAAATAGCTTTGAAATACGTAAGCTGTTCTGAAAACCATAGTATAGTGTAAAAACATCAAATAAACAATCCTACTAATAGAGAGGCTGAGATAGGGGAAGCATGATTTCAAGACACACAGCAAGACCCTGTTATGTACAAACAAGCAGAAAGTGTATATGGATTGTCCAATATTGGACCTATTAATCCCATTTACCAAATTAGAGACAAGAGAATGACAGCAGGCCAATTTCTAATTCCTCTTCTTTTTGAATTTCAATCAGTTAGGTTATGTTGGTAATATTAATTTTCATATTAATAGATATTAAGGAAAAGTGATTGTTACTTCCTATTAATTTTCTTGTTAGAGGTGGAATTAGGTTTGTGTGGATTTGTTGAAATATTACTTTCTTGCTTCTTCTAAGGTGTAGTTTCACTCCTTGTGTTGGTGTTTTTCATCTACTATCCTTTCTAGGGCTGAATTTATGGAAAGATTTTGTATAAAATTGGTTTTGTCATGGAATATATTGTTTTCTCCGTCTATGGTAATTGAGAGTTTTGTTCAGTATAGGAGCCTGGGCTGGCATTTGTGTTCTCTAGAGGTAGAATAGATGCTGGGACCAGTATCCTTTTTTGAAAATACATCCATGAGTTGAGAGATGAGGCCTTCCACTGGCCGGTGTAACCTAGTGCCATGTTCTAGGTGATGCTAGTGAATGGGGAACTAAGTGACACCTCCAGTGACAACAGAAACCACCTCTTTCAGAATCCAACCTAAGAATGTCAGGCAGAGTTTATTTTGGCTGTCTCGTGGTAACTGGATCTTAGAGAGAGAGGGTGGAACTCATATATCTCTCCAGAAATTGCTTTTAAGTTCAGTCCTTTATATTTTACAGAGAAGGAAAAGAGGGAAATCACTTCATGAAGGATAGCACCCAAGAAAGAAAATGATCAAGGCAGCTTTAGAGCAACACACCAATGTGCCCAACACTAGTGTTTTCTAGTGATTTGGTGGTGTTAAGTAGCCAAGGAAGCAACTGGACCGTAGAGGGGCTGGAGAAAGTCAGATTGCTTTTTGTTATTGTTTTATCTTATTTTAACATTTCACTTTTTCAGGCTGCCTCATTTTAGTTTTTCCCTGCTGCTAAGACCCTAGTCTTCTGGGGTACATTCAACCTTACTGATCTCCAGGTGACTAGACTTGGCATGATCAGAGTGGAAACTGAATATTTCACAACCACTTGCCTACTTCTGGTCATCTCAGTTTCTCTTTCTTCACTGATAATTTCTTCAGCATGCAGCCTATGCCATGATTCACAGGCAGGTACTACAACTGCTTCTGCTACAGTATTAAATTCAATTCCATTCTCTTCTTCAGGACTTGTTAACATTTGAAGATGTTGGATTGCAATTCTATGACGAAGAATGGGCTATAGTGAACCCTTCCCAGAAGACACTCTACAGTGAGGTAATGCTTGACATCTACAAGCTAACCACCTCTCTAGGTAAAGATAACTCCTTTCCTTTGTGTATACGTTGTGTAATCTGGTCTGTGCTCGTGAAAAATACACCCTGGGAGAAATCCCCTGTTGGGCTATAATTGATTTAGATTGCTTCTTCACTATTGAATCAGGAACTTCTATTTTCTGGATTCTGACGTTTCATCAGATGTTTGGCTTGCAGTTAATTATCTGTTAAACTACTCTTTTTATCTTCATTCCATGGGATTCTACAGAATAATAGTTCCTTTCTACGTTATTTTTGTTTTTTGGTTTATTTGTTTTGTTTTTCTTTTTCAAGATGCAATCTCTCTGTGCAAATCTGGCTGTCCTTAAGCTCACTCTATAGACCAGGCTGACCACAAACTCACCTACCTTTGCCTTACAAGAGCTGGGGTTAAACCATGCACCAACACCACCACCACCACAACCACCACCACCACCACCACCCGGATCACCATAAAAGTTCCTAATTTTAGTGAGGATTAGTTGTTCCTGTTAGAATGAATGTTTCTGCCATGAAATCTAGAACTCTTAACTCCCTTAGCCATAGATAACTTTAAGTTTTCCTAAATCTTTTCTTTTGTACTTACACTAAAAAACCATGCCAATTTGAATGAAGTTGAGGCTGAGCCTGATACTGATTATTTTTCCTATTTTGAGTCAAGACTCTCTATGGAAACATAAGGTACAGCACAAATATATATATATATATATACATATATATATATATGTATATATATATTATGTATATATATATATAAATATATATACATATATATCAAATCTGTGATATATATAATTTATTGTTATGTGTAATATATTTTATTATTTGTACTATCTTTATTATATAATATACTTTATTATATATATATTTTAGTTTATTAAAGTGAATTACAGGGTGTGGTCCAACAACAGCTGCCTACCAAATGATGTTCTAAGAATCCAATCGTCGATCATTCAGTGAGACTGAATGTCACAGGTGGTCTTCAGTGTATTCTGGAATTCTGAAAAATGGGTTGTAAGGTGAGTGAAGGAATGGACTTGCCAACGAGGGCAAACAGGCAAAGAAAACAAACTTTCTTCTTTCACGTCTTTTATATAGGCTGCAGAACTTTTATATAGCTGTGTGCCAGGAGAAAGGTGGCTTTTCCTACTTGAAAGGTACAGATTCAAAATGGATCTTACCATTTCAAATTATTAAGAAAAAATTCCTTTACAGTCTTACCCAGTCATTTGGGTTTTAGTTAATTCCAGATATAGTCAAGTTAACAACCAAGAACACTCATCACAGTGTCCAATTGGCTCCTCATCATCTATTGAGAAATCTAGCCTTCCTTCATTGAATTGCTTGTGTGCATTGTTGAAGGTACTTGGCAGTTTGTATACATATGTCCAGACTGAGCTGTTTTACTTTTTATTGTGACTATTGAACTCTTATACAATTATAGATAACCCCTCTTATCTATTGTACAGAATTTTTTCTACTTTATCCATCCTTGTTATTCTTTGCACTGTGAAGGGAGAGATTGCTCAATGGTCAACAGTACATGTTAACCTTCAGAAGAACCCATGTTGTGTTTATAGCACCCAATGTAGCTCAAAAACTGCCTGTTGCCAGGCAGTGGTGGTGCACACCTTCAATCCCAGCACTTCGGAGACATAGGCAGGCAGATTTCTGAGTTCGAGGCCAGCCTGGTCTACAGAGTGAGTTTCAGGACAGCTAGGGCCAGGGGTAAACAGACAAATCCTGTCTCAGAAAAAAAAACCTACCTGTATCTCCAGGTCTTCTGGTCTGCTTGGGCCCTGCACACATATCACACACAAACACACACACACAGAGCAGTGTGAATTCACTCCTTGGGCCCTGCACACATATCACACACAAACACACAGACACACACACAGAGCAGTGTGAATTCACTCCTTGGGCCCTGCACACATATCACACACAAACACACACACACACACACACACACAGCAGTGTGAATTCACTCCAGGAACTCAGAGAATAAAAAGCTCCTTGATAATAATCGTGTGAGATGAGTTTTATCTAACACCAAAAGAATCTGGCCTGGAGCCGATTTTTTAATTAATTAAACAATTAACATCCCAAACCTAGTTTTCCTTCTCTGCTCCCTGTCCTCTCCTCCCCTGCTGCCTCCCCAGTCCACTCCTCCTCACTTTCTCTTCAGAAAGCAGGAGATCTCCCATGATAGCACTCAGTCTTGGCAATTGTAGTTGCAGTAAGACTACTCATCCACTCTTATTGATGATAGACAAGGCCTGGCAGAATTGCACCCCATTTGCTATGGAAATAGAGCTCAGTGGGAGGCAGGCTAGGTGAACAAATCTTAAGAAAAATGCAACCTCCGTAACCATCAACTCTTCATTATATTACAAGTACAGCTTTACTTTTTTCTCATTAATACTTTTACAGTTTCTACATCTTCCAGGACTGGTGGACACAGTGCTCTTTTAGTCAAATTACAGTTTTGCATAACTTAGCATTTCCCAGGGAGGTTTCATGATAAGCCCTTTAGAGCATCAGTTTCTTGCTTTCAACTCTTCCTTCATCATGAGGAATAAACTATAAACAGAGAACATAGCCACAGTTTCTGTCATCAATGAGGAGCTGGTCAATGAAACTGCAGATTCTGAGCCTCTGAACTTGGCAATGGTTTACAGATGCTGCTGTGAGCTAAATGAGAAACTAAAGGACAACTTTGTCAGGCGCTCAGGACTGCTTGTGCACACTGTCACTGGATAACAATATGGGTAATGAGAGCTGGCACTTTAGAGCAGAGTCATTTGTCCCTGGTCAATATGGAAAGTTTTACACATTTCTTGAATGTCATCTACGGAAATGTAATAAATTTTAAATTTAAATTATTTAAGAACAACAACAACAACAAGAACAACAACAACAATACTAATAATAATACTAATAATACAGTGACACTAATGAGCCAGCAGTAACAGGGCTTTATCTCCTATGACAGAAATTAAATCAGACATTGTGTACACACCCATAATTTTAATTATGAGGATCTTGCTTAGTTTTGTGTATATATAAGTGGATTCTCACATGGATGTTTTTCCCCTCATAAATTCTGAGCATGTGAAGAAAACTGATGTTTCTCTTACTTATACTATTAAGCAGATCGCATAAAAGCTTGTTCAACTTTTTCCATTTCTATATAAGCATTTTATTTCAATTTGTTGCCATATTGTATGCATTAATTGTTTGGCAGTTGCCTGTTTATTTTTGATTGATCTGACATATAAAACCAGTCTGATAGAAAATTTGGTATGGAATATTACACATTTTATAAATTTAAAAATATTTTTCACTCACCTCAAAGTGCTCTGTGGTTATAAATTGGCGTCTCAGTTAGTAATACACAACACAAATTCTATTCTACTTGACCTTTCTGGAAACGAACTTATACAGTATTTCTGACTTGAAACTAATAAATTTACTTAACTATACCAGAGGCATGTTCATCAGAAAGGAAACTACTACTGTCCGTTGTTTAGAAAATGGAAAAGAGACTTCTAGAGTAAAAGAAAGAAAGGAGGGCCTGCCTTCAGCAGTTGTGAGGAGTTTTATGTTGTATGTGGATTTTCCTGATTCAGCAGCATCTAGTGCACTCAGAATACACAGAGGCTTCTACAGATGTGGCAAGAAAAACCAACTCTTTAGGAATCCCAGGCAAGTGCTTCAAGCCAAGACTTACTTGTGGGAAAGTATGTGTAAAACCTCCCGTCTTCATGGGAGGTTTGTAGGAAACAAACAAGCTCCAAGTCCTATATCTGTAGTCTCTCCTAGACTTCCTGTTGGAGGTCGGCTTGTTTTTATATTATTTTATACATTTTAATGTATTTACATTGTGTGTGCATGTGTCTCAGTGTGTACATATGTGTGTAACGATTCACACACCACAGCACATATGTTGAGATTGCAGGACAATGTGGAAGAGCCAATCCTCTTCTACTACCATGTATATATTTCAGAGATGAAGTTTAGGCACTCAGACTTGAGTGGCAAGTCCCCTTACCCAGTGAGCCATCTCCTACATTCCTTGAGCTTTACTTCTTTACAGCCTCTGAAACGTGCCTGTTCATTCATCATGTCAAAACTCACATAGCCTATGAAGGTGGTCATGCTGCAAACCAGCATGAGAATAGAAAATGTAGCAACCAAAGTTTCAATGAGCGACTGATATTGTTTATCATCCTGTCATTTCCATAGGGGGAAGTGGTTAAAACTCTCACCCCAAGGCCTTCTAAGCACAGATGTATTGAACTCAAAGAGACTGTAGCAGCATCTATATCCACAGTGCCTGCAAGGTCTAGGACAGAAAGAGCCCCAGCAATGTGAGGGAAGTGGATACACGCCCCTATCTTTAACCCAGAAGTTATGTCCAGTTTGTAGCTTCGGAAGGAAAGATTCATTTTTCCACTAGGGTATTACTGGGTATGCAAACAATGCTTAAATCTAAGCCTCTAGCTCAGCATTGCATGGTTAATGCAAAACAAACTGAATGACAGTCTTGGAGGATCTTTATGTAATAAGGTATTGGCAGGTTTCTTTAAGAAAAAGAAAACCTTAGGTGCCCTTTGTTTATATATTATGGTTTCCAGTTTTGTATTTTTAAGGGATTTCTGAGTGTGTGTGAACATGTATGTCTCTGTGTCTACATGTATATTTCTTGTGCTTTTATTGGCTCTTTTTATTCTGTTTGCTTTGTTCTATTCTGGTTCATTTGTTTTTATTGTATCTTTATCATCATTATTGTTATTATTAGTATCATAATTTGTATCATTATTATTTAGATGCCTGTTTGTATTCTAATAAAGGGAAAAAGAAAGGTGTGAATTTGGGTAGGTGGAGAAGTAGAGAGAATGTAGAAGGAGTTGGGGGGGACAGTAATCAGAATGTACTGAATGAAAAGATGTATTTTCAATTAAAAGTATTTTCCCAAAAATGTAGATGTTGGTACAAAGGACACAAAAACTGATTTTTTTTAAAGAATCATATTGTATACAGAGGACAAATATGAAAGGTTTTCAAGCAGAGTTTCATTTTGCAAGTATGGTAAGGACCCTAGAGTTAGTAGCCAAGAACACAGAACACAACACACAGCAGACAAAAGTACATAACACACTCAAATACACAGGCAGGCATCAAATTAGGGAATGTAAGGACCTTTTTAATGGAGCATTGATCCTCCCCCATTCTCCATGAGAACAAAATGGAATCCCGGTTGTCTCCAAAGACTTTGGGTAGGAATTCATCAAGCATCCTTTCTTTTCTATTTGATTAGAGCTGAATCAAATCTGCCAGGATTCCAGGGCAGGAAAAATATACTCTCTCATCCACTTGGGTATGTGTTTTTCCAGTTAGTGTTACAGATGATCACATGCTTAGACAACTAAAATAGAGCACATCTATTCTAGTACAGTCCTTGAAGGCAGAAAGAGTAAAAACCAAGGGGATGGCTAGTTTTACTAGTGCCTGGCACCATGACTGGAAACCTGTAGGTTGTGAGTCCTTGTGAGGCTTTCACAGGAGTTGTCTAAGACTATCTGTATGTCAGATGTTTATGTTATGATTCACAACAGTAGGAAATTACAGTTATGAAGTAGCAAAAAAAAATAATCTCATGGTTGAGGCTCACACAGCATAAGGAAGTAGATACATGAAGGACTTGTAGCATTAGGAAGGTGGAGAACCACATACTGGAAGCTTGAAAACAGAAAGCATGGTGTGCCTCCCAGCCTGGCCTTGACATCAGTCTAAGATCTGCTTCTGGCACTCATCTTCTAGTTTCCTTTTATGTCTTGTGATCATATGGGGATAACCTAGATAGTATAGTCAAAGGCCCTATCTGAGGGCATGTTCAGAATCGGTTTTGTGAAACAATGTGCTGTAGTATCATTAGGACAGTGATGTCTTTGGGACCAGTGCTCTTCTGTATGCCTGTGTGTGCTTTGCCTTCTTTTCTGTTATTATTTGTTTGTTTGTTTGTTTGTTTTGTTTTGTTTTTTTCTTTCATGGCAGGGTTTCTCTGTGTAGCCCTGGCTGTCCTGGAACTTTATGTAAACCAGGCTGGCCTTGAACTCAGAACTTCCCCTGCTTCTGCCTCCCAAGTGCAGGGATTAAAGGTGTGTGCCACCATGCCCGGCTTCTCTGATTGTTTATTCTGCTATTAACTTATTGTTCCCCAGTTGGTTTATTTTATTTTATTTTATTAGATATTTTCCTTATTTACATTTCAAATGTAATCCCCTTTCCTGGTTTCCCCTCCATAACCCCCTATCCCATCCCTCCTTCCTCTACTCACCAACCTACCCACTCCTGCTTCCCTGTCCTGGCATTCCATTACACTGGGACATCCAGCCTTCTCAGGACCAGGAACCTCTCCTCTCACTGGTGTCCAACTAGGCCATCCTCTGCTACATATGCGGGTAGAGACATGGGCATCTCCCTGTATACACTTTAGTTGGTCTTTTTTTTAATTGGATATTGTCTTTATTTACATTTCACATGTTGTCCATTTTCAAAGTTTCCCACCCTCCCAGAAACCCCCTATCCCATGCCTTCTCACCCTGCTTCCATGAGAGTGTTCCTCAACCTGCGTACCTACTCCCACCTCCCAGTGTGGTGGTTAGTAAGGTTACACCTCAGTCTCCTCATCATTCAACAGCATATTGGTGATCCTGCGGATGATGGGGAAAAGATGATCAGATTCTGGGCATTGCAGAACACCCTCCAGTACATCAATCTCAAGCCACACGTGGGTGCATCTTCCTCAAAAACATCTCTTCCTGTTCATAGTCATCAGTGGGCTCTTTGTGTACCTCAGCCAAGATTGAGGTGTCTGCTGCCTGCACAAGCACTTCCAACTTCACTTTGGGGATCATCTGTCCCAGGAAGTCAGGGTTGAACTCCACAGAGTTGATGCGGATTTCAGTGGCCTGCAGGGACAGCCAGAAGACAGGCATGCCCATGACCTGCACATGTGAGCTTAGGAGATTGGTGGTAGAAGAATGAGAATTGATCCATTCTTATCTCCTTGTACAAAGCAAAAGTCTAAGAGGATCAAAGACCTCCACATAAAATCAGAGACACTAAAATTAATAGAGGAGAAAGTGGGGGAAAGCCTCGAAAATATGGGCACAGGGGGAAAATTCCTGAACAGAACATCAATGGCTTGTGCTGTAGGATCAAGAATCAACAAGTGAGACCTCATAAAATTGCAAAGATTCTGTAAGGCAAAAGATACTGTCAATAAGACAAAAAGGCCACCAACATCTTGGGAAAGGAATTTTACCAATCCTAAATCTGATAGGGGACTAATGTCCAATATATGCAAAGAGCTCAAGAAGCTGAGCTCCAGAAATTCAAATAACCCTATTAAAAACTGGGGTACAGAGCTCAACAAAGATTTCTCAACTGAATAATACTGAAGAACTGAGAAACACTTGAGAAAATGTCCTACATCCTTAATCATCAGGGAAGTGCAAATAAAAACAACCCTGAGATTCTACCTCACACCAGTCAGAATGACTAAGATAAAAAATTCAGGTGACAGCAGATGCTGGATAGGATGTGGAGAAAGATGAACACTCTTCCATTGCTGGTGGGATTGCAAGCTTGTACAACCACTCTGGAAATCAGTCTGGCGGTTCCTCAGAAAATTGGACATAGTACTACCGGAATATCCAGCAATTCCTCTCCTGGGCATATACCCAGAAGATGTTTCAACCGGTAATAAGGAAACATGCTCTAGTATGTTCATAGCAGCCTTATTTATAATAGCAAGAAGCTGGAAAGAACCCAGATGTCCCTCAACAGAGGAATGGATACAGAAAATGTGGTACATTTACACAATGGAGTACTACTCAGCTATTAAAACAATGGATTTATGACATTCTTAGACAGAGAGATGTATCTGGAAGATATCTTCCTGAGTGAGGTAACCCAGTCACAAAAGAAGTCACTTGAAATGCACTCACTGATAAGTGGATATTAACCCAGAAACTTAGAATAACCAAGATACAATTTGCAAAACACAAGAAAATCAAGAAGAAGGAAAACCAACGCAGGGATACTTCGCTCCTTCTTAGAATAGGGAACAAAATACCCATTGAAAGTGTTACAGAAAAATCTTGCTAGTGGATGCAATGGTGTCAGCGTTTGGAAGCTGATTATGGGATGGATCCCTGGATATGGCAGTCTTTAGATGGTCCATCCTTTCATCACAACTCCAAACCATTGCATACACTAGCAAGAATTTGCTGAAAGGACCCAGATACAGCTGTCTCTTGTGAGACAATGCCGGGGCCTAGCAAACACAGAAGTGGATATTCACAGTCACCTATTGAATGGATCACAGGGCCCCCAATGGAGGAGCTACAGAAAGTACCCAAGGAGCTAAAGGGAACTGCAACCCTATAGGTGGAACAACATTATGAACTAACCAGTACCCCAGAGCTCTTGACTCTAGCTGCATATGTATCAAAAGATGGCCTAGTAGGTCATCACTGGAAAGAGAGGCCCATAGGACTTGCAAACTTTATATGCCCCAGTACAGGGCAATGCCAGGGCCAAAATGTGGGAGTGGGTGGGTAGGGGAGTGGGGGGGGAGTGTATTGGGGACTCTTTGTATAGCATTGGAAATGTAAATAAGGAAAATACCTAATAAAAAAAAGAAAGTGTTACAGAAACAAAGTTTGGAACTAGACAAAAGGATGGACCATCCAGAGACTACCCCATCCAGGGATCCATCCCATAATCAGCCACCAAACCCATATACTATTCAATATGCCAGCAAGATTTTGCTGAAAGGGCCCTGATATAGCTATCTCTTATGAGGATATGTCAGTTCCTGGTAAATACACAAGTGGATGTTCACAGTCATCTATTGGATGGAAAACAGGGCCCCCAATGGAGGAGCTAGAGAAAGTACCCATGGAGCTGAAGGGGTCTGCAACCCTATAGGTGGAACAACAATATGAACTAACCAGTAGCCCCAGAGCTTGTGTCTCTAGCTTCATATGTAGCAGAAGATGGCCTAGTCGGCCATCATAGAGAAGAGAGGCCCCTTGGTCTAGAAAACTTTATATGCCCCAGTACAGGGGAATGCCAGGGCCAAGAAGTGGGAGTGGATGGGTAGGGGAGCAGGGCATGACTGGCGTGTGGGTATAGGGGACTTTTGAGACAGCATTTGAAATGTAAAGGAAGAAAATATCTAGTAAAAATTTCTTTTAAAAACCCAACAAACAAACAAACAAAAACAAAAAGAATACGCCTCACAAGGAAGCTGGAAAAGGCATGAAATAGGACAGAAAGAGTTATAGAGAAATATGCAAATTTTAAAAATATATCAGTGTGTGCGTGTGTGTGTGTGTGTGTGTGTGTGTGTGTGTGTGTG
Organism: Mus caroli; assembly: GCF_978045245.1. NCBI lineage: Eukaryota > Metazoa > Chordata > Mammalia > Rodentia > Muridae > Mus > Mus caroli. Next base: position 112,820,979 of record NW_028227260.1, on the reverse strand, counting down.
TGTGTGTGTGTGTGTATGTGTATGTCTTGGGTCAACATAAATTTAAACACACCAGATGTATGCCTGGTACCTGAAGAGGCCAGAGGAGTGCAAATAACTGCACAAATAGTGGTTGGAAAAATGACTCAGCTGTTTTTTGTTTGTTTGTTTTGTTTTTATTTTTTATTTTTTGTTTTTATATTTTACTAGTTATTTTCCTCATTTACATTTCCAATGCTATCCCAAAAGTCCCCCATACCCTCCACCCCACTCCCCACCCACCCACTTTCACTTTTTGGCCCTGGCGTTCCCCTGTACTGGGGCACAAAAAGTCTGCAAATGACTCAGCTGTTATAAAAGCACCTTTTCTATGCAGAGGACTAGGTACAAAGCATCCACATCATGACTCTCAGGTTATGCACAACTAAAGTTTCAGAGTATCAGTACACTCTGCCAGCCTCTGTAGGAAACAGGCATAAGTGAGAGAGAGGGCCTGCAGGGCCTAGCACACTCTTGTAATCAAGGTCAGTACTAGGAAGGTGGAGACAGGAGGGTACCAGGGGATAGAGGGGATCTGGATGCTCCCTTCTGATCCCTTAGGACAGAATAAACTCTTGTGGTGTGCATATGTACATGCAGAAAAAGTCCACACATGTTAAATGTTTAAGCACATAAATAAATAAAAACAAAACTTGAGTACAAGAGCCTCTACAGTTGAAATAAAGTAGTGCCTTTTGTAGTGTTTCATATGTTACACATTTGTTCAAGTTTTTCAAGTCTGAAAGGGCTCATAAACCCAGAAACTGGAAATCATTTGTCTTAAAGCTGGTAGCTCATTCCCACCTCCTGAAAATTCCCTTCAAAGTGATAGTGCTGGGAACTCCATGTATGCATGCACAGGGTATATTCAGCCAATCAGCGCGGTCCCTGGGTGAGACTGGTTTTCTCCAACTGGCATCACAAAGGGTCCTCAGAAGCCTCTGTAGGGGCATCGCTGCTGACAAAGGTTTTTTACCTTTTTTTTTTTTTTTTTTTTTTTTTTACCAGCGCGGAAGGGTGCAGTTGTGAAGGTGTTCACCTCTGAGATAACCTGTAAGCGATAATCAGCTCTGATCAGGGTTGTTGGACTTAATCTAAGTGTGACGGGGCGGGGCATCTTAAGGAGGTCACTATGTGAGAAAAAGCCTCCTAATTGCCATTTCCTATGACTTCTGGGGGTAAAATGAAGATGGAGTACTGTATTCATGGCAGAGGATTGAACAGGCCAGGGCCTTAGAGGATTGTGAACCCTTGGAGGACACAATCTTGGAGCCTGTGGATATGATCAGAGAGCAGGCTGCAGGACTGGGGGTCCGGGATTAGGGAGACATGGGTGATGAGCCTTGGCACTTGTCCTGTGTGCAGTAATGAGTCTTAGGGTCCAACTTGGAGCTTGTCCTGTGTGCTGTCAGGGATCCCTTAGAAACAAACTGAGGATTCCTCCCTCTTCATTGTCTTATTCATGATGTGTTCTTTTGATATAGACTGCATGGACATTGCAGACAGGGGAGTGGCATAGGAAGAATGAATGAAAAGAAGAAGAGGAGACATTGCAAAATATTAATAAGTAATCTGGGAAGGATTCTGACCATGGATCCTCCTGTCTTAATCGCCCATGTATTGGGATTAAAGACTTGCACCACCAAGTTCAGCTTTTTCTCTCAGTTTTAGTTCTGTAGGATGGGATCTTCCTTTGTAGCTCAGGCTGGCCTGGCTTGGCCTGGCCTTGAATTTACAGTCTTCAGATGTTTGAAATCCTCACCTTTCCCCAATCCCAAGTTCCTCCAATATAAGGACTTTCTGTGTGCATGGTGGTGGTGGTGGTGTTTGTTGTAGACGGAGCATTGTGTCTTCCTGACATGAATATATAGTTACCATGTTCGTTATCTTTCTGGATAGTACTGTGAGTTTATCTTATGAGATACAATGAAAAACGAAATTGCTGATGTTTTGTTTAAAAAGATTCTGCAGGAGTTAGGACCAAACTTCAGATGCCTCAAAGTTTAAATGCAAACACATTTTGCTCATCGTCTTTTGATGGAAGGGGAGGACTCACATATTAAAGGTTGGCCTGTTTTTGCCTTTTTTTAAACTGAGAAATGACAGATTATTAACTTTGGTTCTAAAGGGGTTTTTTAAAGAAGAGAGTTAAAGAAGTTTTTAAAACAAAGTGGGGAGAAAGAAGGACATGATAAATGGGATACATGGAGGAAATGGTAAGGGGAAGTGCATATATATATATATATATATATATATATATGTGTGTGTGTGTGTGTGTGTGTGTGTGTGTGTGTATCACCATATTGAATACGTATACAAAACTCTCTGATAAAGACAAATTATTAAAAATATACGTGTTAAAAAAAAACAAAAGAAATGATCTTTCATTGATCTAAGATAATTATTTGATTTTTGACATTTTTAACTATTTAAATGATACTTTTGGATTAAGATAACTATGGGTTTTTCTTTTCTTTTTTTCCTTTTTATTTTATTTTATTTTTTTTAACTAAGAAGGCATCTGAGTGCTTAAGAGAAGAATGGCTCTTAAGAAAGTGATGGTGATACCAAAGGAAGAATACTTATCACTTCTTGACTTTGATAATGAAGAAGATGACATAAATGTTGTGGAGGAGGCTCTTTCTGAGGGTATAGCATATCCAGTGTTGGGTATTGATTGTGTCCTGCAGTTCCTTAGACTTTTAGCTAGTCACCTGAAATGGAAGAAGTCTTTGCTAAGAGTCTTCATATACTTCATTTCTAATTTTACCTATATCTATATACTCCTATACCTGAGTTTTAGCAGCACATAAACCTTCTCTTGGCAATGTTGTCACAGTATGTTGAGAAACAATAACTTGCTATGGTTTTATCCCAGGAAAAGACCAGAACGTTGTTCCTATAATATGTTAGCAAAACATGAATTTATTTCATAAAATCTGCAAATAAATTATGTCATTTCTTTTTCTATTATATATTTTCTTTATTTACATTTCAAATGTTATCCCCTTTTCTAGTTTCCCCTCCAAAAATACCCTGACCTCTCCCCTCTCCCCCTGCTCCCCAACACACCCACTCCCATTTCCTGGCAAAGGCATTCTACAATACTGGGGCATAGGACCTTTACAGGACCAAGGGCCTCTCCTCCCATTGATGACCGACGAGGCCATTCTCTGCTACATATGCAGCTGGAGCCATAAGTCCCACCATGTGTTTTCTTTGATTGGTGGTTTAGTCCCAGGGAACTCTGGGGGTAATGGTTAGTTCATACTGTTCTTCCTCCTAGGGGGCTGCAAACTCCTTAAGCTCCTTGGGTACTTTCTCTAGCTCCATCATTGGGGACCCTAGTGCTCAGTCCAATGGATGTTTGTGAGCATCTACTTCTGTATTTGCCAGGCACTGGCAGATCCTCTCAGGAGACATCTATATCAGTCTCTTGTCCCCAAGCTCTTGTTGGCAGCTTCAATACTGTCTGTGTTTGGTGGTTGTTTATGGAATGGATCCCAGAATGAGGCAGTCTCTGGATTCCTTCAGTCTCAGCTCCAAACTTTGTCTCTGTAACTCCTTCCATAGGTATTTTGTTCCCCATTCTAAGAAGGAACAACATATCCACACATTGGTCTTCTTTCTTCCTGAGTTTCATGGGTTTTGCAAATTTTATCTTGGCTATTCGGAGCTTCTGGGATAATATCCACTTATCAGTGAGTGCATATCATGTGTGTTCTTTTGTGATTGGGTTATCTCACTTAGGAAGATATCATCCAGATCCATCCATTTGTCTAAGAATTTCATGAATTCATTGTTTTTAATAACTGTGTAGTAATTCATGGTGTAAATGTACCACATTTTCTGTATCCATTCCTCTGAATAGGGACATCTGTGTTCTTTTCGGCTTCTTGCTATTATAAATAAGGATGCCATGAACATAGTGAAGCATGTGTCCTTATTACAAGTGGCAACATCTTCTGGTTATATGCCCAAGAGGAGTATTATTTATCCAGTCTGTTATTCTATGTCTTTTTATTGGGAAATTTATTCCACTGATATTAAGAGGTCTTAAGGAAAAATCGTTGTTGCTTCATGTTATTTTTGATGTTAGAGTTGGAATTTTGTTCATGTTGCTATCTTCTTTTAGGTTTGGTGCAAGATTACTTTCTTGCTATTCTAGAGTGTAATTTCCCTCCTTGTATTGGAGTTTTCCCTTTATTATCCTTAGCATGACTGTATTTGTTGGAAGATAGTGTGTAAATTTGGTTTTGTCATAGAATAGCTTGGTTTCTCCATCTATGGTAAAAGAGTTTTGTTGGGTATAGTAGCCTAGGCTGGAATTTGTCCTCTCTTAGGGTCTGTATGACATCTGTCCTGGATCTTCTGGCTTTCATAGTCTCTGAGGAGAAGTTAGGTATAATTCTGATAGGTCTGCCTTTATATATTACTTGAACTTTTCCCCTTACTGCTTTTAATATTCTTCCTTCGTTTAGTGCATTTGTTGTTTTAGTTATTATGTGATGGCCAGAATTTCTTTTCTGGTCCAAATTATTTGGAGTTCTGTAGGCTTCGTTGTATGTTCGTGGGAATCTCTTTCCATAGGTTAGGGAAAATTTCTTCTAGAGCTTTGTTGAAGATATTCACTGGCCCTTTAATTTGGAAATCTTACCTCTCATCAATACCTATTATCCTTAAGTTTTGTTTTCTCCTTGTGTCCTGGATTTCCTGGATGTAATTATTTCATTTCTAAAAGCTGTTTCAAAAACTCACGTGGGCATTTTTTCCAGGGAAATGCAAATCGATAGTACTTTATTAACTATTGCTAATATAGCATACTTTCATATATTTCCATTTTCTATTGTCAATACAGTAAAGAGCCCAGCATTTGACAAAGATGAGAATATATCACCTCACATAAAAACAGATGAAGATATGTGGAAATATCTTCAAAAATTTTTGCTAGGTCAATAGAGTACTTCAAAAGTAGTGTTTGTGATCCCTTCACTGGAGAAGTAGATTCAGGAAGATCAGCAATTCAAGGTCAGAAGCAGATATATATTGAGCTAAAGCCCAGCTTGGTGTCATTGAGACCTTGTGATCACAAACACATAGCAACTAAAACAATAGGACTACCTGCATGAGATCTTCCCAGATATACACACAAACAAAAGGAGGAACATCATAAAAATAAGAGGAGGAACATCTGGGAAAAAGAAGGATCTCAGCAAGAGTGGGAGAGTTATGAAGAAAGGACTGTGAGGTATAAATGTATGAATTCTTAAAAGTAAATAATACAGGTTCACTTTGGTTTTCCACCATGTATTTTATATGCATATGACATTTGTTCCAAACCAAAAATTATACATGTATTATAAATAATTAAAGAAGTTTCTGTGTAGAGTTTTGTGTGTGCTAGGCAAATGCCCTTCCAGTCGACTATATTTCTACCTTTAATTTTTTTATTGCCCTTTCTTCACAGAGATGAACTAGACAGTATGTTGGATAAATCTGGAGGTATATGTTTTTGGAGATATTTGCCTGTTGTTTGAAGAGGCCAGAAGAGGGCATCAGATGTCTATAGACTCTATAGTATAGGGGGATAATTTTAGGTTTCACAGTAAATGTAGTTTTCTTAAAAACACATACAGGTGACTTCTCACCCAGCATTCAGACCTAAAGATTAGCTGAAGATGTAGCTCATTGGCACAGCATCATGTAAAAGCTATGAGTTTCATCTTCAGTGGCAAAAAAAAGAGACCAACCAATCCACCAAATTAACAAAAACCTAACAACAAGCCTAGCAAATGAAATGTTAGTTTGTCCAGTTTGCCCAATTAACTGCAAATTGTAAAGTGAGCAAGCAATCCAATTTGCTGTTGTAAAGAAACAAACAAAACCGGCACTAAGCATTTTAGGAGCCTAAACTTAGGCATGATTACAGAAATACAAAAAGAAAAAAAGAAAAAATAGAGACATTAGCTACAGCAACAGAACAAACCTCGCAGAGGGTCTAGAGAGATAGCTCTTTTGGTAAAGAGCTTACCTTGAAAGTATATGGACTTAAGGTGGGGGCCTAGAATCCACTTTAAAAATACAGGCTGCAGCCCAATGCTGAGTAGGTGGAGACAGCTTGCTGGCTACCCAGTCTAGTGGCATTGGTGAGCTGCAGATTCAGAGAGACCCTGTCTCAAGATATAAGTTGGGACAAGCAGTGGTGGCACATGCCTTTAATCCCAGCAGTTTAGAGGCAGAGGCAGGGGAATTTCTGTGTTTGAGGCCACCCTGGTCTACAGGGTGAGTTCCAGGACAACCAGGGCTAGACAGAGAAAGCCTGTCGCAAAAAACCCAAAAAAAAAAAAAATTAAATAAAACACAAAATAAAAAAAAAATAAGTAGGAATATAATTGAGAATACAGCAGATGTCTATTTCTGGCCTCCTTAAGCACACATATATTGAAATGTATACACATCATTTTTGCAGAAACTCTTTTTATGATTTACACAATCCATTAAAAGTATGTGGGTTTTGGGGGGTTTTGTTTTGTTTGTTTGTTTGTTTTTGCTTTTTCTGGAAATAGACAATATTAGGAAGTGTCATATTTTTATAATGTCTGCTGTATAGTAAAAATAAACACCTATCAAGAGAAATGATCCAGCGTACCTTAAAACACACACAGGACAGGGATGGAAAGATGGCTTAGAAATTAAGAGCACTTGTTGCTCTTGGAGAGAACCAAGGTTTAGTATCTAGGACCCACATAACGGCTCACAGCCGATTTTAATTCTATTTCCATGGGATTAGGCATCCTCTTCTAATTTCTACGAGCACCAGACATGCATGTTGTATAAATACAAACATGCAAAAACACGTTAGTTAAATAAATGAAACAATATAAAATTACACAGGACAGCACCTTCAACTGAAACAAAGTACGAGAGTCTTTTGGGGGATTCAATTTATTTTAACTTTCGAGTTAGTATTGCAAACTTGGAAAATGGAAAGTCTCTGGGTAGTAGTGGCAGCTGAAATACTACCTCCTTTTTGCTGCTTCAATGACAGAAGAGGGATAGAGCCTGTCTAACCCTTAGTACGCATGTGCAAACACGGCCAATCAGCAAGGGGCTTGGCTGAGACTGTTTTCCCGCTGTCCCAACTCTGTTACCCAGTATGCTTTGTGGTGGCCACCAAGCCGAGTCCTTGAGGAAGCGAAGTTCGTGAGGAAGCATGGTAGGGAGAAGTCTCTGTGGAGGGAGTCAGTGACCTGCTGAAAGATGGTTAATACTGGTTCAGCTGGGGGTCTGGGTGAGGTGAAGGTGCAGGGGCAGAGGTGTTACTTCGGGAGTAAGGAGAGGAGGTTACGCTCACTGGACTCGGGATGGTACTACTTCCGGGTTCACAATCGACTTTACCCACCTAGGCCTCTGTGGAGAAAAACGGAGAACTTCGCTAAGGGCAGGAGTCTGAACAGACAGCACCTAGCAGAAAGCAGGAAGGCCAGGGAATTGGAGACCCTGAAAGTCTGCTCGGGGGCCTGGGGATGTGAGGTGTGAGTAAACTGGAAGTCAGTTAGTGGTGGAAACAGACTAGAACCTTTTCTGTGCTGCTGCTGCTGCTGCCGGCCAGGAATAGATTAAAAACAAACTGAAGACCAGTCTTCATTTTCCTCTACCTGGTATTGAAAGGCCGATTGCCGAAATTTGTATAGATAGGCTCCAAACTGCCGCCATATCCAGAGGCTCCTCTCAGCCTCAGAAGTACTGGGACTTCAGACATAATTCAGGACAGGCTGTGTTTATTTGTGTGTTGTGTTGGTTTAGGGAAGTGAGCTCTAACTCTGTATCTCAGAGTGTCTGATACCTCATGTGCAGCTTGGACTCGCCATCAAACTGATGTCCTCACTCTTACAAATGTACTGGGGCCTGAGGAAATATGCCTTTTTAATTTTTTATTTTTAAATTTTTGTTTGTTTTTTCGTTGTTGAAGATTGAACCCAGAGCTTCTTGCTGTAGCAGTAAAATATGTGTCCAGCCAGGCAGAACTTTATATTTTAGATTTGCTTTAGATTTGTATTGCGATGAAAAAGATTGAGGAGCTTGCTTGTGATAATAGCAACTATGAATTTATTTGGAGATTGAGATGCAGACATGCAGACACATTTGCTCAAATTTATCAAAAACCTAGCAGGAATGGGACCAAAATGCAGATCCTCCTATGATTAGATATAAACCCACTTGAAGTCACAGTTAAAGCCATCATAGTGTGTGTGTGTGTGTGTGTGTGTGTGTTTATGAGAGAGAGAGAGAGAGAGAGAGAGAGAGAGAGAGAGAGAGTTTTAAACTGAAAAATAACAAACTCTTAGTCCTTTATAGTGAGGAAGCCCAAAATACTTTATTCAACTTAAATAATTCTTTTTAAAAATGTGTACATATTAAAGTTTAGGTTATCAATGGCTATCTTTGAAACCAACTATTCTGTTCCATGTTTAAGGTCTTTAGTATTAAATCAGAGGGTAATAGAAATATGGTTTTTATCTTTAAACTCTTCATGCAATTATGAAGTGCTGTTTTTAAAAAAATAATTTCTTAATGTTATTTTATATTTAATTTTATTAGTTTTAAGTGATTTTTTTTGGATTCAAATGGCTTGAAAAATTTCTTTTTATTCTTAATCAGAAAACGTAAGTTTCTTAGTGGAAAGGCAGCATTTTGAATAGTCTCTAGAGACACCAATGGAAAACTGGAACTTGTCAAGTGATGAACAGCAAGATGGGAGTGCTCCAGAATTGGACCTTATTGAAGGTACCAGATATCTAATGTTGGGCATTGATGTTACACTTCCTTTTTTTCTCAGTTATTCTAATTAGGCTTGTAATGGAGATCGAAAATCTCATACTGTATCTCTTGTATTTAATCACATGTAAATAAATAAATAGCTTAAAACATATTTTTAGATGACAATTAGACATTACTTGATTTTATTTAACTTCTAGACAAATCATAGATCTGCTTTAAAACCTAATGTTGGCACTATGCCTGTACGATCACAAAGTGTTTCATTAAAATTTGCAAAATAAAGTAATTGTTTTAATATCTTGTTTTATTACCAACCCAGTACAGAATCCAGTAACTCATGATGATGGGAATGCAAATCCTGAAGGAATAGTTGGAGATACAGGGTAATATGTTCAAACTTATTATTTCCTTCTTAGTGTAAGTACTTCCAGAAAAGTTTAATTGATTGTATAGCAAGTAATCTATATTAATATTTGGCATATAATGTATATACCAAACAAGAATTCCGTAAGATTAATCCTTAATTTGAATGGTTTTCTTGAAGGGTGTAATGCTGTGGATCCAACTCTCATCGTCCTGCTTTTAGCAAAAGCTGAGCCATCAAACTATATCCCTCAAATCCTTACTTTTTAAAACTTTAATTTCTTCACAGATCTCCAGTACAAAATATTCTGGGAAAATTTGAAGGTACATTTTTGGATATATAATTTGTTTATAACTACATAGTATTAACATAATTTATATATTAGGAAATATTAGTTAATATACTATATGACATCTGAATGACTTATTACAATTTATACATAGTATTATGTGAATATTTTTATTTTAATTATTTTTTATTTATTTATTTTTATTCAATATTATCTTTATTTACATTTTAAATATTAGCCCTTTTCTGGTTTCACCCCAGAAAAGCCCTATTCCATTAGCCCTCCCTGTGCTTCTATGAGAGTGTTCCCCCACCCACCCACTCCCACCTCCCCACCCTGGCATTTGCCTACACTGGGGCTTGGAGCCTTCACAGGACCAAAGACCTCTCCTCCCACCGATGTCTGACAAGACCATCCTCTGCTACATATGCAGCTGGAGCCATGGGTCCCCCCTCTTTGGTTGGTGGCTTAGTCCCTGGGTGCTTTAGGGGGTCTGGTTGGTTCATATTGTTGTTTTTCCTATAAGGTTGCAAACCCTTCAGCTCTTTCAGTCCTTCCTCTAACTCCTCCACTGGGGACCCCATGATCAGTCTGATGGTTGGCTGTGAGCATCAGCCTCTGTTCTTGCCAAGCTCTGGCAGAGCCTCTCAGGAGACAGCCAATTAGGCTCCTGTCAGCAAGCACTTGTTGGCATCCACAATAGTGACTGGGTTTGGTGTCTGTATATGGGATGGATCCACAGGTTGGACAGACTCTAGGTGGTCATTCCTTCAGTCTCTGCTCTGCACTTTGTCTCCATATTTCCTCCCAGGAGTATTTTGTTCCCCATTCTAAGAAGGACTAAAACACCCACACTTTCCTCTTCCTTCTTCTTGAGCTTCATGTGGTATGTGAATTACATTTTGGGTATTCTGAGCTTTTAGGCTAGTATCCACTTATCAGTGAGTGAATACCATGTTTGTTCTTTTGGAATTGTGTTACCTCACACAGGATGATATATTTTAGATCCATCCATTTGCCTGTGAATTTCATGAAGTCATTGTCTCTGTACCATTACCATACATTTTTATCACTATTTCTTTATAATACAGCTTGAGTTCGGGGATGATTCCCCATGAAGTTCTTTATTGTTGAAAACAGATTTTCGATATCCTGGATTTTGGATTGTTTTTACCAGAGTGTTATTGAGTATTTTTGCATCAATATTCATAAGTGAAATTGGTCTGAAGTTTCCTTTCTTCATTGGGTCTTTGTATGCTTTGGGTATAAGTGTAATTGTGGCTTTGTAGAACAAATTGAATAGTGTTCCTTCTCTTTTGATTTTGCATAATGGTTTGAAGAGTGTTGGTATTAGGTCTTCTTTGAAGGTCTGATAGAATTCTGTACTAAACCCATCAGGTCCTGGACGTTTTTTGATTGGGAGACTATTAATGACTGTTTCTATTTCTTTAAGGGTTATGGGAGTTTTTACAGGAATTATCTGATCCTCATTTAAATTGGATACCTGATATCTGTCTAGATAATTGTCCATTTCATCCAGATTTTCCAGTTTTGTTGAGTATAGGCTTTTGTAGTAGGATTTGATGATTTTTTTGGATTTCCTAAGTTTCTGTTGTTATGTCTCCCTTTTCATTTCTGGTTTTGTTAATTTGGGTACTGACTCTGTGCCCTCTCTTTAGTCCAGCTAAGGGTTTATCTATCCTGTTGATTTTCTCAAAGAACCAGCTCCTGGTTTGGTTGATTCTTTGTATAGTTCTTTTGGATTCCACTTGGTTGATTTTAACCCTGAGTTTGATTATTACCTGCCTTCTACTCCTCTTGGGTGAATTGGCTTCCATTTGTTTTAGAACTTTTATGTGTGCTGCCAGGCTGCTAGTGTATGCTCTCTCATTTCTTTTGCGAGGCACTCAGAACTATGAGTTTTCCTCTTAGGAATGCTTTCATTGTGTCCCATAAGTTTGGATATCTTGTAGCTTCATTTTCATTAAACTCTAAAAAGTCTTTAATTTCTTTCTTTATTTCTTCCTTGATGGAGTTATCATTGAGTAGATTGTTGTTCACCTTCCACATATATGAAGGTTTTCAATTATTTATATTATTATTGAAGATCAGCCTTAGTCCGTGGTGACTTTATAGGATGCATGAGTTTATATAAATATTTTTATATCTGTTGAAGCCTGTTTTGTGACCCATTATATATCAGTTTTGAAGAAGTCATCATGAGGTGGTGAGAAGAAGGAATATTCTTTTGGTTTAGGATAAAATGTTCTATAGATATCCATAGATATAGATCTCTGTTAAATCGATTTTTTCACAACTTCTGTTAGTTTCACAGTGTCTCTGTTTTGTTTATGTTTCCAGGATCTGTTCGTTGCTGAGAGTGGGGTGTTGAAGTCTCCCACTGTTATTATGTGGGGTACAGTATGTACTTTGAGCTTTAGTAAAGTTTCTTTTATGAATTTTGGTGCCCTTGTATTTGGAGCATAGATGTTCAGAATTGTGAGTTCATCTTTGTTGATTTATCCTTTGACAAGTATGAAGTGACATTCCTTATCCTTAAAAAATGATACTTTTGGTTGTAAGTTGATTTTATTTCATAGGAGAATAGGAAACTACAGCGTTATTCCTGGAAATATTTGCTTGGAAAAATTTTTCCAGCCTTTTAGTCTGAGGTAGTGTCTGTCTTTGTCACTGAGGTGGGTTTCCTGTATGCAGCAAAATCCTGGGTTCTCTTTATGTATCCAGTCTATTACTCTATGTCTTTTTACTGGAGAATTGAGTCCATTGATATTAAGAGATATTAAAGACCAGTGACTGTTGGGTATTCCCTGTTACTTTTGTTGTAAGAGGTGGAATTATGTTTGTGTGGCTATCTTCTTTGGGGTTTGTTGAAAGAAGAGTTCTTTCTTGCTTTTTCTATGGTGTAGTTTCCCTCCTTGTGTTGTATTTTTCCATCTTTTTTTTTTTTTTGAAGGGCTGCATTCTTGGAAAGATATTGTGTGAATTTGGTTTTGTCATGGAATACTTTGGTTTCTCCATCTATGGTAATTGAAAATTTGGCTGAGTATAGTAGCCTGGGCTGGCATTTGTGTTCTCTTAGTGTCTGTATAACATCTGTCCAGGCTCTTCTGGCTTTCACAGTCTCTGGTGAAAAATCTGGTGTAGTTCTGATAGGCTTGCCTTTCTATGTTACTTGACCTTTTTCCTTTACTGTTTTAGTATTCTATCTTTATTTAGTGCATTTGTTGTTTTGATTATTATGTGTCAGAAGGAATTTCTTTTCTGGTCCAGTCTATTTGGAGTTCTGTAGGCTTCTTATATGTTAATGGGCATCTCTTTCTTTAGGTTTGGGAAGTTTTCTCCTATAATTTTGTTGAAGATATTTACTGGCCCTTTGACTTGTAAATCTTCTCTCTCTTCTATACCTATTATCCTTAGGTTTTTGTCTTCTCATTGTGTCCTGGATTTCCTGGATGTTTTGGTTAGGGGATTTTTGCATTTTGCATTTTCATTAACTGTTCTGTTAATGTTTTCTATGGTATCTTTTGTACCTGAGATTCTCTATTCTATCTCTTGTAATCTGTTGGAGATGCTTGCATCTATGTCTCCTAGGTTTTCTTTCTCCGGGTCCATCTCCCTTTGTCTTTTCTTTATTGTCTCTATTTCCATTTTTAGATCCTAGATGGGTTTTGTTCAATTCCTTCACCTGTTTGATTGTGTTTTCTTTAACTCTTTAAGGGATTTTTATGTTTCCTCTTTAAGGGCTTCTAGCTGTTTACCTGTGTTCTCCTGTATTTCTTTAAGGGAGGTATTTTTGTTCTTAAAGTCCTCTATCATCATCATGATATGTGATTTTGAATCTGAATCTTTCTTTTCCAATGTGTTGGGGTATCCAGGACTTGCTGAGGTGTCCAAACTGGGTTCTGATGATGCCAACTACTCTTGTTTTCTATTGCTTATATTCTTGCGCTTACCTCTCGCCATCTCATTTTCTTTGGTGCTACCTTCCCTTGCTGTCTCTGTCTGAAGCCTGTCCCTCCTGTAATCCTGATTGTGTCAGAACTCATCAGAGTCCAGCTGTCTCTGGGATCCTGGGATCCTGGGATCCTGAGACTCTGGGTTTTTCTGAGCTCCTGGAAGACATGCTGCTCTTGGATCCTGAAATTCTGGTGTGACCAATCTCCTGAGATCCTGCTGTGTCAGAGCTCCTGGGAGTTAAGCTTTCTCTGGGTATTGAAAGATTTGGTAGGCTGCCAGGGCCCTAGGTTTTCTCTGGACACACGTGCAAGCTGCAATGAACCCGTGCCTCTGTCTGGGAGGGTGTTTTTGTTTCCCTGGTTCTTGTAGGGGTCTCAGATACACAAGGTGTTGGGAAAGATGTTGTGCCCTCAGCTGTGATCTTTTGTCAGAACTCCAGTGTTCCTGAGTGTGTCTGATCTCCTGGGAGTCAAGCTTCCTCTGTGATCCTGCGATCTTGGACATTTCAGAAAACCTGGGAGTTGGGCTCCCTCTGGGTGTTTTAAGAGTGGGTGTAGAGCCAGCACCCCAGGTCTGCTCCAGGTGCAGGTTCAGAGTGGAAGGAATCCATGCCACTTGCCAAGCAAGGGTTCCTGTGTCCCTGCATCCTTGGGGACTCTGTTACTCCTGATGTTGGGGCCTTTCCTGTGATCCTGGGAGTGTTAGAGCATCTGAGAGTTGCACTTCCTCTGGGTGTTGTGGGACTAGATGCAGAGTCAGTACCCAAGATCTACTCATGACACAGACTCTTGCAAATATTTTTTATTTACCATCATGGACTTATTTTTTCCTGTGGTACAGAAAGTGAAAATGGTGCTTTTTGAACAGGTGTGACATTAATCAAACTTAATTTTTATTTTTTAATATGTTTGTGTCTGTGGTGCATATATACAAATGTGGAGGGCAGAGGAGGATGTTGGGTTTTGCTCTATTACTTTCCACCTTATTCCCTTAAGACAGGCTCTGTCACTGAACATGCAGCTAGACAAGCAGCCACCAAGTCCTAGGAATTCTCACTCTGCCTACCACAGTGCTGCTATTGTAGAAGCAACCATCCATGGTTGGTTTTCTAGATGGGTACTAGATTCAAATTTGCGAACCTCCTCCTTTCACAGTAAGCCCTCTTAACTACTGAGGCATCTTCATAACTGCTTTGAAGGGATTTTTTAGAGGAAAAAATAGATGTAAACATTTTTACAGTTCCATGTATTCAAAGCTAAGTGATAGGTATAAAAAATTCTGTACATGCAACAGTTTTTCATTGATCCAGTGTTAATTTTTTAATGTAAGCCTTATTACTTTTTAAAAATTTTATTTTATGGGTATGGTTGTTTGCTTGCATGTGTGTATGCGCACAACTTGTGTGTCTGGTACCTGAGGAGGCCAGATGAAGGCATTGAATCCCCTGTAACTGGAGTTATAGGTTGTGAGCCACCTTGTTGATGCTGGGAATCCAATCTCAGATCTCTGGAAGGTAACCAGTGCTTTTAAGTGCTGAGCCATCTCTCTACCCCCATGAAACAATATTATATTTAAGAAAAATAATATTTGGCTTTATTAAGGTTACCCATTTTATCAAATCATTTTTATAACTGAAGGATTTGCTCTATTTGGAGGAGGCATAACAATCATTTAATAATCTGTGTTATATATTACTATATATGTTGAGAGTATTAAACATGTACACCATAATATAGCTTCATCCTAATTACTGAAAGCTAACTATCTATGCTAGAACGGTACTAAACATTTTCTGAAGTATTACAATTTTTATGAACTGCAGTAGTTACTGATGAGAACGTCCTACAAAAATGTTCAAGTGTTTTTGTAAAAGATATGTTCTGAAGTATAACTGACTATACTCTTAAAAATAACTTTATTAGATTTAAAAACCTTGGGGATTCTCGTTTGAAACATAGAATTTTAACATTTTCATCAATTTTTATGTATATAGGTGTTTTACCTGTAAGTATGTCTGTGAGTCATATACATATGTACCTGGTGCCTACAGAATTTAGAACAGGGCATCACATCTACTGGAACTGGAGTTGCAGATGTTTGTGAATATCATGTAGGTGCTAGGAATCAAACCCAGGTCTTATGAAAGAGCAGCCACTCTTAACTACTGATCCTTCTCTCCAGGTATCCTCTTGGTTTTCTTTTGTTGGGGAGGGGTGGATTTTTTTGTGACAGGGTCTCATTATGTAGCTCTGGCTTTCCTGGAACTCACTATCTCGACCAGGCTAACCTGGAACTCACAGAGATCTGCCTGCCTCCACCTCCATAGTACTAGGATTAAAATTGTGAACCAATATGCTTAGCTGTCCTCTTATTTTAAATCGAATATTTTAAATAATGAGTTCTAGCAATTACACAGTCGAGTGTGTTCTTTCAGTTGCATCATCTTTTATAGATTTATAAAAGAATTAGCCTTTATTAAAGTGATTCCCCAGGAAGAAATTCAAGCCCACCTTTGATCCTTTGTTTTGTGCATTTGTTCTTTTGAAAACTGTTCTTGAAGTTTAAAATTATTTTCCTTACAGAAATCAAAATTTGGATAAGATTAGATATTTATTATCCAAAATACATGGAAGTGGAATTTTCTGTGTTGTGGAACATTTCTGTAGACTTTACTGGTTGAACATCCTTCATCTGAAAATACAAAACCCTAAGTATTCTAAAGTATGAAGCATGTTGGTGATATCTTTCAATTTAATTTTAAGTTTCCTTGGCATTACTGGATGAATTTTATCTATCTTTATGTTTACTTGAATACATGTAATCAACTAAAGTTTCTTCAACATGACACTCTGTTTTTAATATAGGTGACATTAACAAGATGCTTCACAAAAAGAGAAAACGCATGGAAACTTATATCAAAGATTCTTTCAAAGAGAGCAACCAGAAATTAGAACAACTTTGGAAAACGAACAAATGGGAGAGGTAGGATTGTTAGTTTTGTAGGGTCACATCTGTATCATTTTAAAAATTACATGTGGCTGAAGTTTAAAAAAAAAAAGTCATGTTTGAGCCTTTAATAAAAATGTGTGGCTTTGATTTTGTCTGAGAATTTAACCCTATAACTCCATGCCTTCAAGGAAAAATAAATTTAATTCTTAGATATCTGTGAAAATGTTTCTACTTTAAGTAACTGTTAATGAGATTTTAAAATTTGATTTACATTCATTTTGGAAAAACAGAAGTCTTGTGCAAAGTCTTAGAAATGTAATTTGTGGTTTATTATGTTTAACAATATGGAAAAGGATCAATTATATATGCAGGCAATTTGTATATTTTAATTGACTTATGTTTTGCACTAAGTCTTAACTGAGTCAATATAGGAAATATAAATTAGACCTTATTTTGGTAGAAAATAATGACAAAACTACTTTGAAATACAATTAATTTTCTTAAAAAAGAGATACATATATATTAAAACCTTTAATTTTGAAAAGCTAAAACATAAAAGAAGACTTCTCTGATAATGGGAAAAAATCTATAATGATTTCCCATTAGATAATTTAATACTGCTGTTTTTCTTTTTATAGTATGAAATGTTCAATTTAATTGGTTTTGAGTGTTCTTTTTCATATTGGTATGAAATGTGACTGCTTTCATTACTTTGCTTTACAGAAAGAAGATCAACAACAAATTTTGTGAGCAGTATATAACTACATTTCAGAAGTTTGATATGGATGTCCAGAAATTCAATGAAGAACAAGATAAATCAGTGGTTGGTATCATAACTAACTTTATAATTAACCTAGCATAACTAAGTATCAAGTAGGAATGGAGAAACTAGCCTGGTGTTGGGCATATGAAACTAAATTAAGTTTCATTATCTATCTATCCTTGGTTCTGTTCTAGTCCTACTGAATTGTAAACCAGAGAAGAATGATCACATACTATATCAATAAAAACCCTAGGTGTTTTATGGTAGACCAGATCATAAATTTTCAAGAGGCAGACTTTTGCTGAAAGATGAAGATAGGATTACCAGTTTCTGCAAAAAGAATCACAATATGTCAGCCTCAGGTACAGTTGAAAGGAGAGAGAAAGCTTCCTTACTGGTGTCATCTGGACTGTGTTGCTAATATTAGAAAACCAAATCAAACTGGTATATCAGTTCTTACAGTCCTAAACTTAGTACAAATTTAGTAACAACAGTGGATGGAAACAACCTTTCTCAACAGCCCTGGCAGAATATTCCTGTGGAAGGATATCACCAAACTATCTTAGATCATCTCTCCATTACTGTACCAATGACTGTAGTCATCACATGGTTTCCAAGTAAAATCTGAGATGATGACCATATTAACTACTTTTTTATTTGATTGGTTAATAGTTTGGGAAGTATTAAATTTGAAAGGAACAGGAGATCCATTCCTGCCTGGGAAGGCATTGAGGAAGCTGCCATTATGAGTCAGTTCAGGAAAGAGATGGGGACTAAAGATAAAAAATAAATAAATACTCCAATTGAAGGCAATTTTTAAACCTTGAACTCTGGATGAAATTTCAAGGGGAAGTGATCATCCATGTAAATGAGGAGTCTAAAGACAGACCCCCAGAGTACTTCAATATTTGTAATTCTGCATGGGGCAAGGGGGGGTGAGAGGTAACCAGTAAGGGAAGAGAACAATTGGTAGAAAGAATACTACCATGAGTGAAGGAAAACTTATAAGGAAGAAAAGATCACTAACTGTGTCACATGCTGCTAATGGGCCAAATAGGATAGGTTTGCAGGACTAGAAGATGGTTTAGTTGTAATCTTTCTCCTGTGTAGTCATGGAGACCTGACCTTACATTCCCTGCATAGGCATGCACGCACACACCAACAACAACAACACTACCACCACCACCACGAACAACAACAACAACAAACTAGCAAAACTAAAAACAAACCACCGCAACAATAAAAGTTGGTGTGGTGGTGAGCATTTTAGAACCACCATACTCAGGTTTAGTTCAGAGATAAGATGATTCCCAGAGCTTCCTAGCCACCAGGTGTAGCCTAATGGATGAGCTCTAGGTTCAGTCAGATCCTGTCTCCCAAACAGTAGGGTGCAACCAAAGAAGACACCCAATATTAATCCTTTGTCTCCATATGTATGCACGTGTACGTTTTTTAAAGGAAAACTACACAAAGTGGAGGTCATTGTACTTAATCAGGATGATTTGAGTGGAAATGTGAGGTTAAACTGATGACAATAAATAAAGGACAAAATAGGAATGTAGTAGCCCAAGGAGAAAAGGTGTAAAGAGCTTGTCTTAATTTTTTTTAATGCAAATTACCATGGTTGTGTGCCAACCTAAAGAATACAAAGAAAAATTTATATAACTACCTCCTGTGTTAATTGAGATTGGAACCTAGAGAAAACCAGTCTACCACTAAACTTTGTTCCCAGACATCTGTTTACACTTTAATTTGAGGTAGGATGACTTAAAGTGATCAAGACTTGTGATCATGATCTTGTGATCATTGTAACTCAAACTTTATAAAAGTTAGTTTTATAGGCATTACACTGACAGCCAGCTAGAGTCATACATTTAAAATAACAGTTACGAGAAAAGCACCGGGGCAGCTGGGGCGCAGGGTCGGCTGACACTCGCCAGCTACCCACAACACCCGCCACAGGATCTTAAGACTTCTGGTGAGTGGAGCACAGCTTCTGCTCCAGTCCAATCACACGGGACCTGAGACTGCTCTGGTTGGGGAGAGAGAAATCCGGCCTACATAGGGCCACAACCCTCTTCCGGTCAGAAAAGCACCGGGGCAGCTGGGGCGCAGGGTCAGCTGACACTCGCCAGCTACCCACAACACCCGCCACAGGATCTTAAGACTTCTGGTGAGTGGAGCACAGCTTCTGCTCCAATCCAATTGCGCGGGACCTGAGACTGCATTAGTTAGGGAAGTAGAAACCGGCCTGAGTAGGGCCACAGGCCTCATCCGGCCGGATCACCGCCGGGGTAGCTGGAGAGCAGGGTTGCCAGACACCTGCCAGCTACCCACGACCCCCGCCGCAGGATTTTGGGACTGCTGGTGAGTGGAACACAGCTTCTGCTCCAATCTTTAAACAGTGACAACGATAACAACTAACCCCAGAGATTACCAGATGGCGAAAGGTAAACGTAATAATCTTACTAACAGAAACCAAGACCACTCACCATCATCAGAACCCAGCACCCCCACTTCGCCCAGTCCAGAGCACCCCAACACACCGGAAAATCTAGACACGGATTTAAAAGCATATCTCCTGATGATGATAGAGGACTTCAAGAAGGATTTAATAACACACTTAAAGAAATGCAGGAGAACACTGCTAAACAGGCAGAAGACAATAAAGAGGAAGCACAAAAATCCCTTAAAGAATTGCAGGAGAACACTGCTAAAGAGTTACAAATCCTTAAAGAAAAACAGGATAACATAATCAAACAGGTAGAAGTCCTTAATGAAAAACAGGAAAACACATCCAAACAGATGATGGAAATGAACAAAACCATACTAGACCTAAAAAGGGAAGTAGACACAATAAAGAAAACCCAAAATGAGGCAACACTGGAGATAGAAACCCTAGGAAAGAAATCTGGAACCATAGATACCAGCATCAGCAACAGAATACAAGAGATGGAAGAGAGAATCTCAGGTGCAGAAGATTCCATAGAGAACATCGGCACAACAATCAAGGAAAATGTAAAATGCAAAAAGATCCTAACTCAAAACATCCAAGAAATACAGGACACAATGAGAAGACCAAACCTACGGATAATAGGAGTGGATGAGAATGAAGATTTTCAACTCAAAGGACCAGCAAACATCTTCAACAAAATTATAGAAGAAAACTTCCCAAATCTAAAGAAAGAGATGCCCATGAACATACAAGAAGCCTACAGAACTCCAAATAGACTGGACCAGAAAAGAAATACATCCCGACACATTATAATCAGAACAACAAATGCTCTAAATAAAGATAGAATACTAAAAGCAGTAAGAGAAAAAGGCCAAGTAACATATAAAGGCAAGCCTATCAGAATTACACCAGATTTTTCACCAGAGACTATGAAAGCCAGAAGATCCTGGATGGATGTTATACAGACACTAAAAGAACACAAATTCCAGCCCAGGCTACTATACCCAGCCAAACTCTCAATTAACATAGATGGAGAAACCAAAGTATTCCATGACAAAACCAAATTCACATATTATCTCTCCACGAATCCAGCCCTTCAAAGGATAATAACAGAAAAAAACCAATACAAGGACAGGAATCACGCCCTAGAAACAACAAGAAGGTAATCCCTCAACAAACCTAAAAGAAGACAGCCACAAGAACAAAATGCCAACTTTAACAACAATAATAACAGGAAACAACAATTACTTTTCCTTAATATCTCTTAATATCAATGGACTCAACTCCCCGATAAAAAGACATAGACTAACAAACTGGCTACACAAACAAGACCCAACATTTTGCTGCTTACAGGAAACTCATCTCAGAGAAAAGGATAGACACTACCTCAGAATGAAAGGCTGGAAACAATTTTCCAAGCAAATGGCATGAAGAAACAAGCTGGAGTAGCCATTCTAATATCTGATAAGATTGACTTCCAACCCAAAGTCATTAAAAAAGACAAGGAGGGACACTTCATACTCATCAAAGGTAAAATCCTCCAAGAGGAACTATCAATCCTGAATATCTATGCTCCAAATACAAAGGCAGCCACATTCATTAAAGAAACTTTAGTAAATCTCAAAGCACACATTGCACCTCACACAATAATAGTGGGAGACTTCAACACACCACTTTCACCAATGGACAGATCATGGAAACAGAAACTAAACAGGGACACAGTGAAACTAAGAGAAATTATGAATCAAATGGATCTGGCAGATATCTACAGAACATTCTATCCTAAAACAAAAGGATATACCTTCTTCTCAGCACCTCATGGTACCTTCTCCAAAATTGACCACATAATTGGTCACAAAGCAGGCCTCAACAGATACAAAAAAATTGAAATTGTCCCATGCATCCTATCAGATCACCATGGACTAAGGCTGATCTTTAATAACAAAATAAATAATAGAAAGCCAACCTTCACGTGGAAACTGAACAACACTCTTCTCAATGATACCTTGGTCAAGGAAGGAATAAAGAAAGAAATTAAGGACTTTTTAGAGTTCAATGAAAATGAAGCCACAACATACCCAAACTTATGGGACGCAATGAAAGCATTTCTAAGAGGAAAACTCATAGCTCTGAGTGCCTCCAAAAGGAAACTAGAGAGAGCACACATTAGCAGCTTGACAACACACCTAAAAGCACTAGAACAAAAGGAAGCAAATTCACCCAAGAGGAGTAGACGGCAGGAAATAATCAAACTCAGGGGTGAAATCAACCAACTGGAAACAAGAAAAACTATTCAAAGAATCAACCAATCAAGGAGCTGGTTCTTTGAGAAAATCAACAAGATAGATAAACCCTTAGCCAGACTCACTAGAGGGCACAGGGAAAGCATCCTAATTAACAAAATCAGAAATGAAAAAGGAGACATAACAACAGATCCTGAAGACATCCAAAACACCATCAGATCCTTCTACAAAAGGCTATACTCAACAAAACTGGAGAACCTGGATGAAATGGAGAAGTTCCTAGACAGATACCAGGTACCAAAGTTGAATCAAGATCAGGTTAATGATCTAAACAGCCCTATATCCCCCAAAGAAATAGAAGCAGTCATTAATAGTCTCCCAACTAAAAAAAAGCCCAGGACCAGATGGGTTTAGTGCAGAGTTCTATCAGGCCTTCAAAGAAGATCTAATCCCAGTTCTTCACAAACTATTCCACAAAATAGAAACAGAAGGTACTCTACCCAACTCATTCTATGAAGCCACAATTACTCTGATACCTAAACCACAAAAAGACCCAACAAAGATAGAAAATTTCAGACCAATATCCCTTATGAATATTGATGCAAAAATCCTCAATAAAGTTCTTGCTAACCGAATCCAAGAACACATCAAAACAATCATCCATCCTGACCAAGTAGGTTTCATCCCAGGGATGCAGGGATGGTTCAATATACGGAAATCCATCAACGTAATCCAGTATATAAATAAACTCAAAGACAAAAAACACATGGTCATCTCGTTAGATGCAGAAAAAGCATTTGACAAGATCCAACACCCATTCATGATAAAAGTCTTGGAAAGATCAGGAATTCAAGGCCCATACCTAAACATGATAAAAGCAATCTACAGCAAACCAGTAGCCAACATCAAAGTAAATGGTCAGAAGCTTGAAGCAATCCCTCTAAAATCAGGGACTAGACAAGGCTGTCCACTTTCTCCATACCTATTCAACATTGTACTTGAAGTCCTAGCCAGAGCAATTCGACAACAAAAGGAGATCAAAGGGATACAAATTGGAAAAGATGAAGTCAAAATATCACACTCCTAAGCCTGATAAACAGCTTCGGTGAAGTAGCTGGATATAAAATTAACTCAAACAAATCAATGGCCTTTCTCTACACAAAGAATAAACAGGCTGAGAAAGAAATTAGGGAAACAACACCCTTCTCAATAGTCACAAATAATATAAAATATCTCGGCGTGACTCTAACTAAGGAAGTGAAAGATCTGTATAATAAAAACTTCAAGTCTCTGAAGAAAGAAATTCTAGAAGATCTCAGAAGATGGAAAGATCTCCCATGCTCATGGATTGGCAGGATCAACATTGTAAAAATGGCTATCTTGCCAAAAGCAATCTACAGATTCAATGCAATCCCCATCAAATTCCAAATCAATTCTTCAACGAATTAGAAAGTGCAATCTGCAAATTCATCTGGAATAACAAAAAACCTAGGATAGCAAAAACTCTTCTCAAGGATAAAAGAACCTCTGGTGGAATCACCATGCCGGACCTAAAGCTCTACTACAGAGCAATTGTGATAAAAACTGCATGGTACTGGTATAGTGACAGACAAATAGACCAATGGAATAGAATTGAAGACCCAGAAATGAACCCACACACCTATGGTCACTTGATCTTCGACAAGGGAGCTAAAAACATCCAGTGGAAGAAAGACAGCATTTTCAACAAATGGTGCTGGCACAACTGGTTGTTAACATGTAGAAGAATGCGAATTGATCCATTCCTATCTCCTTGTACTAAGGTCAAGTCTAAGTGGATCAAGGAACTTCACATAAAACCAGAGACACTGAAACTTATAGAGGAGAAAGTGGGGAAAAGCCTTGAAGATATGGGCACAGGGGAAAAATTCCTGAATAGAACAGTAATGGCTTGTGCTGTAAGATCGAGAATTGACAAGTGGGACCTCATAAAACTACAAAGCTTCTGCAAGGCTAAAGACACCATCAATAAGACAAAAAAACCACCAACAGATTGGGAAAGGATCTTCACCTATCCTAAATCAGATAAGGGACTAATATCCAATATATATAAAGAACTCAAGAAGGTGAACTCCAGAAAGTCAAATAACCCCATTAAAAAATGGGGCTCAGAACTGAACAAAGAATTCTCACCTGAGGAATACCGAATGGCAGAGAAACACCTGAAAAAATGTTCAACATCCTTAATCATCAGGGAAATGCAAATCAAAACAACCCTGAGATTCCACCTCACACCAGTCAGAATGGCTAAGATCAAAAATTCAGGTGACAGCAGATGCTGGCGAGGATGTGGAGAAAGAGGAACACTCCTCCATTGTTGGTGGGATTGCAAGCTTGTACAACCACTCTGGAAATCAGTCTGGCGGTTCCTCAGAAAATTGGACATAGTACTACCGGAGGATCCAGCAATACCTCTCCTGGGCATATATCCAGAAGATGTCCCAACCGGTAAAAAGGACACATGCTCCACTATGTTCATAGCAGCCCTATTTATAATAGCCAGAAGCTGGAAAGAACCCAGATGTCCCTCAACAGAGGAATGGATACAGAAATTATGGTACATTTACACAATGGAGTACTACTCAGCTATTAAAAAGAATGAATTTATGAAATTCCTAGCCAAATGGATGGACCTGGAGGGCATCATCTTGAGTGAAGTAACACAATCACAAAAGAACTCACACAATATGTATTCACTGATAAGTGGATATTAGCCCAAAACTTAGGATACCCAAGATATAAGATACAATTTGATAAACGCATGAAACTCAAGAAGAATGAAGACCAAAGTGTGGACACTGTGCACCTTCTTAGAATTGGGAACAAAACACCCAGGGAAGGAGTTACAGAGACAAAGTTCGTAGCTGTGATGAAAGGATGGACCATTTAGAGACTGCCGTATCCAGGGACCATCCCATAATCAGCTTCTAAACGCTGACACCATTGCATACACTAGCAAGATTTTGCTGAAAGGACCCAAATATAGCTGTCTCTTGTGAGACGATGCTGGGGCCTAGCAAACACAGGAGTGGATGTTCACAGTCAGCTATTGGATGTATCACAGGGCTCCCAATGGAGAAGCTAGAGAAAGTACCCAAGGAGCTAAAGGGATCTGCAACCCTATTGTTGGAACAACATGATGTACTAACCAGAACCCCGGAGCTCTTGTCTCTAGCTGCATATGTATCGAAAGATGGCCTAGTCGGCCATCAATGGAAAGAGAGGCCCATTGAACTTGCAAACTTTATATGCCCCAATATAGGGGAATGCCAGGGCCAAAAGAATGGGAAAGGGTGGGTAGGGAAGCGGGGGGCGCTATGGGGGACTTTTGGGATAGCATTGGAAATGTAATTGAGGAAAATATGTAATAAAAATATTAAAAATCAAAAAAAAAAAAACAGTTACAATTGCTAAAACTCTTGACAATAGTTGAGACAAGTGAAGACATTGGACTTAGCAAAGAATAAGTAGGCCGCTGAGGCAGCACCCTTTTGGGGCCGCAGACATCCGGCACCCTCCCAGCTGGAGGACAGTGACCTGCCCTGCAGGGAGCGCCATCTTGGCTCCGGGACTCCGCCGAACTTAGTCTGTACAGGTTAGAGTGAGGACCACAGAGGCAGACAGCTTCTGGGACAGGCGGGAGACACAGAGCCGCTGAGGCAGCACCCTTTTGGGGCCGCAGACATCCGGCACCCTCCCAGTCGGAGGACAGTGACCTGCCCTGCAGGGAGCGCCATCTTGCCTCCGGGACTCCGCCGAACTTAGTCTGTACAGGTCAGAGTGAGGACCACAGAGGCAGACAGCTTCTGGGACAGGCGGGAGACACAGAGCCGCTGAGGCAGCACCCTTTTGGGGCCGCAGACATCCGGCACCCTCCCAGTCGGAGGACAGTGACCTGCCCTGCAGGGAGCGCCATCTTGCCTCCGGGACTCCGCCGAACTTAGTCTGTACAGGTTAGAGTGAGGACCACAGAGGCAGACAGCTTCTGGGACAGGCGGGAGACACAGAGCCGCTGAGGCAGCACCCTTTTGGGGCCGCAGACATCCGGCACCCTCCCAGCTGGAGGACAGTGACCTGCCCTGCAGGGAGCGCCATCCGCCGAACTTAGTCTGTACAGGTCAGAGTGAGGACCACAGAGGCAGACAGCTTCTGGGACAGGCGGGAGCCACAGAGCCGCTGAGGCAGCACCCTTTTGGGGCCACAGACATCCGGCACCCTCCTAGCTGGAAGACAGTGGTCTGCCCTGCACAGGAGCCCTCTGCCTCAGGATGCAACCAAAGAAGACACCCAATATTAATCCTTTGTCTCCATATGTATGCACGTGTACGTTTTTTAAAGGAAAACTACACAAAGTGGAGGTCATTGTACTTAATCAGGATGATTTGAGTGGAAATGTGAGGTTAAACTGATGACAATAAATAAAGGACAAAATAGGAATGTAGTAGCCCAAGGAGAAAAGGTGTAAAGAGCTTGTCTTAATTTTTTTTAATGCAAATTACCATGGTTGTGTGCCAACCTAAAGAATACAAAGAAAAATTTATATAACTACCTCCTGTGTTAATTGAGATTGGAACCTAGAGAAAACCAGTCTACCACTAAACTTTGTTCCCAGACATCTGTTTACACTTTAATTTGAGGTAGGATGACTTAAAGTGATCAAGACTTGTGATCATGATCTTGTGATCATTGTAACTCAAACTTTATAAAAGTTAGTTTTATAGGCATTACACTGACAGCCAGCTAGAGTCATACATTTAAAATAACAGTTACGAGAAAAGCACCGGGGCAGCTGGGGCGCAGGGTCGGCTGACACTCGCCAGCTACCCACAACACCCGCCACAGGATCTTAAGACTTCTGGTGAGTGGAGCACAGCTTCTGCTCCAGTCCAATCACACGGGACCTGAGACTGCTCTGGTTGGGGAGAGAGAAATCCGGCCTACATAGGGCCACAACCCTCTTCCGGTCAGAAAAGCACCGGGGCAGCTGGGGCGCAGGGTCAGCTGACACTCGCCAGCTACCCACAACACCCGCCACAGGATCTTAAGACTTCTGGTGAGTGGAGCACAGCTTCTGCTCCAATCCAATTGCGCGGGACCTGAGACTGCATTAGTTAGGGAAGTAGAAACCGGCCTGAGTAGGGCCACAGGCCTCATCCGGCCGGATCACCGCCGGGGTAGCGGGAGAGCAGGGTTGCCTGACACCCGCCAGCTACCCACGACCCCCGCCGCAGGATTTTGGGACTGCTGGTGAGTGGAACACAGCTTCTGCTCCAATCTTTAAACAGTGACAACGATAACAACTAACCCCAGAGATTACCAGATGGCGAAAGGTAAACGTAATAATCTTACTAACAGAAACCAAGACCACTCACCATCATCAGAACCCAGCACCCCCACTTCGCCCAGTCCAGGGCACCCCAACACACCGGAAAATCTAGACACGGATTTAAAAGCATATCTCCTGATGATGATAGAGGACTTCAAGAAGGATTTAATAACACACTTAAAGAAATGCAGGAGAACACTGCTAAACAGGCAGAAGACAATAAAGAGGAAGCACAAAAATCCCTTAAAGAATTGCAGGAGAACACTGCTAAAGAGTTACAAATCCTTAAAGAAAAACAGGATAACATAATCAAACAGGTAGAAGTCCTTAATGAAAAACAGGAAAACACATCCAAACAGATGATGGAAATGAACAAAACCATACTAGACCTAAAAAGGGAAGTAGACACAATAAAGAAAACCCAAAATGAGGCAACACTGGAGATAGAAACCCTAGGAAAGAAATCTGGAACCATAGATACCAGCATCAGCAACAGAATACAAGAGATGGAAGAGAGAATCTCAGGTGCAGAAGATTCCATAGAGAACATCGGCACAACAATCAAGGAAAATGTAAAATGCAAAAAGATCCTAACTCAAAACATCCAAGAAATACAGGACACAATGAGAAGACCAAACCTACGGATAATAGGAGTGGATGAGAATGAAGATTTTCAACTCAAAGGACCAGCAAACATCTTCAACAAAATTATAGAAGAAAACTTCCCAAATCTAAAGAAAGAGATGCCCATGAACATACAAGAAGCCTACAGAACTCCAAATAGACTGGACCAGAAAAGAAATACATCCCGACACATTATAATCAGAACAACAAATGCTCTAAATAAAGATAGAATACTAAAAGCAGTAAGAGAAAAAGGCCAAGTAACATATAAAGGCAAGCCTATCAGAATTACACCAGATTTTTCACCAGAGACTATGAAAGCCAGAAGATCCTGGATGGATGTTATACAGACACTAAAAGAACACAAATTCCAGCCCAGGCTACTATACCCAGCCAAACTCTCAATTAACATAGATGGAGAAACCAAAGTATTCCATGACAAAACCAAATTCACATATTATCTCTCCACGAATCCAGCCCTTCAAAGGATAATAACAGAAAAAAACCAATACAAGGACAGGAATCACGCCCTAGAAACAACAAGAAGGTAATCCCTCAACAAACCTAAAAGAAGACAGCCACAAGAACAAAATGCCAACTTTAACAACAATAATAACAGGAAACAACAATTACTTTTCCTTAATATCTCTTAATATCAATGGACTCAACTCCCCGATAAAAAGACATAGACTAACAAACTGGCTACACAAACAAGACCCAACATTTTGCTGCTTACAGGAAACTCATCTCAGAGAAAAGGATAGACACTACCTCAGAATGAAAGGCTGGAAACAATTTTCCAAGCAAATGGCATGAAGAAACAAGCTGGAGTAGCCATTCTAATATCTGATAAGATTGACTTCCAACCCAAAGTCATTAAAAAAGACAAGGAGGGACACTTCATACTCATCAAAGGTAAAATCCTCCAAGAGGAACTATCAATCCTGAATATCTATGCTCCAAATACAAAGGCAGCCACATTCATTAAAGAAACTTTAGTAAATCTCAAAGCACACATTGCACCTCACACAATAATAGTGGGAGACTTCAACACACCACTTTCACCAATGGACAGATCATGGAAACAGAAACTAAACAGGGACACAGTGAAACTAAGAGAAATTATGAATCAAATGGATCTGGCAGATATCTACAGAACATTCTATCCTAAAACAAAAGGATATACCTTCTTCTCAGCACCTCATGGTACCTTCTCCAAAATTGACCACATAATTGGTCACAAAGCAGGCCTCAACAGATACAAAAAAATTGAAATTGTCCCATGCATCCTATCAGATCACCATGGACTAAGGCTGAACTTTAATAACAAAATAAATAATAGAAAGCCAACCTTCACGTGGAAACTGAACAACACTCTTCTCAATGATACCTTGGTCAAGGAAGGAATAAAGAAAGAAATTAAGGACTTTTTAGAGTTCAATGAAAATGAAGCCACAACATACCCAAACTTATGGGACACAATGAAAGCATTTCTAAGAGGAAAACTCATAGCTCTGAGTGCCTCCAAAAGGAAACTAGAGAGAGCACACATTAGCAGCTTGACAACACACCTAAAAGCACTAGAACAAAAGGAAGCAAATTCACCCAAGAGGAGTAGACGGCAGGAAATAATCAAACTCAGGGGTGAAATCAACCAACTGGAAACAAGAAAAACTATTCAAAGAATCAACCAATCAAGGAGCTGGTTCTTTGAGAAAATCAACAAGATAGATAAACCCTTAGCCAGACTCACTAGAG
The DNA here is from genome assembly GCF_978045245.1 of Mus caroli. Classification (NCBI taxonomy): domain Eukaryota; kingdom Metazoa; phylum Chordata; class Mammalia; order Rodentia; family Muridae; genus Mus; species Mus caroli. Next base: position 112,791,392 of record NW_028227260.1, on the reverse strand, counting down.
GGCACAGGGAAAGCATCCTAATTAACAAAATCAGAAATGAAAAAGGAGACATAACAACAGATCCTGAAGACATCCAAAACACCATCAGATCCTTCTACAAAAGGCTATACTCAACAAAACTGGAGAACCTGGATGAAATGGAGAAGTTCCTAGACAGATACCAGGTACCAAAGTTGAATCAAGATCAGGTTAATGATCTAAACAGCCCTATATCCCCCAAAGAAATAGAAGCAGTCATTAATAGTCTCCCAACTAAAAAAAAGCCCAGGACCAGATGGGTTTAGTGCAGAGTTCTATCAGGCCTTCAAAGAAGATCTAATCCCAGTTCTTCACAAACTATTCCACAAAATAGAAACAGAAGGTACTCTACCCAACTCATTCTATGAAGCCACAATTACTCTGATACCTAAACCACAAAAAGACCCAACAAAGATAGAAAATTTCAGACCAATATCCCTTATGAATATTGATGCAAAAATCCTCAATAAAGTTCTTGCTAACCGAATCCAAGAACACATCAAAACAATCATCCATCCTGACCAAGTAGGTTTCATCCCAGGGATGCAGGGATGGTTCAATATACGGAAATCCATCAACGTAATCCAGTATATAAATAAACTCAAAGACAAAAAACACATGGTCATCTCGTTAGATGCAGAAAAAGCATTTGACAAGATCCAACACCCATTCATGATAAAAGTCTTGGAAAGATCAGGAATTCAAGGCCCATACCTAAACATGATAAAAGCAATCTACAGCAAACCAGTAGCCAACATCAAAGTAAATGGTCAGAAGCTTGAAGCAATCCCTCTAAAATCAGGGACTAGACAAGGCTGTCCACTTTCTCCATACCTATTCAACATTGTACTTGAAGTCCTAGCCAGAGCAATTCGACAACAAAAGGAGATCAAAGGGATACAAATTGGAAAAGATGAAGTCAAAATATCACTTTTTGCAGATGATATGATAGTATATATAAGTGACCCTAAAAATTCCACCAGAGAACTCCTAAGCCTGATAAACAGCTTCGGTGAAGTAGCTGGATATAAAATTAACTCAAACAAATCAATGGCCTTTCTCTACACAAAGAATAAACAGGCTGAGAAAGAAATTAGGGAAACAACACCCTTCTCAATAGTCACAAATAATATAAAATATCTCGGCGTGACTCTAACTAAGGAAGTGAAAGATCTGTATAATAAAAACTTCAAGTCTCTGAAGAAAGAAATTCTAGAAGATCTCAGAAGATGGAAAGATCTCCCATGCTCATGGATTGGCAGGATCAACATTGTAAAAATGGCTATCTTGCCAAAAGCAATCTACAGATTCAATGCAATCCCCATCAAATTCCAAATCAATTCTTCAACGAATTAGAAAGTGCAATCTGCAAATTCATCTGGAATAACAAAAAACCTAGGATAGCAAAAACTCTTCTCAAGGATAAAAGAACCTCTGGTGGAATCACCATGCCGGACCTAAAGCTCTACTACAGAGCAATTGTGATAAAAACTGCATGGTACTGGTATAGTGACAGACAAATAGACCAATGGAATAGAATTGAAGACCCAGAAATGAACCCACACACCTATGGTCACTTGATCTTCGACAAGGGAGCTAAAACCATCCAGTGGAAGAAAGACAGCATTTTCAACAAATGGTGCTGGCACAACTGGTTGTTAACATGTAGAAGAATGCGAATTGATCCATTCCTATCTCCTTGTACTAAGGTCAAGTCTAAGTGGATCAAGGAACTTCACATAAAACCAGAGACACTGAAACTTATAGAGGAGAAAGTGGGGAAAAGCCTTGAAGATATGGGCACAGGGGAAAAATTCCTGAATAGAACAGTAATGGCTTGTGCTGTAAGATCGAGAATTGACAAGTGGGACCTCATAAAACTACAAAGCTTCTGCAAGGCTAAAGACACCATCAATAAGACAAAAAAACCACCAACAGATTGGGAAAGGATCTTCACCTATCCTAAATCAGATAAGGGACTAATATCCAATATATATAAAGAACTCAAGAAGGTGAACTCCAGAAAGTCAAATAACCCCATTAAAAAATGGGGCTCAGAACTGAACAAAGAATTCTCACCTGAGGAATACCGAATGGCAGAGAAACACCTGAAAAAATGTTCAACATCCTTAATCATCAGGGAAATGCAAATCAAAACAACCCTGAGATTCCACCTCACACCAGTCAGAATGGCTAAGATCAAAAATTCAGGTGACAGCAGATGCTGGCGAGGATGTGGAGAAAGAGGAACACTCCTCCATTGTTGGTGGGATTGCAAGCTTGTACAACCACTCTGGAAATCAGTCTGGCGGTTCCTCAGAAAATTGGACATAGTACTACCGGAGGATCCAGCAATACCTCTCCTGGGCATATATCCAGAAGATGTCCCAACCGGTAAAAAGGACACATGCTCCACTATGTTCATAGCAGCCCTATTTATAATAGCCAGAAGCTGGAAAGAACCCAGATGTCCCTCAACAGAGGAATGGATACAGAAATTATGGTACATTTACACAATGGAGTACTACTCAGCTATTAAAAAGAATGAATTTATGAAATTCCTAGCCAAATGGATGGACCTGGAGGGCATCATCTTGAGTGAAGTAACACAATCACAAAAGAACTCACACAATATGTATTCACTGATAAGTGGATATTAGCCCAAAACTTAGGATACCCAAGATATAAGATACAATTTGATAAACGCATGAAACTCAAGAAGAATGAAGACCAAAGTGTGGACACTGTGCACCTTCTTAGAATTGGGAACAAAACACCCAGGGAAGGAGTTACAGAGACAAAGTTCGTAGCTGTGATGAAAGGATGGACCATTTAGAGACTGCCGTATCCAGGGACCATCCCATAATCAGCTTCTAAACGCTGACACCATTGCATACACTAGCAAGATTTTGCTGAAAGGACCCAAATATAGCTGTCTCTTGTGAGACGATGCTGGGGCCTAGCAAACACAGGAGTGGATGTTCACAGTCAGCTATTGGATGTATCACAGGGCTCCCAATGGAGAAGCTAGAGAAAGTACCCAAGGAGCTAAAGGGATCTGCAACCCTATTGTTGGAACAACATGATGTACTAACCAGAACCCCGGAGCTCTTGTCTCTAGCTGCATATGTATCGAAAGATGGCCTAGTCGGCCATCAATGGAAAGAGAGGCCCATTGAACTTGCAAACTTTATATGCCCCAATATAGGGGAATGCCAGGGCCAAAAGAATGGGAATGGGTGGGTAGGGAAGCGGGGGGCGCTATGGGGGACTTTTGGGATAGCATTGGAAATGTAATTGAGGAAAATATGTAATAAAAATATTAAAAATCAAAAAAAAAAAGTTACAATTGCTAAAACTCTTGACAATAGTTGAGACAAGTGAAGACATTGGACTTAGTAAAGAATAAGTAGGCCGCTGAGGCAGCACCCTTTTGGGGCCGCAGACATCCGGCACCCTCCCAGCTGGAGGACAGTGACCTGCCCTGCAGGGAGCGCCATCTTGCCTCCGGGACTCCGCCGAACTTAGTCTGTACAGGTTAGAGTGAGGACCACAGAGGCAGACAGCTTCTGGGACAGGCGGGAGACACAGAGCCGCTGAGGCAGCACCCGTTTGGGGCCGCAGACATCCGGCACCCTCCCAGCTGGAGGACAGTGACCTGCCCTGCAGGGAGCGCCATCCGCCGAACTTAGTCTGTACAGGTCAGAGTGAGGACCACAGAGGCAGACAGCTTCTGGGACAGGCGGGAGCCACAGAGCCGCTGAGGCAGCACCCTTTTGGGGCCACAGACATCCGGCACCCTCCTAGCTGGAAGACAGTGGTCTGCCCTGCACAGGAGCCCTCTGCCTCAGGAGCAGGGAGCACATCTTGGATCCAGGACTCCACTGAACTTAGGAACTTAGTCTGCACAGCTGAGAGTGTGCACCACAGAAGCCTACAGCTTCTGTGACCTGCCAAAGCAACACAGCATCTGGGAAAGGTCCTGTTTTCCGCCTTCTTCTTTGGCCAGGAGGAGGTCCAAACGCCAGATATCTGTACACCTTCCCTTTAAGAGGAAAGCTTGTCAGCAGGGAGTGCTCTAACCACTGAAACTCAGAGGAGAGAGCCTGTCTCCCAGGTCTGCTGACAGAGGATACTCAGAATCACCAGAAGAACAACCTCTGAACAGAGACAACTATAACAACTCCAGAGATTACCAGATGGCGAGAGGTAAAGGTAAGAATCTTACTAACAGAAACCAAGACCACTCACCATCATCAGGACCCAGCACTCCCACTTCGCCCAGTCCAGGGCACCCCAACACACCTGAAAAACTAGACCTGGATTTAAAAGCATATCTCATGATGATGGTAGAGGACATCAAGAAGGACTTTAAAGAACTACAGGAGAACATGGCTAAAGAGTTACAAGTCCTTAAAGAAAAACAGGAAAACACAACCAAACTGGTAGAAGTCCTTAAAGAGAAACAGGAAAACACATCCAATCAGATGATGGAAATGAACAAAACAATACTAGACCTAAAAAGGGAAGTAGACACAATAAAGAAAACCCAAAATGAGGCAACACTGGAGATAGAAACCCTAGGAAAGAAATCTGGAACCATAGATGCAAGCATCAGCAACAGAATACAAGAGATGGAAGAGAGAATCTCAGGTGCAGAAGATTCCATAGAGAACATCGGCACAACAATCAAGGAAAATGTAAAATGCAAAAAGATCCTAACTCAAAACATCCAAGAAATACAGGACATAATGAGAAGACCAAACCTACGGATAATAGGAGTGGATGAAAATGAAGATTTTCAACTCAAAGGACCAGCAAACATCTTCAACAAAATTATAGAAGAAAACTTCCCAAATCTAAAGAAAGAGATGCCCATGAACATACAAGAAGCCTACAGAACTCCAAATAGGCTGGACCAGAAAAGAAATACCTCCCGACACATAATAATCAGAACAACAAATGCACTAAATAAAGATAGAATACTAAAAGCAGTAAGAGAAAAAGGCCAAGTAATATATAAAGGCAAGCCTATCAGAATTACACCAGATTTTTCACCAGAGACTATGAAAGCCAGAAGATCCTGGACAGATGTTATACAGACATTAAAAGAACACAAATTCCAGCCCAGGCTACTATACCCAGACAAACTCTCAATTAACATAGATGGAGAAACCAAAGTATTCCACAACAAAACCAAATTCACACATTATCTCTCCACGAATCCAGCCCTTCAAAGGATAATAACAGAAAAAAAAAACAATACAAGGACAGGAACCACGCCCTAGAAACAACAAGAAGGTAATCCCTCAACAAACCGAAAAGAAGACAGCCACAAGAACAGAATGCCAACTTTAACAACAAAAATAACAGGAAACAACAATTACTTTTCCTTAATATCTCTTAATATCAATGGACTCAACTCCCCGATAAAAAGACATAGACTAACAAACTGGCTACACAATCAAGACCCAACATTTTGCTGCTTACAAGAAACTCATCTCAGAGAAAAAGATAGACACTGCCTCAGAATGAAAGGCTGGAAAACAATTTTCCAAGCAAATGGTCTCAAGAAACAAGCTGGAGTAGCCATTCTAATATCAGATAAGATTGACTTCCAACCCAAAGTCATCAAAAAAGACAGGGAGGGGCACTTCATACTCATCAAAGGTAAAATCCTCCAAGAGGAACTATCAATCCTGAATATCTATGCTCCAAATACAAAGGCAGCCTCATTCATTAAAGAAACTTTAGTAAATCTCAAAGCACACATTGCACCTCATACAATAATAGTGGGAGACTTCAACACACCACTTTCACCAGTGGACAGATCATGGAAACAGGAACTAAACAGGGACACAGTGAAACTAACAGAAGTTATGGATCTGGCAGATATCTACAGAACATTTTACCCTAAGACAAAAGGATACACCTTCTTCTCAGCACCTCATGGTACCTTCTCCAAAATTGACCACGTAATTGGGCACAAAACAGGACTCAACAGATACAAAAACATTGAAATTGTCCCATGCATCCTATCAGATCACCATGGACTAAGGCTGATCATCAATAACAAAATAAATAATAGAAAGCCAACATTCACGTGGAAACTGAACAACACTCTTCTCAATGATACCTTGGTCAAGGAAGGAATAAAGAAAGAAATCAAGGACTTTTTAGAGTTCAATGAAAATGAAGCCACAACATACCCAAACGTATGGGACGCAATGAAAGCATTTCTAAGAGGAAAACTCATAGCTCTGAGTGCCTCCAAAAAGAAACTAGAAAGAGCACAAATTAGCAGCTTGACAACACACCTAAAAGCACTAGAACAAAAGGAAGCAAATTCACCCAAGAGGAGTAGACGGCAGGAAATAATCAAACTCAGGGGTGAAATCAATCAAGTGGAAACAAGAAGAACTATTCAAAGAATCAACCAATCAAGGAGCTGGTTCTTTGAGAAAATCAACAAGATAGATAAACCCTTAGCCAGACTAACTAGAGGGCACAGGGAAAGTATTCTAATTAACAAAATCAGAAATGAAAAAGGAGACATAACAACAGATCCTGAAGACATTCAAAACACCATCAGATCCTTCTACCAAAGGCTATACTCAACAAAACTGGAGAACCTGGATGAAATGGAGAAGTTCCTAGACAGATACCAGGTACCAAAGTTGAACCAAGATCAGGTTAATGATCTAAACAACCCTATATCCCCCAAAGAAATAGAAGCAGTCATTAATAGTCTCCCAACCAAAAAAAGCCCAGGACCAGATGGATTTAGTGCAGAGTTCTATCAGACCTTCAAAGAAGATCTAATCCCAGTTCTTCACAAACTATTCCACAAAATAGAAACAGAAGGTACTCTACCCAACTCATTCTATGAAGCCACAATTACTCTGATACCTAAACCACAAAAAGACCCAACAAAGATAGAAAACTTCAGACCAATATCCCTTATGAATATTGATGCAAAAATCCTCAATAAAGTTCTTGCTAACCGAATCCAAGAACACATCAAAACAATCATCCATCCTGACCAAGTAGGTTTCATCCCAGGGATGCAGGGATGGTTCAATATACGGAAATCCATCAACGTAATCCAGTATATAAACAAACTCAAAGACAAAAACCACATGGTCATCTCGTTAGATGCGGAAAAAGCATTTGACAAGATCCAACACCCATTCATGATAAAAGTCTTGGAAAGATCAGGAATTCAAGGCCCATACATAAACATGATAAAAGCAATCTACAGCAAACCAGTAGCCAACATCAAAGTAAATGGTCAGAAGCTTGAAGCAATCCCTCTAAAATCAGGGACTAGACAAGGCTGTCCACTTTCTCCATACCTATTCAACATTGTACTTGAAGTCCTAGCCAGAGCAATTCGACAACAAAAGGAGATCAAAGGGATACAAATTGGAAAAGATGAAGTCAAAATATCACTTTTTGCAGATGATATGATAATATATATAAGGGACCCTAAAAATTCCACCAGAGAACTACTAAGCCTGATAAACAGCTTCGGTGAAGTAGCTGGATATAAAATTAACTCAAACAAATCAATGGCCTTTCTCTACACAAAGAATAAACAGGCTGAGAAAGAAATTAGGGAAACAACACCCTTTTCAATAGTCACAAATAATATAAAATATCTTGGCGTGACTCTAACTAAGGAAGTGAAAGATCTGTATAATAAAAACTTCAAGTCTCTTAAGAAAGAAATTCTAGAAGATCTCAGAAAATGGAAAGATCTCCCATGCTCATGGATTGGCAGGATCAACATTGTAAAAATGGCTATCTTGCCAAAAGCAATCTACAGATTCAATGCAATCCCCATCAAAATTCCAAATCAATTCTTCAACGAATTAGAAAGTGCAATCTGCAAATTAATCTGGAATAACAAAAAACCTAGGATAGCAAAAACTCTTCTCAAGGATAAAAGAACCTCTGGTGGAATCACCATGCCGGACCAAAAGCTCTACTACAGAGCAATTGTGATAAAAACTGCATGGTACTGGTATAGTGACAGACAAATAGACCAATGGAATAGAATTGAAGACCCAGAAATGAACCCACACACCTACGGTCACTTGATCTTCGACAAGGGAGCTAAAAACATCCAGTGGAAGAAAGACAGCATTTTCAACAAATGGTGCTGGCACAACTGGTTGTTAACATGTAGAAGAATGCGAATCGATCCATTCCTATCTCCTTGTACTAAGGTCAAGTCTAAGTGGATCAAGGAACTTCACATAAAACCAGAGACACTGAAACTTATAGAGGAGAAAGTGGGGAAAAGCCTTGAAGATATGGGCACAGGGGAAAAATTCCTGAATAGAACAATAATGGCTTGTGCTGTAAGATCGAGAATTGACAAGTGGGACCTCATGAAACTACAAAGCTTCTGCAAGGCTAAAGACACCATCAATAAGACAAAAAAACCACCAACAGATTGGGAAAGGATCTTCACCTATCCTAAATCAGACAAGGGACTAATATCCAATATATATAAAGAACTCAAGAAGGTGGACTCCAGAAAGTCAAATAACCCCATTAAAAAATGGGGCTCAGAACTGAACAAAGAATTCTCACCTGAGGAATACCGAATGGCAGAGAAGCACCTGAAAAAATGTTCAACAGCCTTAATCATCAGGGAAATGCAAATCAAAACAACCCTGAGATTCCACCTCACACCAATCAGAATGGCTAAGATCAAAAATTCAGGTGACAGCAGATGCTGGCGAGGATGTGGAGAAAGAGGAACACTTCTCCATTGTTGGTGGGATTGCAAGCTTGTACAACCACTCTGGAAATCAGTCTGGCGGTTCCTCAGAAAATTGGACATAGTACTACCGGAGGATCCAGCAATACCTCTCCTGGGCATATATCCAGAAGATGTCCCAACCGGTAAAAAGGACACATGCTCCACTATGTTCATAGCAGCCCTATTTATAATAGCCAGAAGCTGGAAAGAACCCAGATGTCCCTCAACAGAGGAATGGATACAGAAATTATGGTACATTTACACAATGGAGTACTACTCAGCTATTAAAAAGAATGAATTTATGAAATTCCTAGCCAAATGGATGGACCTGGAGGGCATCATCTTGAGTGAGGTAACACAATCACAAAGGAACTCACACAATATGTATTCACTGATAAGTGGATATTAGCCCAAAACTTAGGATACCCAAGATATAAGATACAATTTGCTAAACGCATGAAACTCAAGAAGAATGAAGACCAAAATGTGGACACTGTGCCCCTTTTTGAATTGGGAACAAAACACCCAGGGAAGGAGTTACAGAGACAATGTTTGGAGATGTGATGAAAGGATGGACCATCTAGAGACTGCCGTATCCAGGGATCCATCCCATAATCAACTTCTAAACGCTGACACCATTGCATACACTAGCAAGATTTTGCTGAAAGGACCCAAAGATAGCTGTCTCTTGTGAGACTATGCAGGGGCCTAGCAAACACAGGAGTGGATGCTCACAGTCAGCTATTGGATGGATCACAGGGCTCCCAATGGAGAAGCTAGAGAAAGTACCCAAGGAGCTAAAGGGATCTGCAACCCTATAGTTGGAACAACATGATGAACTAACCAGTACCCCGGAGCTCTTGTCTCTAGCTGCATATGTATCGAAAGATGGCCTAGTCGGCCATCACTGGAAAGAGAGGCCCATTGGACTTGCAAACTTTATATGCCCCAATATAGGGGAATGCCAGGGCCAAAAGAATGGGAATGGGAGGGTAGGGAAGTGGGGGGCGGTATGGGGGACTTTTGGGATAGCATTGGAAATGTAATTGAGGAAAATATGTAATAAAAAAAACAGTGGAAAAAAAAAAGAATAAGTATAAGGCATCCTTAAGAAAGGAAGAGAAACTAGAAGACTTGGCCCATACATCTTAGGTGAGGGTAGATACAGAGATGAGGTAGTGAACCACCTGCTGGGATTGCTTCTGCTATTTAGTAAAAGGAGGCCATCATATGGTAAAAGCATTAACACTACCTAGAGTTAAGCTTCCAGGGGTAGGATTTTACCAAGTTCATGTTTACATGGTGCATGCCTATAAACATAAGCACTTGGAAGGCTAAGGCCAGTCTGTGCAGCATGGCAAACACTTTCTCACCAAAATTTTTCCTACCCCACAATTTGTAGTACAATTGTATTTCATGTTACTTAAAAATATAAGTATATTTAGTCATAATAGTTGTTAAAATGTTAAATCAGGTGGAAAACTATTTCTTTTAAGTTTCATATGGAATTACTTTTGCTCACGTAAACATTTTAGTATTGGAGATACATTAAGTGGTTGACTGTTAGCCTAGCATTCATGCTGTATGGCAGTAACAAAATGAACAGAATCGTTTTAGTAATGTTTTCCTTTTACATTTGTAGAACAATTATCAAAAAGAACAACAAGCATTAAGACTGTCCAAATGTAGTCAGAGCCAGACCCTGGAAGCAATTAAAGATATGCATGAGAAGTACATGGAGGTATGTTGCTCATGGTCCATAAAATGTCCTTAGGGAACTAAATATGTTTTAGTAACCATAAAGTTTAACTACTTACTATTTTCAATTATTTCTGACTGAAGTGGCTGATCTTATCCGTAAAATCCTAATGGCTTTGTAGGAATTATTCAAGACATGAAATGATAAATTGGGAATTTGACCTCAGATGTACCTCATAGTTTATTAACACTATAATTATCCAGCTTAACTAAATATAGCACGTCTATACATCATTTGCACAGAATCTTTCCTATTTCTATCCTTGGGAGTTTGTTTAGTAAGAAGTGCTTTTCTGTTTTAGGGTTTGATGAACTTGGAAACCAACAACTATGATATGGTTTTTGATGAAGATGGTGAACTGAGAAAAGAAATGTCTGTGTTTAAAAAAGACATCATGAAGCATACTCTGAAGTACTCTTCTACTTTCCCATCTTCAGACTAATGAAGCATGCATATTTTTTACTTGCTGGTACATTTGTAACCAAATTAAAAATTCGCCAACTTTTCTGTCTCCTATGAAACTGAGTTTGAAAGGCTCGTTAATCCTTGTTATTCTGATGATTCTAAGAAGGAAGTTAAACCACACTGATGTGATTATAAACTCAACTAGGAGGTATACCTCTAGAGTCAAAATAGAACTCCTTTATTTTTAAACATCTTTAAAATAAAGTGGGGGTGCGGGACCTGAGACTGCATTAGTTAGGGAAGCAGAAACCGGCCTGAGTAGGGCCACAGGCCTCATCCGGCCGGATCAGCACCAGGGTAGCTAGAGCGCAGGGTCGCCTGACACCCGCCAGCTACCCACGACCCCCGCCACAGGATTTTGAGACTGCTGGTGAGTGGAACACAGCTTCTGCTCCAGTCCAATCACACGGGACCTGAGACTGCTCTGGTTGGGGAGAGAGAAATCCGGCCTACATAGGGCCACAAGCCTCTTCCGGTCAGAAAATCACCGGGGTAGCTAGGGCGCAGGGTCGGCTGACACTCGCCAGCTACCCACAACACCCGCCACAGGATCTTAAGACTTCTGGAGAGTGGAACACAGCTTCAGCTCCAATCCAATTGTGCGCGGGACCAGAGACTGCATTAGTTAGGTAAGCAGAAAACTGGCCTGAGTAGGACCACAGGCCTCTTCCGGCTGGACCAGCACCTGGATACCGCCAGATACCCAGGACCCCCGCCACAGGATTTTGAGACTGCAGGTGAGTGGAACACAGCTTCTGCTCCAATCTTTAAACAGTGACAACAACAACAACTAACCCCAGAGATTACCAGATGGCGAAAGGTAAACATAATAATCTTACTAACAGAAACCAAGACCACTCACCATCATCAGAACCCAGCACTCCCACTTCGCCCAGTCCAGGGCACCCCAACACACCGGAAAAGCTAGACACGGATCTAAAAGCATATCTCCTGATGATGGTAGAAGACTTCAAGAAGGACTTTAATAACACACTTAAAGAAATACAAAGGAACACTGGTAAACAGGTAGAAGACATTAAAGAGGAAGCCCAAAAATCCCTTAAAGAACTGCAGGAGAACACTGCTAAAGAGTTACAAATCCTTAAAGAAAAACAGGATAACATAATCAAACAGGTAGAAGTCCTTAATGAAAAACAGGAAAACACATCCAAACAGATGATGGAAATGAACAAAACCATACTAGACCTAAAAAGGGAAGTAGACACAATAAAGAAAACCCAAAATGAGGCAACACTGGAGATAGAAACCCTAGGAAAGAAATCTGGAACCATAGATACCAGCATCAGCAACAGAATACAAGAGATGGAAGAGAGAATCTCAGGTGCAGAAGATTCCATAGAGAACATCGGCACAACAATCAAGGAAAATGTAAAATGCAAAAAGATCCTAACTCAAAACATCCAAGAAATACAGGACACAATGAGAAGACCAAACCTACGGATAATAGGAGTGGATGAGAATGAAGATTTTCAACTCAAAGGACCAGCAAACATCTTCAACAAAATTATAGAAGAAAACTTCCCAAATCTAAAGAAAGAGATGCCCATGAACATTCAAGAAGCCTACAGAACTCCAAATAGACTGGACCAGAAAAGAAATACCTCCCGACACATAATAATCAGAACAACAAATGCTCTAAATAAAGATAGAATACTAAAAGCAGTAAGAGAAAAAGGCCAAGTAACATATAAAGGCAAGCCTATCAGAATTACACCAGATTTTTCACCAGAGACTATGAAAGCCAGAAGATCCTGGACGGATGTTATACAGACACTAAAAGAACACAAATTCCAGCCCAGGCTACTATACCCAGCCAAACTCTCAATTAACATAGATGGAGAAACCAAAGTATTCCACGATAAAACCAAATTCACACATTATCTCTCCACGAATCCATCCCTTCAAAGGATAATAACAGAAAAAAAACCAATACAAGGACAGGAATCACGCCCTAGAAACAACAAGAAGGTAATCCCTCAACAAACCTAAAAGAAGACAGCCACAAGAACAGAATGCCAACTTTAACAACAAAAATAACAGGAAACAACAATTACTTTTCCTTAATATCTCTTAATATCAATGGACTCAACTCCCCGATAAAAAGACATAGACTAACAAACTGGCTACACAAACAAGACCCAACATTTTGCTGCTTACAGGAAACTCATCTCAGAGAAAAAGATAGACACTACCTCAGAATGAAATGCTGGAAAACAATTTTCCAAGCAAATGGTATGAAGAAACAAGCTGGAGTAGCCATTCTAATATCTGATAAGATTGACTTCCAACCCAAAGTCCCTAAAAAAGACAGGAAGGGACACTTCATACTCATCAAAGGTAAAATCCTCCAAGAGGAACTATCAATCCTGAATATCTATGCTCCAAATACAAAGGCAGCCACATTCATTAAAGAAACTTTAGTAAATCTCAAAGCACACATTGCACCTCATACAATAATAGTGGGAGACTTCAACACACCACTTTCACCAATGGACAGATCATGGAAACAGAAACTAAACAGGGACACAGAGAAACTAAGAGAAATTATGAATCAAATGGATCTGGCAGATATCTACAGAACATTCTATCCTAAAACAAAAGGATATACCTTCTTCTCAGCACCTCATGGTACCTTCTCCAAAATTGACCACATAATTGGTCACAAAACAGGCCTCAACAGATACAAAAATATTGAAATTGTCCCATGCATCCTATCAGATCACCATGGAATAAAGCTGATCTTCAATAACAAAATAAATAATAGAAAGCCAACCTTCACGTGGAAACTGAACAACACTCTTCTCAATGATACCTTGGTCAAGGAAGGAATAAAGAAAGAAATTAAGGACTTTTTAGAGTTCAATGAAAATGAAGCCACAACATACCCAAACTTATGGGACGCAATGAAAGCATTTCTAAGAGGAAAACTCATAGCTCTGAGTGCCTCCAAAAGGAAACTAGAGAGAGCACACATTAGCAGCTTGACAACACACCTAAAAGCATTAGAACAAAAGGAAGCAAATTCACCCAAGAGGAGTAGACGGCAGGAAATAATCAAACTCAGGGGTGAAATTAACCAACTGGAAACAAGAAAAACTATTCAAAGAATCAACCAATCAAGGAGCTGGTTCTTTGAGAAAATCAACAAGATAGATAAACCCTTAGCCAGACTCACTAGAGGGCACAGGGAAAGCATCCTAATTAACAAAATCAGAAATGAAAAAGGAGACATAACAACAGATCCTGAAGACATCCAAAACACCATCAGATCCTTCTACCAAAGGCTATACTCAACAAAACTGGAGAACCTGGATGAAATGGAGAAGTTCCTAGACAGATACCAGGTACCAAAGTTAAATCAAGATCAGGTTAATGATCTAAACAGCCCTATATCCCCCAAAGAAATAGAAGAAGTCATTAATAGTCTCCCAACTAAAAAAAGCCCAGGACCAGATGGGTTTAGTGCAGAGTTCCATCAGACGTTCAAAGAAGATCTAATCCCAGTTCTTCACAAACTATTCCACAAAATAGAAACAGAAGGTACTCTACCCAACTCATTCTATGAAGCCACAATTACTCTGATACCTAAACCACAAAAAGACCCAACAAAGATAGAAAACTTCAGACCAATATCCCTTATGAATATTGATGCAAAAATCCTCAATAAAGTTCTTGCTAACCGAATCCAAGAACACATCAAAACAATCATCCATCCTGACCAAGTAGGTTTCATCCCAGGGATGCAGGGATGGTTCAATATATGGAAATCCATCAATGTAATCCAGTATATAAACAAACTCAAAGACAAAAACCACATGGTCATCTCGTTAGATGCAGAAAAAGCATTTGACAAGATCCAACACCCATTCATGATAAAAGTCTTGGAAAGATCAGGAATTCAAGGCCCATACCTAAACATGATAAAAGCAATCTACAGCAAACCAGTAGCCAACATCAAAGTAAATGGTCAGAAGCTTGAAGCAATCCCTCTAAAATCAGGGACTAGACAAGGCTGTCCACTTTCTCCATACCTATTCAACATTATACTTGAAGTCCTAGCCAGAGCAATTCGACAACAAAAGGAGATCAAAGGGATACAAATTGGAAAAGATGAAGTCAAAATATCATTTTTGCAGATGATATGATAGTATATATAAGTGACCCTAAAAATTCCACCAGAGAACTCCTAAGCCTGATAAACAGCTTCGGTGAAGTAGCTGGATATAAAATTAACTCAAACAAATCAATGGCCTTTCTCTACACAAAGAATAAACAGGCTGAGAAAGAAATTAGGGAAACAACACCCTTCTCAATAGTCACAAATAATATAAAATATCTTGGCGTGACTCTAACTAAGGAAGTGAACGATCTGTATAATAAAAACTTCAAGTCTCTGAAGAAAGAAATTATAGAAGATCTCAGAAGATGGAAAGATCTCCCATGCTCATGGATTGGCAGGATCAACATTGTAAAAATGGCTATCTTGCCAAAAGCAATCTACAGATTCAATGCAATGCCCATCAAAATTCCAAATCAATTCTTCAACGAATTAGAAAGTGCAATCTGCAAATTCATCTGGAATAACAAAAAACCTAAGATAGCAAAAACTCTTCTCAAGGATAAAAGAACCTCTGGTGGAATCACCATGCCGGACCTAAAGCTCTACTACAGAGCAATTGTGATAAAAACTGCATGGTACTGGTATAGTGACAGACAAATAGACCAATGGAATAGAATTGAAGACCCAGAAATGAACCCACACACCTACGGTCACTTGATCTTCGACAAGGGAGCTAAAACCATCCAGTGGAAGAAAGACAGCATTTTCAACAAATGGTGCTGGCACAACTGGTTGTTAACATGTAGAAGAATGCGAATCGATCCATTCCTATCTCCTTGTACTAAGGTCAAGTCTAAGTGGATCAAGGAACTTTACATAAAACCAGAGACACTGAAACTTATAGAGGAGAAAGTGGGGAAAAGCCTTGAAGATATGGGCACAGGGGAAAAATTCCTGAATAGAACAATAATGGCTTGTGCTGTAAGATCAAGAATTGACAAGTGGGACCTCATGAAACTACAAAGCTTCTGCAAGGCTAAAGACACCATCAATAAGACAAAAAAACCACCAACAGATTGGGAAAGGATCTTCACCTATCCTAAATCAGATAAGGGACTAATATCCAATATATATAAAGAACTCAAGAAGGTGAACTCCAGAAAGTCAAATAACCCCATTAAAAAATGGGGCTCAGAACTGAACAAAGAATTCTCACCTGAGGAATACCGAATGGCAGAGAAACACCTGAAAAAATGTTCAACATCCTTAATCATCAGGGAAATGCAAATCAAAACAACCCTGAGATTCCACCTCACACCAGTCAGAATGGCTAAGATCAAAAATTCAGGTGACAGCAGATGCTGGCGAGGATGTGGAGAAAGAGGAACACTCCTCCATTGTTGGTGGGATTGCAAGCTTGTACAACCACTCTGGAAATCAGTCTGGCGGTTCCTCAGAAAATTGGACATAGTACTACCGGAGGATCCAGCAATACCTCTCCTGGGCATATATCCAGAAGATGTCCCAACCGGTAAAAAGGACACATGCTCCACTATGTTCATAGCAGCCCTATTTATAATAGCCAGAAGCTGGAAAGAACCCAGATGTCCCTCAACAGAGGAATGGATACAGAAATTATGGTACATTTACACAATGGAGTACTACTCAGCTATTAAAAAGAATGAATTTATGAAATTCCTAGCCAAATGGATGGACCTGGAGGGCATCATCTTGAGTGAAGTAACACAATCACAAAAGAACTCACACAATATGTATTCACTGATAAGTGGATATTAGCCCAAAACTTAGGATACCCAAGATATGAGATACAATTTGCTAAACGCATGAAACTCAAGAAGAATGAAGACCAAAGTGTGGACACTGTGCCCCTTCTTAGAATTGGGAACAAAACACCCAGGGAAGGAGATACAGAGACAAAGTTCGTAGCTGTGATGAAAGGATGGACCATTTAGAGACTGTCGTATCCAGGGATCCATCCCATAAGCAGCTTCTAAACGCTGACACCATTGCATACACTAGCAAGATTTTGGTGAAAGGACCCAAATATAGCTGTCTCTTGTGAGACGATGCCGGGGCCTAGCAAACACAGGAGTGGATGTTCACAGTCAGCTATTGGATGTATCACAGGGCTCCCTATGGAACCACAGGGTTCCCATCTTCTGTCCATTCGTTGCATGTAAATTTCAGCATCTGACTCTTTCACCTGCTGGTTTTGTCTTTCAGAGGGCAGTCATGATAGGCCCATTTTTGTTAGCACAGCATAGCATCAATAATAGTGTCAGTCCTTGAGCTGCATCCCAATTTGGGCCTGTTACTGGATCTCCTTTCCTCAGGCTTTTCTCCATTTTTGTCCCTGTAGTTCTTTCAGACAGAAATAATTTGGGGTCAGAGCTTTTGACTGTGGGATGCCAACCCCATCTTTCCACTTGATATCCTGTCCCTCCACTGGAGGAGGACTCTACAAGTTCCCTCTCCCCACTGCAGGGCACTTCATCTAAGGTCCCTCCCTTTGAATCCTGAGAGTCTCTCACCTCCCAGGTCTCTAGTACATTCTAGAGGGTTTTCTCACCTCCTACCTATCAAAGATGCCTGTTTCCATTCTTTTTGCTGGTCCTCAGTGCTTCAGTCCTGTTCCCCATCCCAATACCTGATCATGTTCCTCTCTTCCCCTCCTTGTCCCCTTTCCCACCCAGGTTCCTCCCTCCCCCCTCCCTGTAGTATTTTTTTAACCTTCTTAACATTTCTAATTATTTTTATTCATAAAGATAATTGAAATTAATTTTTTGATTCATTATCTTATTAGTTCCCAAAGGTACGAGATACAAATAGATCAGGTACATTGGTTTGTTTTTATTTCATTTCATTTTTGAGATAGGCCCTTAGTATGTTGTGTATTGTCCAGAAATGTCTAGAATGTTTAGGTTCAAGGTGATCTCAGCATTCCATCTCAAGAGTCCCTAGAAATTCAAACTTCCTAAAACTTCAATTATTGGGGCTGGGTGTGGTAGTAGCACAAGCCTTTAAACCTAGCACCCCAGATTCAGAGGCCTCTGTGAGTTTGAGGCTAGCCTGGTCTACACAGTGTGTTCCAGGTTACTCTGAGCTACATAATGAGACCCTGTCCAAAACCAAAACCAAAACCGAAATAATACTTCAGTTGTTGAGGAAAACTGACCTACCTAGTGGAAGTGTGATTTAAACTTCTGCTGGAAGCACCACATGCCTGGGCCAACGATTCTATACTGTAGTCACTTAGTAGATCCAATGGTGTGGATCCCCAAACCACTTTGAACAAAACATCTATCCCTTGTCTAGTTTCTCTCATCTCTGACTGGCCTGAAACTGTGTCAATGCAGATATCAGGTACCATGCCCTCTGTGGACTATACTGAATATGTGGGGGGCACAGCCTAGATTATACTTCCTCTCACCTCATCAGGATTGTGTGTGTTGGGGTCTAGCTGTACAATTTTCTTCCTGTTCCAACTTACCAGAGGGGACCATTTAGAAATCTTAAGTACTGGGAGTCTCAAAGTAAATGGTATGCCCTAAAAAGTGGAAACTAGAAATAAAATTAATGGCCATCTGAGTGTAAAATCCATTATCATGGTCCAGCTACCTGTACAGAGGATGGGTCCTGAGGCTACCCTACTCCCATGTATATGTGAAACCATGTTATCAGGATAAGACACAGTAGAAATGATATTATTATAATATTATATTGTGACATATAAAATTATTATTAACTTACAATACAAGTACAGTTGAAATTATTACTAATATAACTCCAAAAGCCCTTTATATACTGTTGTATAATAGTGTCCTCAGAGGATCGAAACCTGCCACCCTGCAGGAATCTCCTTAAGCAGGGAGATAAACAACTCAAAAGAGCTTCAGGAAGCTCTTTAAGCAGGAAGGCAAACACCTCCAAAGAGCTTCAAGGAGTCCCCCAAACCGAAAACAGTCACTAGGCTCCTCCATGCCAGAGGAAGGACTAAAAGCTGAGAGTCCCTCTCAGATGCAGAAAGCTGAGCTACAATTGAGGAGTCTCAGTGAAGATGAAGACTAGTTGCCCGAAAGAAGTAGAAACCAGCAGAGCTGGAGCTACCATGCCTCGAAGAGGTTTAGACCCACTGAGGCACATGGAAAGGACTCTCTCCAACCTGTTGAGCTGCCTGCAGGCTGTGCAGTGTGCTCCAAGTCCCCAACTTTGTGAGCTCTCACCCATGCTGAGGTAGTCTTTGGTGAAGCAGCTGCCTCTGCCTCAGAGTCATTTCTGCTCCTGTTAAGTAACCCCTCACACATATTCCTATAAGGAATCCCAGTAAAACACATTGGTCCTCCAAGTTGGACTTCAGTGACTTCTATAATATAGTCAGTCCTAATTCTACCACAGTTAATGCAATAGCGAAATTTGGCCTTTATTATTACAGATTATGTATATTCGCTTGTTTATTATGTATAAGAACAACTCAGTGAAATTCTTCCTTTCTCCCATGTGGATTCAGGCCTTTAAATCTAGTTGGCAGGCAGGGAAACAAGAAATTTGACTGGCTGAGCCTTCTTGCGATCTCTGATTTTGCCATCTTTAATGCATACAGCAGAAAATGGCCTAAAGCTCAAATTATTTGTATTTATTTATTCAAATTTATTTGTTTATTTAATGTGTTTGTGTGTGCATATTCTCATGCCACAGTACACGTGTGAATGTCAGAGAACAACTTGCAGAAATTGATTTTCTCCTACTATTTGCATACTAGGGATCAAACTAAGGTCTTAAGGCTTGGCACTAAGCACCTATACAAGCTGAGCCATCTTGATAACCCGAATTCTACCACCTTGGATGGTTGCAGCAGAAAATGGCTTTTATGACTAAACATGGTTTTTTTGTTTGTTTGTTTGTTTGCTGGCATCAGAAAATTCCTTATCAATAATCAGAGATACAAAGCGCAACTGTAGAAGATCATATTTATATTTGCTTTGCTTCATTTAATTTTTGAGACATGAGCTCACCATGTGCTCCATACTGGTCTCCAGTAAGGTTTAACCTTATCCTGCAAAGTATCCATGATTTTTAATTTTCAATTTGATGATCTTGATATTGCATTTGTCTCATAATTGAGCATATTTGCTACATCTTTTTATGAAAATGCAACAAAAGAATTTGCAAATTTTCAAAAGCCTTTAAAAATATGTATTAATGAACTGTTCAAATGAAATCTAAAAAGTCATGTGACTTGTTTCTATTCCTCTGTAGCAAAGTTTCAACTCTTTTATTATTGTAATAGGTTTTCTAATGGTGTCAAGTAATTTTATCATCAATAAAGATTATTTAAATTTATGTTTTGGCTTTAGAATATTTTTGTCGACTGCAGAACTGGGGTTCCTGGTCCGGGGAGTCTCTGGACACCTGAAAGGACCCACACAGAATCCCCCACGGGATCCTAAGACCTCTGGTGAGTGGAACACAGTGTCTGCTCTCTGGTGAGTGGAACACAGCATCTGCTCCAATCCAATCGCACGGGACCTGAGACTGAGTTAACCAGGGAAGCAGATAACCCGGCCTGATCAGGGGCACAAGTCCCTTCCGGTCCACTGCAGCACCGGGGTTCCTGGTCCGGGGAGTCTCCAAACACCCACAAGGTCCTCACAGGACCCTCCATGGGATCTTAAGACCTCTGGTGAGTGGAACACAACTTCTGCCAGAAGGCAGGTTCGAACACCAGATATCTGGGCACCTTTCTTGCAAGAGGAGAGCTTGCCTGCAGAGCATACTCTGACCACTGAAGTTAAGGAGAGAGCTAGTCCCCCAGGTCTGCTGATAGAGGCTAACATAATCACCTGAGGAACAAGCTCTAACTAGAGACAACTATAACAACTAGCTCCATAGATTACCAGATGGCAAAAGGCAAACGTAAAAATCCTACTAACAGAAATCAAGACCACTCACCATCATCAGAACGCAGCACTCCCACCCCACCTAGTCCTGGGCACCCCAAAACAACCCGGCTTTAAAAGCATATCTCATAATGATGGTAGAAGACATCGAGAAGGACTTTAATAACTCACTTAAAGAAATACAGAAGAACACTGCTAAAGAGTTACAAGTCCTTAAAGAAAAACAGGAAAACACAACCAAACAGGTAGAAGTCTTTAAAGAAAAACAGGAAAACATATCCAAACAGGTGATGGAAATGAACAAAACCATACTAGACCTAAAAAGGGAAGTAGACACAATAAAGAAAACCCAAAGTGAGGCAACACTGGAGATAGAAACACTAGGAAAGAAATCTGGAACCATAGATGCGAGCATCAGCAACAGAAAACAATAGATGGAAGAGAGAATCTCAGGTGCAGAAGATAACATAGAGAATATCGGCACAACAATGAAAGAAAAGATAAAATGCAAAAGGATCCTAACTCAAAACATCCAGGAAATACAGGACACAATGAGAAGACCAAACCTACGTATAATAGGAGTTGATGAGAATGAAGATTTTCTACTTAAAGGGCCAGCAAATATATTCAACAAAATTATAGAAGAAAACTTCCCAAATCTAAAGAAAGAGATGCCCATGAACATACAAGAAGCCTACAGAACTCCAAATAGACTGGACCAGAAAATAAATTCCTCCCGACACGTAATAATAAGAACAACAACTGCACTAAATAAAGATAGAATATTAAAAGCAGTAAGGGAGAAAGGTAAAGTAACATATAAAGGCAGGCCTAGCAGAATTACACCAGGCTTTTCACCAGAGACTATGAAAGCCAGAAGAGCCTGGACAGATGTTATACAGACACTAAGAGAACACAAATGCCAACCCAGGCTACTATACCAGGCCAAACTCTAAAATTACCATACATGGAGAAACCAAAGTATTCCATGACAAAACCAAATTCACACAATATCTTTCCACAAATCCAGCCATTCAAAGGATAATAACAGAAAAAAACCAATACAAGGATAGAAATCACGCCCTAGAAAAAGCTAGAAAGTAATCCCTCAACAAACCTAAAAGAAGACAGCCACAAGAAAGGAATGCCAACTCTAACAACAAAAGTAATAGGAAGCAACAATTACTTTTCCTTAATGTCCATTAATATCAATGGACTCAATTCCCAAATAAAAAGACATAGACTAACAGGCTGGCTACACAAACAGGACCCAACATTCTGCTGCTTACAGGAAACCCATCTCAGGGAAAAAGACAGACACAACCTCAGAGTGAAAGGCTGGAAAACAATTTTCCAAGCAAATGGTCTGAAGGAACAAGCTGGAGTACACATTCTAATATTGAATAAAATCGATTTCTAACCCAAAGTTATCAAAAAAGACAAGGAGGGACACTTCATACTCATCAAAGGTAAAACCCTCCAAGAGGAACTCTCAATTCTGAATATCTATGCTCCAAACGCAAGGGCAGCCATATTCATTAAAGACACTTTAGTAAAGCTCAAAGCACACATTGCACCTCACACATTAATAGTGTGAGACTTCAACACACCACTTTCATCAATGGACAGATCTTGGAAACAGAAACTAAACAGACACAGTGAAGCTAACAGAAGTTATGAAACAAATGGATTTAACAGATATCTACAGAACATTTTATCCTAAAACTAAAGGATATACCTTCCTTTCAACACCTCATGGTACCTTCTCCAAAATTGACTAATTGGTCACAAAACAGGCCTCAACATATACAAAAATATTGAAATTGTCCCATGCATCCTATCAGATCACCATGGACTAAGGTTGATATTCAATAACAACATAAATAATAGAAAGCCTACATTCACGTGGAAACTGAACAAGACTATGCTCAATGATACCTTGGTCAAGGAAGGAATAAGAAAGAAATTAAAGACTTTTTAGAGTTCAATGAAAATGAAGGCACAACATACCCAAACTTATGGGGCACAATTGAAGCATTTCTAAGAGGAAAACTCAAATCTCTGAGTGCCTCCAAAGAGAAACTGGAGAGAGCACACACTAGCAGCTTGACAACACACCTAAAAGCTCTAGAACAAAAAGGAAGCAAATTCACCCAAGAGGAGTAGACAGCAGGAAATAATCAAACTCAGGGCTGAAATCAACCAAGTGGAAACAAGAAGAACTATTCAAAGAATCAAACAAACCAGGAGCTGGTTCTTTGAGAAAATCAACAAGATAGATAAACCCTTAGCCAGTCTCACTAGAGGGCACAGGGACAGCATCCTTGGTATGGGCCTTGAATTCCTGATCTTTCCAAGACTTTTATCATAAATGGGTGTTGGATGTTTTCAAATGGTTTCTCCACATCTAACGAGATGATCATGTGGTTTTTGTCTTTGAGTTTGCTTATATACTGGATTACCAATATCAGAAATATAAAGGGAGACATAACAACAGATCCTGAAGAAATCCAAAACAACATCAGATCCTTCGACAATAGCCTATACTCAACAAAACTGAAAAACCTGAATGAAAAGGACAAATTTCTAGACAGATGCCAGGTACCAAATTTCAATCAGGATCAGATTAATGACCTAAACAGTCCTCTATCCCCTAAATAGAAAAGGTCATTAATAATCTCCCAGCCAAAAAAGCCCAGGACCAGATGGGATTAGTGCAGAGTTCTATCAGACCTACAAAGAGGATGTAGTTCCAGTTCTTCTCAAACTATTCCACAAAATAGAAGCAGAAGGAACTCTACCCAACTCATTCTATGAAGGCACAACTACTCTGATACCTAAACCACAGAAAGACCCAACAATGATAGAGAACTTCAGACCAATTTCCTTTATGAATATTGGTGCAAAAATCATCAATAAAGTTCTCGCTAACCGAATCCAAGAACACATCAAAACAATCATCCATCCTGACCAAGTAGGTTTCATTCCAGGGATGCAGGGATGGTTCAAGATACTGAAATCCATCAACATAATCCAGTATATAAGCAAACTCAAAGACAAAAACCACATGATCATCTCGTTAGATGCGGAGAAACCATTTGAAAAAATCCAACACCCATTCATGATAAAAGTCTTGGAAAGATCAGGAATTCAAGGCCCATACCAAAACATAGTAAAAGCAATCTAGAGCAAACAAATAGCCAACATCAAAGTAAATGGTGAGAAACTGGAAACAATCCCACTAAAATCAGGGACTAGACAAGGCTGTCCACTCTCTCCCTACCTATTCAAGATTGTACTTAGAGTCCTAGCTAGAGCAATTCAACAACAAAAGGAGATCAAGGGGATACAAATTAGAAAGGAAGAAGTCAAAATATCACTTTTTGCAGATGACATGATTGTGTATATAAGTTCTCCAGAGAACTTCCACCAGAGAACTCCTAAGCCTGATAAACAGCTTTAATGAAGTAGCTGGATATAAAATTACCTCAAACAAGTCAATGGCCTTTCTGTTCACAAAGGATAAACAGGCTGAGAGAGAAATTAGGGAAACAACACCCTTCTCAATAGTCACAAATAATATAAAATACCTTGGTCTGACTCTAACTAAGGATGTGAAAGATCTGTATGATAAGAACTTCAAGTCTCTGAAGAAAGAAATTAAAGATCTCAGAAGATGGAAAGATCTCCCATGCTCATGGATTGGCAGGATCAATATATCAAAAATGGCTATCTTGCCAAAGCAATTCTACAGATTCAATGCAATCCCCATCAAAATTCCAACTCAATTCTTCAACAAATTAGAAAGGGCATTCTGCAAATTCGTCTGGAATACCAAAAAACCTAGGATAGCAAAAACTCTTCTCAAGAATAATAGAACCTCGGGTGGAATCACAATGCCTGACCTAAAGCTGTACTACAGAGCAATTGTGTGTGATAAAAACTGCATGGTACTGGTATAGGGACAGACAAGTAGAACAATGGAATAGAATTGAAGACCCAGAAATGAACCCACACACATATGGTCACTTGATCTTTGACAAGGGAGCAAAAACCATACAGTGGAAAAAAGACAGCATTTTCAACAAATGGTGCTGGCACAACTGGCTATAATCATGTAGAAGAATGCGAATTGATCCATTCATATCTCCTTGTACTAACGTCAAATCTAAGTGGATTCAGGAACTCCACATAAAACCAGAGACACTGAAACTTATAGAGGAGAAAGTAGGGAAAGGCCTCGAAGATATGGGTACAGGGGAAAAAATTCCTGAATAGAACAGCAATGACTTGTGCTTTAAGATCGAGAATCAACAAATGGGATCTCATAAAATTGCAAAGTTTCTGCAAGGCAAAAGACACCGTCAATAAGACAAAAAGGCCACCAACAGATTGGGAAAGGATCTTTGCCTATCCTAAATCAGATAGGGGACTAATATCTAATGCACGTAAAGAACTCAAGAAGGTGGACTCAGGAAAATCAAATAACCCCATTTAAAAATGGGGCTCAGAGCTAAACAAAGAATTCTCACCTGAGGAATACCGAATGGATGAGAAGCACCTGAAAAAATGTTCAACATCCTTAATCATCAGGGAAATGCAAATAAAAGCAACCCTGAGATTCCACCTCACACCAGTCAGAATGGCTAAGATCAAAAAATTCATGTGACAGCAGATGCTGGCAAAGATGTGGAGAAAGAGGAACACTCCTCCATTGCTGGTGGGATTTTAGCTTGTACATCTCAGTCAAGCTTGGCCTTATTTAGCTTAATTAATAGGCAGGAGAGAGGTTGGAGTCCTTATTGCTAGAAGGGCATGCCCTTCACAGCCTCCCACCCTAAAAAGCCAATTGGCCTTGCGTTAAGGAGCTGGACGTCACCCCCTCCTCCCTGGCTAAGATCCAAAATTCAGGTGACAGCAGATGCTGGCGAGGATGTGGAGAAAGAGGAACACTCCTCCATTGTTGGTGGGATTGCAAGCTTATACAACCACTCCGGAAATTAGTCTCTCAGTCCCTCAGAAAATTGGACATAGTACTACCGGAGGATCCTGCAATACCTCTACTGGGCATATATCCAGAAGATGTTCCAACCGGTAAAAAGGACACATGCTCCACTATGTTCATAGCAGCCTTATTTATAATAGCCAGAAGCTGGAAAGAACCCAGATGCCCCTCAACAGAGGAAAGGATATATAAATTGTGGTACATTTACACAATGAAGTACTACTCGGCTATTAAAAAGAATGAATTTATGAAATTCCTAGGCAAATGGGTGGACCTGGAGGGCATCATCCTGAGAGAGGTAACCCAATCACAAAAGAACTCACACAATATGTACTCACTGATAAGTGGATATTAGCCCAGAAACTTAGAATACCCAAGATTTAAGATACAATTTGCTAAACACATGAAACTCAAGAAGAACGAAGACCAAAGTGTGGACACTTTGCCCCTTCTTAGAATTGGGAACAATACACCCATGGAAGGAGTTACAGAGACACAGTTTGGAGCTGAGACGAAAGGATGGACCATCTAGAGACTGCCATATCCGGGAATCCATCCCATAATCAGCCTCCAAACGCTGACACCATGGCATACACTAGCAAGATTTTGCTGAAAGGACCCAGATATAGCTGTCTCTTGTGAGGCTATGTTAGTGCCTAGCAAACACAGAAGTGGATGCTCACAGTCAGCTATTGGATGGATCACAGGGCCCCCAATGGAGGAGCTAGAGAAAGTACCCAAGGAGCTAAAGGGATCTGCAACCCTATTGGTGGAACAACAATATGAACTACCCAGTACCCCCTGGGGCTTCTGTCTCTAGCTGCATATGTATCAGAAGATGGCCTAGTCGGCCATCAGTGGAAAGAGAGACCCATTGGTTGTGCAAACTTTATCTATTCAGTACAGGGGAACGCCATGGCCAAGAAGAAGGAGTGGGTGGGAGAGCGGGTGGAGGACTTTTGGGATAGCATTAGAAATGTAAATGAAATAAATACCTAATAAAAACAAAATTAAAAAAATTACACTTAAAAAAAGAAATGTATTAGAGCCTTAAAAATTTCATAAAATACATCATATAAATAGTAAAAGTTAGAGAAAAAATTGTTATAACTTTACAACAGGACAAGGAAATTTTAAAATCTATTCTAGTTGTTCTTTATATAATCAATCTCGACTACTACCTGCCAGAAGTAACCCTTAAGGTTACAAAAGACATGAAATTTTGCAGACATATATGTTTCATTTTGCAGTGTTTAGAAAACTAACCTATCAGAGTAATTGTGGCTTCATAGAATGAGTTGGGTAGAGTACCTTCTGTTTCTATTTTGTGGAATAGTTTGTGACGAACTAGGATTAGATCTTCTTTGAAGGTCTGATAGAACTCTTCACTAAACCCATCTGCTCCTGGGCTTTTTTTGGTTGGGACACTATTAATGACTGCTTCCATTTCTTTAGGGAATATAGGACTGTTTAGATCAGTAACCTGATCTTGATTTAACTTTGGTACCTGGTATCTGTCTAGAAATTTGTCCATTTCATCCAGATTCTCCAGTTTTGTTGAGTAATGTAAATGAAATAAATACCCAATAAAAATATGAAAATAAGAAATTTAACTCATGTAAATCATATAATTGAGAACTATTCAGGATTCCAATGAGCTCTGTCTTGAGTCTGAAAAGACTACTATTGTGTTAACTTGTTTATTACAAGTGATAGCTATTTTAGGAATATCTTTACAGATTAAATCTGATAATACAGGCATCATGTATCCAATAAAATGCACCAATTATTTAAATATTATAACATGAAACACATTACCAGTATACTATGCAGTCAATCCTACAGAGCATGCAATTGTGGAAAGATCTACCATGGCATAAATAAAATGCTCATTTAACAGCAGGGGGATGTAAGATTTCCCAGAGATAGGTTAAAAATGCTTTATTGACTTTAACTTTTTAAATGTCAATGAGACAGGCAGCACAGCTGCTGAAAAACACTGGATTTTAGAAAGGAGTGCTGAATTAAACCATCCCAATTTTTGTATTAGTTATTAATTGTATTTACATTTCAAACATTGTCCCCTTTCCTGGTTTCCCTCTGAAAACCTCCTATCTTCCCTCCCCCTGCTCACCATCCCACACACTCACACTTCCTGGCCCTGGAGTTGCCCTACACTGAGGCAAAGAGTCTTCACAGGACCAAGGACCTCTCCTCCCATTGATGACCAACTAGGCCATCCTCTGCTACATATGCAGCTAGAACCATAGGTCCCACCATGTGTATTCTTTCTTTGGTGGTCTCATCACTGGGAGCTCTGAAGTTACTGGTTGGTTCATATTGATGTTCCTCCTACGGGGATGCCATCCTCTTCAGCTCCCTGGGTCCTTTCTATAGTTCCTTCTTTGGAGACCCTGTGCTCAGTCCAATGGTAGGGTGGGAGGACCCATCTCTGTGTTTGTCAGGCACTGGTGGAACCTCTCAGGAGACAGCTATAACAGGCTTCTTTCAGCAAGCACTTGTATGCATCCACAAAATTGTCTGGGTTTAGTGATTGTAAATTGGATGAATCCCCAGGTGGAGAAGTCTCTGGATGGTCATTCCATTAGTCTCTGTTCCACATTTTGTCTGTAACTCCTTCCATGAGTATTTTCATCCCCATTCTAAAATTGTGGATGTATCCACAGTTTGGTCTTCCTTCTTCTTGAATTTCACATGGTTTGTGAATTTTATTTGGGTATTCCAATCTTATGGGATAATATCCACTTACCAGTAAGCGCATATCATATGTGTTCTTTTGTGACTGGGTTACCTCACTCAGAATGATATCCTTCAGATCCATCCATTTGCCTAAGAAATTCATCAATTCATTGTTTTTAATAGCTGAGTAGTACTCCATTGTGTAAATGTACCACATTTTTTTATCCATTCCTCTGTTGAGGGACACTTGGGTTCTTTACAGCTTCTGGCTATTATAAATATGGCTGCTATGAACATAGTGGAGCATGTGTACTCATTACCAGTTGTAGCATTTTCTGGGTATATGCTCAGGAGTAGTATAGCTGGGTCATAATGTAGTACTATGTGCAATTTTTGAGGAACTATCAGAATGATTTCCAGAGTGGTTGTACCAGCTTGCAATCCCACCAGCAATGGAGGAATTTTCATCTTTCTCCAAATCCTCATCAGCATCTGTGGTCAACTGAGTTTTTTATCTTATACATTCTGACTGGTGTGAGATGGAATCTCAGGGATGTTTTGATTTGCATTTCCTTGATGACTAAGGATGTTGAACATTTATTTAGGTGCTTCTCAGCCATTCAGTATTCCTTAGTTAAGAAATCTTTGTATAGCTCTGTACCCCATTTTTAAAGGGGTTATTTGGTTCTCTGGAGTCTAATTTCTTGTGTTCT